>NC_138107.1:46359419-47559419 GCF_964146895.1 Miniopterus schreibersii
AAAATATTATTTCAAAAGGTAACAACAAATATGTGTCAATTATATACTTTACATTCTTTTTTTATATTAAATCTTTTAAATCTAATGTGCATTTTACATTTATTTCATATCTCAATTCAGACTAGCCACAATTAAGTGCTCAGTAACCACACGCTTTCAGTAGCTACCCTACCCTATTGGACATCCCAGCTCTAAATAGAAGTAGTGAAAAGAAAAAGGGTTATTGGCATCACTTTGTAAATAAAGGGGTTGTGAAAGAATTGGAGGACATATCCTTGTTGCTTTTAGGGATACATCCCAAAGCTACTGAATTAAAAATCTGCATTTGTAGGATGTAGAAGCTGTAATCTTAACAAGCTCTCCATATGCACCTGGTCTTCCATATAGGTTCAGGGAATTATTGATATTGTGTTAAAGTGGCTGTAAATTGTGACTTGTTAACAGAGTAGCAAAGGTTCAGGGGTCATAGAGCATTAAGGTTATAGAGTCATAACCTTAACTTAACTTAAAATCACACTCCTTGACCATTGCCAGTAAAGCATGGTCAAGTTGCTTTACCTTTCTTTCTGAGCCTTGGTCTCTGATGAGGTTAAGAATATATACCTCATAAAATAATTAATGGGACTAAATAAAACAATATGCATAAATAAAGGTTTTGAAGTGTGCCAAACAGTTGTGGGTTTTTATTACAGTGGTACCCCGGTTTTTGAACATTTCAGTTGACTAACATTTCAAATGTCTTCGTTGATGAACATTTTGGTTTACAAATGCTATATAGCCGGAAGCAAATGCTTCAGCTTTCAAACTCGCCTCGGAAGTCGAACATGCCACAGGCCTTCCACTGAGTGCAAGATCCTGAGGCCCGGCTGTCGGCTGTCGATACCTCGGTTTTCGAATGTTTCAGAACTCGAATGGTCTTCCGGAACGGATTACATTAGAAAATCGAGGTGCCACTGTAATTATAATACAGCGCTAATGAGCCCAAAGTGTGGAGTTTCATCCTTATACGGACCATAGTTCTATAATCAGTCCCGTCATGACCCCAAATGGCATTTCTTACCCTAGGTATCTCTCTTGAAATTCTGCATTAGTCTGCTTGGGTTGCCGTAATAAAATACCCCAGACTGGGTGGGTTAAACAACAGAAATTTATTTTCTCACAGTTCTGGAGGCTAGAAGTTCGAGATCAAGGTTCCATAAGGGTTAGTTTCTAGTAAGACGTCTCTTTCTGCCTTGTAAACATCTGCCTTCTCATTGTGTCTTCAGAAGGCCTCTCTGTGGAAGTGCAGAGAGAGGTCTCCGGTGTTTCTTCCTCTTCTTATAAGAACACCCTCCATTTAGACTAGGGTTCTTCTCTTACGACACCACTTAACCTAAATTACCTCATTCTCTGTCTTTAGATAGTCACATTGAGGGTTAGTGTTTCAACAATGGATTTGAGATAGTATGGTTAAGTTCATAACAGTGTCATTGGTTAGTATCACTACATACTTATTGCCCAAATGCACATCTCCAAATTTCCTGCCCAGAAAAGTTGTGTCTACTTGAACACTAAAACTTCCTTTCCTGCACCATATCTAAGCAAATCAAGAATACAGCCTATATGCTACACCTCCAGCCTATATCCATGTTCCTTAGAGATCATTTTAACCCCTAATCATCATGGAAATATTGGGCATACACTTCCACAACTGCTTGGCAAAGCGTGCCAACTCACAAATACAAGAAATATCAAGTCAGACTCCTTTTGTCCATGAGATTATACTGTAAACAAATAAATAAAACTGACTCATTTGGAGGATATCTTTTCATCAGTAAAAGCTCTATTTTACTGTGAAGTTAGTTATTTGGGTTTATATTCTCTTTGAAGGGACTGAGTCCTTCATCAATTCTTGATTGTTTAAAATCACAATCATCACAGAAAAATGTGTTTTGGCCAATTTTATACAAAGTTTCAGTGGTAATCAATATAGATAATTCTTACGGTATTCAGTATGAATCCAATTTAGTCACCTTATCAATAAACATGGTACAATCTGTATTTCAGTTGATATAATAGGTATTTTTTTCACAGTATAACTTGTTCATAGCATTACATATATTCAGTTGCATAGTATCTTGGAAGAGATGGAGTGCCTCAGTTCTTGCCAAGCACAGAAAACTCCTGGTGTCACTGTTGTTTCTGCCCTTTTTATTCTTGACATAAGACTACTAACTGGAGGAAGTGGTCAAATTGTAGCTCAGTGAAGACGGTATGAGAGAAAACACTGGAAAAAACAGTCTATGGTGAAGCTGTAGTAGTTTAAAAATAATTGAATATTTTTTAACATATTCATTATTTTACATTAACTGAAACAACATGAATACAATAACTAGATTTTCAAATTAGAAAATAATACCCTAAGGGGTGTGGAGTAGCACAAAGAAAAGCCAATCTATCTTTGATGAACCTATGAGTTAAAGACCTCTATACCCCTAACTTTGTAAATGATAGCTATTTCAGGGTTAGTTAGACAAGATTATTGGTTATTTATTATTGTCAAATTCTTCTTTAAAATCAACTTTTATTTTCTATTACTAAGAGCAGACTAGACAAACTGATACCTCATTGTATTGGTCAACTATAAGTGTTCACGGAGTATTATTCTGCATGAATGTCATAATTAACTCATCAATACAAAATATATTTCTCTTTTTTATTAGCAGTGTTTTGGTGATGATTAGAGATCTTTTCTGAAAAGGCATATGGATAAAAATTAAGTGAAAGCTGACTACTAGGATTGATGCATCCTCCTCTCCATTTATCAGTACTTTCAAGAAGTGACTAAAAGACTTATTTTTTAAATGAATAAATTATTGCATAGTATAAAAATCAGCACATATCTGAAATAGTATATTCCTTTTACCCTTATAGTAAAGGGAAACACAGAGCTAACTATAAAATCCTATAGACCTATTAGAGGCATCAACTGAAATATAGATCACAACGAGTTTATTGGTAAGGTGACTGAATTAGAGTCACACTGAATACCGTAAGAATTATTTACATTGATTGCCACTGAAACTTTATACTTAATAAAATAAAAAAGAGCATTTCTTTTTCTTCTTGGAATTTGTAAAATAAATACTTTTAATGGGAAAAATATGTTATTTTTCATGAGGATCTTTCTTAAGAAACATGAAATTTAAGTTTTGTGTTTCATTGCAGGGTGTCTCACTAGTCTCTTTTGGGAGGAGGGAGGAAAGAAACACTGGGAAGTTTACAGTTCCTCTGTAGTTATTTATATTTCTCTTAAAGATCATATGGTTTTTATACATTTAGCTGATAAATGTCACCTAATATAAAAATAGTTGTGAGAATATAAATCAGATGAATCCTTTCTCCTTTAACATTTGTTCAACATTGAATAAATATTTATTGACCCTTTACTTTGTGGTAGGCACTGTTCTTGGAAAATATCTCTTGAAAGGAAAGTAAATATTGAATTGCTTGCATTTTGGTTTATATTTTCTCCCTTTTTTTTATTAACTTGGTCTTTAAGTTATGGTTCAAAAGACTTAAAGATCCTCCCAACAAAATCAATTTGTAAGCCCCATGGTTCTGATATGATAATGGCAGCCATCTAAACCTAAATCTATCTTCATATCCTCCAAAATGTGTCACGCAGGTAAAAAATACCTTTCCAAGTCACACCTATGTCATAACTAGGAGTCAGAGAATGCTGACAAGTTTACTTTAAGTAGGACATCTGTTAAAGAACAGAGACCGTGTGGAAAAGATAGAGGCCAGAAGTTGCCTAGTGGTTGATGGAACATAGGAAGAAAAAACAAACACAGAAAAGAAAGTCTCACTTCGAATGGAGAAATTCTGAGAAGAGGTCTGAGACCCCGTGTGTTAGTGCCCTGAGAATCAAAAAGAGGGGGTGCACAGTCCACAGGATCAGGGAGGCAGTCTTAAACTTTAACTTAAAAGAACGATTTAAGAACTTCATCAATGTTCATTCACAATTTTTTATACAGCTTTACCAGCTGATGTAAAAACTATTTTGTTGGCTGCTGTTCAGATGTATTGTGAGTTAAACTTTGATGTAATATTTATGGAGAAGAAAATATTAACTGCTGTGCACTAAGAGTTGTGAGTCAGTAACTGAGTTACTTTAAGAGTCACTAATGGAAGTTTTTAATAATCAAACCATTTGACTATATAAGAAATTACCCTTTGACATTTCTCATTGTCTGAAAAACACTGTGTCTTTCTCTCTTTGATTAATAAATGTATTTGCTAAGAATCAAACCACTTTACTGTACTTGGATTATTTAAATTTTATTCTCTGTGAATGTAGGCTAGTATGCTAATTTTTTAAGCTTTTGTAAAGCTCTTTCAACTTTAGATGTGGAAACTCATGTCATGCACACATTTAGAAAGCAATTTCTTTTAAAAAGTTGAATTCACAATTTTCTGCCTGTACTCACTTGCAAATATTTTGTGTATTTTAAAGATCTCCTATTACAAGGTCCCAGCATCCAGCTTTGACTATAACAAAACTAAATAAAAGAAAATATTTGCCCTTTTTTGTTGCACATCATAAGTCATTCTGAGGCATGACTAGGGACTACCTCCTCTGACCTTCTTGCTTTCAGTTGGAGGTCTTCTACTCTGTGGTTCTATAAAATTTATTAGGATTGGTACAAAGCTAATAAATGCTGACAAAATGATTGATGAAAGACGAAAACAAATTTTTCAGCTTAAAATATAACTTTAGTGAGAAATCTATACCTATTCTCACCTGGATATTTATTTTTAAAGATTGTCAGAGAAAATAATTGCCGTCTATTTATATTCCAGGCCAGAAATATCTAAAAATTATAGTAATATCAGTGTGATCTTTTTCAAATTCAGGTTTGTTAGGCCAGCCAAATTCTGTTCTTTAGAATCCTTATGGTAGAAATGTGAGCTTATTTCTTGTATAAATAAGATCTCTTCAGACCAAAAGATTCCATTGCAGGGGGGTTTTTTTGGCTATAAAAGAAAAATGGTCTGAGTTCCCTTTGCAACTTGAAAATTACACTTAAAGGTAAATCTAAATAGCAACATGGCATTCAAGCAACAGAAGAGCAGCTGCCTCCTGACACGCATAATTTGCTTTTATGGCTAGAAATTAACACTGAAAAAATAGGGCAGCAGGAAAAATGTATGTTACAAAAAGCCCTTTGCAAAATGTGGGTTTTTTTAAATCCTGATTTATGATGGGCCAACAACAAAAATAATTACCTATTTTTGTAATGTTAAGCTTTCTAATTTTGAGAAAATTTTATGGAGCATATTTCTCATTGCATGTAATATCATGGTAGAAAAAAATCTCACTGAAAAGTAAGCATTAATGATAAATGCAGATATGCTTTTTGTTCCATGTGTACTTTAAAACTGAGCAATGTTTGCATTTGAACTGCTAATGCCCTTTAGCTAAAGACCGCCAGAAACTTACCTATAATTGAACACAGGTAAGTTTCTGGCATTGTAATGAGCCAATCAATCTGTATTGATTCATTGCAATGTCAGAGAAAGCACACTAGGAGCTGTAGCACTTGTGTCATTAACAGTGTATTAGGAGAACTTACAGGACTGGGGCTTGTGTAAGGTGGTTTGGGGGATGGTTCAGATAGCCAGTGGGGCTTTGCTCTGGAATAGATATTTTCAGGAAGCAGGGGTAATAATCCTCCTTTATAAGTTGATAAGTATAGAGCGAGGTTTTTTCTTGCAATTGGTAAAGAAGCAGAAGTTACTCATATTAGTCAAGAAGGGATATCTTTGGTCAATTTTATGGCTTGAGTGGTGTTAAGGTTTTTGTTTGTATTCAAATATAATTGCCTATTGATCATGTGTTTGCCTTGATCCATTGTAATATAGTAGCTTTCTTTGTGAAATTGTTAACTGTTAAACAAGTAAACACCACAGCCCAGCTGTGAGTGCCAGGGGGAACCCTTCTGGCAGGGTCTGCTTTATTCTTTGTCTTTAAAAAAAAAATCTGATTCATTGAGAAGACTCATGAATTCTCCAAGTGATGTTTGGCAATTAAAGATGTTGTCAAAATCATCACTGAACATCTTTCTATTATCTGGTATGCTTTCCAAACTCTTTTGTAATTTATCTTTGCATGATTTATACAGTATAAAGACTTATAAATATTAATTACAAAATTTACTAATTAAGAAGCATGTGCATGCTTTACTGAGGTATAACTGGCATAAAATAAACTGTACATATTTCAATGTATTATTGTACAAGTTTTGACACATGTATATACCTGTAAAGTTATCTTCACAAATAATGTAATATGCCCATCTTCCCCATAAGTACAATAAAATGTTTAAAATATTTCCTTAACCACAAAACTATTCCACTAATAAATATTACTATGTTAATTTTACTTCTACCTTCTACTCACGTCATTTCTTGAGTTCAGTTTCTCTCAATGAGATGCACTAGCAGGAATATAGCCCTGAATATGAAAATCACTGGAGAAAGAAGTCAGCTACATGAGCTGATAGTAGAAATTGATCCAGCCAGCCAGAATATGGTGCTCCTCTTAAGCCAAGTTGAAACAAAATTCAGTTTATCCTCTTAGTTTCAAGAGCCAGAAACTGCTTTTGTCTGATTTAAGCAGAATAGGGTTTTGGATAGATCACAGAATCACCAGGATTGCTAGAAAACCAGGCTCAGAAATTGATTAGGACCAGGGAGACTGAACGGTGGCCAAGTGCATTGAAAAATATTGTAGAAAAAAAATGGGAGCCTAATGAAACATGATGTCCTGCTGCTGAGGACTGGGTGATGCTGAGCACACGTGGACCCCCACTGGCATTGCCTCTGCACAATTCAAGCCCCACTGAAAAATCTGAAATGCTCGTCCTGGATATTCAGTGTTGCTAACAACTTAGTCATCACCTACCACGACCTTGCTTCTTTCCATCAAGGGCCTGGTACACCTGAGTTGCCAAATGCAGGCTGGGAAGCTGTGCTTGGGGTTCGAAGGGGCACAGGGAAAAGTGAGCAGTCTACATTTTCAGTCTTGAGTGTGTGTGTAGCAAGTTCCACTTTCCATCAAAACATAAGGTGATTTCTCCCATGAGAGAAATGGGAAATAGGGAGCAGGTTATGAATAGCAAATAAGAAATGGTAATTTTCCACCAGAGTCTAAAATGAAGTAATTTACAGATTAACTGAAAACAGCCATTTTAGAAGGGAAGAAAAGAAGCAGTCTGCTTGCAGTCTGTGATTTCTTGGCAAATCTTCACTATTCAGGGATAGACTACCAAAAGTAATCCATGATTTCAGTCTCTGTAAGGGGACAAAACAAAAAACAAATAATGCATATTTGAGTGCTACAGATCTGACAGTAGCACTCAAAATAGTTGCTAGATGGAATGTTTGACACCTGATATCAATCTGCTAAAAGAAATAGAAAAACAGACCAGGGTCTAAATGGGGGTTGTGGCTCATCCCATTCCCTATGGCAGCTCATAGGGACTCAGTGTTTTCCATTTGTTTCCCACCCCCTTGGCACAGAGATGTGTTCCCTATCCACCCCTCACTCCCAGCTCACAAGGACCCTTTGTACCTCATGTGTCCCAAGTAATGGATCCGCAATATCAACTTCATTTCTTTATTGTTTCAGAGCCCTGTAATCACAACAGGAAAAACTCCGCATCCAGAAATAATGGCACATGGATCTATATACTAAGGCTTTACATCTGCCTTCAGGAAGAGAGAGGCTTAATTACTAAATGTCCCACTCCATAGTGCCTAAATGTATTATTTTGTTTCTTGTGAATTTGAGCAAGGCTGAATCTGAAGGTAAGATTAAGAGTTGGCCCAGCTGTGAGCACTGGAGAAGGTAAGGTATGTTGAAAGTAGCAAAACATGTCATGTTCTAAAGGAATCACCAGCAATTGAAACCAGCAACCTCGCCTGGCTGGCATGGCTCTGCAGTTGAGCATCAGCCTATGATCCAAGAGATCGAGGTTTGATTCCCCATCAGAGCACATGCAGAGGTTGCGGGCTCGATCCCCAGTAGGGGGCGTGCAGGATGCAGCTGATCAATGACTATCTCATCATTGATGTTTTTATCTCTCTCTCCCTCTTCCTTCCTCTCTCCCTGAAATCAATAAAGACATATTTTTTAAAAAAATGAAAGAAACCAGCAACCTCCACTGGGCCTATTAAGAAATACCAGTATTGACACCCACCAGATCACTACCTCAACCTTGTGAGAAGTGCAGTGAATGTGGACAAAAGATGTTTTGTTTCTTCTACAAGGAGCAGGAGGGGAAATACTCCCTTCTTCTATTAAAAGAGAAGTTGGAAAGGGACTTGAAGAAAAACACTCATGGATATTGGGACTTTCTTCAAGTAGGAAGGACAAGAATTTCACTTCCTATTAGGATGTGTGCTCAGGCAGCAAAGTTGCTAAATTCTCTGTGCTACATCTAGCACAGAAAAAAAGAGAACTGGAATCAGTTGGTCTCATGGGGAACTGCCAGATGGAAAGAGAGGACCACACTCCTCAATTCCCATCTTCCAGCTCCCAGGGAGTATGGAATGTGGGACCATCTCCATGAAGTATAGAAGAAATCAAGTGCCAAGACTATACTGCATGGCAAACAAGGATACACATATATTTTAGGAGGTGCTGTGATGTCACTATTTGGAGTTCGATAGGGAGAGACAGCCAGTCTCCTCAGGGAAACAAGCTACTCATCAGGGGAGCAGGTTGGAACTACCTACATTTCATGGCCAAACAAAATGAACTACAACAGCAGTTAAAGTCAAACCAAGAAGAGATGTTCCTAATTTTTTCTATCTCCTGAAACAAAACACAAGAGAAACTGGTCCCCAAAAGACAACACAATCTTGTACAGTGGGTAAATAGCACAGAGGCAGTTTACAGAAAGCTGTTATTCGAGCAGAATTTGAGTTTTTAAAGGGTATAAAGAATGAGGTAACAGCTTGCAGATGTCCCACCTTGGAGCCACCCTCACACAGCTATTGTCAACCCCACTGTGTTCTTCGACATTGCTTTTCTTTGAGCTGTTTGCAAACAAAGTTCCAAAGAAAACACTTTTATGCTCTGAGGATTGGAAAAAAAGGATTTGGTATAAAAGTTCCTGCTTTTACATAATTATTCTGGGATTTATGTGCCAGGGTGGTGACTTCATATGCCATAATGGCAAGGGAGGCAAGTCCATCTATGGGGAGAAATTTGATGATGAGAGTTTCATCCTTAAGTATATGGGTCCTGGCCTCATGTCCAGGGAAAACGCTGGACCCAACACAAATGGTTCTCAGTTTTTCATCTGTACTGCCAAGAATGTGGGTTGCATGACAAGTGTGTGGTCTTTGGCAAGGTGAAAGAAGACATGGATATGGTGGAAGCTGTGGAGACTTTGTTCCAGTAGTTGCAAGACCAGCAGGAAGATAACCATTGCTGACTGAACAACTTTAATAAATTTGACTCATTTTTTATCTTAACCACCAGACCATTCCTTCTGCAGGTCAAGAGAGCACCCCTATACCCCCCCATCTGCTCAGAATATCCTATAATCTTTGTGCTCTCCCTGAAGTTCTTTGGGTTCCATATTTCTCTTATCTCCCTCCAAGTCTAGCTGGACTACAGAGTAAAGTTTATGATTATGAAACAAAATCTAAACAACAATGAAAAAAATGAGGTAACATTTAAAGTGCTAGAGTTGAGATCACTTGGGTAGGTCACAGTAGTTACTGAGGGAGGGCCTTTAGTGAACCCAAAGCTTGAATGCATACTCTTGACCCCTAGTGCAGCACATATGCTCCCTGATCCTTGGGAGTTTTTACAAACTCTAATCATCCTCTGTTGTTTTCCTCTCGAATACCTGTCAGTTACAGATTCTCTCTTCTTTTTTGAAGTTTTCTTTGTATCATCTTATACTTTTTTCTGTGTCATAGACCCTTTGCAGGTATGATTATTCTATTAAATCTTATGTTCAGATAAAGGCTTCTGCACACAAACCCATTTTTGGATACAATATGCTGGTCATCTACAGACCCATTGAGGACCATGTAGGATATTTATGAATTCTCAAACTCCAACTCAGGAAGGTGAGGTCTATTTCTTTCCTAGGCTGCTGTGAATACACACTCTTATTTAGCGTGGAAGTGAAACTAAGAAGATGATTGACCTGGTTTTTTATATCAGGATCTGCACAAAAGCTCTCTCTTTGTCAGAATACTTTACCTAACTTTCCATACCTAAGAACCTCCTACTAATCCCTCAGGATTCTGCTCAGTATCCTTACTGTTAAAAACCTCCCAAGGTCTTCATCTCTAGTATGAAGTAGCTCAGGAACTACTGGAAAAGGTTATCTATTTCCCTTTGGATGGTGTGATGTGCTATAAGAAAACTGAAATATCTGTAGTCTTTTTGCTACCTCATTTGAAGAAATTGGAGCTTTTGGTGGGCTACCAAAGAGGGAGCCTAAAAATGTAACCGGATATGGTTTCCTCAGAAATATGACATACCTTTTTTTTTTCTTTTTTGCTCAGGTTTGAAACATATCCTTTATTTTTTTATCCCATTTGAGGTCTTTATGATTTTTGTATTACTTTTGTCTTTTATCATCAAAAGAGTCCAAACCCAAAGACTAATATCAAACCAAAGATTTTATATCTCAGGTAAATAATAAGTCTTTAGAGCTCATACCTCAGAGGAAAAAATACTAAAGAGGGAAAAGAAAATAATAGCGAATTAGAGAAAGATAAGAGAAATAGTAATAAAAATAGGCTTATTTTATTATCCAAATTTTATTAAATTTGGATTATATTTGAATGAAACTTCAAGTTCAAGAATAGTTCATCAATGTGGTCCCCAGGGAAAAAAAGGGCAGAGAATGTGAAAAATCAGAGAAATGGATCAAGTCTTAAAATTTATGAAATGGAATAATTACCGCTGTGTTAATATTGCTGCATTAACCAGGGCTTTCTTTAGGATCCCAGTTTAAGCAATGGGCACTAGGGAGCTTTAACAGGAGCTATTTAATGGACACTGGAGTGTCAAGAGAGTTCACGAGGAGATATGCAGTGGGGCCTCAGGAACAAACCAGAACCAGGGACCTATTAGAATTATGCTCCATTATCTTCACATTTCTCTGTATGTCTGCTCTCTTCCTGTTCTTCACTCTGCATAATATTAGGTATATTCTGCCTCTCTTTCCTTTGTTTCTAATGCCAAATCCTTGCAAAGGGGGTTTTAGTTGTCCCAACGAAGGTCTGAAGCTCAATCTGAACCAATTAACTGATGCCATGGCATGGAATCAGGATTTATGAATGTATATGGAAATTTAAGGTGTTGGTGCCTGTCTTGGAACTTTCATGAAAAGGAGGAGAGTGGATTCAGCACAACTGTGTCCACTAGGATTAGATAGGAACCATCTAGGATGGGAACCATGGACAGTGGGACTACATTGTAAGGGGAGTATTTTTCTGTCTTTTCTAAATCATGATATCTAATCATTGGCTTTCACGTCTGCTCCCACTATTCAGCTTCCCTCTCTTGTCACTCTAGTCAGAGACATACTCACAAAGGTTTTTATTTTATCTGTGTGTTTTTCTGGTTTAATGCTGAAATGTAAGCTAAAAGTCGACACCCTGAGATGGCATGCAAACCTCTGTGGTAGTTTACTGACAACTATCACAGAGGAACACAAAGCTCTTTATTCCTGGATATGCCAGATGTTAATAAATTCATTTTATATAACCTATTTCCCAAAAGCTTAATGCTGTATTTCACACTATATCATTCTTCTATTAAATAAGGGTTATCTTATTAAATGCATATCATGTGTAACAACAAGGCTCTATAATGGATAATTTTCTTCATTTTCAACTGGCTTTTCCTCTTAATCCCAAACTCAAATCCTGGTTATGTTCTCCCATTTAGGACCAGGTATTTGGAACACCTACTGCAATATTTCTCTCTCCCTTCCTTTTACAAGGTTAAGTCCTAACTTAGTTAACCTTATTTCATTCTTTCACACAACTTTGCTATTCATGCTACTGCTCAAAAATGAAAATGATACAATTTGTGGCCTAACGCAGTCTTCACAAACTGTTTTTTCAAGCCCCAGCAATTCTTAATGGTCAAATCATAAACACCAGAAAAGAGGAGTTTAAAATAGAAATGCTGACAAGCCCTTAACTACAGCACATTGAATGATGTAGCCATAATGCATTATATTGGATGTACTCCTTAGAGCTTATTGCCAGAGGTGAGTCTATAAATTCCTGAATTAAACCACAACTGCTCACAGCTTACAACTTTAAATTAAATTTTGTACTTCATGCTCTCCTTAGAGAAATCTGAGCTATAGCAGCTGGTATACATAGGCAAATAAAAATAAGATAAACTAAAATATTTACATCAAGTCTGAAATATGTTTCTATCATTGTTGCTGCTACAGAAAATGGTGTGTTCAGCTTACCAAGTATGTCTTTGGGTACTTGATGTTAAATAGTTGTGGCCATTCCTAATAAATAAAAAAACAGTGGGAAGACTGCTGAACAATATCCTATGAAACTGAGACTAGATGATTTATAAATTTTGGGAAATATCTAATTTTAATTATTTAAAAAATTGTTTTAATGTATTGATTTTTCCCATTTTTAAAGATGTAATATTATAAGGACAATTTTTTCACTTTATATTCAAATTGGTAACAATTTTCTCCTGTAAATGTATCAGAATCAATTTGGTGTTAGAATCCACACAACTTGTTGCTAAGATAGCCATTTGGAGACTACGACTTTCATTTAGTTGGTCTTGACATGTTAATAGGTAATCTTTGTTTAATCAGATGAAGATGCTTAGTTCACATTATTGCCTAGGGATTCTGAATGTGATGATCGGAGAGTATGAACAGCATGTTAAATGGGTTATTTAAGTAAGATTTATTAAGTTTTCAATTTTCATATGTTTTATAACTTCAACTTGAATTTCGTCTTGAAATTCATCTACTATAGAGTTCAGAAAAAATCAAGAATTATTTGAAAAAAAAAAATTTCATTAACTTATTTCTATAAGTCTCTTAGAGACACATACTTTTTTCATTTTTATCTGTTGTCTTAAGCAAGTAGTAAAAAAATTATGTGTGAACACATCAAGATGCATGAATAGAAGCAAAGTGCTGAAATATTTAGGGAAAAGAATTTAAATACTTTATGATCAAAAAATCTGAGGAAAATAAAAACTAAAATCACTTACTCAAGTCACACCAGTTTTTTCCATATTAATAAAATGGATAAAGTACTTCTTACTGTCTAGTTACTTTCAAGCATAATAGACATTCAAATAAAAGTCTTTCAAATAAAATCACTTTCAAATAAAAACAACATGAAATGAGAAAGAAACTAATTGAGTAAATCACCAAATCTGATCATTTTTGTTCATTAAATTGACTTTGTTTTTTAATTTTACTTTTCAATTACAGTTTACATTTAATATCACTTTGAATTAGTTTCAGGTGTACAGCATAGTGGTTAGGCAATCATACTCTCAATATTTCAAGTACCCACCCGGCACCATACATATTTATTACAATATTATTGACTTTATTCCCTATGCTGTACTTTACATTCCCATGACTATTTTGTAACCAAAAATTTGTAGTTCTTAATCCCTTCACCTTTTCTTATCTGGAATTTAGGCTATAAGATAACTTTTTTTATTTTATTAAATTTATTGGGGTGGCATTAGATTTAAAATAAAGATTAGACTAGTTTAAAAAGATTATATAGGTTTCAAGTGCATTCTTATGATACATGATCTATATATTGCATTATGTGCCCACCACCCAGAGTCAAATCATCTTCTGTCAGCATATATTTGACCCCATATATTTTGGTAAATTTTTTTGAATCAGAATAATACTTATATTGGAACAGATGTCCAAATGAATATGTATTATTTAGAGGCAACATTCTCAGTTAGGATGTGCCACTAAGATCTAATGTTTGTATACAAACATTAAATCTATGAAGCCTTGAAGTCAAAATGCCATCTTCAAGGGTGTTTTCTGGAGAACACATTGTGGTATTAGGCAAGATGTCTTTCTTGAACAATTTATTGCTTGATTTTAACGGGAAAGTTGTAGGGGCAGTGTCAGATGTAAAGTCATGAAGGGACTGCCCATGTGTGGAATAGTTAATCCAATGGCTTGAAATTCTGAGAATTTTATTTTACAATTTAAGTTTCTGTCTTCCACGTTGGAGATAATATGATTAAGCTGAATATTAAATAGAGAGGTAAGTTGAAAATATGATCACTCAAACAGATCTGCTCATCATTTCACTTTCTCAGTGAAGCTTGAAGATGTACAACACCACATTAAACAATATCCCTGTCTAACTTTTTATATATTTTTATTAGGACAACAAATGTATTGTGACAGTTTTGGAATCTATACTCCTAAGTTTTTGACCAATACACCCTTACCAATTTAACAATAGCCTCAGTTGCAGGAAATCTCGGAACTTCACATTTGTGAATTTCCTTCTGTCGCTAGAAAATGCTCAACATCTTTAGAAAGGCAGAATACTGAAAACAGGTGGGCAGCTTATATTTCTTTGATGCACAGGGAGCAGGACTTGGTAAAAGGATATACTTTGATTTCTATCTCTTTAGTAGACTGCTTTGATGAAACTGCTCTCTTCTCTCTATAAGGGTAGAAGTATTCTTGATATCCCCCAAATGGAAGAAAAAAATCTTTATATGTAGACATTCCTTATATAGGCTCAGCCCTCCAGTTTTCTTTTCATATTATCTTCCTGATAAAATCCATTTATTCCTCTAATCCAAAGGTCAGAAAACATTTTCTGTAAAGAGCAAAAAACAAATATAGATTTTCTGAGCCATATGGTCTCTATCACAACTCCTCAACTCTGCCCTTGTAGCATGACAATAGCCATTAATAATAATACTTAAAGGAATGGGTATAGCTGTGTTCCAATAAAACGTCATCTACAGAAACAGGCAACAGGCTCTTGTAGTTGGCTGATCCCTGTTCTAGTTCAAAGCTTTAATCATCATTTCTTCAAATATGTATCAGTGACTGACTACTTCCTCACCTCTAGGCCCACATTTCAGTCCCAACAGACATGACACTTGGAAGCCAGGTGTCACAATGCATGTCATCTATCTTATCCCATTTGACCCTAATCTTAACTGAGATAGCACTTATTATCCGCTTTTATAAAGACCCTAAGCAGCTTGCCCAATCCTGTAGCTAGAAAGTTCAGAAATTAATTCGAACACAGATTTATGTAACCCCAAATCTCATGTTTTCATCACCTCACCAAGTGATACAGAAGGACGTTCCTTAGCCTGGCACTCCCTTCATGTCACAATCTGTTCAGGGCTCAAGGGGCCCTCCTGTTTGACCTGGCATGGCATCGTGATGGCTCTACAAAATTAGAACATTCAGCCAAATGTAATTCCAAAATAATTCAAATGTGGCAGGACAAAAACACAGTTACAAAAGTCTTCACAGGCCCAGCCGGCATGGCTCAGAGGTTGCCCATCACTCTAGGATCCAGGAGACCACCCTTCGATTCCTGGTCAGGTCACATGCCCAGGATGCGGGCTCGATCCCCAGCAGGGGCATGCAGGAGGCAGCTGATCAATGACTCTCTCATCATTGATGTTTCTATCTCTCTCTCCCTCTTCCTTCCTCTCTCTGAAATCAATAGAAATATATATATTTTAAAAGATTTTTAAAAATCTTCACAAAATATGGTTTATTTGACAGAAAAAGATATAATGGTGGCTAAAGAAGAAAATCGGGGTCATGGCATGCCCAGGCTTTCCTATTAGAACTACTTCTTTCAATTCCCAAAAAAGCTTCCCAGAGTGGGTCAAGCAGCAGAAGCATCACCAGCAAACACCCTCAAAACTTCTTTCTGGGTTCTACCAACTAAAAGTGCATTAATGCAAATTATGTCATATGGTTGGGACAACATGTACACCACTCTGTCCGTGCAGGTACTACAGGCTTTTCTTATAGAACACTTTCACAACTGTGGCTGCACACCTGGGCCAAACTACTGCTTCCTATCAGCTTCTGTTCCTCCCAAACCCATGAAATCTCATCCTTCAACCTTTTACTCCTAATCTCTTCACACCACTCTTTCTGCTTTTTGTTATAAAATCACCTCAACTTTTACCAGTCTGAGGAGGACTCACTTTAGCTTTTCTAAAGGAAGGCAAACAAAGTGTGGGATGCCAGAGGCCTCTCAGTGACAGTGGGAGGGGAAGGGTTGCAAACATTCGTGTCAGTGATATTCGACCAGCTTTCTTTGCCTCCGCACATTTTCCTGTTTCTCCCATAGGCCTCCATGTGGGGGAAGCCACACATGACTATTGCTCTTCCTCAAATATGAGGCGTCCTTGCAGGCTTTACTGCACCCTTACTCGTCAGGGAATGACTTTCCTCATCAGTGCCCCTGGCCATCTCTAAGGAAAGGTACCCTCTACTCTCACTAGGATGTGGGTTCCACGGGGGCCTTGACCCCTTGTGTCTACTCCTCTGTCTGCAGCGTCAAAATCAGTGCCTGGCACATAGCACTTATAATTCAATAAAAGTGAATGAGAATAATTTCAAAGAAATGAAAAACAAATACAAATGTAGTATTAGTTATGTTCCAGGCCTCTTGCTAAACACCTTATATATAAAGTTATTTAATCATCTTACTGATTATACAAGGTAGGTTTGATCATCCTACATTATAAAAGAAGTCTAAAGTGATCAGTTAATTTTTAAACAGCAACTATATGGTAGAGGTGGGATTTGAAACCTACAGCTCACACCATATCCTCATTAAGATATCTCTGATTCCTTATTCATAACTCATTACCGCCATATTTATATTTCCAAGGTGAGTTTTCCCCCCATTATAACAACCAATATTTTTTTTGGTAAATTTCTTTATCAAGCAGGATTCTTAGTTGCAAATATAAGAACCCTGGTTAATGTAAGGTGAAAAGAAATTATTAAAAAGATGCCAGTATTTCACAGAATCAATGCACAAGCTAAAAGTCCAGACTTGGAAAACTGGAAAGAGCTTAAAATTGTCTAGGGAGTAAGAACCACCGCCAAAATTATCCAAAAAAATAGTGAAAAGCTTATGTGGTAAGGGAATTAAGATGGCTGTATCCGCTCTTAAAATGTGCTGAACTGGCAGCCACACAGCCCCCCTTCAGCCCAGGGGTGGTTTCTGTCGGGCCTGCTGTTCACCTTCACTAGGCCTGCACCTTCGAATCTTCCAGTTCTGCTTCCAGGTGAGGACAGCCTGTGACACTGATGCGTGCGTGATTTATGAACACACTGACAAATGCCATTGACCCATCTTCCCTAGCCTTAGTGTCGGAAAGTGTCCCCATTTTCTGTGGACAGTGAAGCAGCATGTTAAAATGCTTTTGTTCAGTTCTGTGTTATCTGACAACAGCAGTGGCACCTTATATGAAAAATAAAGACTTATTGCCATAAAAAATAAAATGGCATCATGCTACCCCTGCTGACGCCCCCACAATGGCTGGCACTGAACATGGACAGAGCATCGTCACAGCACCAGGCGAGGCTCCTGCTGCTCTCTCCAGAATGAACTCTAAGCTCGGTCGTGCTTTGCACCACTTGTCCCAGATTCAAAGCCCTGGACAGTAGTATCCAAGCATCTTCGCTTATGCCCGTGCTCTGGCTCCAAGAAGCTGGGGGCATGAGTATTAGTGAGAGGCTTACTTTCTGGTTGGCTTAGAAGTTCCCTCAAATAGGTAGGGTGTCTGGAGGCAGGAATTATATGACAAATGACCACATTAGGGGCATATCCTTCACTAATGTCAGTCTCCCTGAGGTCCCAGAGATTTCTCAGCCTGTATCCCATGGAGCCCCCCTTTCCCCGTTACTGACTGAAACATGTAGCCTACTGTTCCTTCCTTATACAACTGTTTGCTTTCTTCCCCATTTTGGGCCCCTCTGCTTCAGTCCTTTCTTCAGGTTGCCATAGACTCCATCACACTGTTGGGGAAACACTTGGCTTCAAACTGTGCAAATCATCCTTCTGTCCTGTTCACTTTTTTGTTTCCTTATTTCCTTTACATTCAGTTGTCACACACTGTTAACTTTCAGAGGATATTGGCATTTTTACGTCCAAAGCTTCTGATCTTCCCGTATTGATGGCTGTGTATCCTATGGAAAGATAGGCTTTGCTCTGTTTTCCCTTAACAGAGGTTCTAGACAGCATCTTCTTAATTTAGACACCCTCATTTCCTATACACATTTTATCCAGTTTCCATTTCCAGTTAAAATTACGTTAGTTCACAATGTGCAAGGCTGTCATAATTAGCACACCCTGAGTTCTCTCCCCAGGTCAGTCACCTGCTTTATCTATACCCTACGGTTCTCTGAATGACTCTCACCCAGCTGTCTCATTTACCCACTTTAACACATGCTTCGATTCTGTTTTTCCTGTTGTTGTTTTTGTTGCTATTTTAGATAACCAATAAAATGGCATTAAGATCCATATACATACTCTTCCCAACAGGAGAAAGAGGGTCAATTCAAGAGGAACACCTTTCCTATCACCCAGCGCTTTGCTGTCCCAATTATAAGTGTTCAGTAAATATTTAATTTGAAGCCACATGAGAAGGCTTCCAGTTTATTTACATGCCAGACTTTGAAAACAGTTTTATCTTAAAACGATTCCTGCCCAATGTTAGGTGCTACTGGCCTAAAAAGATTTAGAGAATAATGACTGGCCCTGGTGACTGAGAAACTTTCCTGTTTCCTAGATATGTTGTAGCATTATACATTTTAATGAGAAGATTGGATACACACGACCCTGCTCTTTAAATCTAAACTTTAATTGTATTAACATTACTATCTTTAATCAGGAATTGTGTTCTGTTTGTACCACTGAATGACTACTTTAAGAAAGTCTTCCTCAGCATGACACTGCATGACAAATATGAATACCCCCATCTTTCCCCAAAACTCAAGTCAACATCTAGGACAAATATGTTCAGAAGTGCTTTTCTTTCATTATTTCCATGCTGGTAATTCCTTATACTTTCAGTTGAAGCACATACTGAGCCACCTTGAAGTTTAACCAACAAAACAGAGATGCATTTAACTGGAATCAATAGAGAAAAATGTAAAATGAGAAAAAGAGGTCACCCATGTTGTTTCATAATTATATTATGGATTTTCTTTTCAATAAGTTACTCTACTAACACATCTAGCATAGATGTAAATTCTTCACAGAGGACTTTACAGATGATCAGTAGTGACATTAATACATAGCTCAGCTGAGATACATTATGCTAAAACAAGAACCCAGTTCCAAAAGGTTAAAAATCTAATCAATAACTTGCTGAAAGAAAATTTATCAGAGAGGATCTGCAGTGATGTTATACAGAAATGCAGGAGGCAAATATTAAACATGGCAGCTAGAATTAATATTTGATTTCTGCTTTTGGAAAGCATTAAACTGGTATCGGTGAAACTGTACCATTGTGTAAACACTTGCTTTTGTTTTTCCAGATTAAGTCAACCCAGAACAATACAGTGATTAAGCAGTTATCTGTAAATAAGCTGCATATACAACAATTAGGAAAATTCAAACCACAAGGTCAAAATTAGACAGACTTTCTGCTCTTCCCTGCTCAAAGCAATCCATGGTGACTCCCTCAAGAGGAAGGGACATCATGAATAAATATAACAGAATTTCCAGGCTCAATACTATTTATTCTCTCAATATTCTGGGCACAGTTCTCATTCAGTTTCCCATATTTAGCATTTTAGGACCTCAATCTTTGACAGAGAATAAGTCATAAATCCATTTACATAAGCCCAAGCAAGTAGCATTGTTATCTATCTGTCCTATGCCACCAATCAAAGGAAAGATACAGAAATTGGGAAAATTTATACTTCTCCAACCTCTTTTTTCCCAGCAAAACTCACATTCTAAAAGACTTATACCAGTTGAGTGGAATATAGTTTTCCATCCCTACACTTTCAGCCTGTATGTGTCCTTAAATCCAAAGCGAGTTAACTTTGTTTTTCAGAACACATTTCATTAAAACATAAATAATATATATCAAACCTTATTTTTATAGCAGGATATTATAAACATTAAGGTGTGTATTAACACCTCTGTATTTATTTTTTTAATAATTACAGTTATTATTAAGGACTCTCAGACCCAGAGAACTCCATATATTAATCAAAGAAAAGTCCATTGTTGTTATCCATTTAGAGTTGTGTTTTTCATCATATTCTAACCCTTCAGAACTTTATAATTTTATGCTGGTATGATATACTGACTGCCTCTTGACCAGAATATTGGATTTTTATAAACTCCGTTCCCTTAGCATTGCACAGAGGAATGTGTTTGCTTTTACAACATTCTGCCTAAATATAGCTGTAGAAAGTCCCAGTTTTGTGTCTCGCAGATTTATGCTACACTTACCTCATTGATGAGACAAATAAAACAAATGAAATTCAGGCTCCACCGCGGCTGGAGCTTAGGGTACTCATTTTCGGTTGAGAGCTGATAATTGGGCTGCATTTGTTCAAGCACGTAACTAAAGGTAAGATGGTTCTGTCACAGACGAAACTATTCTGGAGCAATTTCATTTCTAATTATGAGTCCTGATAGAATATGGTTATAAATAATCTATGATGGAATGCAGCCTCCTGGGAAATAAGGAAACCAAGATATTAAAATCACACTTTTAAGTTAGAAATCAGGAATAATTCCTGTTGTTGTTTTGTTTTTTTTTAATTAGATATGAATGTGTTATTTGCCTAAAAAACACAAACATCTATAAGAGCAGATTAACTGTATTTTCCAAGATCCTGGCTGGGGGAGAGGAATGAAATATTCTGACATGTATGTAGCTGTAGAAATGCAAATAGAGGAAGCTGTAGACTAGAGACTGAGCAACTTGTATTCAAAGATTTCTGAATACTTTCACAGACTCTCGCCTAAATTCTTCTAGTTAACTGTAGTTTTCTGGAAGTATTATTAAATGTATCATGTCACTAAAGCAATGAAGTTGACTGTCATAAATTAAATTATTGTTTCAGTAATGATCAAGTTATTCCATGGAAGAAGCTTATATACTTCAGCAAAACTCAGTTAATTTACCATTGGGTCAATTTATAGTGTAAAATATTCATCTTGATCTAAATTATATACACCTAATATTGTGGATGCTGAACAGGATTAACAGTCTTGCTCCCTTAGATATTTTTCTTAAATGTATGAGTTTTTTTCTGTTTTCCATGTGCATGCAATATAGCCCCCCAAAAGCCAAATAAGTATAATTAAAAATGCATAAAATTGACTCTAATCTGACCCACGGAATGGTTAGCTTTTAAGCCCAGTCAGAAAAGCAGTGTGGCTGGATTTTGAGTCTCCTGACTACAGGACTCTCTGCTCAGACACTAAACATGATATTGGCTCTGTTTCTTAAGAAATTAATTTGGAATTTCACTTGTTAAATGGACTTATTCATTGAATTCATTCATTCAAAAGTACCTCACATCTATTTATTTCAGTTGCTTGTGTTCTCATAATTATAAAGTAATTATAGTTAGAGAAGTCTGCATATCAGTGCCAGTTAAAATTTGAAATATCAACTGAACTCATTTGTGAATGCTTCCAGGTATATCAATTTGCTTGAATCTGTGTGATTCAATTGTATTCAAACAATTTATAAGAGCTTCCTAAAGTAGTTACATCCCTGAAGGAAATCTTTGTTGCCCAATTTGAAAAAGGCCATTGCAACTTTTCCCAAATTGTTGAGACTCAGAGAAGCACAATTCCTGTGAGATGCCCCATGAAAGAAAAAAAGATCACAATGCAAATATAATCTTCAAACTCTCCCGGCTATTTCCCTTCTTGAAGAATTGCAACACACATCAGGATATTAAACACTCTGAGAAATCCCTGTTCAAGAGAAAGCTGTTTGTAATTGTTTTTTGTTTAATTCAGTATTTCTTAAAAGCTTATTTGACTATGGAGACAAGAAAATGCTTTTAGTGTAACATATTTTAACACTTAATAAAACTGTTTATTTGCAGAACACACTTTGAAAATGCTAGCTTATTGAAATGTATTGTTTTTATTACACATAAGATATTACTTAATCATAACTGTTTAATGCTTAAATCAAAGTTCACATGTTGTAATCTCAGATGCTGGTCTATAACCCAGGGTCCATGAGCCTTACGGATTTAGTAAACTCTTATGAATTGTACATAAAAATGTAGGTATATATTCACATTTTTCTAGGGAGAGAGAAAATAACCTTCCTCAGATTACCAGGAGTCCAGCATGCAAACATTAAGTAGTCTTAATCTGGTAATGTTAAAAATTTATTTTAACAGTGAGGACTTTAAAAATGCAGTAATAAATATTTAAATGCTTATGAGAGAAAACAGTGGTATACATAGTCATGTCTGTACCTTGAATAGGTGCTATTATGAACAGAAAGTAGGTTTCACATCAATCATATCCATGTATTGCAGAAAACAGCCATAATTGCACCTGCTTCCCAACTTCTGGTACCACCTAAGCTCATACTTCAAAAGTACCCTGGCATCTTCACTGAATCTCTCTTGTTTTCCTGCTGTGACTAATTTTCGTCTACCATATCACACAGACAAAGTCACTTTCTACGTTTGTCCCTGCAACCAGCAAGGAAGGGCCTCCCTCTTGAACTGAGCTGAGGAGGACTCCTCTCCCCACTTTATAGAATGGACGAGAATTGTCTGTGAAGAGCTCAGTGAGAAAAGGTAGTTATTTATTGTGGTATGAAACAAGACTATCTCTAGTGTTTTACTTGTTCTCATGGAAATTAATAAAAATATTAAAGTGCCTGAAGAAACTAATAATCTAAAAATGAAAACTAGAATCTTTATAGGGTTCTCCATCCCACGTTCTAGTTTAAAGAGATCCTGTTAAAAGGGCAGAGATGACGATCTAGGGCATTTCTTGTTTGATGCTTTTTCAACTTGAGAGTGAGGCCAGGAGTTATGTCCCAGTTTGCCTTGGTTACATTGTGAAAGGAGAAAGGCCAGTCAGTAGCATCCCCTTTGATTTTATAGCTTTTGGTATGAATCACTTATTCTTTTATAGAAGTCAAGGGCTTGTTATTTATCAAAAGCAAATGATATATTTAAGAAGCATATTTTGTTATTTGCTACTTATTTTTAAATGTTTAATGTTTTTTTCTCTTTGGTTAGAAAGTAGCCAAGTGCCTTTTGGTGAATAAGGGTTAGATGGTCCTGGGTGGATTGAAACAAACCTCCTCTCTTTTAGACATAGGGGAACATAGTTTTGAAATATGACATGCATGCAAATGGGGTAGGTGATTAAAAATGTTTAACATGACCACTAAGGAAGTCTTAGGTGCTTAACTTAGTTACAAATAGGAAAAAAACAAAACTATCTTATTTAGGCCTCCCAAAATAGTGAACCTAGTATAATAATAAATAACAAATATATGCAGTGCTTTAGGGTTAAGCCAGGCTTTTTCTTAAGACTCTAATTTGCTAGAAAATGAATAAAATTTACCAAGCTTTTTTCTCTCCATGTCCAGAAAGACTACCATTTCTTTCCATCGCTACGATGTCAGAGCCACTTGAGACCTTATTGCAACCAACCCTTATTTCCCCAAGTCCTTGAGAAGGGGGAGAAAGTAACTATTTTAAACAATTAAATATCTGTTAGATGCAAACATTAGAGCCTACTCAATTTCAACTTAAAGGCATTATCTAGGGGCAAAGATAGAATTTTAGGCAGTTGAATAGATAAAATTAATTTTATCTTAGATAAAATTAAGAACTAAGGGGAGTAGGGAATAGTTTATCTATATTACCTCATTCTGAATATAACCATGTGACACAAATATTATATTTCCAATTTAAACATGTGTAAAATTCCTAATAAGTGACTGAGATAAGATTTCAAGCTACCTCTAACATATTTAAATCCCAGTGGTATTTACCCTATTAATGATGGTCAAGCATTTCATTACATTCAGATGGAATGGATGAGAAGACCCAAAGCCAATTTTTCTCACTACCCATGCTTTCTCTCCAAGAAAAAATAGATTGATGATAACAAAGAATTGATGATTAACAAAACAAACCCATTGAAGTATATTCATTGTTAACTATAGATATAAGTTGCTTATTAA
Source organism: Miniopterus schreibersii (assembly GCF_964146895.1). Taxonomy (NCBI): domain Eukaryota; kingdom Metazoa; phylum Chordata; class Mammalia; order Chiroptera; family Miniopteridae; genus Miniopterus; species Miniopterus schreibersii. The sequence continues at coordinate 46,383,706 of NC_138107.1, forward strand.
TGTTTCAAGACATGAATATGACCACTTTTCTATGAATATTATTATAAAACAGTATGCTATAATATAGAAACAACCTCTTAAATGTGTTCTATTTATTGAGTATTACATTGCAAGACATTTAAATAGCATAAATACATAGGTAGAGGATAACCAATGAAACTGTCAATATGTTGGGAATATCTATGTATCTGCTTTAGTAATAGGAGTATATATAGCTCATCTTTGAATTTCAATACTCCCATCTTAAAGTCCACTAACTGGAAAATTGTAAATCAAAATTCATTTATTCGCTATAAATTCGAAAGGTCAGTAAATAATCCCAAACTAACTAAACTGATATAGATGAAGTTAAAATTGCAGCATCCCATAATTTAAAAGCAATAAAATCAACAGTTGTAAATCATCCTGCTTAAGGAGCACAATTAATGCAACAGTGGCAAAACACACTTCCCTCAGATTCCAGGAGCTCCATTCTTTCCTGCGTACAGAAAGCAATGGGAGTTTCATGGTGCTGTCTTCCGGTCAGACTGCACAACTTAATAGTGATTTATAGACCTCAGGAGAGGCAAGCACTAATGAGAATAAATGAGTACAAAGTTTATTAACTTGTAACTTGTTTTATACATCACTAGCAAGTTGCTTTTAGACAAAAGAAAGTACATGTTCAGCCTAATTACCAAAGAGTTAAAAATAAGAGGGAGAACTCCAAGGAGAATTGGAGAGTCTGTTTCATAGGGGAAAGGAAGGGCATCCATGTTATTATGAAGGGGAAAAATTAATAGAGAGTGAGAAAAATCATGGGGGAAAGAAGTTAGAGCTGAGAAATCTTTCATGTATATTTGACCACACAATGAACGAGTTTAATGAAGTATTATTAATTTCCAGGAAGACATGGCTATTACCAGCTACTTCTAGAAATGATTCTCCCCCTTGTGGCAACAGTGCTATTACAACAATACCTTAAAACAATAAATATGGAACTGAAATAAACATTAGTTAGAAGCTGAGCTTCCCTCTGCCCATCTAGCTTCACCTTGAAGTAATCTGGGGAGAAGTTTGGGGTCAGTTGTGGCATTCTAAAGGACCAAGGACACAAGGTAAAAACAATTTTCATGGAGGTTGAAAGAAGGGACTCAAGCCTCCAAACCCAAGAGAACTTTTGGCTGTCCTAGACCTGCCATGCCTCCGACTGAATGGCCTCTTTGGGTAGGTACTAGAACATAGGTTTGCATATCCGGGTTATCTTGCTCATTCTATCCAGTTGCCTGTAAAAAACTTCCAAGACTCAGAAGGGCTGAAGCTCAATCTTCTGATCCTTATATAAACCGGATTAAGGCTGGAGAAGTCGTACCGGCTTACTGTGCTCCTGCTCCCCGGGAGAGCTGGGCCATCCAGAGCAGGGAGCAGCAGTACAGCTGGGACTGTGCAGATTTCTCTAAGAGAAAGTGTAGAAATTGTTACTGAAGGTCGGTACTGTTCCATCGCGGCATAGACCGAGTGGTATGACAACTAACCAAGAGAGATAATGAAAAAAGGACATCCTTATGGATCCCTCTAAAAAAAACAGTTCCACATTGTAGTTTAATTGTCTTATACAAGGTATGACAACTTCCCAGAATGTCAGACACAACCACATTAAAATGTTCCTATAGAAACACAGTTTACAAGGGGACACACACACACACACACACACCAAAAAGAGATTTTTAGTCATGTCACTATGCCACTATTTCCTTTCCTTAAAATGTGTAATTAGTATTTATTACAAATGTTGGATACAATAGACCTGAAATCATATTAAAAGTGTAACTTTTTCTATTTAGACCTGAAATCCCTATGATCTAGAGATTTAGAACAATGAAGTAAAATGAATTGGAAAGTAAGCTAAGGCATGTGCAATTTTAGATCTGCTAGCTCATATCATGTTAAATTATAAGTCTCTCTAAGCTGCTAAAAAAAAAAAAAAAGGAACTGAATTGCCATTATAGACATGTGAATATTCAACTGCATTAAATTATCAAAAGCATTTTGTATAGATTAAATAACTAAGCATTTATTGGTATTATGGCTATTGATTAGTAGTAGCAAGGAACACACTTTTCTGGTTGTGACAATTTGCAATGGACACCAGGTCTCCATGACATGAAATGTATCAGAGAACTGACAACTATCAAGAGATTTGTGTAATGAAATACTCTCACAAATAAGTCATTAATTTTTTTCAATTAACTGGACTATGTAAAAAAAATAAGAATCCTGTTTTGTTTTCCCTTGAATATTTGGATAATTATGATTATACACACTAGCCTTTAAGGCCTATTTGTTCTGATTTTTAAAATTACATACATTTAGTTATTCAGTAAGCTATAAGAACTTATCTATTGTCCTTCATCTAATAAAGAGGGTTAGAATGAACAGCCATGTTAGATATGTTTAGGAGTCAAAATTGATTGCCTTTAACATGGTTAATAATATTCAGAAATAATTGTTTCCTCTTTCACAGCTTTGCTGAAGATCATCAGACTATTTCAGAAAGGCCATGGATTTCACATTCAACACTATCAACCATGGCAATATATGCCTACCCAAGTGTTGTGTTCACAGAATGTGAGTATGACTTAAATATGGACCAAGACATTGTATGACACTGGGATTTCAAAGTGAAAAAGTTTCCACTGAGTATTTACTCTAAAATAAGTGTTCATTGAATAGCTATGATTTGTTGCTAAGGAGTACTAAGTTTTCTTTAGTCTGTTACTTTATGTTTATTTTTTAACTAAATTTATTGTGATAGTATTGAAATTATAAAGGTTTCAGGTATACAATTCTACAATACATCATCTATACAATCCACCCTAAGTCAAGCATGAGATGCTGAATTTATTAGAAAGATGGAAGGGAATTTGATTTCAGGCCAACCACAGACCAACACTTCACCCATTCTGGCTAATGCACTTATAGACAGTTCTTTGCTCATCACAGTTGAAATATATAAATTTCTAACTTTTTCCAGCTATTAATTGGGTTTTATGTCACACACTGCCAAAAACATTTTTAACTGATACAACTCCTTAGAAATGCAAGTCTCCTGCACTTTAACACTCAATACACTCAATATTACATTGATGCTAATTGTTGAAATTATCAATGCTACCAAAAATAAAATAAAACATGATTTACCACAATTAACCTCTAACAAAGACATATAAACCATATGATTATTTTTAAAGAAAAATTAAATTTTCACTACAATTAACTGTGCTTAGCAGCTAGCTCAATTGGAGTTAAGAGACTCAAGGAATATGTGGTGATGGATTGATTGTTATTTTTGGTGTGAGAATAGAAAATAACTCCACAACATAGCAAAACTATATATTTTTTATGCTATCAAAAACTGTTTTCTTATCCAGAGAACATAAAAAGATAGTGGTATTAATGGAAGAAGACTACTAAATAAATAATGATGATAGGCCCCTGCACAGACAATAGGAAGCACATATAAATAAAAAAATACTGCAGTGTGGTAGCTAGAGTAAATATTCATGAAGGTCAAACCTCAAACTTGACCAAGCAAAGTACCGTAAAAAAAAAAGTTAAAACAGAATTTTGATGAAATATCTAGAGATACAGACACTATTACTTTGTTTCTACTTAAGCAGCACTTTAGGAATAGACTTTTTATAAATTTGGTATCATTTGTATTTGATATCATTTGTTGATACATAAAAACAGCAATTTCTATGTTATCAAAAACATTTTCTCCATACTTTAGTTTAAGAAATGCATGCTACATTTTTCCTAATTTTTTTTTTGTTCAAGTAGTTATTTTGTTTTTACAAAGTTAATACAAAGGAAAAAATATCATTTTCTATTCAAAGGTTCTTCCATTTCTACTTGATGAGAACTAATTAAATGAGGTTTCCTTCTATATACATAAGAATCTTAGTGTTTTTACTTGAGCAGAGGTAGGGTTACTTCTCATTTACTTCTACTACCAATTCAAACAAATCTATTTTTTCTAAATTTACTCAAATAAGCTATATTCATAGAAAAGAAGCCAGTTAAAATAAAATATTCCTTTCCATAATAAGTTTCAATATTCTAAGGCTTATATTTGGCACTGTTATGTGGTGGGAGAGAGAAAGGTGAAGATACAAGAGCTAGGAATATAAATAGCAAATTTCTGATTTAACATTCTCCTGAATTCATTTGTAAGAAAGTTATGAGTTTCTGTTAGCAAACACAGTGACCAATTTTCTGTCTAAAAGACCCTTACCAGCGGCCTAGCTTTAGCTTACTATGTTTTCATATGAGGAAACTGAGGTTTGGAGAAGTGACGTGATTTGCCCAAACTTGCCTACCTACAGAGCTGGAGCTTGAACATGAGCTCCTGGGTTTTCAGACTGTGCTTCTGTGATAACGTGGCTAAGTTTGGCTTGTGTTAGTTCAGACACAATTTTTTACTCTTACTCTCATTAATTTAGAGTTAGCCATAGTTATAATACTTGCTTGGATGCTTTTCCTCCATCTTTATTTCTGCTCGTATTTCCATTTAGTTAAGTTTGTTAAATAAATCTTTTTTAAGTTTCTTCAAATCTTTTGTAAAAAATGGCATAATAGATATATATACAGAAGATAAAATACTTAAAAATTTCCACATATGTGTTGACAATTCAAGATTTTCTAGCAAGGATAGAATGTCTTTCAACAGTCTTACATAAGGTGACCAATTTAGTATCACAAAGCCTAGAATATTTTTTCTAATCAATAAGTAGTCATTATTTATAAGATAAAAAACTGTATGTAATGGTTAGGACCTAATGAAAACATATATTCAGTCTTAAACACATGTACTACATTTCCAAATTGAAGAAGATATTTCCTATTTTAAATTTAAAAGCCTACATCTAATGTGCCAGATTAAGATGAAGATACTCATGCAATTTTAGATACTAAATAAGTGTGCCTACTACTAAAGAGAGAGAGAGAGAGAGAGAGAGAGAGAGAGGGAGAAAGAGAGAGAAGCATTTTAAAACAAGTTCTATTTGCTGGTAACATAAATAATGTATTGAGGGTCAGGACATCCTTATGTCAAAGGATCTGCTGCCTGAAATGATGAGATTGGGGCATGATACACCAGCTACGCAATGATAAAACGTAGTAATCTTTGAATCTGAGTGTTGATACAGCACTTGGGAAAAGCCTTCACATTGAGGGCTCAGAGGGTCAGAGAGAAACAGAGCAATCACCCTGGAGGCGATTCTCGTGCCATCCATTGTAAGTGATTCTATAGGCAAAGGACAACTTGACAAATCCAGAAAGAAGCAATAAAATCTATTGAAGCAGCTAAATTGTCTCCTAAAAAACACTGGACGCTGCCTAAAATGAGGCTATAAAATGGAAATGCATCCTAAATCACCTTGCAGTAGAGTTTGAAGTGCACATTTTTTACAAAGTTCCTCTTCAATTTTCAGCACACCATCCTTCAGATACTAGGACGAGTATTCCACTTTCCTAGGCTGCATGCTCTTTTTCTTCCTCTATGCATAAGTTATTTCCAAAAATGTTGTTCTACTGCTTTGGAAGATTGACTTTCAGAGAATGGAATATTAAAAGGAATTTTGTATATTGAATCACATTAAGTTAAATTTTAATTGCTCTCTTTCTGAAGGTTAAAAATATGGTTCTATGATATTAATGTGATTAAAATTTGTCTGGAAATTTGAGGCAAACATACTGATGTATTAGCTAGCTGCTGTAAAGGTAAACTCCAAAGTCTCAGTGGCTTAACCCAGTAGTATTTATTTATTTCTCACATAATTCTTCCATACGATCTTTAGGGGAACCATGTCTCCATTTGTGCCTCTCCATTTTTCCAGGGCCTTGGAATTCTTTGTTCAGTTAATAGATGGGGAAAGGAACAATGGGAAACACATACAAGCATGCTCACTTCTTAATCATTTCTAGGTGGTCTAAAAATAACACACATCACTACCATCCATTGGCAGGAACTAATCATCCATCACCACTTACATGTAAGGATATGGTTATGGGAGTTGAGACATAGCAATCACTCTCTAGAGCAAAGCTATTTAATGAAAGGGGAGCACAGATATTAGATAGCTAATAATTACTCCATACCCCAAGAATCAATTTTATGACAAAAGGTTTGTAGAACTGAATTTGTGGAAGTCTTTCTTCTTGGTTAAAACTGTAAAAGGCTGACCTCAGGAGCTCTGCGAGGCATATTCTGGCCTGTAGAGCAGTATGCTCCACACTGAAATAGAATCAAACAAATGTTTTGAAAAAAGCAGAGAAAAGGGATAGGAAAGTCACCTGGGCATGAAGGCCCCTAACTCCACATATGTCTGGTCTCGGCATTCTCCCTGCTATTCTTAAATCTCAGTGCCCAACCCTTCCTTGATTCCCCAGTTACACAGCATTCCAGCAGTGGGTCAAACAAGTCAAATTGAATAGGTATTTCTTGCATATAAAGTATCATAAATTTGCCCTGGCTGGTGTGGCTCAGTTGATTGGAGCAGTGTCTCATGTGCTGAAGGGGCATGGGTTTGATTCTCGGTCAAGCACATACCCAGATTGCAGGTTCGATCCCTCATGGGTGCACATGCGGGAGGCAACTGATGTTTCTCTCTCACGTTGATGTGTGTGTTTTTTCTCTTTCTCTCTCTCCCTCTCCTTATGAAAAATTTAAATTTAAATTTTAAAAAAAATCACAAATTCAAGTAATCCCTATTAAGTAATATTTTTACTATTTTATTATATATAGACTTAATCAAAATATTTCACCATAAAATTAATCATAGAAGCTACTTAAATATTTCCCAAATCACTATCATCCCAAACAATGAGCCTCTAGATTTTAAGCAAATATTTCAAAATAAACATTGCATAAATTTATTTTATAAAAACCAACAGGCTTCTGTTACATAAGACTGCAGTCTCTATAATAATAAATAATATGAATGCTTATTTATTGAAGGATCTCAATTAGAGATAGTGACTTAATAATGGTCTTTATATAACTTATAACCAACCTCTCTAAAAGCTTATTTAATATACCACAGGATTAAGAGTTGTTGTATAATAGCATTGTTTAAATAGTTCCTTTACTAAAAGTCTTCTAGGTGTCTTTGTCTCTCTAATGAGAAGCTGAACCTTCCAGATGAAATATTGAATACAATGTTTTCCCAAATTTACTCTAATTTTTTTTTGCATCAAATTAGTCTCTCATGGGACTAGTGTTGAAGTATGGTAATATACAGAGTTGAAATATATATTTATGTAGAAAAAGGGCAATGTAACAAAATAGAGGAGCACGTGTCTAAGGATATGACTTTAGAGATATTTAGAAGCCCCCAAACTCAAACTTTCCTACCTCTCAAAGGCTTGATCTGAAATAATAGTAATAATTATAAGTGTAACAATTATAATATTCATTTTAAATGCCAGCCTCTGAGCATTTTACAAAGTATTTCATTTGATAAGCTAGGCGGCACCACATATTATCCCCCTTTTACTGAGAGGAAACCTGTCCTCAAAGTGAGAGTTGAAATTCTCATCCAGTTTAACAGAATATGGAATCCAAAACTTAAAAAAAAAAAAAAAAAAAAAGCAGACATTAAGATATTATGTCTTCATTTGAATGCATGTGGAATTTCATTAGCTCCACGTCCAACAACGTTAGCTGAGAACTACGAGAGGAGATCTTGGGACAGCGCGGCTGGCGGGTCGCAGGAGAGAAGCCGGAGCGGGCGCAGCGCCCCGCGGAGGACAGACGGGCCCGACGCCTGGGGCAGGGGAGGGCGCAGCGCCCCGCCGAGGACAGACGGGCCCCGACGCCCGGGGCAGGGGAGGGCGCAGCGCCCCGCCGAGGACAGACCAGGCCCGACGCCCGGGGCAGGGGAGGGCGCAGCGCCCCGCGGAGGACAGACGGGCCCGACGCCCGGGGCAGGGGAGGGCGCAGCGCCCCGCGGAGGACAGACGGGCCCCGACGCCCGGGGCAGGGGAGGGCGCAGCGCCCCGCCGAGGACAGACCAGGCCCGACGCCCGGGGCAGGGGAGGGCGCAGCGCCCCGCGGAGGACAGACGGGCCCCGACGCCCGGGGCAGGGGAGGGCGCAGCGCCCCGCGGAGGACAGACGGGCCCGACGCCCGGGGCAGGGGAGGGCGCAGCGCCCCGCGGAGGACAGACGGGCCCCGACGCCCGGGGCAGGGGAGGGCGCAGCGCCCCGCCGAGGACAGACCAGGCCCGACGCCCGGGGCAGGGGAGGGCGCAGCGCCCCGCCGAGGACAGACGGCCCCGACGCCCGGGGCAGGGGAGGGCGCAGCGCCCCGCGGAGGACAGACGGGCCCGACGCCCGGGGCAGGGGAGGGCGCGGCGCCCCGCGGAGGACAGACGGGCCCCGACGCCCGGGGCAGGGGAGGGCGCAGCGCCCCGCGGAGGACAGACGGGCCCGACGCCCGGGGCAGGGGAGGGCGCAGCGCCCCGCGGAGGACAGACGGGCCCGACGCCCGGGGCAGGGGAGGGCGCGGCGCCCCGCGGAGGACAGACGGGCCCCGACGCCCGGGGCAGGGGAGGGCGCAGCGCCCTGCTGGGGGCCTGGCGAGGGAGGAGGGAGGCCTCGCAAGTCATGAAGGGTGTCCTAGACCTTCCCTCATCGCCCCCTCACCGCTGCGCCCCGCAGCCCAGCGCTCCCCGCGGCCCCAGGACTGTGAAAAGCTGCAGCAGCCGCTCTCGGGCTCGCACACGGGGGAACTGAGTGGATGTGAACTGAGTTCGTCGGAGTGAAGTTAAACAGCCCGGCCGGGAAGCCGCACCCGCTCAGTGGCGTCGGAGGGGTCTGGAGGTCGGCCTCTCTGACGCCCCGCGGGCAGGGCAGCCGGAGCCGACCCCGGCCCGCCGCCGGCCGCGTCCCCGCCGCGCCCGGCCGAGCTCCCGCCTCCGCCGCCGGCTCCCCCGGGCCGAGCTCCCGCGTCCCCGCCGCGCCCGGCCGAGCTCCCGCGTCCCCGCCGGCTTCCCCGGGCCGAGCTCCCGCGTCCCCGCCGGCTTCCCCCGGGCCGAGCTCCCGCGTCCCCGCCGCGCCCGGCCGAGCTCCCGCGTCCCCGCCGGCTTCCCCGGGCCGAGCTCCCGCGTCCCCGCCGGCTTCCCCCGGGCCGAGCTCCCGCGTCCCCGCCGCGCCCGGCTCCCCCGGGCCGAGCTCCCGCCTCCGCCGCCGGCTCCCCCGGGCCGAGCTCCCGCGTCCCCGCCGCGCCCGGCCGAGCTCCCGCGTCCCCGCCGGCTCCCCCGGGCCGAGCTCCCGCGTCCCCGCCGCGCCCGGCCGAGCTCCCGCGTCCCCGCCGGCTCCCCCGGGCCGAGCTCCCGCGTCCCCGCCGGCTTCCCCGGGCCGAGCTCCCGCGTCCCCGCCGCGCCCGGCCGAGCTCCCGCCTCCGCCGCCTGCAGGCCCCGGGAGCGCGAGGCGGGCGCAGGCAGGGTCTGTACCCCATAAATCAGGACGACGGGCGCGTGCTGCAGAAGGGAGCCTTACGAGTGTTATTAAAAGCCATGGTACTGTAACATCGTCTTCATGGTCAAAAGGCAAGTGGCTTAGACAGCCTTTTATAATCTGAGCGATTTCAATGCCATGAATGAAGACACAGATATATTAAAGAGGAACTATCTAGACACTGGCCTCTCTGTCATTTATTGAATTACCGTCACCTTCTATTGCTAGTGTCACGTTTTTGCAGAATGGCACTAACGAAATCAGCCACCATCATGTATTTTAATTCATCCCCCCACTAGGTTCAGTACAGGGAGTCTTAAAACCAATCAAGATAATGTGAAAAACAAAACTGAACGTGACGATCTGAGGATGTGATAACTGTAGGCAACATTCTGAATCTGCGGCAGTAGAGATTCAATGCTTAAGTCACTAGAGGAGAATTATGATTATGAACATTTTACATTTTTACTACCCAATCTTGATACCTTAGACCTACCTTAGGAAGCAAAATCTGTAAGACTGTAACTCAGAAGAGGCCTATTTATTTACTTTATTAAAAGTGTTCTCCGAGGAAAAGATACCATCTTTTACAAATATTTTTGTAACATGGGTAGATATTTCTTCGTATTATAAGTGAGAAAAACTTGTATGTAAAATTGAATGGAGATGTATTTACCAAAGCTAATCATTTGTCAAACTTCAGTGATTCCTAATCTGTCCACTGTGGGGCAGCAGCTCCACGAAAATGAGAATCGTGTCTTGAGCAGGGCGAATGACAGCCGGCTGTTTGATAAGATGGTCATTTACTTGTAACAGCCAAGACGTGGAAGCAACTGCAATACCCACTGAAGGATGAGTGGATAAAGAAAACGTGGTATAGACACACAATGGAATGTTAGTCAGCCTTTTTTAAAAAAGGAAATCCTGCCATTTACAACAACATGAATAAGCAAGGAGGACATGAAATAAGCAAGATTCAGGACAAATACCACACAATATCATTTATATGAGGAATCTAAAGTAGTCAAGTCACAGAAGCAGAGATTAGGATGATGGTTGCTAAGGGCTGAGTGGATGGAGAAATGGAGAGGTATTACTCAAAGTCTCAGTTACACGGATCCATACTATACATCTTAGCACCTATCATAAACAGTACTGCATTATATACTTTAAAAATGTCTAAGATCGTAAGTGTTCTTATCACAAATAATAATAATATAGAAATATATAATATAATGCAACATATGGGAATATACTACATAAATAAATAGGGAGGGAGGAAACTTCATAAGGTGATGGATATGTTTATAGTATAGATTGTGGTGTATACTTACCTCATACTCACTAGGTTGGGGTGTTTTAATGTGTCAAGTGTTCAAAACCCTTTATATATGTTGCTCATTTGGAGAATTCTCTGAGCAAGTGTATTCTTCAAATCCATTCTTTGATGTTATATATTTTCACAGCAGCTCTCCATCTTTTCTGGCTTTCATTCTTGCTCTTTATTTAGTCTAGCTGGACCCAAAGCCTTTATCTGTGATAATCACGTGGGCTGCCATTTCCGATCCATCTCGGTCCCAGAACTGAACCTGAAGGAGTTCCTGTTCTCCTATGACCCATCCCTTCCAAGTCTTCCTTACCCCAGTTTCTATATATCCACCTTTCTGGCCAGTCCCAACACATGGTCCATTATATTTTTCATGAATTTTAACAAGTATGACATTCCTTAATAAATCGATAATCCCAAAGTCTATATTGAACTGTTGTTATGAAGCCAAAATGTTCCTGATACCAAACACACAAAAAAGAGAGAGAATTAAAAAAAGATGTGCTAACAGATCTCAGTTACAAAGATTAAAAAGTTATTTAATAAGACATTAGCTGTCAGCCCAGAGTAGCTCAGGGGTTGAGCAATGACCTAAGAACCAGAAGATCGAGGTGCAATTCCCGGTCAGGGCACACGCCCGGGTTGTGGGCTCGATTTCCAACGGGGGACGTGCAGGAGGCAGCCGATCAATGACTCTCTCATCATTGATGTTTCTCTCTCTCTCCCTCTCCCTTCCTCTCTCTGAAATCAATAAAGATATATTTTTAAAAAATAAAAGTAAAAAAATAAAACATTAACAAGTAGAATGCAGCAATATATTAAATACACTAAGAAAAATGTGGCAGTTACTCCAGAAATGCATGTTTTAATATATTATAAACACGTTAAAATTCTATATTAAATCAAAGGCAATATTATGCATAAGTGAAAACATGTAATGCCTGTCCATTTAAGTCAAAGAAAAGACAACACAATGCCTTGTCATTTAACATTGTTCTTCATGTATTAACCAAGAAAGGACGTGGAAAGAAACATCATTAATATTAACAAACAATATGACATTTACTAACAAACCCAAAAGAATCAACCAAAAAACTATTAAAAATTTAATCAACAGTTTTCCAATATTTCAACATGAATCAGATAAAATGTAACATAAGCTTTTTTAATGATAAAATAAATGTCAACTTTTAATAAATTAACCCAATAAAAAACTTGAACATTAAACTTTACTAAGAAATGTAAATTAACCTGTCAGCAAGTGAAATGAAAATAATGAATTCATTTGCATATTGACCATCTCAATTAAAATCACCATACAATTTTTCAAAACTAGTTCTACATAGTTTATTAAGCCATAAATTGACAAGAAAGCGAATTCCTTTTAAAAATAGAAATGATAATGAGTGTCTTTTTTTACCAAAATATTAAAATTTATCACAGATAAGCAACAATGTAAGTAATGTGATTCTGGTACTAAAATTTACAAATAGATAATGAAACAATTGTGAAAGCTTCGAAACAGACTTAATTATGTAGCAGGGCTTTATAGTATTTCTTTTAAGAAATGCATTTGCATAAAAATAAGCTAAGAGAAAAATTAATGTGATCAGATAGTATCTCCAGAGATACTCATTACAGCATTGTTTATCTTGGCAAAAATGAGAAAACCTAAATATTCAACAGCATAACCGCTATATTTTCTTACCCAAAAGGAAAATGATGATCATTAAATGAGATGAAAGGTATGTGAGAAAAAATAAATTTATGAAAGAGTGTATTTAATATCCCAATTTTAAAAATAAAATGGGATATATAACAAAATTTTAGAACTATGTGCATGAAATACAGATAAGACCCATCTCTGCATATTTAGATTATCTAACTCCCTTTAAGTTTTTCTATATTTTTTTCAAAATTTTACCATGAGCTTGTATCACTTATGAAATCAGAAAAATGTTATTTATATATCTTAAATATTAAGACACTTTCAAATAACTTGATATACATGTGATAATACAAATTACTATAATGAAAGATATATTTTTCCAGATTCTTAACCTGGAGACATTAGATCATCATTCAAAGGCCTATGTACTAATACTGTATTTTATTATTTTTACTGTCTTGATAATCCTATATATACCCTTTTATACATTAAAAAATTATTCTGAGATGGAGTTCATATGCTTCACCTGTACAAAGGCATCAGTGGTAAAAAATAAGGTTAAGAGCCTCTGATTAGTCCAGAGAATATCTCATTTTATTAATTCTTGAATTTTATGTCTATGTATAATTAAACAGAAAAGTAGCACATTTAATTTTTAATATCTAATGGCATTATATCACTGACTAAATTACCTATTATTTTACTGTATATTTTTTCAACATAAAGGTCTTATATATCTTTTGTATTTATTCCTTCTGTTATTCTTTTTTTTTAGAGTTAAATCTTCCATGTTGCTGTTTTTGGTAAAAGAAAACAACACATATTATTCTGTTTGTTCCTGTAACATGGAAATGAAACTGATATTTAAGTACTAATTTGATGTCTAACAATTCTCCTAAATCTTTATATCAATTCTATTAATTTCTCATTTTTTGTCAATAATGAAATTTTTTATTTTACCCTTTCTTTTCTTTTTTATCTATTATTTTTTAACTAAATGCATTGTTGTGGACTACTAATACAATTTCAAATAAAATGTATAAAGGATGATTTTAATATTTTATAAATTTCTAAAAGCATTATTTTTTTATTTTTTAAATATATATTGATTTCAGAGAGAGGAAGGGGGAGGGAAGGAAAGAGAGAGAGACATCAATGATGAGAGAGTCATTGATCGGCTGCCTCCTGCACGCCCCTGACTGGGGATCCAGCCCGACACCCGGGCATGTGCCCTGACCAACTGCTGAGCCACACCCGGCCGGGCAGCATTATTATTTTGTAGAGTGCTTTCTTCAGGTTAAGAGAGTTGTCTTAAATTTGTGTATCAATCAGGGAAGTCTAAATATAATACAATAAAACCCCAATCTCAGTTTCTTAAAGTAATTTTTTTGCTCACATCTAAGTTTAAAGCTGGTTGGTATAAGTGGGTCTTCTTTGTGTGTCCTTTCAGTGATCCAGAATCCTCAATCTAGTGGTTCCTCCATCCCCAGGTCTTCGGAGTCCTTTGCTGCAGCCTCTGTTTGGCTGGCAGACACCAAGCAGATGGAAGGGAGAGTGAACGGATCACCAGGGCTGCTAGGACCAGACCTAGAGGTGGCATTCACGGCCCCCATTCATCAGGATGTCAACAGTTATGTGGACCCGTTAAGATGTAATCAGCTTTCTCTTTAAGGAACCAACTCTCCTTAATGCAGTTTAGCAACTGCCTGCAGTGTAAAGTGTAAAACTTTCTTAAAATAACATTTGTAACAATTCTACAGAAGCATGATCCTGTCCATTAGAGCGGTAGGATCTGCTGGAAAGAATAATAATTATAGAGCCCAGAGGACTGCGTATTTATCTTATTTCTTGGGGCCTCTAAGAATAAGAGTTTGGGATTAAATAATCTCGAAGTAAATATCTAGCTCTTTCAGTCACTTCTTAGATGAACATTTATTTTTTTCCACAATTAGTCCTCTATAATAGATTTATATTAGGTTTTCCAGAATATGAGGTGAAGATAAGCTATCATTAAGAGCAATTACTGATAATAGTATCTTTCAGTATTATTGGAAATATATGAATTCCTCTTATATATAGTCCCTGTATTTTGTCTTTAGACACTTATGGAAATCAGACTTTATGAAATAATGTCACCGTGATTAACTATGGTTATTTTGAAAAATGGGTTTCTAGCTTGCCTTTTCAAAGATCCATCATTTTTCCATCCAGCACCACAGAAATAGTACGATAAACTTTAAAAATAATCACATATTATTTTAACATCTTAATTAAATTAAAAGCCTTACAGTTCCACCGATAGTCAATAAGCACTTAACTAATTAAGCACTTCACTGTGTGCTAAGAATTAATGTGCTTGCCACAGATTTAGTGAAAAAAGCATAATCATTTGACATGATGGCATAATCTTTCCTAAAATATAACTGAATGTTTTATTCGAGGATTTCTCAGTCATGATTCTGGTAGGAAAGAGAGAATAACCAAACTGGAGAAAAAGAGTTTAATAAAAAGACTCTTTACAAAGTAAGCACAGGGCTTGAGTAAACCAGATGAGATATGCAGGACCCCTGGGACGAGTAACATTGAGTATCTCACCACCCCTAAACCTGAAGGGACAAGAAGGTGAGTGGTTATTGGAAGATGGAGCAGGTGATAGCGTGGAGAGATCACCTCAGGGTACTCTGGTCTCTGTAGAGAGACACAGCTAACTCACTGTAACGTGGCGAGGAGGGAGCCAGGGTAACCAATTTTGTAATTGCTTTTTTCCAGAGAAATATACCTTCTAAAATTCAACAATATGCAATAAAACTTTAAACATATCACAAATTGTCAATATTGGGAAGTCACTGTAGGTTTCAATATTATTGTTTTTAGGAAGTTAATGTTCACATTTAAAATAAAATGTCATGGCATCATTTGAGCTCTGACCATGCTCTCTTTTTACCATTTCCTTTCCTGCTGGCATCCCTCATTAGCGCAGTCCTACAGGGGGCCAGAAGGCAAGTGAGTTTTTTGATAACTATGTAGTTAGCCAGAATGGAGAAGAGTAAAAGGTAGATCTAGAAGGGCAAACCGGAGAACATCTAGCCCAGAAGAGTAGCTCTGCGTAACGGTAAATCAAGAGTCTAGGTTTGACTCCTAGGTCTTCTATTAACTGGCTTCATGGCCTAATGCCCCTATATCTGACTTTCCCTGCTCATAAGAACAGGTAATGGTGCAAATGATTTTATGATATTGTACAAGGGATAAAAAAGGGAACATATAAGACACTTAGGACATACTATCACATAGCGGGCATTTAAGAAGTATTGGCTATATTTATTACAGGACATAAACAACAAAGCTTTATGGTTTGATTCCCTGATGTACTTGCCTATCCCTATTTCCATGGCCTACCAGAAGCAACTCTAATAGGAGGGCATTTTCATCGTTTATTATCCATCAGACTTCTGTTTCTAATAGTATCAAACTGATACTTTCATATACAAATTAAAAGCTGTTCTTACCATGGGCTCAACAAAACCAATTCACACTAGTTGCTGAAAACAAAAAAAACCTTATTTATTATTGCATTTGTTCAAACAAATAATTTTTTGGTGTAGGCCAAAGAACAGATATTCTGTTTAATTTGTTAATTAATAAACCAGATGACATTTTTTTAAGGAGCAAGAAAGCTTTTAACATATTTTTACATATAACATATAAACTAGTTCTAATTATGCACCCCATGCATTTATTTATTCCATAAATGTATATTGAGTACCTACTGCATGAGAAATATAAAACTAAGTGCTGATAATTAAATGGTAAAATGATAAAAAATTGTCTGCAATTGGGAAGAGAAATGTTTGCAAAACAAAAATATAGAAATGAAAGTATAAATATATTCAAATGTCATAAAAGTCCATTTGTGCAAATGACAGATCTTTTTGCATTGGGTGAGAAATCCTTCAGAAAAGAGATAATATTAGAGCGCAGTCTTGAAGGATGACCGATTTTTGGAATATTAAGTAACTCCCATGTTGAGAACTAGTTAAACTTGTTACAAAAAGACCTTTCTTGCTCATAGATTAGATTAAGTCATATTCAGCTGCCATATCTGTAGATCTACAATGATCAAGTATTAGCAATATTATAAAGCCTCAAGCTAATACATAATATAGAGAAGTACTATTCTAAGATGTTTTCCTCTCATAAAGATGTATTTATTTTCTAATTTAAAAGTCAAATATACATGCATTGCAAAGTTTTACGTCTTTAAGTTTAAGAAAGAAAAATTGTTTTGCAACCAAGGAATTCAAGAGACCATGTGTGTTATGTATGGGACTTTCCTACTAATAACAATCTCTAACTCTCCCTGCCCACTCACTGTGCTAATCACCTGACGCAATATGTACAAGATAGGCTTACAGTTGTGAGTGCACAAAACAGAGTTTATACTTGTATTATTATTTATTATTGTATTATTTTCCATTAGAACATCTGTAAACTCACTTTTGCCCTACCCTGTATTTTTAAGCCTCAGCCTACCCTATGAGGTAGGCATTATTTATCCACATTTCAAAAATGAAGAAACTAAAGAACAATGAGCTATATATCATACTCAAGTTCATACAGAAAGGAGCAGAACTGTATTCTAAACTTAGGCAGTCTGGCTCCAGAAATTGTGTTCATACTTATTATATTGGCCACATTTCTGCAAAGCAAAAATGCAAATTTCAGCAAAAAGAAAGCATATTTCATCATATATGTGGAAAGTTTGAAATTTAGTTGAAAAAATTGATGGAACTAATGAAGGTCATTATGATCCTAAAACTTATATGAAGTTTAAAATGTAGACATTAAATTTCAAAAGCAGAATATGCTGGAATGAATTCAACCCTGGGGGTTTCATTCTACAGATTTATTTGTGGTGTTTGAAAATATCTATCTGCTTTGTCTTTACCCTTGAATGACTTTGAGGCTAGGTTCATGTTCCTTGTTAATTTCTCTTATAGTTTGGAACTATGCACATATTACTACTTTGTCTTCTAGCATTGAGTATTGCTGGATTAAGTCTACAGCCAGGCTGGGAGTCCCCACTTCTAAGTGGAAGAAACTCTCTGTACCTAGATGTTTGCAGATTTCTTTTCTGTCTTGATATTTATTAATTGAGCGAGAATACTTATTAAAGTTGAACACTTTGAAACTATTTCTTTAAACACAGCATTATTTTTTCATATGTGTATTGAGGTCTATTTTTATGTTAGGAATATTTTTGCCAACAGAACTCAATAACTCTGAAAACTAAAGTTCCCTGAATGATCTGATCATTGCTTATCTTTTCAAAATCATTTCAAGTTATTCTATCTCCTCTGTTGCCAAAATGACCTTCAAAAAATCAGGGCCTTTTGCAGACGCTTAGTTAGTTCCTGTTCCCTTCTCATGGCTAACTTCTCTTTCAGGATAAGTGACACTACTCAGGGAGGTATTTACTGATCTTCCAAACCTCTGTACATACTCTTTCCCACAGCATCCTGTCCTTGGCATGTATAGCATATATTTCAATTATAACTATTTGGTTACATGAGACTATTTGTTTGATTTATTCCTCTAAAGACTTTTATTAATGAGACAGGAACCACATCAGTTTTGTTTATGCAGAATCCCTAGCATTCTTCCATCTCAAAAAGGGTTTTTGTTAATGAGTGGATGCATGCGTGGACAAATGAATCTAAGAATTCATTGAATATGGTTTTTAATCTGTCCAGTTTTAAAGCCTGAAATCCCATTTTAACACTCTTATTGCTTTTTTACACTTATTTTTACTTGATTACTTAGAGATCATTAATTTCTTCACACTTACCAACATGTCTTCCTATGGTACTGTGACCCTTTTATTTTTTAAGTCAGAGTACCCCGCCCTTGCACTCTGGACCAAATGCATTATTATAAAGCCAAACCTTCTTCCATTTACTTCTGTTTAGCTCTCTCACTCCAGCCTGCTTCCAGCGGATGCACATTCGGTTGGGCCCATTTCACCAGGAGATGAATACTGATTCCAGGCTGCTTGGTCAGCTTCTTCACCAGGGTTAAGCTTCTAAACTTCGCTACCTTAAACAATAATTTAGAAACTTGCAGGTAAAGTGTTGTCTTCTCGTTCCAGTGTTTTCTCTCATTCAAGCAGGTCTGTGACCTCTATTTTCCTTTAGTTTGTACTGTAAATTACTTTCTCTTATATAGTTGCTGTCTTACGAAAGAAGGGCTGACTACGTAGTAAGACAGCCTAACCTTTTAATGTCTGAATGATTACATTCAGACTGTTGACTCATATCTGTCATAGTTCTGGGTCTCACATAAAAGTAAACTAACAGTCAAGCCAGGAAAAATCATGCTAGATCATCTATCTTTCTTCCATCTTAAAAGTAAGGGGTTTTTTTTAAATAAAAAAAAAAACTAGGAAAATTTGGGTGAAAATGTCAGCTTTTGGAATAATGTTTTGATGACACTAATACAAGACATTACATAAAATTAATATCAGCTCAGTATTTAACTTTTTAAAAAAAATTTGGAGAAAGTAAGGGCAAAATTAGACCTAGAAATTAGCTAAATAAAACATCCCTAAGATGCTGATAATAAATTAATGTCAATGTAGAAGAAAAAATTAAGTATAAAAAATATGTTTCTTAGAAGATTATATATGATGTAGTTTTCTCTACCAGTTTCACCTACAAACCACGTGTATGCTGATTTAGTAATAATTTCATTTGTGCTGTGCTAGATGTTACTCAAATTATAGTATTTCATAATTTTTATGTTTAAATCAAAATTAAAAATGTATTATATGTCTTCCCAAGTACCTTTTAACATGGCTTGTATGCAGATATCAAGACTCTGTAGCTTCTATCTGATTGGCACGTTGGCTACTGTCTCACGTGTCTTACAAACTGAAAATCAGTGCTCGTGTAATGTATAAAAGTAAAATCCAGCTTAGCAAAGGGCTTTCTAATACTCACAGTGGCATTATAGTGTAATTGCAAGTGCAGGCTCTGGAGTCCAAGTTGACTAGGTCTATATCCTGACTGCATATTTACTAGCTGCCTGACCATAGGCCAGCAACTTCTATAGTTTCTTGGGAAACGGCAATGAAAATAATACTGAATCATGAATATTTAGTTTGCTGTGAAGATTACTCTCGTTTACTAGAGTTCTAGCCACAAAGGAAGTCCACAGTAAGAGATTTTTATTACTTCCATTAAATAGGATACCTTGACTAAACTATCCCAGTCTTAGGGAAAACTAAATTATATACACTTGATCCACTCAATCTCATTTTCTTTTCATGTCTTCTTGGGATAACAGTGATTCTGCTTCCTAAAAAATTGAAAAGAAGAAAAACAATCCATCTAGAACTTATTTTTAATGTTGTCCTTTCTTCTCCAAAAAAAATTTATAAGAGGTATTGGTAACAAAGGGGAAGACCTGGAGATTTCATAGTTTCCCTAAGTTCTGGACCCAGCATACATTCAAAGTATATTTCATCAACATGACTGATGATCTTTTAGAATTATAGAGAAAACAACAGAACTTATAGTGGTTATTCTTGGTCATGATCATTTTCACGTAATATAAGAACCTCTTTATATATGGTGTCCAATATAAAAATATGAAGAGAAATGTTATCTATAAGGTTTCATTAATATATAAAGTCTTATGAAAATAAGACTTCTATTTTGATAATGCCAAATCCACAGTCTAAAATAAAAGTTATGCCAATCAAACCTACTACGATTCTAAAGCCACAAATTGAAATCAAATTAAGCTATCAATTTTTTTAATATGAACATCAACTTTAAAAAATAATATTAAAGCCCGGCCTGGCCTGGCTCAGCGGTTGAGCATCGACTTAGGATCCAGGCGATCGGGGTTCGATTCCTGGTCAGGGCCCATGCCCGGGTTGACGGCTCGATCCCCAGTAGGGGGAGTGCAGGAGGCAACCGATCAATGACACTCTCATCATTGATGTTTTTTTTCTCTCTCTCTCTCCCTCTCCCCTCCTCTCTCTGAAATCAATAAAGATATATTTAAATATAAATAAAAATTAAAATAACATTAAAACCTACAGTGAACTCCCTGATTTTGAAAATTTTTTGAGTGTTAAAGTGTCACTGCAGACAGTTGGGTTTTAGAAGGCATATTTTTCTAAAAAATTAATTACAAACACATAGATTCTATCAAACTTTATTATCAGGGAGAACTTATATTATAAGACATGTATGAGGAAAAAGGCAAAAATGAAAGAGCTAGAGAGCAAGCAAACTAGGACTGCATTCCAGTTAAAGAAGATAATTCCCAAGTGAAAGGAATATTTCAGTGCTTTAGACTATAGAGCCACCAGTGCGCAGCAATACTTCTGACCGTTGTGGGTCAGGGTGCATCAGCCCAAGCAGCGCAGCACAGCTTTTATTACCAGAGTCACCTCTCCCGTGGAATTTGATGGACCAAAGGCAGTGAACAGAAGATAAAGCAGCAGGAACTTCCCAGCATACCTTGAAATATACTTTGTCACTCATCAGTTGTTCTCCATAATGATCCTCCAAAGTAGCTAGACATCCAATTTAAGACACCATAACGTAACACTGATGTGTTTTAATGTTTAATAAAATAAAGTGGAACCCATACAGAATTGAGTCGGACACATCTGGGGTTAACTCTCTGCCACACTTTATGAGCCATTTTTAAAAGTCTGCTCATGCACATTTGAGAAAGTTACTTAACCTTTATTAAACTAATTGTACCTGAATTTTAAAATGAAAATAAGCTTCATGCAGTTAATGTGAGAATTTAATTGATTTCATGCCTCACAGGAAGTGTATACCTTTCCCATTATGAAGCACATTTAAGCAACACAAACTCAGGTATCCACAAATGGGCGTGAGCATTGGCATTAAGGCTTATTATTTTGGGCTTCATTATTTGTAAAATGTTTAAAATATTGCTTTATGTAACCTAGGCTGTAAGAGAATGAGCTATTACAAAACTGAAGTTTGCTGTCTATATTGATTTGAATCATACCCCAGGGACACCAAGTTCAATGAAATAATCCCAAGTTAAACTAGTTAGCTATTTGTGATATATTTCACAATTACAAATGTCACCTTGCCTAATTCTGGCTAGAAAGAGAATTGAATTGATCAAAATTTGACCAGTTAAATTTCTGGGGAAATAAGAATTAATCTGAAGTTGTGTTTTGCCAAATGATGATAACATAAAGAAAAACACAATGCTCCTCTTCGCATGATAAAGTTAGGTTTTTACTGAAAAAATTGGAACAAATTGAACTCAGATACAATTGCTCCTGGTACCTTAGGAAATATAACCCTCCTCAAAATACCTCTTTTAAAAAAAGACTTTAAAAAATAAATTGGATCTGTTTAAAGGGTTTTTTTAAAATTGCATTGCCACCTTCAGCTTCACCTGCATCCTATATGTTCCTTCTCCAGAAATAGCCACTCTTCTGCTGTTGATATATATCATTTAGAATGAGTTTTTAAAGTTTTATTGCATATATAAGTATCTCTGAGAAACATAATTTATTGTTGAATAAAAGTTACAAAAATTGGTTGATTATATAGAAAAAAACAAAAAAATTAAATTTTGCCACTCAAAGGTTTGCACAGTTTTACAAAAATTATTTCTAGATAATAATTTTTTTGCTCTTATGAACTTTGTCTTTTAAAAAACTTCATATGCTAACAAGTTATCCCAATTTAGACATACAATTAATTTTAGATATGGATTCTTTCAACCATCAAACATTTTGAGTTTCTTTATTAAGTAGTAAAGAGGGGCAGGCAGTATATCTTCTTTGATTATTAATCTAAGTTTTTTTTTCTTTTTGAGTTCTAATTTTATTTATTTTTCTTGATTTATTTCACTACCTTTTTGCAAAAAAAAAAAAAAAAAAGGCATTAACATGATTTTCTGCCATGTTATGTAATTAAATGAATTGTTTCAAACTTCAATTGCTTCCAGAAAGAAGTATGATGTTGAAAGAGCTACAGAAACTGGACTAAGGGAGACAGAGGCAGAGAGGGTGAGCAAGAGAGAGAGAGAGAGAGAGAGAGAGAGAGAGAGAGAGAGAAACCTTACATCTTAGTTTAAAAAGTTTTGCTTTTCATTTTCTCAATTACAAATAAACTGTGTATATTATCAATTGCTTTTTGCAACTATCGAATCATTGCAGTAGAATCAATTATATGACTTTCTTCTTTAATATTGAGATTGATATTAATGGATTTTTATTGCTTACAAGTAAATCTAGTTGTGTATCCTTTTAAAGATATTCCTGAATTCCTTTTGTCAATATTTTTATATAATTTTGCATCTATATAGAGAGTGATATTAGCTTATATTTTTTCTTTCCCAGTTTGATCTCTTTCTTGTCTCAAAACTTATACTACACTCAGAAAATGAGTTTATGAATCTTCTATTTTTTCTATTATTTAGACAGCTTATAAATTTGGGGCTCATTTGAGCGACATATGGGCTGGGCCTCCGTCTAGTGTATTCTTCATTTCTGACTGGTTCTTTTTCGTGGTTTCCATGTCCTTTTTAATGCTTACTCTCTTTGTTTAAGTTCTCACCGAGATCATCCATTCTCTTCCTAAGGTACTTAAACATCCTCAAAACCATTGTTTTAGACAATGCATCTTGTATTTTGGTTACTTCCATTTCATTTTATTCTTTTTCTAGGCATTTTTCTTGTTCTTTCATTTGGGGCATTTTTCTTTGTCTCCCCATTTTGTCTTTGTGTCTAGGTAGATCTGTTATGACTCTCAAACTTGTTATGATGTCTTCATGATGAAGGTGTCTTGTTGGGTTCAGTGGCACAATCTTCCAGATCACCTGAGCCTCATGCTCCAGGGATGTTTCTTGTGGGTTCTGCGCACCCTCCTGTTATAGTTGAGCCTTGAAGGCTGTTCACCCTTTCATGGGTTGAGTTTATTAATCATTTTGGCTGACTGACTATATGGCTAAGCCTCCATCACTGTGTATGAGTTACTGTGCAGGGGCAGACCCCCTAAGGTGGAGTTGTACGCCCAGCAGGGTCTGGTGCCTACCAGAATCCCCTTTTGTGTGGCTAGTTGGGTCAAGCTCTGGTGTGGTCTGAAGCCCACCATTGGTTGTGTTGGTTCTGGGTCCACCTGGGCAGGGTTCAGGTACAGGTCGATGTCAGACATTGTTTGTAACCAGCCTTGTGCTACCTGTCTGGAGCTACCCCACTATTCACTCTTTGTGTCTGTGTCTACTGGGACTGGGAGTGCATGGAAGGGGCCAATCCATGTACAAAGGTTGGCTTCCTCCACCTTAGAGCTAAGAGAAGATCTGTAAAAGACCCTATTTTCCCTGAGGTCTACCTCCACCTGTCAGCTACTCTGCCTCCCCCAGAGATTGCCTGGTCTTCCTCCAGTGCCTTCCAAAGAAAGACTGTAGGGTGGGTCCAGGTTGGTGAGACCCAGACCCTTCCATAGGTTACAAGCTAAGTAGGGCAAGGCCACTGGGGTTGGGAGGACAAGGCTAGCGGGTCCCCTACTTTCAGATAGCATGGTCAGACACTCAATAAGGGGAAATGTCCCCTAGTCAAGAGCCAAACCATTCAGTTCTGCCAGAGTCTCCAACTCTAGCTCCCTAAGGAGGAGCACACCACATGTTCAATTTGGGTGCAGCCAGCCATCCCCTCTGCAGGAGCAAGCTCAGCCAGGCGGGCTCCAGAGGACAGATCAAAAGAGTCTCCCATTGAGGGTGATGTTAGCCAAGCCTGTAGGAGAGGGCCAAGCACTTTGTCCCATTCCCAAAACATAGCCTCTGAGGGAAATATACTCCAAATATCCCAGCTCCCACAGCTCTCCCTTCTTTCTGCAGAACTGAGCTCAGCAAACCAGGTTATCTGAGACTTGGAAGGGCAGGTCCAAACATTCTTCTGTTGGGGGTGGTGCCCTCAAGCCTGTGGGGAAGACACTTCTTTCCCTTCTTGTGGTAACTCTAGCTAAACTCACAGGTGAGGTAGTAGTGGCCCCACATGAAACAGTCACACAGCTCAGCACCTGACTGTCTGATTCCCAGACAAAAGCCTCCCCAGGAGACACTCTTTAAAAGTCCCAGCTCTGCAAGGCACTCTGAATCATCCTGCTTGACTGAACTCAGCAGGAGGGGCTAGCCAAGTGATTCAATAGGTAGGGAGGTGTGCCAGCTCTGCCCTGGAGGTGGGGGAAAAGGGTCCTCTTTCCAAAGCCACACAGTTCAGTCACTGTCTGAGTCTATGCCAAGAGTCTTTCCAGAAAAAGAGTGCCCCAAAGGTCACTGCTGGGTGCAGCCAGCAGATCCTTCTGCAGGATGTGAGCATGGCAGAGTGACCTTGCCAGTAGGGGGACCAGGCAGTGCACTCTGCAGACTAGTGCTGCAACAATAGGAGTGTTCTTCTCTGGGAAGGTGGCATCTAGGTCTCTAGCAGACTCTCTTCTCTCCCAGGAAGACTGAATCCCCACTGGTTTTCACCACTAGATGCTATGCAGGTTCCTCTTCCTACCTCTGTTGCACTGGGTTGAGGATCCCTGCATGGGGCTGACACCCCACGGTCCTAGGAGGGGAAAGTTTTGCAGCTGAGATATCCTTTCAATTTCTCAGCCACCACACGTGAGTGTAGGACCCATCCCTTTCTGAATCTTTGCCTTTTTTACTAGTCTCTATGTGTCGTCTTCTGTAAATTTTTGGTTATAATATTTCAGTTCAGCTAGCTTTCAGTCAGTTATTCAAGTTGATTGCTCTATAACTTTGTTGTAAATCTGAAGCAGATGAGTGTATTTTCCACCTATTCTGCAGCCATCTTGGAATCCCCTTTTTAATTTATATTAAAACAGGATTTTTAGATTTAATTTTTAAGGAAATAAATTTTTCATCTACAAATTTAATGACACAAAGTTATTTATTGTATTCACTTGTAATTTCTGGTTTTATTTTTCATATAGCTTTATTTCCCTTCTTTATTTTCTTTGTTGTTAATGATTTGCCTTTGCTCTTCATTAATATTGAATTTAGTTTGTTTATTGTATTAGCCTTTCATAGAACCAGGTTTTGAATTTGATGATTTCTTCCATTTAATGCTCATCTTCTTGATAATTTTTTGTTATATTAACTTCTTTTATTATCTTTCTTTATTCTTTTTTAGTTCTTCCTTTAGGTTCAACCAAGATATGATCTTCCTAACTCGTTTAGTTGACACATTTTTAAGAAATGCAAAAGCAGAGGAGAAAAGACTATATCAACTACTTTCATTATAGAACAAGAAGTGGGATCCCACAGTTAGCAAATGCACAACAAAAAATTTTTCCTCTTGTCATTGCCAATGCACAGAAACTCATTTGGAGTTTTTTAGCTCATGCGGTTAAATGTAGTGTGCATTTTCTCATTTGGAGGTTTGTGGCGTGTGAGATTAAATGTACTGGGTAGTTTATTAACCAAGTTTTCATCATATTTTACAAACTTTAATATACAGTTTTTTAAATCTGTTTTTTAGTGTTTTCATGAATGCAGAAAATACAGTTCTGTATTTTTCCCATGATACATTAGTATTATTAGTTATTAAGAATACTAAGAGTATTATTTAGTCTTCATTAGTTATTATTGTTGCTCTGTGCACCTATAATTTTTTAAAAATTGCAGTATAGGATTGAAAGTTGGTATGATTTTCTAAGGTCACTGAATGAGTTTTGTTTGAATAAAAAGTCAAATGTATTTGGAAAACAACCCAATAGTCAAGGTTTTAAATATTGTTGATCAGTTTTTAAAACCAGAAGAGAGCAAAAATTATCTATAGGAAAACAAAAAACAACATTGATCTGTGGAAAAACAGTATGCTCTTCAGTCTTTATGATTCAGAGACTCACAGTACATATTATTGTATCAATGGCTTTGAGAATGCCTATTGTAGGTTAAGTAAATAATAAAATAAAACTCTTGTTCATTTTTTCCAAATATATTTAAATACAGAACAACTTTTCTGAGAAATATCTCATAAGAGTGTTTGCTAAAACAGTTATGCATTAGACAAAGTTTAGGAAACACTGGGCTAAATCAATGATCTTGTCTCTCTTTTTTCATTGTTTCTTTGATCTTTAGGATAACCAAATAAATATTATCCCCTATGCCCACTGGGTATTTTAATAAATCAAGAAATAAGACAAATGGCTATGCTAACTGAATCCTAGAATTAATCAGGCATAGCTACTCAGTTACAATAATGTTGGACTAAGGCAGGCCTCTCACCACATGGAAAGAACTGTCCCTAGAAGAAAAGTGAAGGCCACAGCTCTGTGAGCAGGTGGGCTACCAAAGAGTTTAGAAGGCTGGAGTTGAGTCAAGTCCTTCAGTCATTCTTCTAAAATATACTATCCAGTTAAATCACTCTACCTTCCCAGAGGTGTTTTGAGTAAATGTGGGGGATGGGGCAGAGAAGGACCATATGGTGTACAAACTGGGCTATCTTAATAAGGAAGGAAATATCAGACCTAGGGAAGAAGGCTTTACTATCCCCCAGCTTTTAGTTCTTGTAACTTTTTGGGCTAATCACTACTCCTATGTTATCCTGGTGTGGACTCAGATTCCTGAGGAGAGTAAATCCACATTACAGAAACCATGGAGTCACATACCAACTTATATCCAACTATATTCAGAGTCCATTCAATTAGATTAAATGACTTTTAATACCCCAGTTTCAAAATGCATAAAGATATTCATTTCTTCTCATAGAGTGGCATTTTACAGATGGCAACACTAGTCAAAAGAACTTTTTTGCTCCTGTGGTATTCTAATAATGACCCCCAAAGATATTCACATCCTAATCTCTGGATTGATAAATATATTACTTACGTGGCAAAAGCGATTTTGCAGATTAGATTAAGTTGGAGCAAAAAAGAGAGAATGACTTCATGGACATGGACAACAGTGTGGTGATTGCTGGGGGGAGAGGGGTGGGTGGAGTGGAAGAGGGTATAGGGGGAATAAATGGTGATGGAAATAAAATAAAGGGGGGAAAAGGATCTTGAGATGGGGAGATTATTTTGGAGTCAGATGAACCTTGTGTGATCACAAGGGTCATTATAAGAGAGAGGCAGGAGAGTCAAAGTAGAAAGGAGATGTGATGATGGAAGCAGAGCAGAGGTTGGAGTGATGCACTCTGAAGATGAAGAAAGATCATGAGCCAAGAAACGCAGGCAGTCTCTAGGAGCCGGAAAAAGCAAGAAAAGAGATTCTGGACTAGGGACCCCGTAAGGAACACAGCTATACCAACACCTTGATTTTGGCCCATAAGACCCTAGACTTTTGACCTCCAGAACTGTAAGGTAATATATTAGTGTTCTTTTAAGCCACTAAATGGGTGATAATTTGTTACAGCAGCAACTGGAAACAAATCCACTTTCAATCCAGTGTAGTTAAACCACCTCCTTGGAACTATGGGTTCATCATTTTCAGTCTGCATTAAATATGAGCTCTATTTAATAACACAGCCCTGAAAATACCGTAAAAAATTTTAATGTGTGCCCCACAAAAATCTCTGTGATCGTCTCTTGCTAGGGAATTTTTTAAGCATAAGAGGTGTGCTCCTTAGGTTATATTTGCTTCAGCTGCTAATATCACAGTTTGTTGTTCATACCAGGAAACTCAAAGCCACATACAACAAAACCTCTCTATGTTCTAAGTGTATAAACTCCCCTGCCTCTTTCATTCCTTGGTTTTCTCAGAATTTTTATTTTTTTATTGAATTCATTGGGGTGACATTGGTTAATAAAATTCTATAGTTTTCAGGGGTACAATTCTATAATACTCCACCTGTACATTGTATTGTGCGTTCACCACCCCAATTCAAGTCTCCTTCCCTCACCATTTATCCCCCCTTTACCCACTCCTACTTCATCCCACCCCCCTTTCCCTCTGGTAATTACCATACTACTGTCTGTCTATGAGGTTATTTTTTGTTTTGGAGGGGTTTTGCTTAATCCCTTCACCTTTTCACCCAGCCCTGTTACCCCCTCTCTCAGAATATACCCCCAAATTTGGGGACTTTATAAATACCACCTTTATTGCACTTTCAGTTTCAGAACCAAGAGAGAAAAAGAAAAAGTATCATAATATATGAGCTGAAATATCACTTTTATTGTTGATAAAGTCTAGTTTGGGAGACAGAGTTTTACAGAAGATTGGCATGGGTCTGTTGTCTGAACCCAGAGATGGACAGTCATATGTTTCTAGCAACAGCAGGATTGGCCTCTTGCAGGACAGAATAAGAGAAAGTGTGCTTTCTGTGGGCTGACTGGCTCCCTAAGAGGAAAAAAGGGACAGTGCCGAGCCCAGCATGCTCAGATTCTTCTTCTCAAATTCATCACCTCTTTGTATGTCCTTCCCAGGGCCAGTGAGGGGGAAGATGAAGCAAAGCAGTGTGATGCTAATGTGAATTTCCATTGCAAAAAAATGTATGTATCAGCAGAGTCACAGAAGCAGTTCTCCTAACAGTTGCTAAAAATGTAAATAGAGGACAGCATTACAAGAAAATATAAAACAGAACACGCAGTTTTGTGGCCCATGTCTGCCACTATGCTGTTCATCTTCTTAATTTTTATTGTTCATTTTGAGGAGAGATCCAAATAAATACTTTTTTGGTCATGATGGTGTTTCTAAAAACGAAGCCCACAACCAGCAGCTTTCAATCCCTATGTGTCAAATATGCAGCTAATTATAAATTTGAAGCAATAAGTGTTTACTGAAAGACTAAATGATCTATGCCTGAGAATCTGCAAATCTCCTAGTAAATTTTACTCCCTGGAGGAACCACTGCTCTGCAACACTTGCGTTTTGAAATCACAAAGCGCCCCAACCCCATCAACTATTTGCTG
Organism: Miniopterus schreibersii; assembly: GCF_964146895.1. Classification (NCBI taxonomy): domain Eukaryota; kingdom Metazoa; phylum Chordata; class Mammalia; order Chiroptera; family Miniopteridae; genus Miniopterus; species Miniopterus schreibersii. The sequence continues at coordinate 46,413,131 of NC_138107.1, forward strand.
TTTGGTATCTCATAAATTATTTAACCTCCTTGTGCCTTAGTTTCCCAAATGTTAAAAGGTAATAATACTTCATAGAATCATTGTGAAGATGCCATGTTATAACACAGTCAGCACCTGAACTCAAGAATTTCTTCATAAATAACATTTGTTTCATTTCTCTGCCATCATTAACCTTTTACTAAGTGCAAACAGAGCAGCACACACCTACCTCCCCCTGCTCATAATCTCCCCTGCTCTACACTACACAGAGCACTTAGTTCACACTGTCCTAAAGACCACATGCAAGAAGTGTGAAATGAAGATCTGAGCCTGTGGTTGTATAACCTCCTGCATTGTACAGTCCATGAATATCTCTACTGCCCATTTACTTAACCTTGGAAATCCCTATCTCACTATTTGCCAATGGGCTGTATATTTTACTAGACTACAGACATTAAGGACATCTTGCCTCAACCAACTTTTCAGTGAAACCCACAGGGAGGTAACAAATAGTTAAAAGAGCATTATGATCCCTATTTTTTCTGAAAACCTTCTTTAAGGTTTCAGGGCATATATTTCAAAGAATCAAAAGCAGTTTCTTGTCAAGAATGCACTATGGGCGATCATCTAGTTAAAACAAACATGAACATCGCAGACTCAGGATAGTTATAGAAATTCCATATAACTAGTAACTTCAAAGGAATATATACTGTGATATCTAAAATTTTCACCTATATTCTTATATCTTTACCACATGATTATGTCTTGATACTTTTATTATTCTACTTATGTAGTCAAATGAAGGAGCCAATTTTTATGAAGTAGCTTATCTTCTATTTATATCTTTTCACTGATTTTGTCCATAAATTTTGTAGTAGATTCTATATTTTTCACTTCGCATAGCCATTTTATCTTTGGTTGTCTCCAAGGATCAAAGATTTTATCCTGCAACTCGGCCCCAGTTTTGTAGTAGTAAAGAGCAGTACTTTGGCCTCAGGCACCATCGGGGTTTGACTCAACTGAGAGAGTGGTCAACTTCCTCTTCCTTAAAATCAGGGTCACAACTCATAAAGATTGTTGTGAGATTTAACAAAATAATGAATGTAAAGTTCTTGTTACTGTCTTGGGCACATTGTCAGTACTCAATAAATGTTAGCCTGATTCAATTTGTTAAAAATATAGGTATACAATTTAACTTAATTATAATAGACTATATTTTATGAATATCAAAATAATTTACATATGAAATATTATCAAAGTATTGTTAGGAGAGACAGTATATTGTGACGATTAGGTAGAGACTTTGACTTCCAGGGCTGAATCCCCAGTCTACTCCTAGACTAGCTTGGAGACCTTGTACAAGTTAGTGAGCCTTTCTGTACATCAGTTGCCTGATCTGTAGAAAGAATATTTATAGTAAGTAATTCATAGGTATATGGTGAGGATTCAATTTAGAAAAGTACTTGGCACATAATAAGCATTTAAAAGCATTTCAAATGATTGCTTTCATGGAAAGAGGGTTGTGAATATTTGTTATTATAAAATTGAAGACAATCTTTATATTTTTAAATTTAGAATTACACATCAAATTCAGCAAATACTACCTTTCTAAACTTAAACACTATAATAATATATTTTAAGGAATTTCAACATTATCTCAGGGTTCAGAAGATTATATGTGATAAACAGTACCAACATTTGAAAGTTGTCATTAAAATAATTCTTGTAATAACAGCAATGTATGTATGCTTCAAATTGCTTTCTCTTCTCAAGAGAGTGTGGCATAAAGGTCAGGGGAAAATACTGCAAGATTTATTCAACACTTCTACAAAACATTTTCTCTATTAAGAGATGAAATAGCAACTCTACTACAATGTCTTCTATTTATTATCCATTTTATAACATTTTGTATAAGGATGAAAAAGGTGTCTTTATGATATGTCTGATATTAAATAAGTATTTTTACTTAGGGTCAGACAAACACTCTAGATGGGTAAGGGAAATAATAATCTTAACACCAACACCAACAGGCGTGCACACACACACACACACACGCACACACACAATGTGTTCTCTCATTTTGTATTTGCAGTTCAATTGAGAAAGCTTAAGAAGTAAAGTGTAGAACAATATTGTCCAGTAGAAATTAAGAGAACCACAAATGCAAATCATATATAGTTTTAAATTTCCTAGTGGACACATGAAATAGGCAAAAAAGAAACATGAATTTAATTTTAATATTCTGTTGTAACATAATCAATGCAAAATATTATTTTATTATTTGATCATATTTAATAAGCATTAAAATAAATATTTAACTAATTCATTACATAATACATTTACATACCAATTAATTTTAAATTTATTTAATCAAGTGAATATTGAGTAAAACTACTAATGAGGTATTTTATAGTCTTTCTCTCATACTAAGTCTTCAATATCTGGTGTGTATTTTACACTTAGAGCCCATTTCAATTTGGATTGGCCATATTGTTACAGTTTAATAGCCACCTATACTTGAAGGTTGCCAATTTGGAGAACACAGACTAGAAAAAATGATTCTCTGAAGAGAGGCATGGATGTAAAGCATGCCAAATAATCATGGGCTCTTCTGCTTCAATCTCCACTCTCTCTGTGGTTCAGAAAAAAATTCCATTCAGGTTCTCAATTTGCTCTCCCAACTCCCTACATTCTATCTGTGAAAACAAAATCTCTAGTGCTAAAACTAGAAGAAAATTATATATATATATATTAAAGGCCAAATCTAATACTTTATATTTAGAGGTGGTATGATATCTAACAGGTTTATAATCAGGTGATTTTTTTCTACCCTGTCTTCTAATTCGTTGATCTGATCCTAAGCTTCCTCTAATCTGCTGTTTATTCCTTCCAATGTATTCTTTACTTCTGCTACATTATTATTAATTTCCTTCATAGTTTCATTACTTTCTCAGCATCCTTACAACCAGTATTCTGAACTCTATATCTGATAGATTGCCTATCTCCATTTCATTTAGCTCTTCTGGATAATTCTCTCGTTCTTTCCTTTGGGGCTTGTTTTTTGTCTCCCCCCTTTGGTGGCCTATTTGGGTTTGTTTCTATGTATTAGGTAGATCTTCTAGGACTCCCAGTCTTTTTGGAGTGTCTCTGGTGCAGGCCAATATCAGACACTGCTTGTGACTGGCCTTGAATACCCTGTTTGGAGCTATCAACTGTCCACAGCTTGTGGTTCCCTCTGCTGGGGCTGGTGCATTTGAACAGGATCAAGATGCACACCAAAGTTGGCTTTTCCAAGCCCTGGATCAGAAGCAGATCAGGCAAAGACTCAAAGCACCCAGTTATCTACCTTGGCCTGCAGGCTGATTAATCTGATTCTCTTAATGAGCCTCAGGCTGTAGACCACAGCAAGGCAAAAACTCCACGGGGTGGGGTGAGAGGTTTCTTAATGGTTGGGGCAATTGTTTCTCCCCTGCTTCCCCAGGCAAAAGCTGTGTGGCTGGCAAAGGTCTGCCAGAGAAAGATGTCCTCTGCAGTATGCGGAAATGACTTAGCACAGGAATCCAGATGGCCGCCCTCCTAGATCAATCCCAAGAGCCAGCATCCTTAGATTCTCCTCACACAGCTCTACTCCACTCTGCCCTCCCTCCACTGGAGCCCAAGGTGAGTGGCTGCACACCAAATTTTGTGTGTTGGCCCTTTAAGAAGGTGTCTGCATTTTCAACTGTCTCTCGTTGGAAGACAGTAACCCTTCCGATTTCACAGCCAGATGTTATGTGGGCACCTTTCTCAGTTATGATGCTCTGGCCTAGGAAGCCCAGCTGGGGGTTTAGACCTCAGAGTTCGCAGTAAGAACCCCTATAGCTGAGATATCCCTGCAGACATTCAGCTGCTGCCTGTGAGAACCCAGCCAGCCTCTCGCACCACCGCCCTTCCTGCCAGTGTCTATGCAGTCTCTGCTTTAGGTCCGTGGTCATGAGGGTGCTCTCCAGCTAGTTTTCAATTGATTATTCAGGATTTTCCCCCCCTATATTTTAGTTTGGCCCTGGGAGAGCGTTGGGGTAGCTTCCACTCAACCCTCTACAATCTTGGAATCCTCAAGGGCATATTAAATTCAAGGGAAATATAATTCAACATAGAAAAAGAATAATGGAGAAAATATGATGTCAGTGGATACAGAGAAGCCATTTGATAATAAACTAGCAAATAAATTCCTTAATGTGATAAAGAGTGTCTCAGAACAAAAACAAACAAACAAACAAACCCAGAAATCATGATAGACAGTGAAATGGTGATACACTGAACTATTTTCCCCTGAAATGAACAACGGATAAATATGATTTTTACCACTACTTCTATTCAAAGTTGTTTTCAAGGTCACTTTTTTGTGCATAATAATAAGGCAAAGAGGGGAAAGTTATAAGATTTTAAAGAAAGGAAAGAAGAAACTAAAATTAGTCATAGAAATCATAATTTTGTACAGAGAAATACAAAATAATGTACAGAAAAATACATATGTGGACTTAGCAAGGTCACTCTGTATATGTTTACTATAAAAAATAAAATGTAGTTCAATGTATTTGCAGTCAAAATTAGAAAATGAAATTTAAAAAGTATCAAATAGTATTAAATAGTATTAAATAACATCAAGTTTTTATGATTAAATATACAAGAGATGTGCTGTGCCCTTGCAGAAAAACATAGATGTGACATGTTACTGAAATTAAATAAATGGAGGGATGTATGGTAGTTTTATTTTTTTTACTTTTATTTATTTATTTTTTTAAAATATATCTTTATTGATTTCAGAGAGAGGAAAGGAGAGGGAGAAAGACAGATAGAAGGGTCAATGATGAGGGAGTCATTGATCAAGCCCACAACCCGGGCATGTGCCCTGACCAGGAATCGAACCCCAATCACCTGGATCCCAGGTCGACACTCAACCGCTGAGCCATGCCCAGCTGGGCTGTATGGTAGTTTTAAAAATCAAAGTCTCAGATTTGTAAAGATGCCAAATCTTTCTAAATTAACCTACAGATTAACCTATCAGTAAAAATTCCTGTTGGGTTTTATGTGTGTGTGTGTATGCGTGTGTGTCTGCAAATTTATAATCTTATGCCAAAGACTAAAAATTACCAAGACAATCTTACAGAAAAGAAAGAAGTTCAGAGGCCATAGGCAGTATGGTATGGGTACATATGGTAAATATTCCAATTGAACATAATCGACTCCAGAAAGAGATTCACGTGTATTTGAACACTTGATTGATAACAAAAGTAACACTACAGAACAATGAGAGAATAAACACATAAATACATAAATGGCTTTGAGTCATTTACATACCCATATAATCTCTAACTCATACTATCCACAAAATCAGTTCTACATGAGAATATAAGAAGGAAAACAATAAAACTTTTAAAACATAAGTATATTTTCACAATTTGGGGTCGGAAAAATTTCTTGAATATTACATGCAAAAAAGCACTAACTATAAAAAAAATTGATAAATTAGATTATTCATCAAAATAAAATACTAAAGAATGAAAGGTAAACCATAGAGTGATATAATGGCCAAAAACCATTTGACAAGAGGCTCAATCTCATCTGTAATTAGGAAATGCTAATTAAAACCACAGGATTATCTATTTCATAGTCAATTAACTTTACCACAAAATGAAATTAAAAATAAAGTTAAATTATTATTGAAAATTAAAGATCTTCCTCAATTTAATTTGGGGATTCTGTTTATATATAATATAACATTTCTTTCATTTTCTCTTCTTTTTTAAAATTCCCATTGAAAAAATATTGTCACGTTGGATAGATCCTCTCTACTTTTCTGTATTATCAGTTTTTTATTATGTTTAGTTTTTTCATGTTCTTTATTCTATAAAGCTTATTCAATTCATTTTTGGATCTCTTATCATTTGAAGGCTTTAATATCTTCTTAAATCCTTATACATTGCTTATTTATTTATTTTTTCTTTACCTTCTTTTCTCTTAATTCTCCCCCTTTTTTTTTTCCAGGTCAGATTTTTTGTGCGTTCGTCTTGCTCTTTCTCTTTCAGAATTTCTGTTTTTCCTCAATTCACAGTTTGGGTTACTGGGAAAGCAGACTCCGAAACAGAATCAGCTTGCAAATTATTTAAGAAGTACCTTTGAGATTAACACTAGCAGAAGACAGAGGAAGAAAGCAGGCTTGAGCAGTTGAAGAAGTTGATCTGAATGAAGTACAGGTGCAAAGACAGCCTCCAGTCACCCCACAGATAATTCTGGAACTAGAAAGATTGTTGATAATATCCCCAGCTGGATCCAGATGGTCAGATATATATTCTCACATCCCTCAGTTATTGGATATGAGTCACCCCAGGAAAGGACGTCACCTTTGGTAAGGCCCTCTGAAGCCGAGGCAATCACTAAGAGGCTGGCAGCTAAAGTGCGTCAGCCAAAAACCCGCCCAGCATCCGAGGCCATAAGTTCTTCATTGAAGGAGGAGTGTCTGGGAGGTTCTCCAGTCTTCCACCTCTCACAGGTCTAGTGATCCTTTGTTTTACTCTTCCACTTAAAAGCCAAGTCATATATTCTACAAGAGGCATCATCAAACTACAACCCAATGGCAAACCTGGCCCATTGTCTGTTTTTGTAATAAAAATTTATTCAAATACATCTATGTCCATTCATTTATGTATTGCCTATGGCTTCTTTTATGTCATAGACAAAGTTGGTTAACTGCAACAGAGACCTTATTGTACACAAAGCCAAAAATATTTGCCATCTGACTCTTCACAGAAGTTTGCTGAGCCGTACCATAGAAAGCTAGTGCACTTTTTACGTGGTTGTGCAATTAGGGCTATTTCATTTAGACATCTTCCCTGAGTGGGAATTTATAACAATAACAACTGAGTTAATGGACCACTTAGTGCTGAGAACCTTTTACAATTTTAAATGTACCATTACTCCCTAAACCCCATTGAACCTCAGGCACTATGGCCTCAGAACCCAGCCCCTTAATCACTGGCAGGTAGTTGAAGAATAGCTTCCCATTTCTCCTCAAAAGAGTCCATCAAGCTTTGGGCCCCCACAAGCCAGAATTTAGAAGCCTAATCATGTAAACTGGAATCACTTTTTTTGGAGAAGTGCCCTGGGTTCTTAGGTCCTGGAATAAATGTCTGGCTCCCCTTTGCTATGCACATGTGTAAGGATAGGGTGAACATAATTGGGTTGGAAAACAGACAAAGATGTTCTGTATATATCTGGGTTGGGCTCCTCTTCTCACCCCAGGCTACTCTGCATCTAATTTCTAGTTTCTAGGATCCCCTAGAGCACCCTCATACCTGCTTTCTCCACCCAATTTTAGTACTTGTCACGTGTTTCCATCAGCCTTCTTCTTTCAGAAAAGCACTGTCCTCTGACACTCCTGTTACACTGGTACATTCTCATTTATCTTCTCCTATTTGATGTGGTACAATTGTCCTAGGAGGTGAATGCCTGTGCTTAATCTGCCATTTTGATCTGACAGCACAAAAATGTTTGTAATTGTTTTAAAATGTACAATAGCTTGAGGAAAAAACTCAGTGTTCTATTTTGGGTTTTTAATTGATAATGAGCACTTACATATTTACATTGTGAGAATATTAAGTCTAGGTAGTGAGTGTTTGGCACCAGTGCTGTGTGGAGCCTGAGGCAAAAGACAAAAATAAGTAATATTGATGCTGTCTTTATTCAAAAGTCTAAATATAGTATTTATCATGGATGTCCTTACATTAATGTTGTTGTTTTTTTTAATATATTGCATTGAAATATTTTTGTCTTCATTACTGAGTTTTTTGGTGTCTCTTTAAATATTGTGCCCAAACCAAATGCCTCACTAGCTTCAACCTTGCTCCAACCCTGCTTGATTGGGTCCTCAAAGCTCTTGATTATATGGTACTCTCATTTATGAGTAAGGATAATCATGTAATTGTGAATACTGATGAAGGAAAGATACTACCTGTAGCCAAAATGTTTATGGCATACTTTTGATGTTAGCTCATAAAGCACATTTAGATATTTGTTCTTATGAATTGTAATATTCCTATTTCCAAGAGCCCTATGCTAAAAGGCCGAGCTACCATACAAGATATAGAAGCAGATAATTCACTAAAGAATCAGCAACTTGTATTATCTGAAGTTTTCTAATATGAAAACTAATTGGTTGGGACTAGGAGAGAAGAGCTAAGCCTTGAGTATGGAGCAAATGAGAAGGAATCCTCTGACACATGAGGAGAGTCAGCCTTATAGGTGCGCTGCTCGATGCCAAACATTCACGTGAGATCAGTGATGGGCTTTCGATAGAGCATGTGAAGTCTTGAAAAATGAGATATGAGAAAAATAAGTCAATTTTCTACCTTTGCCTGAGCTAATTTTCTCTCTAACTATGTGCAAAGCATTAAATGCCTTATCCTCTCCCATACCAAAAGGATCTCAGTAAATGTGTATTGCTGTAGCAAAGGAAACACTTAAAAGGACTGGTGCATGTTACTGACTTATATTTGGAACTTAAGTTTTCTGAATATGTTTAAAAAATTACGCAAAAATATAATGCTACTGCATTAATAAAATCAATTGTAATAATCATAATAAATAAATATTGAATAATAAGAAATGCCAAAGTGACAAGCATCTTTATTTGGGGTAAATGTTGGCAAGATGTAAGCAGTATATTTACTAATGCAACCACACAATCATAAAGTATTTCATGCATATATATCCAAAATAAAATTATCATTTCCCAGGAATGAAAACACTTCAAAATTATAGTGTGCGCAGCTCTAAATTGTTTCTATAAATGGTTCCAGAAAATCATTTACCAGATGGTTGTATTTAAGATGCCACTCAAGCTTCCTGTGTACTTTAACAGTGGAGTCACCTATGTGGAAAAGGGTTGATAATAAGAGAAACAAAATACCTACATTTTCAGAGGACTAAATGCTTGATAGAACAAAAGACCAAAAACAGTAGAGACAGTTTCCAGTTAAAAATTACTGATACACAAAAGGCAAATTAATGTTTTAATTATTCATCAGGCTTAATTTCATATAAGCAACTCTCTGTCATCATAATCTAAAAATTATTCACCTATATCCTGATTACAATTTTGATTGTCATCAAATTCACTTACTTCACCTAGTTTCACAACGTAATGCATGCTTAAGAGTACAGATCATGGAGTGAGACTGCCTGCACATAACAGCCTAGAGTTGTGACTTTGGCAAGTTACCTAACCTCTTGAGTCTGTGTTTCCTCACCTATAAAATGCATCAAAAATGACAATTATAATTTTATAGGTTTTTTTACAATTAAATGAGATGATACAATGCTTGACATATAGAAATTGCTAAATAGATGTTAGTTATTGATGTTATAATAAGAAGAATGGTCAAAGTACTTAATCAAATTAGAGAATTCACTTTTAGGAAATGCATGTACAATACAATATTTCATAAGGAACACAATAGAAGTTACTATAAAAATGTGTGTGTGTGTGTGTGTGTGTGTGGCCCAGCTGGTGTGGCTCAGTCGGTTGAGCATCATGCCATGCACCAGAAGGTCACTGGCTGGATCCCCAGTAGGGGTGTGCAGGAGGCAACCAATGGATCAATGTTTCTGTCTCAGTGATGTTTTTATCTCATTTTCCCTCTCCCTTTCTCTCTCTGAAATCAATAAAAACATTTTTAAAAGATGTGTCTCTGTGTGTGTGTGTGTGTGTGCATGTTTTCCTCTCTCCACTCTTCAGATAATCTACATGACCTCATAGCTGGAGAACAGCACATACATGCCTTTTCCTTAGGAAAAAGTTTCACTTAAACTCCGCTGCTCTATGATAGTCCACGTGAGCCAGTGTTGCTAAGGATCCACTTAGGAGGAAAACCACATGCTAACCACATAAAACCTGGAAGATGCTAAAACTTACAGATGTCATCCCATCCGTGATTACAGCAAAGATGCAGAGTGATGGTGGTGTCTATGTTCAGGTGAAAACTAATTTAATATTAGATGCTTTTACCCAGACTTTTATTCAAAAGTCACTTTTATTCAAAAAGTGTTCAATGTTACAAAATGGCAAATCATAATGTTACCTCAAAGATGCAGAATTGGTCCATGATGATAGACTGAAGGTTTGTAAAGGCACATTCCTTACACTGAAAAAAAAAGCTGTCTTTGATACTGTACAGTGAAATGAGCAAATTAATGAATTTCCAAAGTTTAAAAATAATGGCTTAAACCATTACCTAAACGTTTACATGAAAATACACATGAGAGTATTTTCTCATTGGTGAGATATGTGTTAACAGTTTGTACATCTCAATTACACATATGTCAAGGCATAAAGTTGAAAAAATAATTTTATCATTCATAGAAAACAAACAAACCCCCCAAACCCATAATTCCCTTAGGACTCAAAGCTCATTTAAAGTTTGTTGCCGAACAGCTACTATCTTTAGATTTACAATCTTTAAAGCTCTAAGAAGTCCCAGGCAGGAGGCATCAAGCCCATAACTGAGTGAGAAAGAAAAGTGATTAAGGAGAAAGAAGGGAAAACAAAGAGGTTTTTTTAAACAATTCCAAAAGGAACATAACCAAAGGCATTGTCAGAAAACATTAAAATTCTCCCAAAGGCAAACCAGAAGTCTCAAAGCAAGAGAAGTAAAAATACCCAGAGGAATACTGACTATTTCGAGTCAGTAGAAATGTTGTCTTTCATGTGGAAGACAGTCTTCACCCCGAGGCTCCTGGCTGGGTCGGGAAGCACATTACAGAGTGGAGCCCTGGAGAGAGAAAGGCCTTCGGAGTCTGACACCACTTTTCTGTCCCAGAGGCTTCACCTCTCCCAAATGTTCCCCAGTGTTAGGAAACTCTTCGTGCACGTCCCCCGTCCCCCTGTGGCTTCAGCTCGCATTTTCCCCCCACTCCACTGAGTCAACCCGCTTACAGAGGCCTCCCAGGTCTCCAAGAGAAGTATCTAGTTCTTTCTGTGTTTGTTTCTAGTCGCATGTTATACTGATAGATGTTTTTATGTCTGTGCCTTACTAAAATATACAATGTTTTCAGCAAGAAAGACTGAATTTTACACTTTTTATACAGGTGTTTGGCACCCATTCTACAATCCACAATGGTAGTATTTAAAACCATTCTTGTTTTTCCAAAATGCTGTGTAACAACTGTATGCAACGATGTGATTGACTTAATAATATTTTCGTGTGTCTCAGTCCTTTTATGACTGTGATATCTTTTTTATTGTTTTTGCTTGTTGCCCAAGGAGCTACAGTTTAGCAGTCGGACAATATAAATTATGGCTGCTAAAAAAGAAATATTTTAATTTTGTTTCTCCAAAAAGTTTTGTGACCTCATTTAGGATACAAAATTTCTTTCACATTGTTCCCATGCTCCGAGGGTCTGCAGTCTGTCTTGGAGACAAGACCATGATCAGCCGTGGAGGGCATGACAAGGGCACACAGCAGGTTGTTAGAATAGGGGAATGTGAGGGGAGGGGGTGCTCAGTGATGCCTTGCTTACTTTTTTAAATTATGAAATATTTTAAGTCTAAATAAATATAGAGAGAATAATAGAACACATACCCATGTTCCCATCTTTAACTCAGTTAATAAAATTTGTGTAAAGTAAATTCAGATCATTCAAAATAAGAATGTAGTATTGCAGATATATATTAAATCCATTCTGCCAGCATCTCCAATCCCTTTTATAGTTTTGCTATATGGTTATGTATACACAAAAACATAGCAAACATGCATACACACATATGTATTTATATGCATACTGTATATATATACAATTGTATACATATATTTATAAACTTAGTAACATATCATACTGTATTCTCGAACTCACTTTTTTCACTTAAAACTTCGCTTAACCCTTAGCCATGTTTATAAACTACACAGGAATATTGGGCTCAATAATTTTTACTGCTATGTGGTATTCTAATCAATGATTCTATAATATATATTTAGCCATTTTCCTTTTGATGTATATTTGGGCTTTTTTTCTCATTTTTTCCTATTACAAACAAAATTAAAATAAACATCCTTGTACATATGTTTTGTGCACATGTGTGACTTTCTCTAAAGTATTAAACAAAGTGCTGAGTCCTCCTACATGTTATTCAATATTGTAAGTTATTTTTCAAGGCAGTTATGTCAATTTAGGATTCCACCATTAATATGTAAATTCTATTTTTAATAAAAATATTATTGAAATTAATTAACAGTTTAGAGAATATACATCAGCATAAACCCGAGAAAGAGACTAAAAGAAATAAAGAGCAGAAATTGATAAAATGAAAAGTATGAAAACAATATACATAGACTAATCTTCTTAGTGTCAGGTTTCATGTGAATGTTAACTAAATGGTAATGAGCATTATTCAATTGGTGCTAATCAGCTTATTAGGTAATGGCATTATTTAAGTTTTCTATAGCTTTACTTATCTGCTTTGTCTATTAAATATTGAAAGAGGTATATAAATTTTTAATGTCACTGTGAATCATTTTTTGTAATTTCATTCATTTTTTATATTCATCTGTTTCCCTTTAAGCATGATAACATAAGAATAACTTGGGCTGAGTCAACAGATCCTGTATGGAAATCAAAACTAGGAATACTATTAGCTTTTTGGGATTCTTTGAAACACAGGGGTAAGTAAGCAAAATTGAATTTGATTCTATGGATGAATATCTAAGACGGCTTTTGTGTGTGGGTATGAGTAACCAAGTCATTGTATGCACCAACTTACACTTACTGCACAGTTTTTTTTCAGACTGATGTATCATAATTTATTGAACCAGTTCTTTATTTTGAATTCTTAAATTGTTCATGACACTTCACAATTTTAACTAATGCCAAAATAAACAGTCTCTATGGTCAGATATTTGTATAAGAATCATTTATTTAATTTCTTAAAAATTAAATTATGGTACATACTTATGAAAAAGTGTAAGATGCCTGATTCACATTGCCATGCTCCTACAAAATGTTGCACCATTTTATATTTTCACCTCCAAATTTTAAAAGTAGCCCTGGCTGGTTTGGCTCAGTAGTTAGAGCTTCAAGCCCAAAGACCAAAGCGTTATGGGTTTGATTCCCTGTCAAGGGCTCATACCTGGGTTGCAGGTTTGCATCCCGACCCCGGTCCCTTGATGGGGCACATTGGGGAAGCAACCAAGCGACATGTCTCTCTCACATCAATGTGGCTCTCTCTCCCTCTCTCTCTCCCTTCCCTCCTTTCCTCCCCTCCACCCTTTCTAAAAACCAATGGAAAAAAATATCCTCAAGTGAGGATTAAAAAAAAAGTATATTAATTTTCCTACATACTCTTATTAATACTAAGGATAGTAATTTTTATATCTTTGACTATATAAGAAGTAAAAATGTATTTCTCGTGGTTGTATCATGAAATTTCAGTGGTACCCAAGTTGCTCTTTTTACTTGTTTATTAACCATGAATCATTTTTATTATTCCAGTGCTGGTTCCCAGCCTATCCTTTTGTTTGTAACATGATGATTATTATTTCTCAGTGAGTGTGCTTTTTAGTGATGATATTGACTCATAGAACATTGTTTTCCCATTGTATCATTTTTTAAAAATACATCTTTATCGATTTCAGAGAGAGGAAAGGAGAGGGAGAGAGAGAGAAACATCAGTGATGAGAGAGTCATTGATCGAGCCCACAACCCGGGGACCGAGAATCGAACCCTGATCGCCTGGATCCCAGGTCGACCCTCAACAGCTGAGCCACGCCCTGCTGGACCCCATTTTATCATTTGAGCTTTAAGTGTTCTATTGTATCGTTTGATAGATAGTAGCATTAATTGTAATGTGGTTAAATCTCTCAGTCTTCTTTGATTTCTTCAGTATCCCTACAACATTGGTAAAACATGCTCTAAGCCCCTACTGCAGGCCAGGGACTGTTCTAAATAAGACAAAGACAAATAAAAGAACAACAGCCTCGCCTTCTTGGCGCTAACATTCTGTTCCACTGTGTTCAACCAGGAATATAGTCATTGTGGTACATCCCATGGCAGTGGAAAAATATAAATAATTCACTATCTTTCTCCTTGTTTTCTAATTTATATTTTATTTTTAATTCACTGGGGATTTATTTTCTTCTGTCGTGTGAAGATATCACTTGTTTTTCAACAAATAGCTAAATAATTATTTCATAATTCTCAATTTCCACGGTTGAAAATGCCATATATACCATACACTAACTTTTAGTTGTCCTACATTTTGGGGTTTTCTTACTTTCAACTTCGTCTTGTTAATCTCTCTATAGCTATTTCTTGTTTGTTTTAGAATCATTCTTTTAAAATATTTGCATTGTTGTAATACTTTTCAATGTTCGTTTAATTTTATAATAATTTTTCATGTATTATAATACAGTTTATTTATTGTATAACCAGAAAAATATAAGCATCATACATTTTTAAATGTGAAAAGTGTTTGATTATGATTACTATCATGGGCTTCGTCAGGGCTGAGGAAACTTTGCCCTTAGTCCTTTAGTTCTTCAGGCTGTTGCATAATTCAAAGGGCATAGAGCAGATAGACAGGAAAAAATAAAATTGTAACAGACGCACACAGGGAATTCATATAAACATGACAATCCCAAAGACAGGGAGGCAACATTGGGTATATATGTCATTTTGGACAAAGGATAAAATTGAGGAACGAGGTCTTAGATTTCCAAAGTGAAAATGGACAATACAGAGGCAGCCCTGCGAGTAGAACATTCCTGGGACAGGGGGACTCTAGCTAACAGGCCCCGGGGTCCCTCCTGAGCAGGATCAGGGGGGAGGTAAAAGTCTTCCACACTTTGTTGGTCTTTAATTGACACCAGTTTGAAATTATCTGCATTCCAGGGTTGCATATTCCTGGGAGACTCTCTCCCAGCCCCCACAAAATGAACTATTTCTTCAAGAATGTTCAACAGTAAAGTGAATCAAACATCTCAGACTTCATTTTTTATTTCTACCAAAAGTATGTCCCCATCTACCCATGTTGCTCACCACCCTAAACTAACCTTCTTATTAACAGCTTTTATAGTCTTAAAAGGCTGCTCATTTATTTTGGAGTAAATTTTGCAAAATAAATATAGAAATATAAATTCAGCTATATTGTGTTCTTTCTAGAATATTAGAAGTATTAGCTAATGCATGTTAAATACCTTTGATAAATATTAATAAACTGATTAATTTTAAAAAATTAAATAATACAGCTTGAAGTCAAGAAAAGAAAAAGAACTTTAAAATTGAAAACCTGCCCAATTAAATATACTTTGATACTTTCCTATTTTCTTTGTTCAAGCGCCGCTTCACTCTATTACACTTCTATTAGAAGCACATTATGCCCTATCTGCCTAAATCAAAGTCTTATGATTTTAAATAATAAATCTATAAAATACAGGTAAATATCTATCCTGAGTAACACTGCTATATATACAGGGAGATTCTTATGAAGCATGTATAGAGCAACATCTGTATTATGAACCTTGTTCCAGGCACAAAGTATCTTTGCAACTTACTTCATGAATAACTGTTTCTTTTTTGCGCTTAAGAAGAGAATATTCCCAAACTATAAGCAAGTTCGTTACAAATGTGCTTTTAATTGATCAATAGTACTCATATTACATTTTCTTATAGATCTATTATTTTATGTCAGAGTCAGATTCTCATATTCAATTTCTAAGTTTAATCACTAAGACTTTGCCATGAAATTTAGTGGTAAAACAAGTACCACTATAAAATTGGTAAATAAAAACATTCCAACAACATAACTGGATAAAATGTGAACATTTTCTTTGAATTATGATACTTGAAAAAACATCCATATAGTCATGTGTGTATATTATATATTACATATTTTAAGTATAAATAGATAATGATATATATGAAATCCTTTATATTTAAAGAATTAATGTAAGAGGTTCAATGTAAAGTTATTTCAAATACTTAATGGTAGCATGTGATTACTCTGTACAGCCTCTGGTATGTTGCAATATGATAGTGTCGACATAAGAAATGCCCAAAACTATAGAGAATGTTTATTAGTTTATTTGAGCCAAACTGATGACATATGCCAGGGAGCAAGATCTAAAGTGCCCCAGAGAATGGCAGGTTTGCAGCTCGTTACATAGATGGGAATTCATGAGAAGACATAAGGAAAATGCATGGAATCTGTTGGTGGTGGATTAAGGAGGCAGGAGAGAGCAAAGGAGTGAAATCTCCAGAATTTGATAAAAGGCAAAATGGAGAAACAGATTTCTTTTACACTGGTGGTCGCTATGACTTTCCAAGGATGTGTTGTCCTAGAGGCATAAGAACAATGGGCAGAGCTCACGTCAGGTAATGATCTGCCTTTGCTAAGGGAGCTATAGGCCTGGGACGTGACTACCCACCATGACCTGCCCAGTGAGGAATTTGTGATCAGACCATTTATTAGCTAGAGATGTTGTAGAATAACAACTTGACCTGAGCGCAGGTGGCTCGTTGTTCTGATTCAAGTAGGGTCACTTGTGTAGCTGTAGTTATCTAATGGCTCCGCTTTGGATTGGATGAGCAGGATGGCCTCACTCGCATCTGGCAGTGTATGCTGGAAGCTTGTGCACTTCAGTTTTTTTCTACACATTCTCTTATTCTCTTATAAGCCAAGTTGGATTTCTTATATGACATTCTTAGGGCAATGTGTGAAAAGGGCAAATGCAGAAACTGCAAAGTTTCTTAAGGTCTAAACCCTAGAACTCACTCAACTGTCACTTCTGCCATATTCTGTTGGCCAAATCAAGACCCTAAGGCCAACCAAAATTCAATGGGTGAGAGAACAGATTCCACCTCAGGATGGGACAAGCTAGAAAATATCGTAGTCACTGTAATCTACCACAGAGGCTATCATATGGCTGGCAACTATCAGACACAAAGAAAACCTCCAGAAATAATTTTCATGAGACTAGAGAGAAAATTCATTGGTCAAAATATTAAGAATATTAAGAAAAAATGTAGGGACATATTTCTTTCTTGTATATGCAAATTTAATTGTAGGATTCATGTCTTATTCATATATTTTCAACCAATAACATAGTATTTGTCATATAGTGGGTGAGAAATAAAGATTACTTGAATTAATAATAAAATAATTTGAAATATGTAAAATTGTGAGTTAAAAAATACACAGCAGATTGCATTCTTTCCTGTTCTTCTATGTCTAAGAATCAACCTTACTATAAAATGCTAGGATATACATTTGAATTGAGTAGTTTGGGACCTAAATATGGTGAAATTTTAATCAGATGAGCAAGGTACCATTGTAGATATTCAATATGTTACCAAAGTTAAAGGCAGAGAATGCAAATTGGATAAAAATTGATGAAGTATAGACTTTCCATTTTTATAGCAGCATCTACATTAGCATAGAAAATGTGAAGGAACTTATAGGTCACTTGCATTTCTATGGAGAACTTCTCATAATGATCATATATTTATGGCTAAGCACATTTTAAACTTACAGAATTTTTAAAGGAGATGCAAGTTCTACAAATATTTATAATGGGAGTTTGCCACTTTCAGATTAAATTATTGCAAACTTAAAGGCTCATTATACATGGAAAGAATTGTAGGTGTGTATTTACCACTTTGACAGAATAATTATGGGTGATAAGGGGGAAAAGCCAAGTACACAAATTAATGACCATTTTAAATCTTTTTGAGGAAAATATAATTAGTTTATTTTTAGGTAACTTTTGAAACATCATTGTCAGACAAAATTGCAGCTCATAGCTTGTCAATCATGATGATTATTTAGTTTAATGTACCTTCAGGATTTTAAATGAATTTATCATGTTATCAAGAAATTACAGGGGTCTATAAGCTAATTAGAAATATGGTTAATATAAAAATAAAGATATAAACATGTGCATCGCTGATTTAAAGAAGCTTAGAAATCAATAAAGCCTAGTTAATTAAAAATGCTAAACTGTATAATTTGAATAATGTGCAGAAAAATTTTTTTCAAGTACTCCAGTAAAGTGCAATCAACCCTCCTCGAAATTAAGGCGTCATGTACAATATCATGAATTAGCTGTAAAATCGTAAGTCTATGCTCTTATCCAAACACTGTCTGTTAACATAGATACTCGTTACTTTTTACAGATTTTCTATAGCAGATTTGAGTTAATAGAAAAATAGTTTTGTACATTCCCCCCCAAACAACCCCTATTACCAAGCAAATGAGAAAAGTGTCCACGTTTGCCCCTAGAATTCTGGGGCATTAATACAATGTTTCTTAAAGTGTCCTTTCTTATTGTCTCAAGAATCACAATTCCCGTAATGCACCGGATAAATTTCTTGCGTTCCTCCCAGCAGTAAATGCACCAGTCTTTCAACCACAGCCACTGCAGGGCCTCTGCTCAGGCCTCGTGCCTCTGCCCCTCCCGCCCGTCCCATTTCTCTGCCCTCTGAGCCCACAGAGCAGCCCCCACATGTGGCACCCCTCAGGAGATCAGGAATTCGTGCAGAGGCTGTGTCCCTGACCGTCGCCAGCGTTTTCAGTCCTCCAGCTGCACTGTGGCATTCTGTGCGGAGCAGCAATCGCCACTCCCTCCCTCAATTACTGTCATACTTCTCTCCTCCTTCCCAGTGCAGTTCTGATTTTGCCCAGAATAGTTCCACATGTTTCTGCCTTTAGCTCCTCCCTCAATCAGGCTCAAAAGCAGGCCGTCAGGAAAACAGAATGCATCACATCACTGCTGTCACAATCTCACCTCTCTCCTTTTCCTATGAAACAGAAAAGCTTTCAGTAGATTCAAGAAAACAGCAGGAGGAGGGTGAGAGTGCTGATGCTGGAGGTGTTAGTTCTAATAGCTGTGAATAACCCCAGCCAACCTGCCTTGTTCCAATCACAAATTAGGCAAATAGTCTTCATGGCTGGGTGTTTTTCCCATTAAAATAGCTATTTACCTTTTCTTGTTTTTACACACAAGGCTTGCATAACTACCTTGAGGTAATTTCCTAATCTTTCTTCAATTAATTTAGATTTTTTAAAACAAAATAATAACACTCGTGGAGATCATTTCAAGTTAGGACACATTCTGAATAAAAACCTGCCCACAAACTCCATGTTTATAGATCTAAGATGTTCATAAAAACTGAAATATAATCATTTCACCAGCCTACTAAATATCTTTTTATGCCCTGAGCCAATTATTGTCATCTCAACCCCATGGCAGCTGAACATCTCAGATAGATACTTATCTTAGATATTCCATAGAATACATTGAAATAAAGGAAAATATCCTTTTTCTCCTATTGCATTAAAAAAAAGACTTAAAATATAATAATATAAAGGAATGAAAAGAAACATACTCAAATACACTGTAACCAGCAGAATTCTTTTGGATGCAATTGAGCAACTCCTACAGAGATTCTCTAAAAATGTCTATAATTTTGACCCAGTATTTCAATTTAAGGATATTGCCCAATGTATGAAAAAACTGCACTCGCAAGTATATTTATCCCCCAAACAACATAGAGATTATCAATAAGAGAACAATTAACTAATCTCTTCCCAAACTGTGTTTCATATTACGTTAATTAATGCTATTTGCATAAAGGGTCTGTGGCCAAGATAATTTAATAGGTTTTTTAAACAGGAATCTTTACTCTAAGCTTTCTCAGAACATTAAATGCTAATGTGCATTATAATTTCCCAAGAGGCACATTTCCTCAAAAATGTATCCATAGGGCATTAAAAGATACTGTATATAAAGAGTTACTAATTCTGTATAAATTGCTTATAATTCATCTTATATTGAAAAACAAATGAGGGATTAAAAAGAGAAGATAATGAACGTAGAATAGGAATGTTTTGATGGCAAGGTAATTTTTGCCTGTTTTTCAAATTTTCTGTTTTGTGTTCATAAATCTTTACCCCAAAGAAAGCAATAAATTAAAACAAATAAAAATGAGCTTTTATGAATTTTAATATAAAACCAAGGTAATTACCTAAGGTTATTAAAGTCCCTGTATATAAACTTACTTGTGGAAGTGGCTAAAAGAAAATACAACAAAAACAACCACACGATGTTAACTTGCACTATTTTCTGCATATACACATGTGTGTATTCATTATGCATGTGTACATGCATGTGTGCAAGAGATAGAAGGTTAAATATATCCATATACATACATCAGCTACGTTAAAGAAGATGTGTTTTCTGATCCTGACATATCAACTATTTTGATTCCTGCTCTAAATAGAAAACATGTGAATTTTACTAAGGACTTCAGTGCATTATAATAAAAATGATACTTCTTTAGCATTAAGATGTATAACATTCAACACAATTTAGTCCCATACAGGAAAGATGTAAGACATCTTGCACTCAAATAGATGCAAAGAAACGTGTTCTGAAAGTGAATGTGAATAAACTGATTCTTAAATTGCTCACGAATCCAGACTCATTATTTGGTAGTCAGACTCTCAAATTGTAATAATGATGTAAGGTTAGGTTTACCTTTTTCTTTTTGTTTCAATTAAAAATCCACTTGTCTCTGGCTAGGGAGGAGATAAGTTCCTAGAATAGGGGACATATCAAACCATAAAGATTTCTCCTTCACTTATCCTTTAGGATGGTTGCAGAAGGGCTGAGGTATCATTCAAGCACATTAAAAGTAATAAATTAATTACTACATTAATAAACTTTTAATTAAATAAGTTATTAATCATTTATTTAATTGATCATTAATTAAATAGGTTAAATTAACCATTAAAACACACTTTAAAATCAAACAGGTTTCTTTTGAGGTGATAAAATGTTCTGTGATTGACTGTGGTAGGGTTGCACATATCTGTGAATATACTACAATCTGTTGAATAGTACACTGTAAATGGATGAGTTGTATAATATGTGAATTTTATCTCACAAAAAGCTGTTTGGAAAAAACAATATGATGAGAGGACTGAATCTTGAAAAGCTTTCTTGGAGTTTTGTAAACAGAAAAATCTCAACCTTGGAAACAAAGGCATTGCAGCATTAAGACCTCTCATTTCACTCACTTGGCTTGTTTATGGAGAAGGGAACTCTAAAATCATTCACCAATGAGACATCTGCAAAAGTTTTGTCCAAGTTTATTAGTATTTTATTTGAAACCATGTAGGTATATATAGGCAATATTTAAATAAAATTTTCTTCTTGTCATACTAAAGTAACTTTATTATACTAACATGTAGTATACTTTAAAAATGGCTTTTAATGGATACTGTTTAAAATGTTATAATTTTATATAGCAACATACTTCTCAAATAATTTTTCTTCTATATCATATATCTAAAATACTCCAAACTGTTTCATGTTCTCAGATATCTCATTTTATGTACAATCTGCCCACCCAATTTTCAGCATACTTGGAAATTCCTGCCCTGACTAGGGAGTTCTTATTATGTTATTCTTTCTCTATTGTACTGAATATATACTAATTTTTTAACCTGCATATTGGGAATTTAATCAGTCAGCAATTATACTCTTCTATTAATAGGAATACAACATTTTATCTGTGAAATAATCACATTCTAAAATAAAGAAAATATATTTCATGGTTTAAAAATATGAATCATATTTTATAGTGTTTCAAGATTCTAAATTTTCAAATCCACTTAGTAGAAACAGTAGACAGAAAATATGCAGAACTGAGATACATATTTTGGTGAGCAGACAGTTTGTCTTCTCTAAATATGCCTTCCTGTAGCCTAAATTTTATGAAATAACTACATAAAATCCTGAATTTCTTAGAAACCAAATCAATCAATCTTTAACTCTTTGTCAAAAGTAAATCAGTCTTTAGTTATTAATAACTAGACTTCCAAATTTAGGTTCAATTTAGACTTTTAGAAGCCAAATCAATCACAGGACAAAACCCACCTATGAAGTACATTTTCAAAAGATTGATGATGTAACTCTTTTTTCTTAAAGGAATATATTCTTAAATCTTAGCTAAAATAAGAAAATATAATTATAGTCTGAATTAGAGTTTTAAAATTACAGAGATGTGTGCTTTGTTGGTAGCAAAGTGATTTTACAGTCAGAAGAATGCCCAGCTATCTTAATAATGGCAGTTTTCACCAAAGAAAGCTTTGGGCCTCCCAATCTTAAGGGGTCATAATAGGTCTATTTCATTGTTGTTTAAGTGATGGTATAAATTAAACTAGACTTGATTTGTGTGTTCTAGACACAGTCCATCTAAGACTCACACTTTCTACTTGTGTCTACATTGTTAGGTGATCTTTAGCCTTACCCAGAATTTTCTGCATGCCTACAAGAATCTATTCTTTCAGCAAAAATTTTATTATGCACCTGTGATGGTTAATTTTTGAGTCAACTTCACTAGGCCAAGAGATGCCCAGGTTGCTTGTAAAACATTATTTCTGGCTATATCTGTGAAAGTGTTTCTGACAGAGAGGAGCATTTGAACAGGTAGACTAAGCGGTAACAATCAACCTCATTGATGTATTTGGGCACCATCCAATTTGCTGAGGCCTGAAGAGAACAAGAGATGAAGGAAGAGCAAATTTGCTCTCTTTGCTTCAACTGGGGCACTCATTTTCTCCTGCCCTCAGATATCAGCACTCCTGGTTCTTGGGCTTTCACTGAGGCTGAGACTTATAGGACTGGTTTCCCTGGTTCTAGGCCTTCAGGTTGGGATGGGACTAGAACTATGCCACCAGTTATCATGACCCTCCACTTTTCAGACAGCAGGTTGTGGGACTTCTCAGCCCATGTAATCTGACCCTTTCATAATTGTGTGAGCCAATTCCTCACAATAATATACATCCTTATGGAATGCATATACTTCTCTGAAGAACCCTGGCTAATACAGCACGTAATAGGTACAAGGCATGTTGGCAGTAAACATGACCAGTAGTGCATCATGAATGTTGCATTCTACAGTGGTAGATCAAGGTGGACCGACAACTAACAAGCTAACACACATACAACGTGTCAGGTAGTGATGAGCACTGTGAAGAAAACTTGAAGTCAGCAATGACAGTGAGGAGGGTTACTTCAGCTAGTATGTCTGCCTAGGCAGGTCTGAATGACATAAAAGTATAAGCTAAGCAAGTCCAAAAGAATTGCATTTCAGACATGATGAGAAATGGCAAAAGCATTCAGGTAGCATTTTTCAGGAACAAAAACTGCAGTCGAGACAGAGGGTAGTGAGCCAAAAAGACAGAGTTTAGAGAACGAGGTCTAGTATGAGATGAATGTTTTCCTTCCAATTCATGGTTGAAAATCCCTAAACCCTAGCCCCTCAAAATGATGTTGTTTGGAGTTTTAAAGTTTTAAAAAAGATGATTAAGTTAAAATGTGGAAGGAAGGAAAGAAAGAAGGAAGGAAAGAAAGAAGGAAGGGAGGGAGGGAGGGAGGGAGGGAGGGAGGGAGGGAGGGAGGGAGGGAGGGAGGGAGGGAGGGAGGGAGGGAGGGAGAGGCAAGCACATTAAAAGCATTACCTTCACACATATTTAGTATGTATATTTTTAAGGCATATCAATTTAATCTTAAATGATCCTAAACTGGGTAATAATCATCTATTCATCAGATATTAAGCATTTGAAATTACTACCAGAAAAATATGAGCAATCTTTATTAAATAGTCTTTTATTTAAACTTTTTAAATATCATTTTCATGGAAATAGATACATTTTGTTTATACGCATGTTTAATAGGCATGAATCAATGCAAAATAAAATTTTATGTTCTTTAACATGAGCTTTTATCAAGAGGCAAATTTCTCAAAAATTTCATGAAATTGAAATTTCTCTATTTAAATAAAATCACACTGGACAAGATGTGCAGACAAAAATTGATTTTATTTCGATATGTTGTCTTCAAAAGAAGCTAGAGCACAGATCAAGTCTGAGTAACCAGCTTCATCTGGAGACAAGGAGCTGGAGGGTTTTTAGCACTGGAGTGAGCTAGTAGAAAAGTAGTAGGACAGAGGACATTAGACAGAGACTGATAAATAGCATATGCTGATGATTACATTTCAAGGGGATGGCTCCTAGGTCCTTGAGAAAGATGTTCCTGGGTTATAAAACTAGCAGGAGGCTGGGAGACTTATATGCATTTTGAAAGGGCCCAGAAAGAGTTTACAATTGCATGTTTTCTACAGTAAATGCTCTAAGAAAATACAGATCAGGGCCTACAGTCAGTAAGAAACCTGTCTGAGGTTTAGTCAAGTTGAGGGGAATGTTAATGCTATCTTAGTCAACTATATTATAGTCAGATTAAGCATTTTAATCGAACTTTTTAATAATAATTCTATATTTTATTTATATTATAACTATAATTTTAGCTTTAGCATGTAATTTTCTTAAATTTTGGTACATCTGATAATCCTATACAGTTCTCAGTTCTTCTGTAGTAATATTTAGAAGGAAGTATCTTCAGATAAGGAATGCGTGCACTTTAGAGCTCACCTTGTTTGTGACACAAATCTGACATTTCATAGCTCTGTGACCTTAAGTGAATGACAGCTTTTTCTTGTAAAAGGGAGATAGGAATAGCCCCCTTACATAGTCTTTAACTAGATCTGACAAGAAACTATTGTAAAACACCTAGAAGACTGCCATCAAATGCCAGTCCCCTGCTTAGTACCCATAAAATTGTGGTAAATAAAGGTTATATTAGAAAATATAGCAATTTTTTCATAGGGGAAGAAGCAGCTGCTTTTCCCCCTATCATTTTTTCCTTTCAAACACACATAATTATATCTTATATGACTGAATGTTTAGAGCAAGGGCCTTGAAACAGTCAGTTTGGGAATTCCATGCCTTAGTGTATCAGTGACTTCTATGACCTTAATTGAACTTCTGGGCCAGAGCTGCTCCATTTGTCAAATAGAAATAATAATGGAAAACATCACTTCTTCACAAGGGTGCTTTTAGCAATACTGAAAATTAAAAAAAAAGAATCTTTTTAAAGTGCCTGAGATGAAAGTGCTGTCCTTATTAAATATACAATGAATTGTTGATAATTCATAGTCTATGATGTAAGATTCAGTACCTTTTGGAAGCAAAAACTCTCTTGAGAGTCTTGACCAGAAGAAACTGTATAATACAATTGAATTACCTGTTAAATTGGAAAATTCATTGAGAAAACTCAGTACCCCTATGGAGAAAGAAGAAGCTATTATGCTATGCCTCAGTAGAATACCTATAACACTGGAAGGGAAGTTGGTTATGACTTCATTTCTTGGCCATATCTATAAGAGGCAAGTGTTTCACTAGGACATGGCCAAGACATTTTCTTCTTTAAAGTAATATGCTGTCATTATATATATGTGTGTGTGTGTGTGTGTGATTATATATATAATATATATCATATATATTATATATATATAATATATTTATATAAAATTTAATGTTTTGAAAGTCAAGCCCATAACCCACATTAAGAAATTAACACATACTCATTAATCTGTCACATGCATATTTTATATATTGATAACATATGTAGTCAGTAAATGTTTTAAAATATACAAACGGCCAAGTGAGTATTGAATTAAAGCTTCCCAACCTTTACAAGGTTTCCTTGCAAGTTGTAAAATTTCAGCTTGAGAAAAGGTGAACTTTTTGCCCAAGATGAAACAAGTTTTGATAAGAAAATTAATGTTTTAAGTAAGATTGATACTTACTGGAAAGAACATGAAATTGGGAAGCTTTGCAGCAGGTTATAGTTAAAATACTGAATGCATTAATTACAAAATGATCCTTTAAAATTCTTCACGTAAAAAAAAAGTTTTTTGGATACTAGTTAAAAATTTTAAGGATAAAATTTAATGAATAAGAGACTTCAATGTGAAATAAAGTCAATTATATTTGTATAGAGGTGACTATTAGAGAATGGAGAGGGAGGAACAGGGAGGGGCTTGAAGAAACTCAGCAGAGTTAGGAAAGTGGAAATTTTCAAAAAATGGGAAGGGAGAGTTGGCCCATGCTAAACCCTTCTGGGTTTGCTAACTGACATATATCAAAGTTAGGTTCCTATCCCCCCACAGAAATCAGGATACAGGGGCCCTATCTTCAAATGTTGGCTGGAACAAACAGAACTGATTTCTTTAGGCAACCTATATATTTCTCAGGCAGTCACTTTAAAGGGGACTAGGGTCATCTTAGGGATGCAGTCTTGAGCTTTTAGAAATTATGTTAGTGTTTATTCAAGTTTTTTTGTTTTTTTTTTAAATATATCTTTATTGATTTCAGAAAGAGGAAAGAAGAGAGATAGAAACATCAATGATGAGAGAGTCATTGATCAAGCCCGCAACCCAGGCATGTGCCTCGACCAGGAATTGAACCCCAATCGCCTGGATCCTAGGTTGACGCTCAACTGCTGAGCCATGCCCTGCCTGGCTGTTCAAGTTTTTATGGGCCAAAGTTGAGACACAGTTGAGAAGAAGGCTCAGGGAAGCCTGCATTACAGTTTGGTCAGTAAGAGAATTTTTGTCAATGGAAACCCTGAAGTTGGATTTATAGCCACAAATAATCCCCCTCTGAATTCTTCTACCGTATCCTGATTTGGCAGTGAAAGGCATAAGTTCCTTTGTTCCTTCATCAGATATTGGTTAAATGGCTAAGTTCTCTGTAAAATACTAGAAATACAAAAACAGGTTAGATGCGGTTTTGACACTTAATCAAGGAGCCTAAAGTCTAGATGAGAGTAAAATCCATAAAGAAAGAGTTAAAATAAAATACTGCCGCTTCTGTGACAGAAGTCTGTACAAGGTATAGTGCAAGCATAACCAGTCAGCTCTCCCTGGCAGGGAAAGAGGGCAGGGAATATCACTAAAGGAGGGATGATTCAAGGTGAACTTTGATGAAGAGGTAGATGCTCTTCAGGGAGACAGGGCCATGAAGAAGCAGTTCATGCACAGAATCAGGAAGAGCAGAACTGCAGGCATCAAATTCTCCAGCATATCTGAGAAATGCACATTGAAGAATAGAGTCCATGAATGGAACAGGCACTCCAAGAAGGGGGAAGCCGTTTTTAAGTTCAGCAAATAGAAGTAGGTAAAGGAACAAAACAGACCATCACGTCACACTACCCAAACAGAACCACGGTGCACCCCAGGGTGCCACAGGAAACTCACAGGAGTGCCAGGGGGCACTTTAAACTTCAGGAGGAAACACAGTGAGCAATATCTGTGGAATACCATACAAATTACCACAATTAAGTTGTTGGAATTTAACTATTTAATACATTTTTATGTTTATTTGCCTGAGGGGTGCTTGAAAGAAAATAACAGGTAGGAAGGGTTCCAGGAGTCAAGAAAGTTTGGGCAATAGCCATAACGACTTTTAACTTTATTTTATAAGAAACAGAGAAAACCACAATGATTTTAAGGAGGGAAACAAAATGGGCAAACATTTATTTTCAGAAGATCATTCTGACAGCAGTGGGGAGCATACATTACAGAGATGCCATTTTGGAGGCACAGAGACTATTTAGAAATTATTGTAATTAGACAAGTAAGAGATAGTGAAACGCCTGGTGAATGATGGAATCCATAGCTAAGGAATAGATGCTATTACTCAGGCAAGTGGCTCTTAACTTCCTAGTTGTGCCTCTGAAATGCTAGAAGTCTTTGGCAACACTCTTGAAATTATTAAATTATATTAACTATAGCTTAGCTGGTTATTTAGTCACATTTCCTCTTATGTTTTTGTTTTTTTTTAAGTTTTATATTTCATTCTCTGTACAGCTATTTGAACAAAGTCACTTATAGTCTCACACAGAGCAATGGTCTAGCACAGGACAACAGGCTTGCACATCCCAATAAATACACTGTGTTTAAAATGCTTGGTTGACATAAATTTTCATCTCCTTTGGGGAAATATCAAGAAGCATGATTGCTGGATTGTATGGCTAGAGTATGTTTACTTTTGTGAAAAACTGCCAAATTGTCTTCCAAAGTGGCTGTACCATTTTGTATTCCCACCAAGAATGCATGAGACTTCCTGCTGTTCCACATCTTCACCAGCATTTGTTTTCTTCAGTGTTCTGAATTTTGACCAATAATAGATGTGTAGTGGTATTCCATTATTTTCATTTACATTTCCCTGATGACACACTATGTCTACTTTTCACATGCTTATTTGCAATCTGTATAGTTTCTTTGGTGAGGTGTCTGTTAAGGTCTTTTGGCTCATATTTTGGCTGCTTGTTTTCTTATTGTCAAGTTTTAAGAGTTCTTTGTATATTTTGTGTATTTTATCAGATATATCGTTTGCAAGTATTTTCTCCCCATCTGTAATTTATCTTTTCATTCTCTTGAGTAGTTATTTATTTTAAGCAGCAAATTATGTATTCTTATTTGCAAAGCTCTCTTTGACCTAGGTGAATTAGATAAAAATATTATTAATTTTATTTTAGAAAAAATGTTATTGTAACCATGGAGAGATACATTAACAAAAATATGAGTTTGATTCTTGCAGTTAGAGGGAGATTACATTCAAAAGGAAGCCTCACTAGCTGCAATGCTTCAGTATTGGTGATGTGGTCCTTAGATTTTGGGATGTAAAAAAAAACACAACTTTGATTTTGCAGTTCCTTCATACTTATAAGGTCCTCAGGTACTGATTGGCATTAACAAAGTCATGAAACACTGATATTTACCTTGGAATGTTAATACATGGGCACTGATACATGAGCCTGGTCACCAGAATTCTAGTGCCCACCACCTGGGTTGGTCCTTTATTGCATCAAGGTCCTTAGAAGAAAGATTTGAAAAAAACTATATGACAGATAATTAGATTGTATGGTGACCATAATATTAGATCAAAGAGAAGTTGGGGGTCTTGGGGTGTAATTAATTCACACCATAATAAAGCCCAAATGATTATCACTGCTTTATAGCGAAGTAGATCTTTTAAGACTGAGGTGACCAGGGCTGGGGTAAGGTCTACAGGCAAATGGGTGGTTGTAAACAAGAGGGGATATGTGGCACTTGGTCAGGGATAAGAGGGATTATTTCTTGGAAACACAACTGTTTTAAAATATCTATGTATCTATGGATTAGCATGTCAGTATACAGAGATTATGAATAAGAACCACAAAAGAAGACGAAGCGTGTTCACATAACGGATGGATGTTGCTCTAAAGGGTTTAGCTGTTTTCCTAAAAGCATCGAGATATTTTGTCTGTCTCTCCACATGGATGCTTGTGTGACATGAATGAGAGCAAGGTGTGTGGGGGTCACCTTGGCACACAGGAGCTACAAGCTGTGTTTTCTACCAATCCTCTATACTGTTCAAGTCGATAGGTCTCAACCCCGCTGCCAACTTGCAGCTCTCGCAACCCAGTGCTGACTGCGCACAGTGAACAGAAACACCACTTTCATTTTTCTGAGCTCCATTCCTTCCCGGGAAAGAGTGCTGTGGGAAACAGAGGTCATTCTCTGAGAGGCTGCATCAGACCAGGCTGATGTTAAATTCTTTCTCACAGTTCCACCCTCATGACCACAGATCAGTATTTTCACAAAACATATTCCTTCAATGTTCTGTGATTTTTTTTTTTCTTCTGGTAGGCACAATTCTAATATTTTATACTCGAGGAAAAAGCAAGCTGGCACTCCTGCAACCACCAAAATCTATATTACCCAATGAAGTGTAAGTATCCTTTCTCTAAAACAAGTTCATCTTGACCAACATGTTTCATGAGTGTTTTGATATTTTGTTATCAATTGCGCAAGTCTCCCTTTCATTCACTGTCACTTGTATCTTTTAAAAATTATTACAGATATTTATATATGTGTTTAGTTTCTTCAAGGTCAAATTTACCATTTTGTCTGGACAACCAGTTTCCATGGGGTTAATAGACATGGGGGGTTTTAAACGAGTTTCCAAAAATATCTTTTCATCCTGAGGTCATCATGAGAATACATTTCATTTTCTTTAATTTCCATATGTAAGCCCACAAAGTACTTTATTATACAAATAGCAGTAGGTGAAACATGAAAGTAATACTTAGCACACACACCCCTTATTTATATTACACGAATAGTAGTAGATATTACAGTAATACTTAGTACACCAAACATTTGTTTTCATTACAGTGTAATTTCCACATCCTTCCCAAAAGACTCATCCCTTACCTACATAGTAGATATTTTTAGTGACAGAGATGGTCACTAGAGTGTTCAGTAAATTCAAGATTCCTTCTGGCCTGGGGGCCTAATCATACCCAGCTCTGAAGAAATGGGTTTTTATTGACACAGGTTCCCACATGTTAATGTAGAATACAACCCATTTACTCTATAGAGAGGACACAGTGTTCATTTTTTATCTGCTCAATACCCACTAACTGTATAGCAAAAGATGGCACCTTCTTTTAAATTCATGGCACACATTCAGTAAGGGAATGATAAGGACCACATGTTTCACTGATATTCTGCTATAAGGTAGATGGTCCTTAGCATTTTAGTAGGTGCTTCTCTCTGGCCTCGGCTTCTAAAACACCCAGGCATTGTCCTTTAAACACATTAGCAATCCAGCACAGTGGAGAGCCCTTCCTGGGTGAAGATACAGCCCCTTCTCGGAGTTATTGCCAGACAAAATATTCCAAATGGCTTTCCAATTCCTCCTGGTAACTTCAGTACAAGAACTCCCAGCAGCTAGTCAGCCAGGTGTTTTGCCTCAGTGGGTTTCAGACTTTTTGGCAGTCAGAGTGGATAGCTCTGCAGGAGTGCCACTGTAGAGGCAGAGATGCTGCCTACGTGTATACAATGCACTTCCCCAAGCTAACCTCTTTAGCAAGTTCCCAAACATACCATTTACATTCAAGGAACTTACAGCTCCTTCTTCATTGGAATCTCTTTCTGATATTACCCATGACATCCTAAGTAACTCAAGCCTCAATATAATCTGATGCTCTTCAGCGATGGGGGCTGTTTCTGTTGGAGCCAAATAGTGTGTCGATACCTATCTCTCACATGGACTGTTCTTAGACATAGTGTCAGGGAGATTTTCAGTCCAGAAGTCAAGCAATTGCCTTTAAAGAGCATTGGAAGGCTCCTGCTGGAGATTCGAGCCGAGCCTGTGTGTATCAGCAGTGGGCCTCTCTAAAAGCACTGGTTGTGTCAGGAGCATCGCCTTGGGCTACACTCTGCTCTAGACCACATTCAAGCACACACACACTTTTTTTCTAGTATCTTTGTGTATCAGAACCAACAGGATTCCCAAATATGGTATGTGTGTCCTCCAGACTCCAAAGAGCCCTTCGAAGCTTTGTGCCTTTCTTACTAATGCAGACGCAAAGGGATAGCAGTTTGCTCTTTACTGTGCTTGAAATGCCTTGAGTGACCCTCGCCCAGATCATTCCCAGATAAAGGACTGACTGGGCTGGGCTCTGATTCTTAGCCAGATTATTTAATTTTACTGTGCTACTCCTATTATCACTACAGCTTTTAAATCCCTGCTTCTTCCAGCTGCAGCTTCCTTTCTGAGAGAGGAAGTATCATTTTATTCTCAACTTCATAAATCAACAGACAGGACAGTAACTGGTACCTGGGGAATGTGAGTAACCTTAAAGCAAGACAGTAAAAGCATAAATCATGGAATCTCTCTGCTGCACACACACACAGCGCTTAACATTTTTTTTGAGATTCCAAGTCTATGACAGCATACCATCACCATCAGCAGCTGAAATTCCTGATGGTTTTTTTCATGTCCAGCACAGCAGAAGCTTTGGATTTTCTCACAGGCCACACAGGACTAAAATGAAGAGATGCGTTCGATGAGGACAATTTATTCTGTGACTTTTTTTAATGTATTTTTTTATTGATTTCAGAGGGAGGAAGGAGAAAGAGAGATAGAAACATCAATGATAAGAGTCATTGATCCACTGCCTCCTGCATGCCCCTCACCGGGGATCGAGCCTGCAACCCTGGCATGTGCCCTGCCCTGGAATGGAACCTCGATCTCCTGGATCCTAGGTCGATGCTCAACTGCTGAGCAATGCCCAGCCAGGCATATTCTGTGACTTTTTAAATCAGGAATTAGATTTCCTGTTGCCCTCCTGAAAAGTGGTACAGTTTAGTCTTATGAAAATTAATAGACAGAAACCTCATTTTAAGTGGAGTCAGAAGGCTAGAAGAGAGAACTCTAATGCACTTGCACATCAGTGCCAACTAGTGGCCCCACGGGAAGAGATGTAGCTTGCATTTCCCACAGGAAATGATACTACTTATCTTACCTCAGCTGGAGGAAGAAAAGATCCCTCCTTGCCCAGTAACAGCTCAGTCAATGAAAAGTCACTAAACTTTGAACTTTCAGTTTCCTCCAATGGAGTCTTTACTTAAAACAGCCCTTTCCAAGTCCATAAAAGAGCATTCCTCTTCTTTTTTACTCTGGACTTGGCTGTGGTTCACCTTTAAACCACATGTCTGAATTGCAATTTTTTGTTGTTGCCAAATAAACCCATTTTGCTAGAGAAATACCTGGCTGTCTTTGTTTAAGATGAGCAGTCTTTACTACAGAAGGTTAGGGCAGTCGTAAGGGCTTGCACTCTGCTGACCCAATTAAAACCTGGCAAAGTGCAGATGCCCTTAGCCTTCAGATACAGGCCAGTAAGGTCAAGAACTTCCTTTCATGCATCATGTCCTTTCCAGTTATACATTCAAGCAAAGGAGATAGCATCACTGGATTTCTCTCACTTTCTTTTGTTCTTATCTGGAGTTTGACTAGGGACACGGTACCTCCTATTACAGTATCTCCACCTGCTCCCCCAGCTTCCTTTTGGCCTCTTAATATGATCTCCTTGTTACCTGGGGATTTATAGTACATTATATACTGATATCCACTTACCTCAAAAAGTTTTACCAACCCTAGGAAATTCTACTTGAACCAAAGCACATGGCCTTAGAATTTCCACTGGGGGTCGGGCAAAATATCTTTCTTAGCCATCAAGTCAACCCTTTTCAGTTTCTCCTGCTTCATCCTGCAGGGTACATTTAGCAGCCTGAGTCATCACCATTTGTTATTGCTCCCTAACTGCATCATTGGATTTAAATTCATCCAGGCTGGGTTAAAGGGAGCATATCTCATGGGATTCATTAAGGGAGGCAGCTGCCAGATATGGGCCAGATTTCCTCTTTTTAACTATGGACAATGAGCTGGTAAATCTGTTAAAAGAATCCATTAAATGCCCTCCCTTTTTATTCCTTGTCATAACTACCACATAATAACTCTATCCAATTCACTCTTTCCTTATTACTTTAACTGTGCTCCCCCACTTTGCCTTTTCTTTACCATCTGTTTTATCAGCAACCTAGGAGATAAATCTATGTAATTCAGCCATGCATGTATCAAATTTTCATCAGAATTTCCTCTCCACCCCTACCCAGTTCTGTTTCCTGCATCACAGTATTTTGACTCAGGGGTTTGAGAGCTAAGCCTGCCTCTGACACCATTCTCTAGCACCACAGCTATGGTTATGGATGTGAGTTGACAATCAGACTCAAGAAACACAGGCAGGATTTAACAGAATACTATGTTTCCTTGGTATTATAGAAGGAAATAAAGCAGTAAATGGAGTAGGTTCAGCATCTTCATCTCATCTCAGAGGCTACTCAAGTACACAAAAGAGGAGGCTTCGTTTGCAGCCTCATGTACATGGACATGTATGGTTCTCACAGATGAGAGCCAAAGTACGAATGGGTCACCTTAACACATGGAAACCTTAGCCTGTATTTCCCACCAAGCTTTTCTACTGTAGACATCAATAGGCCCAATGCCAAATCACAGCACCCTAACCCAAGGCAGATGTGTTCCACACAACGCAGATAAAATATTCCCCATTTGTCTTTACTGTTTCCAAGGAAACAGTGCTATGAGAATTGGAGCTCTTTTAGAAACAGACCTGATATTCAGGCCTAATAGTAACCCTTTATGTACAAATGTTATATATGTCAATGTATTATTCACATTTTTCTATTTCTGTGTTTATATTTAGTTTTTGTTTATTGTATTTCTTTTATGTAACCTTTTTAACTTGTGATATGTGTATCATACATAAAATATTAACCCAAAGTTTAGTAGATAGTATTTATATATAAATACCCATGCAACCACCTCCCAGAGAGAGAAAATGAACATTGTTTACATCTCAAAAGATTCCAGATTATCACATTCCAAACCAACCCTTCTCCATACTTTCTGGCCCCATTCATGAGTTTGACATTTATGTTAATTACACCATGTGTTTCTTTACAGTTTTACCACTAGGTATACATCACTAAACCATATACAGTTAAGATTTTCCTGTTTTAAATTTTATATAAATATTGTATGTGCCTTGCCTTTTTTGGTGGGGGAAAAATAGCTCAATATTATCTTTCTAAGATGCAACCTTGTTATAGTGTGCAGTGGTAGTTCCCTGATTGTCATTGCTATGTAGTATTCTGTTATATAAAATATTGCAATAATGGTCATTGATGTTACTTTAAGTTCTCTTTTAATATTCTTTGCAATCTCTAAGGTAAGCATGATATGATAGTTTTTGTTTTTCAGACAAAGAAAATGATGGATAGGCAGAGGAAATGTAATTTATCCAATGTCATTTAGCTGGAAGAATTGAGCTTTAACCCAGCTCTCTGTGACTCCAATGTCCATGTTCTCCATTCCTTCACTAGGCTCTTGCAATAAGAGATATGGAATTAAACTGAGACAGTGGTCATTGAGACAAAGACAGTGAACAAATTCAACCGATTCTAAGAAGACAGATTCACTATGATTTAGCTATTAATTTGAAGTAGTCACTGTAGGAAGTGAAAAAATAGATGATAACATCATTAATGAAGAATCTGGCTTAAATGGTGGTTGGTGGTAGTGTCTACTGAAATAAGAAATACAGAAGGAAGACTCAATTTGGGAAATGGAGAATTAGTTTGGGCTTGAACATACTCCCTTTGGTACTGGCAAGACAACTTGGTGACTAATAATAATAGCTTACATTTATTGCGAATTTACAATTTGCCAGGAACTGCTATAAATTCTCTACATGCATTAATTCATTTGATTTCCATGCACACCTATGAGGTAGGTCTATCCTTGTGTCCATTTTACAGATGAGGAAACTGAAACAAAGAGGGGCTCAGTGGTATCCCGACATGCCAAAGCTGGTAGGTGAATCAAGGTACTTACATAAGCAGCTGTTTCTACAGCTCATGTTATTAAACACAAAAATATAATGTCTCGATAAAAGGACAGGGCCAATAGTTATACATTTATACGGATTTGATGCTTAGGCAAGAGATCTGTGCTGCAAATATGGATCTAAAAGCTGTTCGTATATACATGCCAATGAATGCACGACATGGCTGAGTGAACCCCTTGGAGTGGACAGTGTGACCAGAGTTGTGGGCTTCATATGGAACTCCATGGGATATGAAGAAGAATGATACATTAGAGCTGTCCAGAGTTAGGATAAGTGGGTGGCTTCTATATTCCTGTCAGTTGTTCTCAGCCAGAAGTGATCCCCTACTCCCCAGGTCACTTGGCACTATCTAGAGACATTTTTGAATACTGTGACTGAGGGTAGATACTACTGGTATCTAGTGGATAGAGACCAGCAATGCTGCTAAACATCTTACAATGCAGGGCAGACCTCTACAACAAAGAATTATCCTCTCCAAATGTCAGTAATACCAAGGTTGAGAAACCCTGTCCTACACAGATCAGTCACTGGATATGGGCCCACCAAGGAAAAGAGTGATGCGGGTGATGAAGTTCTTCAGCTACGAGGTGCCGACAGCACTTGCAGGAGCTGGGATAAGTTGCTTATTTCTAACTAGGACTGAAGAGGAACATCAGAGCATCTGCAATGGCTGTGGAAGGGAGATAAGGAAGCTTGCTTCTGACCACCTGCTGAGATCAGCAGTGTATTATTCATACACTTTTTACTTTCTGTAATTCCAATGATTTACCATCTTGGAGCAGTAATTTTCAACTGGAATGCCACAATTTTTAAAACATGCCATACCTGACTATATAGTCAGGGGCACTGACCTCTTTTCCCTTAGATTGTCAAATAAAAAAATGACAACAGCCAACATAATAGCCGTCTGGTGTGAAGAAATCAAAATTATACCTTTTTTTTGTCAGTCTGCAAAAAATATATTTTTTAGTG
Source organism: Miniopterus schreibersii (assembly GCF_964146895.1). Taxonomy (NCBI): domain Eukaryota; kingdom Metazoa; phylum Chordata; class Mammalia; order Chiroptera; family Miniopteridae; genus Miniopterus; species Miniopterus schreibersii. Next base: position 46,449,337 of record NC_138107.1, read on the forward strand.
TGCCGCAGAATTTTAGTCATAAGTTATGTGTGCCATGAGATGAAAAAGTTGAAAATCACTGTTCTGGAGCCTTGCTGACCCAGGAGAGTTTGGCCTTTGCAAGGAATTGCTAGTCAGTTCCTATAAATGGTAAATGATTAGCCTTGGAGCACACCTTTTATATGTAAATCCACCAATCCAGAGCCCTCAAACCCCACCACCTCTCTCACTCTCAGGACCACTATGACCCTGTCCTAATCACCCTGCAGTTAGGTACTAGACATCTCGGGGACAGTTCCAAACACTAGAGCCTGCTGGAATTATTCAAAATAGGCAATGCTAAGCCTGCCTACCCTGCCATGCCTGTTTCTTCCCACAGAAACCACAGCAAAGGCCCTTGCCCACGGTTTCTCCTTGCAGACTCTGCTTCCTGACCAAGCCTGATGCTTCCCTGTGTGGCCCTCTCATTCCCCCTCCACTTGGGATTTGTAGGTAACAAACTAGTTTTTCCATGACAATCCTCTCCTTTTCTGAATAAGCATCTCCATAACTGAATAATAATACCTACATTTTCAAACAAGCAGGGGATTTGAACACTTGATTTATTTTTATTCCATTTTTTTTTAATTGATATCATTTTAAAAATATTGGCTTTGGCTACAGACTGAGTGTAACAATTTTTACTACATTCATGTACATTTTTCTTTTTTAAAATCTGTTTATTCTCCATGGTAAAAATATATTGACAAGTGGTATTTCTCCATAAATGTTATAGCTGAATTACCCTGGTGTTATCCACTGTCTACCTAGGGGCTAACACATCACATCTTCTGATTTTAAACCATAGTTTATGAACATAAAGCTTCTAGCAAATATTTAGTAAACTATTCTCATTTGTCTTGTTTTGTAAACAATCAGTAATCCTTCTTGATCCATGTTAATGAGCCATGAGTTGTTTATTTCCAAACAATTAACTTTTAACTTTTGTTATTAATGGCTATTATTGCACTGTGATCTAATGCCGCATACACAGTTTTGGATTTTGTGTAACTCACTTAACTTTTCTCCAATGCCTATTGAAAGTCCAGTTTTTATATGATCCATTAACTTTTATTTTTTGTTTTTTATTTTTTTAAATATGTTTTTGTTGATTTCAGGGAGATGAAGGGAGAGGGAAAGAGAGATAGAAACATCAATGAAGAGAGAATCATCATCGATCAACGCCCTACTGGGGATCAATCCCACAACTCAGACATGTGCCCTGACGGGGAATCAAACCGTGACCTCCAGGCTCCTGGGCCCATGCTCAACCACTGAGCAACACCGCCCAGGTCAACCATCGACTTTTAGAAGAAATGTATATACTGCTTTTAAATGTATATATATATATATATATATATATATATATATATATATATATCTTCAAAGCTACATTTTTTTTTTTCTTTTCCAGTTTTTCCTTGTAAAATTTTATAGCATAGCTTTTAGTTTGAATAATTTGTAGCTATGTTGTCATATAAAGGTTTATGCCTCTAATATCTTCATTTTGAATGTATCACTTTTCAATATAAAATGACAGTTATTTTTCTATGATGATTTATTTGCCTCAAAACCTAATACTTTATAGCTGATTTTAATATTATACACTCTCTTTTGTTTGCCTTTGCACAATATATCTATGGCAGTTCTTTTTACTTTTTTGTTTCGGTCTGGCTTTCTTCTTTTTCCTTTTACTTGAGAATAACATATAAATTGGACTTTTTCTTTAATAGGAGAGCTTAACCCACCTAACTTCAAAAGTTTTAGCGTGTTATACCAGAAAAGCTTCTTCATTTGCCCTTTCAGTTTCAATTAGTTTTTAATACTTCTTTATACTCTCCTCTCTCTCTTTTTCTTTTCTGATTCTTCATGGACTATGATTTTATTACCTATGCTAGTGTATTATAAAACATAGATATTATCTAAAATTTTAACAAATATTTAAAAGTTAAAAATTAATTCCATTAATCAATTTCACAAATAAAATAGTGTTTTGATACCATCCAATGTAATGCTGCATATTAGTATTATTCTACTCTGCTTCCTTCATCACTCATTACTTCTCAGTTGGATAAGAAGGGATTGTAGTTACAATCAGAAATTTGAGGCTTAGCTTATTATTGTTATTTTTATGTTATATGTTATATTTTGTCTCATAACCTATTTTCAACATCTAATTCAATTTACTATATATCACTGCTTTTAATGCCAAATACCAGGTATTCTTTTATTGCATTTTTTGTTTTAATTTCTACCCTCCTCTCAATGTCTTTCTCTTGTCAATGTATTGAATTTTCACTTGTATTTTATCTTTTGCACCAGAGTCCATATTTTCCTAAATTGTATTAAGGACACAAATCAGATGCTTTTAAAAAACAGTGCTTTAAATTTCCGATAATAAATGTTTTCCAAAAATATGTCCTTGTAGCTTAAATACTGTAACATTTCTTTTCTGTAGCTTTTGTTACAATACTCACTTACCTTTTATATCTATTTATCCTAATAACAAATAATGTACCAAACATAGTATTTGTCCATAAGCATTGTGGGTGAATTCATGGGCCTTATAACTTCCCCTCAGATGGATTTTGAGCCAAACCATTTATGGGTATATAGAGCCTCTATCAAAATTTCTTATATCCAGAAAACATTTATATTTTGTGGCTATCTGGTTGTCTTTCAAAGAGGATCATTTATACCTTGATGATTGAAAATATTCCTTCAATCTTCCCTTGCTAGATGCAGTAAAAAATAAGTAAATAAAAACATAAAATAAAATAATAAATATAATAAAATAAAAAGCAAACAAACCAACAGCAGACAGCATACAGTGCTCAGCAGCTTCTGATCACAATCTGGCCCCTCTGATCCTTTCACACCCCTGAGGAGCACCAACACCTTCCATGTCTGCTGTTGGCTGGAATAGAATAACTATGATTTTATTTCCAGAATGAACAGACAAAACTACAAATGGGAGAAACTGAAGGACTGAGTGCTCTTGTACCTTTCAGAAAGTAGCTCTTTCCTCCACTTTAAAGAGAAAGAAGTTTAGGGTTGTGGTTGATGCTGATTTGGGGTATTGAGCCCAAGAAGCTCTCTGTGGCAGAACAGTGAAGACTAATGACCTTGTAATCCCTTGTAATAGCTAATTTTATGTGTGAGGTGAGGGGATGCACAGATATCTGGTTAAACATTATTTCTGTGTGTGTTTGTGATGTTGTTTCCAGATATGATTAACATTTGGGTTTGTGAACTCAATAAAGTAGAAGCCCTCCCCAAAGTGAGCAGAGATTATCCCATCCATTGAAGGCCTGAATAGAAGAAAACAGAGGAAGGAGAAATGTGCCCCTTCTTTTCTGCCTCAGTACTTGAACTGGGACATCTCATCTCCTGTTCTTGAACTGTAATTTATATTATCAGGTCCTCTGGGTCTCAGGCCTTCAGACGTAGACTGAATTAAGCCACCAACTGTCCTGGGTCTCTTTGTCTTACAGATGACAGACTTGAGATTTTTTAGTGTCGATAATTATGTAAGCCAATTCCTCACAATAAATCTCTATATCTATATTATATATCTATATCTATCTACTTCTATCTAACCTATTGGTTCTGTCTCCTCAGAGAATATATCCCTCAAAGGGCAAAGTATTAATTACAGTTTCTCTTTCAGTCAAAGAAACTTATAATTTGCATAGGTAATGTTGGTTGCCTTGATTTGGGGGGTTACAAATATTGATGTCTTAATAATTTTATAGATATTATAGTTGGAAGTTGGGAAAAGCTTAATCAAACACTGTTAATAGATGACATTCTGATGCTTGTAACTCATCACTTTAAATGTGCAATATATATCTTTAGCTCACTTTAGGTTTGTGTAGAAACATTTATTTTATAATATGCATTGCTATCATAATTCAGTGATTTAAACAGGATGTAATTGTTGCCTGTAGGTATGTTTTCCCTCATCTGGTGTTTCCTAACCCCCACCTACATCAGTGCAGATTCTGGGACAGGCCTGACCTACTGACTTCTAGCCCAGCCTCTGACACTGGTGTTGCTATAATTGTCACCTATGTCACTGGTGTTGCTATAATTTTGAAATTTGTGTCTTGGTTTCATTCTCACATGAGAGTTCTGAAGATTGGGCTCCGTCTTTTCCTCTGCGGGTTCAAATCCCTCTCTTGGTTACCTAGCCAGTACTTTAGATCCTCTGGGTTTACTTATTTCCTGTGACAAAGGAAGGGATTGTAAACTTGCCCTGAAATTCAAAGCCTGCTCCCTGGTGAGGACATTCAGCTGCTGCCTGGCTGCCTCTCTGCCTCCTGCTATAATTTCTAAACCTGTTCCTCCCAGTAGGCTTCCTCTGACATTACAGCTTTCAAAGTGAACATCTGCTATGATTTCTTTTCAACACTGTATTCTAATTCCCAAATGCACTTTTCCTACCTCCTGGCAGCAATTTCTATCTCGCCATTATGGTGAGACCTAGCTCTAGGTTGGGTTCCTCCAGGATTATCCAAACCCTATTTCCTGGGCCAGACATGGTCATATTCAAAAGTGAGAAAATCTTACATAAGAAAGACATTTTTATCTCTGTGTTGGGCTTGGCATTTTCTTCTCTCTCATTCCAGCCAGCTCCACAGCTAATCTATCACCAATTTAGGTGGTTGCAAATCCAAAATGTATTTTAAAGCTGACCGTTTCTTACCAGTTTCACTAGAAGACCCCAAGTCAAGTCAGCATTATCTTTTACTAGAATAAAATAGCCTCTACTATTCTCCCCAAGTTTACTCTTGTCTGTGCCCCCATATCTTTTCCATGGGGAAGCCAAGAGGATGCAGCCACTCCTCCGCTTCAAACCCTTCAGGGTTCCCCATTGCTTTTGCATTTGCTTTCAAGTTTTTGCTTTGACTCATGCCTTGATCTCCAGCTTCTTTCTTAGCTAGTCTCCTCTTGTTCATCATGTTCCAGCCACAATGGACTGCTTGCTGGAATGTGAAAGTACTATTTGTATTCTCTTCTGTCTGGAACGCTTTCAGCTTTACTCTTGTGGACAAATTCTAATGAATTTATCTTTTAGGCCCCAGCAGCTACTCAAATGGGACACCCTCAAAGAGATCTGTACTGACCTCCCTAATAGATTACTCTTTTATATTCTCTGAGAGCATACTATACTTCTTGTTGGTAGCATTTCTAACTTTCTTTAAAAACATATTTCTTTGAATACATGTCTGAGCTTTGTTTTCTCCATTATCATTTAAACTTCATGATGGTGTCTATTTGGTTCATTACTTCCTGCCTGGGGCCTAGCAGTGTCTTGTACAAGTAGAGACTCAAACATACTCGATCAATAGATGAAAAAAATTAGGTGAACATGAAATGTAAGTGCTAGCAATTTACCAATAACATTAAACATTTCTTATTAATAAATTATATGCCTTGTGATAATGTTAGGTATTGTGTTAAAATGTTAGTCTACAAGAAAGCCTATCAATATTTGCTTCATATACAGAATAAAGTTGGGAGGGAAGGGGGTAAAATTATAGTTCAGTGAAAAGAAACAATTGATTTAGTGGCGAGTAGTGGGCCTGGTTAAGAAAATATCAGTTCTTTAGACATGCCAAAGCTCTTTAAAACATGGTTCATATAAATATTTATCTGGGGTTGGAAGAATGCAACCATTTTTTAATTTCTTTATAACTCACTGTGAAATAGATTTAAAAATATCTCCCCCCACCGCAAATCCATATAGAAGGTAAGAAAAGCACATTTTTTAACTTTCTGTTCTAAATTTTATCTGCAAAACTACTAACAAAGTAGGTCCCTGCGCCCTGCATCCTCAGCGCATTCTGTGCACCTAACTCTCCTGACATCTGTCTTGCTAATGCAGTCTCCAAAGGGTATATGAAGTTATGCACAAGAGCACAGGGCATCTGTGTAGTCAGGGGCTCTCAGAGTGCCAGCGAGTGACTTTGTGTAGCTCCCTGTGCTTTTCCTCTTCTCCTACTGTAGAGTCTTGCTTCTCACCCTGTAAGTAGTGGTTCTGATAAATTAATAAGACTTCTCAAAGGTTTTGGCAAAAACACGGATTCCTGGGTTTTACCTCAGGAATTTGATTTGGTCATTCCAAACCAGGCCCTCAATAGCTGGACTCTTAAAAAACACAGCAAGCACTCCTTATGCTGATGGTTTACACTGAAAAACAATCGGCTTCTGTTTGGCCATTGTTCATCTGGTCACCTGTTACCTAAAGTTGGCATAAGCATTATATTGTTTAAGGTGACTAAATTTTGTCCCTAAAGCAGTTGCCTCTGGATAGGGTCAACCGTATTTAAAATAAAGTTTTCCACAAACAGTCATTAATTAAGTATTACTTTTGACAACTCATAATATATGCATTTTCAGTTAATGTTTAAAAATGCTTAAATTCTTAAATGTATTAATTTTATCCAGCTATCAACATGATGGCTATAAATATATGGTTTTCATTTTTGAAATTTTTAAAAATAAGTTTTTATTGATTTCAGAGAGAGAAAGAGAGAGAGAGAAACATCAATGATGAGAGAGTCATTGATTGGCTGCCTCCTGCAAGTCCCCTACTAAGGATCGATCCCAAAACCCAGGCATGCTCCCTGAAGGGGAATTGAACCATGACCTACTGGTTCATAGGTAGACTCTCAACCAACAAGCCACGCCAGCTGGGCTCAATTTTTGAATTTTTATATATTTTTCTTAGGGTCCTACCACTTTGATAGCATAGGTTAAAAATGTTTACAGCCCAGCCTGACGTGGCTCAGTGGTTGAGTGTCGACCTAGGATCCAGGCGATCGGGGTTCGATTCCTGGTCAGGGCACATCCTCGGGTTGCAGGCTCGGTCCCCCAGTTGGGGGTGTGCAGGAGGCAGCTGATCAATGACTCTCATCACTGATGCTTCCATCTCTCTCTCTCTCTCCCTCTCCTTTCCTCTCTCTGAAATCAATAAAGATATATTTTTAAAAAATAAATAAAAAATAAAAAAATAAAAATGTTTACAAATAGTGAAAAAATATATTAAACAAACTTTAAACAAATTTGGAAAGAAGAGAAAACATCCATTAATTTAGTTCTTTAAAATTAAGGTGTTGTGGGGGTTTTTTGTTTTTTTGTTGTTGTTGTTGTTGTTAATCCTCACCTAAGAATATTTTTCCATTGATTTTTAGAGAGAGCCGACAAAAGGGAGGGAGGAAGGGGGGGAGAGAGAGAGAGGGAGAGAGACAGAGAGAGAGGGAGGGAGAGAGAGAGAGAGAGAGAGAGAGAGAGAGAGAGAGAGAGAGAGAGAGAGAGGAGAGAGACACATAGATGGTTGTCTCCTGCATGCACCCCTACCAGGCCAGGGATGAACCTGCAACCCAGGTATGTGTCCTTAACTGGAAATCGAACCCATGACCCTTTGGTCCAGAAGCCAGTGCTCTAACCACTGAGCATACAAGCAGAGCTAAAATTAAGTTTTAACAGTTCAAATATACAGATAAAATTGGCATTATGTTACCTTTCAGCATGACTGCCATTTGTGCTGGATTACCTCCAATAATCTCCTTTCTAATCGAAAATGATAGAAGTGTGCTGCTTTAGATCAGACACTTGACAAAAATATCTCCACTCATCAGACTTCTAAGAGTCAAACTGCAGGTGGTCCTGAATTTATTTTAGATGTCTGCTATTTTGCCCCATTTGAAATCTCTTTCAAGTAAAACAACTTAAAGGAATATCAGGAAGCAATTTATTGAAGATTATGTATTTATTCTAATCAACATAGAGAATTAACTCAATGACTGCAGTACATCATCTGGATTCAGCTAGTCTGTGTGTTCTCTTTTAGATGAAAGACTGAAATTTTCTGCAGTTCATTAAGTGTGGTATGGTTTTCTCTTTTTTAAATTAAATTTTAGTCCAAGTCAATTATTAGTTTTCACATTAAATACTATTCTTCAATCCAAGATATACTACCTTATGTTCTGTCTCATAATCATCTACTGTCTGGTATAATTTTTCATGCTTCTAAAAATCATGATAAATTCTACTACTTTTATGTTTTGCAAAAATAAAATTAAACCCATATTTCTCTAATTATCTATGTCAGAACTGAAGTAGTGTGTATTTGCTTCCTTTTAAGATGAGATCAGCATACTTTTGGTTTCACCTTCCAATTTTAAGTTGTATAACTTGCATGTTTGAAACAACTTACTATAACTTTTAAACATTGCTTATCTTTTCTTTCAAAACTTTTTGGCATTTGCCTTGTTTTATATCAAATTAAAATTATTTTCACAATTATATGTTTAATTATTTTAATGATCAAAAACACAATTAAATGGTCTAATTCGTATTTATCCAAAATAAAATGTTTTCTTGATTTTAACTGAAATAAAAGCTTATTATTAAAAGAGGACTATCAGAAAATATAACAAATGAAAATTTCCTATAATTCCAGATAAAAATATCTTTGTGTTTTTCTTTTTAGACTTTTTTAATACATGTATGTAAAAAGTTTTCTACAGGTACCTATAACATTTTTCTCTCCTTGTTGTTATATAGTTTGCTTTTCACTTAGCAATGAGTCATGAATGTCTTTGCATATCACTGTATATCTTTACATATCATATGGGTGTGTTTTTATGTGTATATACAATTTACATAACATTTCAAGTTAAAGTATAATATGCAACTATATAAATGTATCTTTTCAGTTATAATCATAATCTTATGGACATTTAGATGGTTGACATCTATGCTATTATAAACAGTATTGTGATAAATATCTTTAGTTTTACATAATGGTCCCATTAGTTCCTGTACATTCCTAGAGAGAAAAAATGCTGGATCAAAGATATTCATTTTAAAATATAGACATAAGATTCTAGAGTGTTTTTAAATGGTTGAACTAAAAGTGTATGGGAGTGCTGCTTTACCTACAATTTTGATATTATATGATATCATTAAGTTTCTTTTATATTTTTAAATCTAAAAACAATTTTTAAAATTCAGGTTTTTATTTATATTTTCTTTACTATATGTGAAGATTAACCAGGACTGGCTACATTTGTAGGAACCAGTACAGAATGAAAATCCAAGGCCTTTTGTTCAAAAATTATTAAGAATTTCAAGATTATAACAGCAGAATATTAACCAAGCATTGGGCCTTTATAAAGCTTAGGGCTCTGTGTCACTCTACAAGTTTCACACTCATGAAGCTGACTCCAGGGTTAGCTTTTTTTTTTTTTTTTTTTTTATGCTTTATTGATTTCAGAGAGAGGAAGGGAGAGGGAGAGAGAAATAGAAACATCAGTGATGAAAGAGTCATCTGTAAGTTGCCTTCTGCACACACCCCCCTTGGGGATCGAGCCCACAACCTGGGCATATATCCTGACCAGAATCGAACCTTGACCTCCTGGTTCATAGGTCAGTGTTCATCCACTGAGCCACCCTGGCTGGATTAGCTTTTTAAATGCATAGTGCCCTATCAGTTTGATTTCTGACTACTGTTGATGAGTAGATTTCACTCAGTTTTTAAAATTTTAGTATATCTTTTTATTAATTTGTATGAACTTTTTAAATAGTCCCACACTCAAATTATTGAAACATTATCTAATTTTTCTTATATATTTGAGGGGTTTTTGTTTACATTTAAATTAGATTTAAATATTTAATCTTTTTATATATATATATTTTTTTACTTGAGGTCAGATCTTAACTGAATTTTCTTTTTACCAAGCTGATTATTCAATCGACTTAACATTATTTATCTTTTAATGTATGTTTTCCCAGTGATTAGAAATGCCACATTTTTCATGTGCCAACAGTAATGTAGGAATCAATTTCTAGAGTCTCTATTCATTTACATTGATCTTACTGATTGATCTTTCCCGCAAACCACACTATTTTAATTACTTTAGCTCTATAATTCAATTCATTCTCTTTCTTTAAATTTTTTCTGGTTATTTTTTTACTGGTTAATTTTCTAACCTGTATTTTTGAATTTTTATCAAATTGTGAAATGGAACCCTTGGGACTTTGATTGCAAAAACAATGACTATATTGATCTAGCTGGAGAAATCAGTGTCTTTAAGCATTAACTTTTCACACTTATGTGAAAACAGGTATTTATTTCCATTTGTCTAATTCTTTATTCATATACCTCAATAGACTATAGCTTTCTTTATATAGGTCCTATACATTCTTAAGGTCATTTTGTTTTCAGATTAGATCTTTTCAAAGACAATTTTAAAAAGCTCACCACGCTGTTTGCTTCCCAAGATTTGCTTTTCACCTTTCTCCACTCTGTGCTGGGCCACAGGGGAAAGTCCACTGTGGACAGAATCAATCAGGTTCCCTTGTATGCTGGCTTTGGGGTGAGGATTTTATAAGCCCAGAGAGAATGTCACTTATAAGCTGCAGATAAGTAATTTATGTGCTACAAGAATTTGTTTGATCCTAGCCGGGTGTGGCTCAGCAGTTGAGCATCAGCTTAGGATCCAGATCTCGGTCAGGGGGTTGCAGGCTCGATCCCCAGTCAGGGGCATGCAGGAGGCAGCCGATCAATGACTCTCTCATCATTGATGTTTCTATCTCTCTCTCTCCTTCTTCCTTCCTCTCTCTAAAATCAATAAAAATATTTTTTAAAAATTGGTTGAATTTTCTTTAATCATTCAACTTACTGGACCCCATTTGATCATTCATTTAGAATGTAAGTTTAAGGGGCTGTCAGGGTGTAAGATTTTATTACTTATTCCATTGTCTAGCTGCCTGTAAAGAAGAGAGCAAAAGTTACAATTGCAGACCACCAAAACCAAGGGATTTTATTTTTAAAATTACATCATCAAGTATATCCAGCACCTATTGCAAGAATGTGTAATATGGATTGTTTCTGATTTTGTTGTGAAATAGCCACAATGGTAAGAGTTTTGAAGAGATTAAACACACACACACACACTGCTGGCTGTCTCTTTGCTGCATGAATGCATATTTTCTCTGGGCTTGTACATTTTTATGGGTAGGTCTCCATTTATGGAATCTGGTCTAAGCAATGTGAGTGTACCCTTGCGTTTAGGCTTTACATACCCCTTCATCTAACAGCGCTCTTTGTTCTTAGCCAACTGCAGGATAAGAGAAGCATGAAAGAGAGGGTCCCCTGGGTACTTTCCTCTCTAGCTACATTTAATTTTTGATGTGCAGCAGGAAGTGAGGCCTAAGCATACATCTTCAGCCCAAATCCCTTGAAAAACTGAGATTATATATATATTTATTGTTGAAAACACTACAAATGTCCCTTTTTCTCCCCATTCACCCCTTCCACCCCTCCCACCCTCCTTCCCAGTCCCTCACCACACCGTTGTCTGTGTCCTTGGGTTATGCGTATGTGCATATCAATTGTTTGGTTAATCTCTCCCCTCCCCAGGCCCCTCCTTCCCTCTGAGATTGATATTAAAGGGACTGTTATAAGATTTGAACTTAGTATTTTGATTATCATTTTATCTTATTGTTTTGCTTCAAGAGTCCATGTGAATTTTTTTTTTTTTTTTGAGAGAGAGAGAGAAACGTGGATCCATTGCTTCCCGCACGTGCCCTGACCGGGGATTGAACCTGCAACCTAGGTGTGTGCCCTGACCGGAAATGAAGCCTGCAAACTTTCAGTGTATTCGACAGCGCTCCAGCCACTGAGCCACACTGACTGGGGACTGAATTTTTTTTTACAGTATGAGACGGACAGTCTTAAAACATTTTTTGTTTCTCAGGGAAGGTTGTTTTGTTTTTGTTTTTTTTTTAAAGAACTTTTAGAGAGCTGCGTTCTACTCCAACAAACTGTTCTTTTTGATTTTCTGTTCTTCATCCCATTTTCTCTTTTATTCTTGGCTGTGGGGAGGTCACTGATGGCCTGATACTTGCCCAAGCAGCACATCATCAGATACATTTGTATGTCTTCACTGTAGAGCTGAATATATTTTTTAGGATATTTGTCTAATGTTTTACATTAGAAAGGCAGTTAGCATAAATTTATTCATCCAGCATTCTGAGAAGAATTGGAAAGAGGCTAAGGCATGGGCAGGCCTAGTGAAATAATGAATCTGTGCATAATTTCCTCTCTATAATTTATGAGGCTGTTATTCCAAGAACTAGCTTTCTGTGTCTCACCTTCCATTTGGCCCAGTCTTCAGTCTGCAGATTCCATGTACCTTGTTGCCTCTCCTGTGTTATTACCAAACCAATGGGGAGAATCATAGTTGATCAGAGAGAGAACCACCCACCAATTGTTGATTTCCTCCTTAAATAGGTTGCACTCAGTCTCTCAGCAGATAATTTGGAATGCTGTTGATCAGAGCAAGTCAAGGGATCCAAGAATAAGCCTCCTGCTTATTGTAGTCTGCACCATTGCCTTTATCCCTCCCTGCTGGAAATTGTGAAGTGTCAGAATCTTCTTGATTTATTTTCTCTAATGTCACACTACAACCTCAGGACAAAGAAGCAAGGAGCTTTTTCTGAATTTGTTTCCAGCTAAATTAATTCAGTTCAAAGTATACTGATTAGTCATGGTTCTTAACACTATGCATGCTTTTCACCATTTTTATGTTCCTTTGGATATATTACTCATCAATTACCAGGTAATTGAGAATGTTAGGTTGGCAAAGAAAGGGACTAGGCATACCATTGCTCAAGTCATTTACTTATCTGGAAGTCATCACCAATAGCTTATTATTCACAAACATAAACCTTCATTGATTTTTATTTGTCTGGAGTCCTGAGTGGAATTTTTATGCATTGATTTCAAGTGCTCTCTGCTTTCACCTAAAAAATAAAGATATTCCCTTTATAAAAACGAATGTTTTATCCTTAGTTCTCTCTTTTTCTCCATATTTTCTATATCTAATTTCATCTATTCTCTCTCTAAAGCACTCTCATGCCTTTCCTTTCCCTTTCTCCCCTTAAGGTGCCTACCCTTGCTCTCTTTCTCCTAAGCTCCGAGGGCCCTACTTTTGCCTCTGTAACTTGTTTCCTGAGTCCATGCTGCCCAGCTGGGTCACTTCTTGCACCTCTGTGACTTTCGAAATAAACTTTCACTTATATTTGAGTTCTTGGCTCTGAATTCTTCCTTAGCCAAACTCAAGGACTGAGGTTTAACTTCGCCAGTGACATCTGGTGCCATTTGCTGTTAACAGTTAGTGTTATTAGTAGCACTAGTCATATGATTATTCTGTACTAAGAATTGTCACTCTATTTAAATATGCAGCAGCTCAACTAATCATTAGTTTAAGGTTAATTTCTTCAATTCAGAGCATATAACACCTGTGGCAAAGAGTCACCCAATTTATTCTGATGAATCACTCAAGGAACATATATTTTACTCAGAGACTGTTTCTTCCCCTAGGTGTTTATGCTAGGAGGCCTAGCAAGTGAATTAGATCAAGTGTCTTGAGCCTAATTGATCGACTTATTATTCCTTTACTGTTTTAAGTGTAAAATTAATGTAGGCCTTTGTGCAAATGCAAAATATTTTTCAGTGTATATATAAAAACTGAAACCCTAGTTCCCAGAGATAGTCACTGTTTAAAGTGTTTGTTATGTTTATTTCTAGAAATTTGTTCTATAGGCGCACATATTTACTTTTTGTTGTTGCTGATGTTCTCTATATCTGCCTCTGTATCTTTTCTCACCCTTTTGATTGTATGTATGTATGCATGTGTGTATTCATGTATATATACACAAAAGAATATATGTATACATATTACATGTACATGTAGATATTGTGGTAGACAGAATAATGGGCCCCTAAAGACGTCCACATCCCATTCCCCAGAACCTGTGACTATGGTGCTTTACCTGAAAAAAAGGAACTTTGCAGCTGCAATTAAGGTTGGAGATTCTGAGATGGGGATATTATCATGAATTATTCACTTGGGCCCAATATAATCTCATGAGTTCCAAAAAGTAAAAGAGGAAAGCAGGTAGAGTAGGTCAGATGGATGTGACATGAGATGGATGTGACATCGGTGACCTGCTCTCACTGGCTTTGACAATGAAGAAGGAGAGCCCTAAGCCAAGTAATGCCATGGCCTCTAGAAGCTAGAGACTGGCCTCAGTTTACAGCCAGCAAGAAAATGCAAACCTCAGTCGTGCAACTGTAAGGCAATGAATCCTATCAGCAAATTGAGTAAGCAAGGAAACATAATCTCTTCTAGAGCCTCCAGGAAGGAAGGCAGCCCTGCTGACACCCTAATTTTAGCCTAAGGATACCCAAACCTGACTTCTAAACTACCAAACTATGAGATAAGCTATTTGTGTTACTTAAGCCACTAAAGTTGTGGTAACTTGATAAGACAGTGATAGAAAACTAATACAGACATAAATATATTTTACAGTTATGTACATAGTTTTATAATTTTATTAAAAATACATACATGTTTATACCTGAAATTTTTGTTATTAATTAATGTTATCCCAATAAATTTAATAAGAAAATACATATGAGCACCTTTTTATGTCATTACAAAGAAAACTCATTATGTGCACAGCTTTGCCCATTACAGGTGTAATTTTGTAGGAGAAATTGTTAAAAATAGAACAGCTCAGACAAAAAGTAGATATGTTTTATCAGATGCAGACAATTGCCCTTTAAAAGGTTCTATCAATTAATATTTCCACCAATATATGGGAGTGTCTATATTCCACATCCTTGCCAATATTGTCATTCACTTTAATGCCATGGCTTTTGCCTTTTCCAGGAATCAAAATTGCCTTAATAACTATTTAGTACCATTATTTATTCTTTTTCTGAATCTCACATGTATTCTCATGTGACACTTTAGAGACCCATGCATGATTGTATAAGAATCTCCTCTTCACCTAGTAGATTTTCTTAGTGTCTATGATGAATTGTCAGTACAAAATTAATTATTAACTCAGGTGATATTTAAAGACAATTTTGAATAAAAAGTCCATATTCCTGAGTTCCAAAGCTTTGTGCTTGGACTCAGCTGACAGGGCAGCAAACTGTCCATGTTCAATTGGATACTTCGTGTGCCACAGTTGATGACATTAACACCTACACTTACCCTCACTCCACTGCCTCCCTCCAGTCTCTTCCTACTGTTGACATGAGAAACCTCCAAACCTGTAGAGAATTTTTATGAGTTTATTTGAGCCAAACTGACAACAGTTGCCTGGAAGCAAAATCTCAATGGATTGAGAAAATGCTCCAGAGAATGACAGTTCTGCAGTTCATTTCATATATCAGAAACAAAGGAGGACATGCAAGGAGGGTTACATGCAATCTTTTGGTGGTAGATTAAGGGGGTGGGAGAAGGCAAAGTAGAGAAAACTCTAGGGTTGGATAAAAAGCAAAACGGTGAGAGACATACTTCTTTTACGTTGGTGGGTTACAGGACACTTGAAGGATTAACGTCTACAGCACAGAGATGATATGTGGCAGCCAGGTAACAATGAGGGTTTTGTGGTCATGTGCTCTGGTGCTGGCAGTTGTGCCTTCAAGGACTAGGAAAAATATTACTCTGATATTTCAAAGGCACGTTTCCCTAGATGCATAAGAACAATGAACAGAGGTCACTTAAGGTACAGATTGGCCTTTGCTAAGGAAGCTATTGGTGTGGAACGTGACTACCTGCTATGACCTGCCCAGTGAAGTTTGTGATCAAACCATGCTGTGTGGTTCCTTTTGGCCACTGAGCTTGTCAGGCCCGCCATGTGCCCCCCGCCCCCGGAGCTTGTCAGGCTTGCTACATAGCCCGTTTTTTGTTCACACTACCCTCACAACCACTTCCCATCTCAAGTTCAGAAACTTTTAGTTCCTAAGTAACTTTAAGAAAAACATATGGGGTGCCTTGGGATGTTTTGTGAACACATAACAACTACTATGCAGTGAATTAAGCTAAAAATCTCCAATCATGTCTGACTCAGAGAAGCCTTTTATGAGGAATTTACATAAAATTACACTTGCTTACCATGTTCTCAAATTCCTCCTAGATTATCTTTAGGTTTTTTAAAAATTATGAGATATATTGAATATATTTTAAAAAATAAGAAATTCATGGTACCTAGAACCATTTAAATTTAGTCATATTTGCCTGAGACTTAAATCTTTTTTTCTTGTTTCCTTGAATCTTTTTTAGTACCTCTTCTAAAACTGTCTGAGCCCAATGGGTTGTTCCTATTTTATTTGTATTGTTGCTTTTGTTGTTTGGCTCTAAATTCTCTATTTTTGACACTTAAAGTATATTTTCTCTCTCTCTCTTTCTCTCAGATTTGTTACATACTGAAACCAGTTTGCAATTTCTATGTTAGGGAAAGAGGGGCTATCTATCCACATTGGTTTGGTTAGTTCACTCAGTTGGTTTTACCAGAAGTTTTATTTTGCAATTTAAAATACGGTTGATGTGAGGAACTAGTGCTTTTGCTTTCTTCCTGGTACTGGTATCTCAAGCTGCACTAACAGAAGAATATTTGCCAAAATAGAGTGTATTCTGCATTGACAACTCAGTCCTTTATTCTGACTGCAAAGTCACATGGAGAATTTTTAAAGAAGTTAAAATACTCCTCTCTAAAAACCTGGAAAGAAAAGCAGGGACATATTCAACTGTTTGTAGGACTTTCTTTTAGAAGAGGGATGATGGTATTTTCTGTTGCTTTGCAGAGAGCTAGGACCAATGTATGGAAAGGATAGGGGAACTCATTTTAGCTTAGTTTGTGGAAAATTTGCAGCGGTTTGTTCTGACTTTGTGTCCATTGCCTATTCTTGGTTGTTTCAGAACAAAGTATTGCAACCACCTGTTTGGAGTGTTGAAGAGATTGTTCTACTAAGAGAAACACTGCCCAGCTGAACTTTACTATCTTTTTACACTGTAAAATCCTATGAGTTGCCACAACTCCAGCAAAACCCCAGTAAATACAAGCCTGATTGATTCAAAGGGGGAGTTAATGACCCTAAACCAGGTACTTCTAGTCAGTAAGAATTTTCAGACCTATAGGTTAGCATTGGTAGAAGGTGTCACGAAACCGCCTACAGTAGGAGCTTGAGGGAAAAGAAATTCCAGGTCTGGAGGCAAAGATGCCACAGTGAGAACTAGGGAGACAAAAATTGTCTAGGGAGCTTGACTATATTTAGGAGGGAATCAAAATTGAAAGAGAAAGTTTGGCAAAATATTCTGATCCTTGGTCAACCCAACCTAAAATTTCCTCATCTTATTTTTTAATGGAAAAATAGCATTGATAGTCGGTTGATTTCTTATTCTCTCTTTCTTTGATATTTCCATCTATACTATTGCTGAACAAGATGTACAAAATATAAAAATTAGTGCTGCATCCCGGCTGGTGTAGCTCAGTGGTTGAGAATTGACCTATGAACCAGGAGGTCACGGTTCAATTCCCCTCAGGGCACATGCCCAGGTTTCGGGGTCCATCCCCAGTGGGGGGCATTCGGGAGGCATCTGATCAATGATTCTCTCTCATCATTGATGTTTCTATCTCTCCCTCTCCTTTCCTCTCTAAAGTCAATAAAAAAAATTTTTTTAATTAGTGCTGCAGAATAAAGATATTTTTTATATCTTGCAACAAATGCTAAACCTACAAAAGCAGTTAAAATGTATATTATATAAAATTCTATTTTTAATAAATTTTTGAGGGCATATTATATTTTTCTAATGAATCATAAAATAGTATTGATAGTACATTATATATATATACATATACATATATATACATACACACACACACACTGTGAAGTCATTAACGGTAATTTGAGAAGTTCTCTTTTTATCCTTTATTTATTTTATTTTTTTCATTTTAAAAGATGATTAAACACCATACTCAATTTAGTTTGAAAGTAGCAGGAACAGAAAAATCTTACCACCAAGTTATCATTCACATAAATAAACACACATACACAGTGCTTTGTCCCTTATTCAGTCAATAAAGAATTACTTTCTGGCCACTAGATACATTCAATTAATCAACATACTTGAAGATCACAGCACATGAAACTTTCTTCCTACAAAACACCAAGAGGCTCTGTATCACCCTGTGTAGTGTTTTCCCCTCTCAGGGAGTGCTGCATCTCCCTGCTTGCCAGCTTTCACCTGCAGGCATGCATCCCCCTCAGCTGGCACCCCGACTGTGAGTGGAACCGCTTCCCTCTGGAGAGAATGTACATACTGTTAGTGATGCACTCAGCTAGCAGCACCAGTCCGCCAGAGGTGAACATTCCGCCACCTGTGTACATAAAAGTAATGACACTGGAACCCTCTCCCATCTCCATCACACAGGAGTGCCATGACTTGGGCAAGTGCTTGAATCAGAGAATGAAAAGAGCTTTAGTAAAAAAAAACTGGCCTCTTTAGTTGGTGTTATAGCCCATTCAGAGCTGCTATAACAAAATACCATAGATCAGATGGCTTGTAAATTATGAACCTTTATTTCTTACAGTTCTTGAGTCTGGAAGCCCAAGATTAAGATGCCAATGTGGTCAAGTGAGGGCCCTCTGTGCGTCTTTGATCTCTCACATGGGAGAAAGGGGTGAGGGAACTCTCTGTGGTCTCTTTTATAAGGGCACTGATCCCATCCATGAGTGCTTCCCTCTCAAGATATTATCACTTCCCAAAGTCCCTATCTCCTAATACCATATCCTTGGGCGTTTGGATTCAATATATGGATTTTGGAGGGACACAAACATTGGACCTTAACAGTTGGGAATTACCTACACTAAATTTAATCCTAGATGTATGAGTCAATCCTAGAAGAGCTTCTACCCACTGGTAAAGAAGGCATCCTAGCCCCTGTGGCCACCACAGGACCAGGGAATTTACACCATTCTGAGTGTGAGATATTACCTGCCATGGCCAGCTAATCTGAGCTGAATCACAGTTTGTGGAGTTATGTAGGATGAAGTTAGACTGGAGTCTTTGCTGTCAAGATGCTGGTATATACTCAGGAAGAGCTAACTGGGTCATGGGCTCCCTGATGGCAGCTACAGAACAGAGGTGTTCTTGGGCAGAGAATCAATACATGTACTATGACCAGGTTTGCAAATGCCAGCACACGGACCATCATTGAAGCCAGAGAATGGCTCAGGCTTCCAATAAGGAAGTTAATCTGTCTAAATTCCAGACTCCAGACATAGTGGAGGGGCAGAGGTACCATGGCAGCTAGTCTCAGACTAGGGGTGTCTGTTGTACGCTAGGTTTAAAGGAAACCATTTGAGGCTCTTTATTTCTTTACCCTATTACTCTTAAAGATGAGCAGGCACATAGAGCATATCAGTGGGACATTATAAGAGTACCTTGAATGATATCCTTTTAATTGAAACTACACTGATCCTTGTACTTATCAAGGTCAAATACAGTTTAACCAAAAGAATACCTATCACCTCTAATGTTAGGACCAGGAGTACACTTTGATATCCTTTCCCCTAAAATGGTATTAAGGAATTTGGTGACTTATAACTGGCACTGGGAGAAGACATCCACTGAGTGCTTATTTCACTCTTCTGAACACCTTAAGACCTATGTTAGACCTATATTCACCACCATTTATATTGGAAACTGGAAGACTGATGTGTGGTAATATTGTAAGATAGAGTCAATTCTATGGCAAAGGCTTTATACCCTTTTATTACCTTTCTAAAAACAGGACACCCCATAGGGAAACTAAGATGCAATGTACGTATTCCAAGATCTTGGATTGGACCCAAGTATCTTGATAAGGTCTATCTCCCATTTCTCTACTGTGTTCTCTGCTGAGGTAAGTTCTGTTCATTTCCTACCCAATATCCATTCTTTCCTTCTTTCTTAGTAACATAGCTCTGATTTAATTGGGGATAGGGGTTGGTGAACCCAGGTGAAAGACCACACTTCTAAGAGTCCCTTGCATCTGGATATGCCTAAATGACTTAATTACATTCAATCACATGAAAGCAAAAATTGTTGGATGGTACTTCCCAGAGAGCTCCCTTAACAAGTAGCTGGAGGAGCCATCCTTGCCCTTTTCAACATTTCCTGCCCCCACTTCCTTCTACTTGCTGACTGGGATTCAGACAAGATGTCTAGAGTCTGGATCATTGCAACCGTGGTGTTACCATATGATTCCTGGACTTCTTTTACACAAGAGAGGAGCAAAGCTGTCTTATTTACACAACTGTTGAGTATTCTGTTTTATGTAATTAAAGCGAATCCTAACTGGCATACCTCCTCGCATACTATATATTTTGTATGTGTCTGAGGCTCATTAAAAAATGGAGACAGAGAAAGGAATGGTTGTAGGTATAAAAGTTTGCATAAGCCTGGGAAATAAAGCGAAGGATCTTTATGGCTAATGCCAAAGGGGAACGTGTTCTGTTGTTCTGGTAGCAAGACAAGATTAACCCCAAGGGTTTTATGGGGTGGAGACTATTATAATCATAAATGGTAATTGGGAGCAACCAAAGTCTACAATTAGGTTAATACATTAGGGTAGAATTTAATAAGCAAGAGAGAAAATTTTTTCAAAAAAATTTTAAATTATTTTTTATTAATTAAATTTATTGGGGTTGACATTGGTTAATGGGGCCATATAGGTTTCAAGTGTATATTACTATGATACATGATCTGTATATCACATTGTGTACCCACCACCCATATGTAAACTTTTAAAATACATAATTATGTATAAATTAATTTTCAGAAGCCAAGAAGCCAATTAAAAATGAGTCAAAAATTGAAAACAGGTATTTCACGGAAGCATAAATAGCCACTGAGCATACATAAACATGCACAGCCCCACTAGCAAGGGGAGAAATGCAAATTAAAAGAGGCTATTTCCAGGCAAAATATTTGAATCTAACCACAGCAGGTGTTACGGATAATGATGTGCCAACTTAGTCCATGTGAAATGGACTTATGTATAGATGAATCTCAAAACCTTAGTGTGTAGTGAAAAAGAAGTTAAGTGTATGATTCATTATATAAAATATAACACCAGGATAACTATATTTTTATGGAATCATACATATATAACTATTTTCCAAAAAAGCCAAGGAAATGAGTAATACAAAATTCGGCATAATGGTTACTTCTGGGTGGGAGAGAAAGAGATACTTTAGGAGCAGCCTTCCTAGAAGGTTTCAAAAATACTGGTATTTTTCCGTATCTTCAGCTCTGTAGTGGTACTTGGATATTCTTTTTATTATTGTTCCTTAAAATGTGCAAATATGAGATACATTTATATATGAATATTTCACGATTAAAATTTGTTTTAAAAATTCAGTGAGATCTTAAGGAGAGCAAATTGAGTACATCAGCAAGTTTCTAGAGTAAGAGTCAGGATTTCCTTGTTACTATGTAACCAAACAAAAGAGAGAATCCTCTTGGCTTCCGAGGCTGATGTAAGCCGAGACCTTCAGCTGTAACCACCTCGAATGCTCCTGTTCTTCACACCGGCAGCACTGCTCTCAATTACTTCTCTAAGAATTTCAGTACAGAGGTGATTTTATATAATACTTTGCAAATTAAAAATGCCACCTTTATCTGTCTACTTTGGTCTTGCAAGTAAAGTTCCATTAAAAAAAAAAAAAAAGGCATTGCTCTTCCTTAATTTTAAAAGTTTGAAAACAGCCAGTGTCCTGGAGTTAAAAGCAAATTTTGAACGCCTGTTATCAAAATCAGTTGTTCGTTATTAAGCTTCCCACTGGAACCTCTAACGCGCAGCTTCTGAGAGGGGCGAGCCACCTGTCCCTGGAGGGGGACGGGCACCCAGGGTCGCTCTGGACGTGTCCCGACCCTTTCCCCCTAGTTCAGGACGCGCGGGGAAGCTCTCCAGCCTTTCACCCGCCTCCCTCCCCAGCCTCCCCACCCTCCCCTACCAAAGGGGCCTTCGCCCAGGGAGCCAGAGCCCCGCCTACTCGGTAGCCCCGCCCACTCGGCAAGCCCCGCCCCCGGGCTCCCGGGAGGCTCTGCGAGCTTGTTTGGAGGAGCGGCGGCTGGGCTCGCCGCAGGGAGCCCGCGGGCACCCTCTCGCTCCCCTCCGGGCCTCAGCGGCTCTGACCGCGGCTTCTGCTGGTGGCGGGATTCCCGGAGCCTGGTGAGTAACCTGGGGGGTCGGGCCCCGCAGACGCCGTTGGGGCGGGCACGGGGCCCAGCGCCTGCGCACTGGTTCGCCGCCGCTCCGCCCGCTGCTCCCCTGCCCGCTGGGGCCGGCGGCGGGAGGCGGCGAGCTGCGGGCTCGGACCCCGGGCCGCGTCGCTTTTGCCCGGGTTGGTGTCCTTGCCTTCTGCCTCGCTTTGTCCCCACCCCGCCCGTTTCGTCTCCGCCACTTGGGTGGACCCTGCGCTCGCTCGGTCTTTCCTTCCTGTCCCCAGCAGGTTGGGGACTCTGGTGGTGACCGAAGCCTGTCAGCACCGCCCGTTTGTCCCGGCCGCGGCGGGCCCGGGGCCCTCGGGGAGAGGGGAGGGGCTCGGCCACCGGCTCGGGCGCCCGCGGAGGGGTCGCGGTCGCGGCCGCCTGTCCCCGGCGCCTTTAGGGGTCGGGAGAGGGGAGCGAGGACGGCGAGGCCCCGCAGAGCAGCTTTTCCAGGCCCCCTGCAACGTGCTGGGCACTGTCATCGTAGACTTATCTTTTGCTAGGTCTCAGGGTGTAAATAGTGTGGACTAGTGTCTTTTTTTATTTTATTTTCCAAAAAGAGGAAATTGCAGTTCGGGCAGTTAGGATAGTTCGTTTTGTTTTTATTATTGCAAGACCCTACAGATAACTGTTAGGGGAAATGTAGAAGCGCTTAACAACAGAAACAAGGGAGGATAATGTTACACGAACTTAAAAGACAACTGGAACTGAAATGGGGTATGTTAACGTATTTAGACAGTAGTGTGAAAGTGTAATACAAAATAAAATTTAGAGATTAGTAATATTAAGTCGCATTGCAAGTCATTTTCATGATAATATGCTACTCCATTCCTATTAAGCTATTGGAAACCCTGAAAATGGTGGAGTGCAGTGAATCTTGGGATTGGCTGGTTCCACGCATTAAAACATTAGTCATATAATGAATAGTAAGTGTACAATCAGAAAATAAGCTGTCTTGAGATTAAATTTGGGCTACAATTTTATGAGTAGGTAACAGATAATCATTGCTTACTAGTCCATAATGTTTACATGAAAATATGCCCACGTGTCAACACTTTTCATCAATGTCACAGCAATTGCAGTGTTATATTCTGTAAACTTGATTTGCCCAGTAAGTTGTAAGGAGGTGGAATGGCATGAGAGCAAAAGCTTGAGTTCTAGAGCTAGACTTGCCCTGCTCCTTGCTAGTTGTTTCACCTCAGGCAGGTTATTTACGGTTTGCTAGCTGATAAAGTTATCAACTACTCTGCACCATAGTCCCATCATCTGTAAAGTGGCGTTAAGAAGAATTTCTACTTCATAGGTTGTTGTGAAGATTAAAATGGAAGGATGAGATTATGCTTAACTGAGTATTTGTCAACTAGAGGGTATAAGCGTTTACTTAAAACCGACCTGGGCAGGAAACCTTTTGAAACTGGTCTTGAAAGTTCCTGATGTGTCTTCTAGTATTAGTTTATCTCCAGTTGGTTCTTAGAAAATAAAGTTAGAAGAAAACAATACTAAAAAAAAAGCACCAGAAGTCTATAATTTAATAATAGATAATTAAAAGGTGAAATGCTTTTGGCTTTTCTGAGTAACAAGATAACAGCAAATACTTTTTGAAATAATAGTTGGTATCATATGGCTTCTGGATCCCTTGGACCTCACTAGACCTTCAAGTCAAAAACTAGCACTTCGAAGATTAAAAGCACAAAACACAAAAACAGAAACAATAAAGTTTTGGAAGAACCTATTATGTAATGTAAACTGTCCTTTGAAGATAACAGATTTTCAGTAGTCAATACCTGGAGTAGGTTCCTGCTTTGAGAACCTATACATCTGCAATTAACTCGAGGTTTTTTCTCTCAAGTGACTTCTGAAATTTCTTCTGTTGAAGCCAAATAAGTAGTTCCTCTATTCATTTCCTGTGAGATCATTACACCTGTTAGGCACTCCAAAGATCATTGTGGTTTTGCTATGTTGGACATGATAATTTTTATTAAAATGGATTTTTAAAATTAATGGATCTATCTATTTATGATTCTTCCTGTATAATAAGTTCATTATAGACTATAAACATGTTAAGTATATGTATAGTCAGTAGAATCTGTCTATACACATATTGCCCAAATATATACCGTTGTCAAAACAAAAGAGTCAGAAATTAAATTGTTTAAGCTGAACACAGTAGTCACTGACTATGTATAAGATATATTGGGCTCTACTAGACTATAAAGATAAGGATTCCATTTTTGGACCTTAAGGAGCAAGGTAGTAGGGGATATAATACATGTAAATAAATAGCATGTTGCAGTACATAAACAAAGAAATGCCAATTTAAAAAGGAGGTAATGCTGTAACAATAGAATATATGAGAAAGTGCTTTTCACTCTGGAACCATTAGAGGTATCAAGAAGAAGAGGCAATACTTCTGCTTTGTCTTGCAGGATGGTAATGCTGTAAGGAGGTAATGCTGTAACAATAAGGAGGTAATGCTGTAACAATAGAATATATGAGAAAGTGCTTTTCACTCTGGAACCATTAGAGGTATCAAGAAGAAGAGGCAGTACTTCTGCTTTGTCTTGCAGGATGAGTAGTATTTTAAAAGTTAGCCATATAGAGAACAGGCATTTAGAGAAAATAAACCTTTTTTTAGTTATTGTTTGCCAGATACCCATCTTTGATGGTCATCATCATCATCATAAATGCTTTCTCATATTTATCCAGTGTAACACTAAGCCAGAAAGATTCTTAAGAGTTTTATAATATTAACTTATTTTATCCTCACACATATACAAAAATCAGGGAAAGGTCAGGTCCCTTGCATAGGTGAAATAGCTCAAAAAGGATACAGCTGGAATTTGAACTGAGGCATTTGAACTGCAGAGCCCATACTTTTAATCACAATGATCTGCTGTCTTACTTATGGTTGACATGATATGGAGGTTGGGATAGAACCAGTGGATCATCTATAATGATGTGATAATTTTTGTTAAGAGAGTGAATTAAGTAAGTAATGTAAAGGGAACATTTTAAGAAATCATTGACTGCCAAGAGGGATAAAAAGGTGTCAGCCGTTCATAAATGGATTTTTTTGTAATTTGTGTTCATATGTTAGATCTGAGAAGTATGTATAACAAATATAAAAAATTTCAAAACTATGGTTTCTATATTTCTTTTTATTTTTAAATTCAATCAATACTTACCAGTTGATTGAAGCATTACCCTTTTACACTTTCACATAAATTACCTTGCATGATTACAGGACAACTTTGTCAGAAAACAAAACAGGCAATATGCTCTTTTTAACGAAGAGATTAAGTGACTTAGGGTCACACAACTAAATCAACATAACTGATTTGAACATAGGTCTTTCATTCCAAGATCCTGGCTTATTATAAGAAAGAAGGAACTGATGTGATGGAGTGGGTGGATGGGGAAGAGGTAGGACCCCAGGTAAAGTGTCAAAGGTTTAGTAATCAATATTGTTTTCCAGAAGTTTTGTGTATCTCATATATGTTGAATTATATACATAATTATATGCATTTATATTGTATGTAAATATATGTAAGGTATGCATATAAGATTAACATGCATATTATATATTTGTGTGTATGTATGCATGATTTATTATGGTATATGGATGTACCATAGCTACTTAAATAAAAATTTGAAACCAGGCAAAACAAAATTAAGATTGCTTAGGTATGCTTATGTTTTGGGAAAAACTAAAAAAAAGGTGAGGGAATGATAAACACAAAAGTCAAGTGGTTTCCCTTAAGCAAGGAGAAGGGTACGGCTGGTGACTGACAGAAGGCACCAAAGGTGGAGATAGGCTTTTGAAAGCTGACACTTTTATTTTCGAATGTTTATGTTTCAAACTAAACACATATTTTTTTATATTAATCTTTAGGTGTGATATAGTTCACAGTTATACAAGGTTGACTTTCAGGAGAGTATGAATTTTAGCCCTTAAAGAAGTAATGCTTGCTCATCTTAGTATTTCTTGCATATATGCATAATAGAAGCATCAGTTTATAGACAGCCTGTGTGTGTGACAGAAATACTTGCTCATTAGATTAAATTTTACTTGTCTGTTTTTTCTATCACAATTAATTTATTTTTAACTTAATGCTTTAGAATAACAGCATGATATATAGTAGAAAATCATATTTTATAAATACAGCCAATGTAAACTCTTCACCACATACCTTTCTAATAAAAAATTTGTACATAAAAAGACAAATATTTTATTCATGTCTATGTATATATACCTATGTACATATACACGCCTACCTATATATGTATATATGTGTGTGTGTGTATATACGCACTTAATGAAACAAAGAACACACAAAACATTTTAGAAGTTGTAAGTTAATTTTATAACCTCTGTTCAATATGATTTTCAAAGTTATAAAGTAATATTTTTTTAAATTAGGAATCTCTAACTTGTGATCATTTAAGTTTTTTTATCTCATTCTATGCCATCTAAAAATGTCATTTAAAATGTGTGATTAATCCCTTCTTGTGAAATAATTATTTTTATTTAAAAAATGAGTTTGTTGAAAATCTCACAAGTATTTCCTTTTTTAAACTATGAACCTTAACTTTATATTTAGAAAATTTTTGTCCCCGTACATAGAATGTTTTCTTTATATTCAGTGTACGTAAAATCTCTCCAAATGATGAAAAATATGTATGTGTTTTGTTAAATAATATTTCCAAAATGTTTATCTGACAAAATGTAACTGTGGTATATCCGAATAAATACTGCATTAGGCTAGCCATATGTAGATTCTGTTGTAGACATCAATATTTGGTATAATTAGCCTAATGCACTGTTAAAATTTTTTCAGTGTAATGAACTTTTTGCATATGTGTTTTCATTTTTTTAATACATTGGAAAATATCATTAATACCACCTACTAATACTGTTTTTCAATAAATTACAGCTGAACATTTATCATTTTGGAGTTTAAAGTATGTCATCATGGCAAAGTTTCGAAGAAGGACTTGCATCATTTTGTCACTTTTTATTCTGTTTATTTTTTCTGTGATGATGGGTTTAAAAATGCTGAGACCAAATAAAGATACTTTTGGAGTTCCTTTTGGACTTGACCTTCTTCTTCCAGAAATTCATCCACAGATCCCTCGCTTGGAGGAAAATTTTGATTCCCAAATGAGTGACAGAATCAACAGTGAAACAAATACCAAGAATTTAAAAACTGTTGAATTCACTGTGAAACCTTCCAAAGCCTCTGAGCCTTACCCAGAAGAACTGCCAGCACTGAATTATTATTTACATGTATTTTATTATAGTTGGTATGGAAATCCACAATTTGATGGTAAATACATACATTGGAACCATTCAATTCTGAAGCACTGGGACCCTAAAATAAACAAGAATTATCCACAAGGGAAACACTACCCTCCAGATGATATTGGCTCCAGCTTTTACCCTGAGTTGGGAACTTACAGCTCTCGGGATCCTTCTGTCATTGAAACTCACATGAAACAAATATACTCAGCTTCAATTGGTAATTATTTTATTTTATTGTATGTGTACAAAATATATAATTTTGTAGAGCATTAAATTACTAACTAGTCTTCACATTATTATAAATGTAAACTTATAAACGTCAAATTATATATGTTCTTAAACATACAGGAAACCACCTTTTAACACTATTTTAAAGTATGTTTAATTTTCAAATTTTGTAGTATTTCTGGCTATATTATTTTTATTGATTTCTAATTTATTACTCTTTTAGAATTTTATTAAATTTTGATTTACATAAGAGACAGTGAATTCTCCCACTTTAAATATACAGCTCAGTGATGTTTTTCAATGATGTATACCTGTTTAAATACCACCCCAGTCATGAAGTAAAGTACTCTATAGCCCAAAAAGTTTTGTCATGATTCCCTTGCCCTACCCTTCCACCCCAGAAAACTGTGAATGTGATTTCTATAATGGTAGAAAAGTTGTGAGTGTTCTTATTACATAAAAATAGAATTATTTAGCAAGGGTGTGTGTGTGGGGGGGGTCTTTTGCTCAGCTTGCTATTTTGAAATTTACCCATGTTATCAATAGTTTGGTTATTATTGTTGCTGAACAGTATTCCATTGTAGTGATTATAGCAATTTGTTTCTGCATTCATCTTGATAAACATTTGAGCTGTTTTGAATTTTAGGCATATAGCATATAATTTGGCCTTATTTCTCTTTTTTTTAAACTAATCTGACAACCATTTTTCTTTTAATTTCTATGTTTATTTCATTTCTTTTTAGGTACTGTTGATTTTAAAAGTTTTATTTTACTATTTGTTTCCTATTTATCCCATCTGTTCTGTTCCTTTCCCCCCTCTCTGCCTTCTCTTATATTGAATATGTTTATGCTGTTTGATATTCTCTTCTGGTTTATTACATATAATCCTTCATTTTATTTATTTTACGATTCCTGTAACATTTACAATAAGCTCCTTTAATTTAATGGGTGAGAAATCACCAGTCATTTTTATTCTTGTTCCCCGTTTTCTTCAACTTTCTCTTCCCTCTAACTGCTGGCACTCCAGTTACACATATTTAAATAGAGACATATTATCCCACTAGTAAATAGTATGAGAAAAATATTATTGAGTGCCTGAAAATTCTTCAGGTCATTAATATATGTTTTATAAAAACCTCCCTGTTTTGGTTCCCTCTGTCTTGTTAGTGTCCCTAACACTAAGGCCATAAGAAGAAATTGGGTGTTTTCACATTTTTCTAGTTTTACAAAAGGCACAATTTCACTCTCAAGCTGCTATGTATGTAGAGATATGCAAGGCTTTTTCATGAACAAAACCACAGAATTTTGTGAATCTACATCAACTATGTGCAAGATACCTTGTTTTTCTTCTGTGGGGTTTTTTCAACAATTTAAAACAAATTAAGTTTCTAGTATATACTTACAGCTCTAGTTTCTATGTTCTGTGACAAATTATGACATAAAATAGGATTGGTAAATTCAGATAGCATTAACTGTTGCATTTGTATGTATCTGTCCATTTACAATTTACTTTTGGGGGAAGACCTTTCAAATGACTTTTTCCTATTTTCTACAAAGAATTTGTATTACATTCAGTTCTTTTTTATTTCAAGGTTCACTTGTTTGTGGGTAGGAAAGCTATGCTTGATTGACAGGAAAAAAAGGATATTCATGGTAGTTTTCATTTTCTTAATGCAAACGAAACTATGTACCGTAAGGGTTTCTTCCCCTTAGATCAGATGTATAATTGATCATATATATTATATGTAAGCAATATATAAATGGCATATTGCATATGTTCTTCTTAATTACAATTAGGAAGAAAAGTTTCCATTCATATTGTTTCAAGCCTATCTAATGTTTATGAAGACCTTTCCCCCTGTAAATTCTTTACTACTACATAATATGTATGAACATGAATTATTTCAAAACATTGTCAACAATACAGTTATATTAACTTTAAATGTTGACAATTTCAGTATTTATGCAAATATTTCTTTGGTAGATTTTCTTCAGGAGAAATTTAAAAACAACTTGATAGTAAAAAAAAAGTGACATTACAATCCATTGGTAAATAAATAATTTATTTCCTTATTAGTTAAAATTGAATTATACTAATCATTTTTTATTGAGATATAATTACATTTAACATTGTGTAAATTTAAGGAATATAGCATATTGATTTGATACATTTATATTTTAATATGATTGCCATTGTCTCATTAGTTAACCCCTCTATCACATCACATAATTATTATTTATTCTAGTGGTGGGAACAATTAAGATCTAGAGTCTTAACAAGTTTAATGTTTATAATAGTTTTGTTTGTACTCACTGTGTATTAAATCTCTAGGTTGTCTTATTTATATACTAGTTGCAAGAGTATTTTTTCCCCTTTAACAACATATCTCCCATTTCCCCATTCCCCATCTGCTAGTAACCACCATTCCACTCTGTTTCTGTGAGGGGTTTTTTTTAGATTTCATATATAAGTGATATCTTACAGTATTTGTCCTTCTGTGTCTATCTTATCCCAGAGTTATTGGGTGCATTGTTTTGTGTTCTTTTACCCAACCTTTTTTCTCTTCATATTTCATTTTGGTAATTTTTTTTGACTTGCCAGAAGTTACCTCTTTCCTCGCTTCTGTTGAGTCTGTTCATGAGTCTTTTGAAGGTAATCTTCCTCTCTTAATGTGTTTTTCATTTCCAGCATTTCTATTTGTTTCTTACAGTTTTTATCTCTACTATTTTCCCTATTGGCTATCTTTCCTATTAGATCCTTTATCATTGTAATGATAGTGATTTTACACTCCCTGTTTAATGACTTCAGCATTTGTTTCATGTCTGAATCTGGTTCTATTGATTGCTTTCTCTTGGCAGTGAGTTGTTTTCCTTTTTTATGTGCTTTTTAATTGTTATGTGCTTTGTAATTTTTCATGTCATTCTGTATGGTGATAATAGTGTTTATGTCTGGGAATGGGCTTGCCTTTCTTTTTGATAAACCTTTAGTTTGAAAGAATGTTTAAGATATTTTAAAGAGGCACTATATGTAAGAGAAGCTGTCACAAGCTCTGTTGAGTTAAAGGTATCCAGATTTATTTACTGTTTTACTGTCTTCTTGTTACTGTTTTTTGTAATTACTTTTGGGTCCTCTTACTCTGTGTAATCCATTCTTTCATATATATATGTGTGTACATATATTTTCCCCCCTTAATCCTCACCTCAGAATATGTTCTTTTTTAAAAATTGATTTTGGAGAGGGAGAGGAAGGGGGAGAGAGAGAGAAACATCGATTGGTTGCCTCCTGTATGCACCCTGACGGGGCATCAAACCTGCAACCTGGGTATGTGCCGTGAATGGGAATCGAACCCACAACCTTTCTGTGTACAGGATGACACTATAACCAACTGAACCACACTGGCCAGGGCTCATTTATATTTTTAAAAACAGGCTTTTAGATTATGAACTGATTTCCATTTTATACATGTCAAAACTTAAGTAAAATTACTTACATAAAGATAAAACACCTGTCAAATGATGTAACTGAGACTTGATTCTCCAGGTCTATCTAATTTCATATCTGGTGTTCTTAACTGTTACCCTGTTTCAATGCATTATTTAACTTAATGGGGAAAAAATGGGTATCAGTTAAATTGAAGGTTCTGTAATAAGTTGTTTGGAGGGATGACACCATCAATGTGGCATGATCTGCGTTTAATATACTAATGTTCTAAGAATGGATGTCAAAGAATATCACTTTTCAGTAAGCAATTGGAATGGTAGAAATACATAGTAATAGGTTTAACTTATAAATGATACTTGGTTGATGTATTTCAGAGGAATCTTTCTGGTTACTGTGAAGGATTCATTATCATCGTAAATGGTCCAACCCTCCTCAGGTTAGAACCATCATTGGCTTGGTTCCAGAATATTACTTATGTAGAGCTCATGAGTGACCCAGTCTTTTGCACTATACAGCACGTCCTCAAATAGTTGTTTTGTTCAACATTTTTTCATTGCAACATTGATCAGATGCCATAGTGTTGCCAGTGGAAATGGGATCTTCCAAAGAGTGGCGAGAAAAGCATTTTGGGGACTCAGGCATAGGAGGATGTGAGTAATAGTGGCAAGATTTATTGGAGAAGAAACAAAGGACTGCCCACAGATCCCTGATGTATCATCCAATACCAGGAGGCTCAACTCCATCTCGCTATGGAAGTCCTGGGCCTGGTGAGCACAGGTGCCCACCAAGAGGATCAGGATCCAGAACTGTAATGCAGTCATAGTACAGTGTAGTCTCTGCTCCTGGCTGCTCTGTGGTCTGATCACCAGGCTGTGGCTGTGGCTGTGGCTGTGGCCGTGGCCGTGGCCGTGGCCATGGCTACGGCTATGGCTTTGCGGCTGCTACGGAGGAGAATGTGTGAACTAACCAGCCCTGGGCATTTGTTAAGCTTTGATTGTAGTACCTTGGGTTTGGGAAGGGGTAAGCTTTCTTTCACACTAACCAGCCTTCTTCCTCATTCTTCACAGGCTCGTGCTGGGTCCTCGCTCTGTTCAGTCCCTCTCCTGTATCTTCCCAGGTCCATGCCCTTATCCCATCCTGTCCTTTCCCGGGCTGTTGTGTCCCATTTTGGTTCCTACTGCACATGTCTCACAGTTTTGCCTAGTCAACTGGCTTCTACTACACATGCCTCAGCAGAGGAAAATTTTCCTTTTACTAGTTCTCCACCCCCCACCACCTGTAATCAATAGGAAGGTGCTTATTGTTCCTGGGGAGATTGGAAAGTTGGTTCCTCCTACTTGGGGGAGGGAGGTATGTTAAGTATCCCCTTGATGGAGCAATGCAGCTATCTCCTGGAGTGTCTGGAAGCGGTACCTTCCAGACTTAATCAGGCTCAGTGTCTGATTCCATTTGCCCCCTTCCTTTGTTCTTTGTTAATAACTACCTACCTATCTACTGTACTTATATGCATATATGCATAACCCATGGACACAGACAACAGTGTGGTGAAGGCCTGGAGGGTGTGTGTGTGTGTGTGTGCATATAAGTACTTAGGTTATCTTGCCCTCCCCCCCCCCCCCACCTTCCCTGAGATTCATCAGTCTGTTCCATGCTTTTTGTCTCTGGATCTGTTTTGTTCATCAGTTTATTTTGTTGATTAGGTTCCACGTATGAATAAGATCATGTGATACTTGCCTTTCTCTGACTGGCGTATTTCACTTGGCATAATACTCTCCAGGTCCCTCCATGCTGACTCAAAGGGTAAGGGATCCTTCTTTTTTACAGCTGCATAGTGTTCCATGGTGTAAATGTCTGAGAAGATGTTTGATATGATTTCAGTCTTCGTGAACTTGTAGAGACTTATTTTGTGTCCTAACATTTGGTTCGTATTTGAGAATGACCCATGTGCACTCGAGAAAGTTTCCATTGTCACTTTTTTTTCATTGGTGGTGTTCTTCTGTAGGCTAGTAGGCAGCTTGAATATTTGATCAGTTGTCTACTTTTCTCACCAACAATTTTCCCTAGATATGACTGCCTTCTTGGCCAGCCAAAAGCTTCTTTAAAGCCTTATATATTGTAGATTTCTTTCTCTACCCCTTGTGGTCTTGTTACTATTTTTTTCAGATTAGATAGGGGACATAGACTTTTTTTTAATGTTAACTTTAATGACAGTTCTGTTTTGTTCCTAGACATGGGACTGCTCTGTACATGATATGCCTACTACAAAGTCTGTCTTATAATTTAATTCTCTGCCAGTTTCCAACCTTGCATTCCTTGTATTTCCATATGCTTCTCTTTGGTACCATTGTATTTTTCTCCCTGCCTTAAAGAGTCTGTTGATTGATTTAGAAATTAATACCGTCTTTCTGTTGGCCTCTTATTTCTTTATATGTGTAATGAGGATTTGAATTAGTTGATTTCAAATACACCTCCTTCAGTTAGTGATTTCTTTGAAGGGTTATGTTTCTAAACTTTTTTCTTTTCTCTTTTTTTTTTTGTAATTTATCCATTTAAAAGTTATTAGGGAAAAGCTAAATTTTTAAATTGTTTTGAATCTTTTGTTAAAAGATGTTGATCCTCACAAAAGTCTGCACATGAATGTTTATAGCGCCTTTATTCATAATAGCCCCAAACTGGAAGCAACCAAGATGTTCTTCAGTAGGTGAATGGATGAACAAAGTGTGGTGCATTCATACAATGGGACACTATGCAGCAATAAAAAGAATGAGCCATAAAGCCATAAAAACACATAAGTGAACCTTAAGTGCATATTAAGTGTGAGATTCCACCTCTATTACATTCTGGGAAAAGCAAAACTATAGAGGTAGTAAAAAGATCAATTATTGTCGAGGTAATTGAGGGGGAGATGGAGGGGGGATAAATAGGTGAAGCACCCAAGAGTTTTGAGAGCAATAAACTAATCTATATGATACTGTAATTGTATCTGTCAAAAAACTGTACAAGAGTGAACCCTAATGTAACCTCTGGACTTTAATAATGATGTAACAAATGTACCACACTAATACAAGATGTTAATAGTAATAGTAACTATATATGGGATGGAGGTGGGTTGGGTAAATGGGGAGTACCTATGTGGGAACTCTGTACTTTCTGTACAATTTTTCTGTAAACATAAAACTTGTTCTAGAAAATAAAAACCTATTAATTAAAAGTTACTGATGCCTGATAAAGAGTTCATAAAATTGACTATACGAAGTAATCTAATAATCATAGGTAGTATCGAACTAATGCAACAAAACCTTAAGTGAAGATGTTTCTTTTTTGTTAAAACTTAATTCTCATTCTGCCCCTCCCCCACCTTTTTTTTTTTTTTTTTTTTTTTTTTAAAGAATACCTGCAGTCATTCCTGTTTCTGTGTTCAAAAAAAATTTTTTTTTTGGTCTTTTCTGTTAGGTGTATTAGCCTTATCTTGGTACCCACCCGATACACATGATGAGAATGGAGTACCTACTGATGACTTGGTACCAACTATTTTGGATAAAGCTCATAAATATAATCTAAAGGTATTTTATTTTATGTATTTTAATTTTTTATTTGAGATATAATTGACATGTTACATTAGTTTTGTTTCAGGTGTTCAGTATAATTATATGTATATATTTGAAACAATCATCATATTAAGTCTAGTTAATATTTCATCACCACACATAGTAACAATTTTTTTGTCTTGGGCTGAGAATTTAAAAGATCTGTTCTCTTAGCAACTTTCACATATGCAATGCAATATTATTATAGTAACCATGTTGTACTTTACACATCAGGATTTATTAATTTTATGACTGGAAGTTTGTACCTTTTACCATCTTCACACGTTTTACTCCACCCCACCTCAGGTAACCATGAGCTGTTTTCTGCAGCTATGAGTTGTTGGGTGTGTGTGTGTGTGTTGTGTGTGTTTTAAGATTCCACATTTAAGTGAGATTGTACAGTATTTGTCTTTCTCTGACAGACTAATTTTACTAAGCATAATGCCCTCAAGGTCTGTTCATGTTGTAACAAATCACAAGATTTCCTTGTTTTTTAGCTGAATAATATTTCATTATATACATATACCACATTTTCCTTATCCATTCATTCATTAATGGACACCACTACATTGTTTCCATTTCTTGGCTATTGTAAATAATGATGCAATGAGTATCATTTTTTCCAGTTAGTATTTCTCTTTCCTTCAGATAAATACCAGAAGGGGAATTGCTAGATCATTTAGTAGTTGTATTTTTATTTTTTAATTAATTTTTTACAATTGAAACCTATGTAATTTTATTAACCAGTCACCCCAATAAATTCAGTTAAAATAAAAAAAAGTAAAATATCTAATGGGTCAGTATTTCTTTTTATGTCCATCATTATCTCTTTACATATTCGGGTGCTGCTACATTGGGTGCATAAATGTTTACAATGGTTATGTCCCCTTGTTAAAGTGATCCCGTTTTGAGAATGAATATCCTTCTTTATCTCTTATTATAGCCTTTGTTTTAAAGCCTGTTTTTTTTACTTAAGTATTGATACCCAAGCACTTCTTAATTTCTATTTGCATAAAATATATTTTTCTATTTTTTTTACTTTCACTCTGTATCCATCTTTTGATCTTAAATGGGTCTATTGTAGAAAGCATATTTATGAGTATTTTATCCATTCAGCTACCCTATGTCTTTTGATTGGAGCATTTATTCTATTTACATTTTACTTTATTATTATTTTTTAAAATTTCTTTATTGTTGAAAGTATTACAGATAGCCCCCTTTTTCCCCCCATTGACCCCCTCTACCCCACTCGCACCCCCTTCCTAGGCCTTCCCTGCACCATTGTCTGTCCATGGACTATATATACATATAAGTTCTTTGGTTAATCCCTCCCCCACCCGTTCCCTCTGAAATATTTCAGTCTGTTGCATGCTTCAGTGTCTCTGGATCTATTTTGTTCATTAGATTCCACATATAAGTGAGATCATATGATGCTTGTCTTTCTCTGACTGGCTTATTTCGTTTTCCCCAGTGTTCATAGCAGTGTTATTTACAATAGCTAAGATCTGGAAACAGCCCAAGTGCCTATCAGTAGATGAATGGATTAAAAAACTGTGATACATTTACACAGTGAAATACTATGCAGCTGTAAAAAAGAAGGATCTCTTACCCTTTGAGACAGCATGGAGGGACATGGACAGTAGTAGTTCTATTTGTTAATTTTCTGAAGAAGCTACTTACTTGTTTACCATAGCGTTTGCATAAATTTATATCTCCATTAATGGTTTACATGGGTTCCCTTTTCTCCACATCCTTGCACTTATTTCTTCCCTTTTTGATAATAGTCATTCTAACAGTTTTGAGGTGATATCTCTGTGGCTTCAGTTTGCATTTCCCTGATGATTAGTGATGTTAGGCACCTTTTCATTTACTTATTGTCCATAAGGATACCTTCTTTGAAAAAAAAAAGTTTATTCAGAACTTCTATCCATTTTAAAATCAGATCAGTGTTTTGGTTTTGTGCTTTTTTATTTGTTTTTTGCTACTGAGTTGTGTAAGTTTTTTATGTTTTGGATATTAACCCCTTACAGAGATATATGATTTGCAAATATTTTCTCCTATTTGGTAGGTTGCCTTTTATCTTGCTGATGGTTTCCTTTGCTGTGCAGAAGCTTTTTAGGTTAATGTAGTCCCATTTTATTTTATTTTTCTCAAGATACTTTTTAATTTTTCTTCTGGTTATTTTTCTAACCACTTGGTTGTACAGTAGATTGTTGTTTAATTTATGCAAACTTGTGAGTTTTCTGTTTTTCTTCTTATAATTGATTTCTGGTTTCATACCATTGTGGTTCAAAAAAACGCTTGGCATGATTTCTAACTTCTTAAAGTTTTAAAACTTGTTTTGTGGCCTAACATTTGATGTATCCTGGAGAATGTTCCATGTGCACTTGAGAAGAAAGTGTATTTTGATTCTTTTGGGTGGAATGTTCTTTGTATGTCTTAACTGCATCTGGTATAACATGTTATTTAAGGTCAGTGTTTCTTTATCTTCTGTCTGGATGATATATCCACTGATGAAAGTGGGCTATTAAAAGTCTCCTACTATTATTTTAGTTCTGCTTATTTCACCCTTTAAGATTGTTAATATTTGCCTTTTATATTTAGGTGTCCCTATGTTGGTTGGATAAATATTTAAAAATGTTATATAGTTTCTTGTTGGATTAACACCTTTATATGTTGATCTTCTTTGTCTCTCATTACATACTTTTCTTAATGCCCATTTTGTCTGACATAAATATAAGAACCCATGCTTTCTTTTGGTTTCCATTTCCATGGAATATCTTTTTTTTTTTTCATACCCTCATTTTCAGACTGTGAGCGTACTTACATCTGAAGTGAGACTTTTGTAGTTAGCATATAGATGGATCTTTTTTTATTTTTTTATCCATTCAGCGATTCTGAGTGTTTTTTTTGGGGGGGTGGGAGAGGGTTGCAGACTTGAGTCTATTTATGGTTAAAGTAGTTATTGATAGGTACAGGGTTTTGCTGATTTAATTGTTTTATAGCATTTTTGCAGTTCCTTTGTTCCTTGCTTCTTTTCTTGTTCTGTTCCTTTATGATTTGATGATTTGCCACAGTGGTGGGCTTATATTCCTTTCTCTTTATTTTTTGTGTATTTGCTATAGGTTTTTACTTTTTGGTTATTGTGAGGCTTTCATAAAAGAACTTATATTTGTAATAGTGTTTTTTTGTTGATACAAATTATATTTGAATGCATTCTAAAGTTGTACATTTTATATTTTCATTTCTTTCAAGGTATTTTTTATTTCCCTTTTATTTTTTGGAGCATTTGTTCATTTGCTTGTTGTTTAATCTTAACATACTTGTGAATTTTTCAGTTTTCATCTTCTACTTTCATACCATGTGATTAAAAAGATGCTTGCTGTGATTTCAATCTTCTTAAATTCCTTAAGACTGTTTTTATGGCCTAACATGATGTGTCCCAGAGAATGTTCTATTTTCACTTGAGAGGAATGTGTATTCTGTTGCTTTTGGATGGAACATTCTGCATCTATCTGTTATGTCTATCTGATCTGGCGTTTCAGGCTGATGCTTCCTTGCTGATTTTCTGTCTGGATTAATTTATCCAGTGATGTAAGTAGGGTATTACAGTCCTATACTGTTTTTGTATTCTTGTCTATTTAATCCCTGTGGTCTTTTAACATTTACTTTATATGTAGGTGCTCCTATGTTAGGTGCATAAATATTTACAAATGCTTTATCCCCTATTGGATTGACTCCTTTTTCATTATGCAACTTTTTTGCCTCTTGCTATAGTCTTTGTTTTAAAAAGTTTATTTCGTCTGATATAATTATAGCTACCCCAGCTTTCTGTTGGTTTCATTTGTGTGAAATATATTTTGTCATTCTTTACATCTGAAGTGAGACTTGTTGGCTGCATATAGATTGGCCTTTTTTTTTAAATCTGTTTTTATTGTTGAAAGTATTACAGATGTTCCCTTTTCCCCCCTTTCCACCAGGCACCACCCCCCAGGCCTTCACTACACTACTGTCTGTGTCCTCGTATTATGCATATTCGCGTATTCTGCATATTCTGCATATTATGTAAATTCTTTGGTTAATCCCTCCCCACCCACCCCAGTCTTGCCTTCTTTAACCTCTCTGTCTTTTGATGAGAGGACCTACTCCGTCAACATTAGAAGTAATTGTTCCTAGATTTGTACTTATCTCCATTTTTTTTGTTTCTGGCTGTTTTGTAATGCCTTCATTCCTGTCTTCTTCTGCTCTCTTCCTATGTGGTTTCATTAGATTCTTTCCCATCATCTATTGTGTATGTGTCTACTCTAGGTTTTTGCTTTGTATTTACATGTGGCTTACATATAACAACTTGTATTTATAACTTTATATTTTGGGTTTATAATATAAGTTTGAATGCATTCTAAAATTGTATGTTTTTACTCTCCCCTGTCACATTTTATGTATTGGTTGTAATATTCTATATCTATTTATCTTGTATACCCAACTAGTTATTTTAGTTTTTTTTACTACTCTTGTCTTTTGTTTTTCTTACCAACATTATAAGTAATTAATCAACTTCCTTTACTATGTATTTACCCTTCCCGGTGAGGTTTATACTTTCAAATGTTTTCTTGTTACTATTTAGTGCCCTTTCTATTCAGCTTAAAGAAGTCTCTCTAACATTTCTTGTAAGATTGGTTTTGTAGTGATGAACTCCTTTAGCTTGTGTGGGGCACCAGGTGTGTGTAGAAGATCTTGTCTGGGAAATACTGTCACTTTGGAGCACTACTGTGGGAGAGCACAAAGATGGCACCTACTGACTGGATCGAGTGCAGAGACAGTAACCACCTAAAAATGAGAAAAAGAAGAATAGAAAAGATAGCACCCACCAACCTCCTTTCCCTAAGAGTATCCCAGCAGGACTCTTTCACAAAGCAGTGCTTTAAAATTAGTGAATGAGTCTCTTTCACATAAGGTCTGGGTACTTTTCCAAGGATTGCTTCTGCGCTGGGCATCAGGGCAGGTGAGTCTGTGCATAAGCCCTTTTAAGAGCTATTTCTCAGTTCACCATAGTTCCTTGGGTGTCCTGGGACAAGCCCCATTGGTCATTAAAAATAGATGTTTTGGAGGCTTGTCTTTCAGATGCTGGTTTTGAAAGTTAGGATTCCCAATGTGGGTATGAACCTTTTGTTCCTCAGGAAGGAGCTCCAGGTTTCCAGTTCCCCCCAATTGTGGGTCATTGTGCCATGGGAGGAGTTTAAGATGAGATTATGCCCCAGCCTTTCCTACCAGCTCCAACGCACATTTCCTCTTGTTTGCCAGATGTGAAGGAGTGGCTCAGTCAGTTTTTAGGTGTGTGTGTTTTTGTCAGAGGAAATTGTTTGATATGTAGTTATAGACTTGGTGTGTCTATTGGAAGAGGCAAGTTCAGAATCTTCCTATCTTGAACTGGAACCTTCTTTTTCCCCCCAATAGAGTTAAGATATATTTATTTCAACAAAATGATAAGTAAAAATAAAAAAAGTAATATTTGACACTCACTGAGAAACAATTTTGTAAAAAATGTAAATGTAATCAGCATAAGTATAGTCAATATAGATCTGTTGATATTTTAATGGTAAAAAAACAAGAGAAACACAAAAATACTTTAAAAAAATACTCTGTTTTGTTAAAAAGTTAACAATTTCCACTTGGACAATTCATTTTTCTGCCCTTTTGAATTTACATGCTGAAATTTGATGTTCTACTGCAGTTTTCACTTTTATGAAATATTTTTTCTATCCCTTCACTGCATGTGTGTCCTTAAATCTGAACTGGGTCTCTTGTTAGTAGCATATATAGGGTATTCTTTTGATCTATCCAGCTACTCTTTGCCTTTTGGCGAATTCATTCCATTTCTATTTAGAGTTTTTATTAATATGTAAGGACTTTAATGCTATCATTGTCTCTGCTTCCTCCTGCTTTGTAAATCGGT
This sequence comes from Miniopterus schreibersii, assembly GCF_964146895.1. Taxonomy (NCBI): domain Eukaryota; kingdom Metazoa; phylum Chordata; class Mammalia; order Chiroptera; family Miniopteridae; genus Miniopterus; species Miniopterus schreibersii. Next base: position 46,489,997 of record NC_138107.1, read on the forward strand.
GGTTTTTCACTGCAGTATGCTCTATTCCACCCTTCTTTGTCTCTGTGGATCTGCTCTAGTTTTTTGCTATGTGTTTACCATGGGGCTTACATAAAATATGTTTTAGGTATACAGTGCATTTTAGGCTAATAACGTCTTTGATCTAAAAGCTGTACCCTTTTATTCTTACCTTTTATATTATTGATATCACAATTTTTTGTTATGTATCATTACTTTATAGTAACTATAGTTATTTTTTATACCCTAGTTGAATAGTTAATACACCACACTAATGTAGAGTTAAAGTTTCCTAGGTCTGGTTGAACATTTTTCACCTTTACCAGTGTGTTGTATACTTTTGTATGTTTTTATTTTAGCAGAAAGAACTCCTTTCAGCATTTCTTGCAAAGCCGGTGTAGTGGTAGTAAACTCCTTTAGATCTTCTTTGTCTGGGAAAGCTTCTACTTCTCAGGCATAAGTTTGCTGGATAAAGTATTCTTGGCTGGCCATTTTAATCTTTCAACACTTTGAATATGTCATTCCATTCTCTCCTGATAGTGTAACGGGGATTCCTTTGTAACTTGAATTCTTTTTTAACCAGGCTGCCTTTAAGATCTTTATCACTGATTTGTATGCATAGTTATGTCTCCGAGAAGGCCTTTTTGCATTAAGATAACAGAATTAGCTTTGTAGACCTGTATGTCCAGGTCTCTCACGTTTGGGAAGTTCTCAACTACTGTTTCTTTAAATAAACAGTCTGCCCCCTTCTCTTTTTTTTTTTTCCTGGAACCCCGATTATTCCATGTCTTTTTTATGAATAACAATAGCTCATATAGGCATTCTTTGCTCTGTTTAAATCAGTGTTCCCTCTTCTGTGTTATTACAAAGTTCTTATTCTCCAAATTAATTATTTTTTTCCATATGATCTGCCCTGCTACATGTGCTCTGTAATGCATTCTTAATCTCAGTCATTGACTTTTCACCTCCAGAGTTTCACTTTGGTTCTTTTTTATAATTTTATTTGCTTTGGTAAAGAATTCATTTTGCTTGTAATTTTTATTCCTGATTTCATGTAATTGTCTTGTTGAGTTTCTTCAGACTAGCTATTTTGAATTTGAATTTCTGTACCTTTGAGCTTGGTTGCTGGAGAATCTTTTTTGTGTGTGTGATGCCATATTTTCTTGAAATTTCATATTCCTTGTAAATATGCTTTGCTGCAGTAGATCCCTTTTCAACTCTTTTCTGACTTCCTTCAGCAGATGAGGTGCTGCTATCATCTGACATATCTGTGAAGGTGCTGCTATCATTTTCTGTATCTGTGAAGCTGTACCTGCTCCACTCTTCTTGTTCCCTCTTTTGTTTAAGCTTTTATGTTTTCTCTGGTTCTTAAAATTCACCAGACTGGCTGCTGGAAACCACTTTTCAGTAAGGTGGCACTAAGGCTCAACTCTGGTTCCTGAGTTGGCATGCTTTCTCTCTAGTGGACCTTGCTCTTATAGTGCCACTTGGCAGCCCATACAAGGAGCTGACTTAGGGTGGGAGGAGATATGGGCGCATTGGGGGTGCCTGCAGCTCCAGTTAGGATTTCCTGCTGACCACAATCCCTTTAACACCATTTGAAATTCTTATCTGCCTTTTTCCTAATACCCTCCCCCTCCCCCCACCCACAGTTACAGAGCAAGTGCTACTAGAGAGAAAAGATTTTTCTAGCTGGGATATCCAGGCATTCACTTCTTTCCTTTTTTCTTGTGGGAGAGGTCACTTCCACCAGATAAATCAGCACTTTTTAGCATTTCTTTGGGCAGAGGTGTGGTGCTGGGAGAGTTTCCCTGACAGCCTCTACTGTGCCCCAAATCATATTTTTCTCCCCCACCCTCTCCAGTGGTGTTCTGCTGTCTCCCTTTGGGAAGGTGAGACTTCTGCAAGTTCTTTCTCTAATGTGTGAGTTCCTGTCTGATCTGTACTCACCCAGTTTTTGTCCAGCAGTGACAAGAGGCATCTAGGCATTTTGGTTGCTCCTCTGGTTTCCTAGCCCATGTAGAGGCTTGTCTGTCTTACAGGCTTTACTGGTGGACGAGACTCCTCTGATCTCTTGGAGTTAAGTACTAGTTAAAGGGGGATAAATATCAGGAATGTTTTATACCAGCATGTTGCTGAAATCACTCTTCAGGATCACTTTCACATTAGAAAGTTCACTTTTGCTGTAGGATAGAGACTGGCAAGGTTAAAACTAGAAGCATGAAATAAGGGAACATTTATATGACTCTTGTTCCCTTCTTTAGAGACATGGCAGACATCTGATTTTATATTTACAGTTGACCTTTGAAGAACCTTTAAACTTCAAGGATCCACTTATACACAGATATTTTTCAATAAATACCTGTACTGGTTTTGATCCATGACTGAATCCACAGATGCAGAGGGCCAACTGTATGCTTTGATCTATGTCATTTTATGTAGGGGACTTGAGCATCCACAAATTTTGGTATCCATGAGGTGTTCTGGAACCAGTCACCAGTGGATAACAATGAACAACTAAGTTTTGGGGTCGAAAGATATGTGGATTTTGGAAAGCACAGGGGCTCAGCACCCTTAACCCCTGTATTGTTCAGTGGTAAACTAGTAGTCTGTCATGTTAAAACTTATTTTAGTATTGGTCTATTTCATTTTGCCAAGTGAAAGAGAGAAATAGTGACCAGATCACATCATTAATTAAATCTGTGAGTAATTTTATTACAATTAAGAATTTTGAAATATATGAGGGAAATTTTTTACTTTGTATGCTTATTAATTTTGGCTGTTTGAACTACTATACATATATTGAGCTGCATTTTACAAAAGAAGGATGCCATTTATGCTTTGCAGCATTAAAAACAAATTCATTTTGACAGGATATTTGCTTAGATATGGTATCATTTGTATATAAAATGGAAACATAATTTAAAAATATAATGCTGCATCTAAAAAAAGAATTACTCAAGGTAACCTTATTATTTAAGAGTATAAAAATACCTATACCCTTGCCAATCTTCTTTCAATTGAAGTTAAAAAGAAAAATACATTTTGCTTTAATAGGTAATGGAAACAAAGGCATCTCATATTGTAGTAGCATAGAAGTCCATACATGCTTTCTGGAGACTGAACCCTAAATTTAAAATGATATCAATAAGTTTATTAGATTGCCATAAAGATTTTTAATGGCTACTGATAAATCAAGTAAAATTAGTAATAAGCATTAAAATTCTTATGTTATTTGTCTTACAGATCTTAAACAAATAATAAAGATGCCACTGTCTTTAAATGACAATCTATTAGTTAGAAGGGACATACAAAATAGTTTTATTTGCCATAATTAGTTATATATGAATCAACAAAAACTAATTTTTTAGTGAGAAAGATGGAATCTTTAAGCATCATGGCAGAATGAGACAACCTTTTTGTATCTCCCCTTCGATCTACAAGTAGTCAATCATCTATAATCCAAAATAGGTACCTGCCCAGCCGGGCGTGGCTCAGCGGTTGAACATCGACCTAGGATCCCGGAGATCGGGGTTCAATTCCCGATCAGGGCACATGCCCAGGTTGCGGGCTGCAGCCGATCAATGAGTCATCATTGATGTTTCTATCTCTCTCTCCCTCTCCCTTCCTCTCTCTGAAATCAGTAAAGATATGTTTAAAAAAAAAAATAGGTTCCTATGCTTAGCACACTAGGACACCTGGGAGATCCAGGTGGTATGCCTGAGGGTGGTGGAATTTGTAGGAGAGGTAGAATGAGGGGAAGGACAGGAATGGTTCTACCCCAGTTCCCCAGCCACTGTGGCCTAACGACATCCCCAGGGAACACAGATGTGGTAGAGGAGTGGCTCCCACACCACAACCCTGTGGAAGGTTAGAGGCAGCAGAAGTGTTGGCACTTGAGAACCTGGCTCCAGCCCTGGCTGGAACTTGCACCTCTGGAGAGCCCTGTAGCAGCAGTGGAGACATGTTTATGGCCTCCCAGCAACACCACATGGGCTCGTGAGCCCTGCTCCACCCCCACCCATTACATCCCTCCACCACAGTGGTGGTGCTTCAAGACCCGGTGTCCCAGACCCAGTGGAGGCAGCCAGCACTCTGGCCTCAAATTCCATGACCACAGTAGTACTGCCCAGCTGCAGAGACACAGGTCGCAGCCTGGCACCAGCAACCCTAAAGGCACCAGTAGTACAGGGAAGAGGAAACATTTTGTGCTATGTAGAGCACCATCTACTAGAAAACAAAAGAAAGATCTCTAATTACTAACCTGCTTAATTGCTAAAATCAAAATGATACCTAAATAAGAAAGGTGTTCACTACTTCAGATGCACTGGCAGAGGAACAGTCCATAAGCACATGAACAAGGTAGCGTGGTATCACAAAAATAAAAGGATAATTCTCTAGTAACCAAACTCAAAGTCATGGAAGATTGTAATCTAAATGATAAAGAATTCAAAACAGCCATCATGACAAAACTCAGTGAGGTACAAGAAACTCAGAAGGCAATTCAGTGAGCTCAGGAATAAAATGAATGAGCAGGAGTACTTTACTAACGAGATTATAACTCAATAAGAACCAAGCAGAAATCTGGAGCTGAAGAATTCCAGGAGATGAAAAATTCCTTTAAAAGCATTGGAAATAGATACTAAAAAGACAATAGAAAAGATCAATGAAGTGATCAAATAGTTCTTTGAAAAGAAACAGAATTGACAACGCTTTAGCTGCACACACTAAGAAAAAACGAGAAGACTCAAAATCGGAAATGAAAGAGAAGTTAAAATAGATACCACAGAAACATAAAGAATCATAAAAGAATGCTGTGAAAGGCTCACCACCAGATTGGACAACCTGAAAGGAAAGGGATACGTTCTTAGACTTACACAACCTTCCTAGGAAGACCGATCATGAAGAAATAGAAAATTGAAACAGACCAATCACTAGCAAAGAAATTGCAACAGTAATTAAAAACCTCAAGAAAAACAGAAGTCCAGAATCAGATGGCTTCACAATGGTGAGTTCTACCAAACATTCAAAGTAGACTTAATATGTACTCAAACACTTTCAAAAAGTTGAACAGGATCGAATGCTTCCTAACACATCTTATGAGGCCAACATCACTTTGATCCCAAAACCTGGCAAAAATAACAAAAAAAGAAAACTATATACCAGTATCTATGATGAATACAAATGCAAAATTCTCAACAAAATACTTGCAAATCAAATACAGTACATTAAAAGGATCATACACCCTCATCAAGTGGGATTCATTCCAGGGATGGTTCAACATGATACACCACATTAACATAATGAAGGGTAAAAATTATATGATCCTCAGTGGATGGACAAGTCATTTGATAAGGTACATCATTCATTTATGATGAAAACTGTGAATATAGTTAGTATGTATGGAAAGTACCTCTGCATAATAAAGGCCGTATATGACAGACCTACAGCTAGCAGCATACTTGGTGATGAAAACCTGAAAGTTTTTTCTCTAAGATCACAAATAAGACAGGAATGCCCACTTTTATCCAACATAGTACTGTCAGTCGTGTGGAAATAAAACAGAAACTCAGATACAGACAACAGACTGATGGTTACCAGAGGGGAAGGGGGTACAGGTAGGGCAACATGGGTCAAAGGGAGTAAAATGTATGGTAAAATTGGAAATGACTTTTTGTGGGGAGCACATACAGATGTTGAATTATAATGAACACCTGAAATTTTTGTTACTGATGTTACTGATTTGAAAAAAAGGAGTCTTCTGTGCACAGTATTTAAAAAATACTTTTGTTACTTTCTACTGTTACAGTAGAGATACATAAATCATGTCAATAATAATGAGCGTTCTGAAAATTATTGCCGTTTATAGTACTAGTGGATATTAATAGTACAAATTAAACACACATTATTTTGTAAAATGCTGTTTTAGTTAAATAGAAGAATTTGTCATTTAAAGGCATTTGCTGTTGACTCCATTTAAATGTACACTTAATGATCACATCTGAAAAAAGAATCCAGATTTTTCTTGAGTATGGTTTGTTTTGGAGTTTCGTTGTTACTGTTGTTGTGCTTTTCTTAAAAAACAGATAATGTCTGAATATAGAATATATCCTGATTTATTCTCTCTTTCAATTTTTATTTATTGATTTGAGAGAGAGAAACGTGGATTTGTTTTTCCACTTACTTATGCATTTATTGGTTCATTCTTGTATATGCCCTGACCGGGGATCAGACCCACAACCTTGGTGTTTTGGGATGATGCTCTAACTAACTGAGCTATGGGGGCCAGGCCTCCTCATTTATTGTTTATAAGAAGTAAACATACAGGAAGAAGTATTTCACAGTGGTTAAACATTTGGGCTCTGAATTCAGATTGCCTTTATTGTCTCCAGCTGACTGGATGTGACAGGTTACAGCACCTATCTTTACTCTTATTGCCTCATTTAGAAAATAAAGATAGTAATAGAAACTACCTTATAGCATCATCAGAATTAACTGAGGTAAAATGTATAAAAAATTAAGCATATTATTTAACAGAGAAAGTTCTTAGTAAATGTTATTACTATTAAAATTCTCTGGTAACTTCTGTGTTCAGTAAGTATTCATTTTAAATTAAGGTTATTAAGTCCTGGGATTAATTTAAAATACGGGATATACTTTTATATCATAGATAATTTTTTCTCTAATATTTTTGTTTTAGGTCACTTTTCACATCGAGCCATATAGGAATCGAGATGATCAAAACATGTACAGAAATGTCATATATATTATAGACAAGTGAGTTCCTTCTCTGTTCATCAATTAATTTTGTAGTGAATATTGAAGTCATTTTGAAGAACATTTCTGAAGTTCCTTACAGTTCACTTTCTGTATGAATAATTAAAGATTGTTCTTTAGTAACTTATGTGTATTTTAGGCTACTTATGAAATCTTTATACTGACATTTATAAATATTATTCTTCAAATCATATGAATACAGAATTTTGTCTCTTTAAAAGAAGGTTCAGATTATGAAATGTGAACTGCTTTTATAGCAGTGGACCCACATCTAATATTTTCATTTATATTTAGTCTGAGTACAAGTAAAGAATTTATTAACACAGTTTCATTTTGTTCAAGGGTATTACTGATAATAGTCTGTGACAGATGCCATACCTCTTACAAAGAAACTTGGCAGCAACAGTGGGCCATTTACCACTGATACAACAGTGAAGTTTATATATTCATGTAGAAAATGGGCTTTTCATGGTGTTAGTCATCATTTGTAGACCTCAATATAAGAAAATTTCTTGTTTGGTAGTTTCTTAATGTATCTAGTATTTCTTTAATGTATTGAATTAAAATGCATTTTTAATAATTATATAACTGACTCCCCAAAGAAGGTGGGGAGGGGGGAGTCAGTTGTATAAGTGACTGATTACCTTCATTTTTTAGTACATAATTATTATCTATGGAAAATGAACTGTGAATTTTATTTCACTTTTGCCTGTGTTCGTATTCTAGATATGGAAATCATCCGGCCTTTTACAGGCACAAGACTGAGAGCGGCATTTCTCTTCCTATGTTTTATGTCTATGATTCCTATATTACAAAGCCTGAACAGTGGGCCAACCTGTTAACCATCTCAGGGTCTTGGAGCATTCGCAATTCTCCTTATGATGCATTGTTTATTGCACTTGTAGTAGAGGACAGGCATAAATATGATATCATTAAAAGTGGGTTTAATGGCATTTACACATATTTTGCCACAAATGGCTTTACTTATGGCTCATCATATGAGAATTGGGCTAAGCTAAAGTTATTTTGTGATCAGTTCCAACTAATGTTTATCCCAAGTGTGGGCCCAGGATACATAGATACCAGCATCCGTCCGTGGAACACTCAAAACACTCGGAACCGAATCAATGGGAAGTATTATGAAACTGCTCTGAATGCCGCACTCCAAGCCCACCCCAGTATAATTTCTATCACCTCTTTCAATGAGTGGCATGAAGGAACTCAGATTGAAAAGGCTGTGCCCAAAAGAACCGGTAATACAGTGTACCTGGATTACCGGCCTCATAAACCAAGTCTTTATCTAGAACTAACTCGCAAGTGGTCTGAAAAATACAGTAAGGAAAGAGAAACTTATGCATTAGCTCACTAGCTGCCTGCTTCTAAATGCACTGATTAAGTTTAATAATTACATAAATCACCTAATTTCAGTATATGCCTTTTATTTTGAGTTATGGAAAGAAAACTGTCAAAATCAGTATGCATTGTTACTATTTTATAAAAATAATTTGTACTTTTTTAAAGGGAGTAATGTTGTCATTGACACCCTTCACAATGCTGCACTGAGAGAAAATTGTGCAAAAAACATTCCTCGTGCCATCATCTGCTAAATTTCTGACTAAAATTGAAATCCTGCTTTCTTAGCAATTTAATTTTCATTTCACAATAGATAAATGCTTATTACATAAAGTTGTTAGTTCACAGTTAAATTCTACTTGAAATAGGATTGTGTGTTTGTTAACGTCACTTCTAAATTTTTTCGGTGATTCAATAAACTTTGTGGTATTAGTGTTTGGATTCTTTATAACTCTTTAATAATAATTAACAAAAATGAAATCCTATACCTTAAACCTTACTGTGAACCGTATTGTGTTGGGAAGGCCTGCCTTCTGCAGCACAGCATGTGTCATCATTTGCAGATGTTTGGTTACCTGTAGCATGCTAGGTGTTTGCATGTCTAATGTTTCTGCTTTATAATACTGAATCCCAGATTTCAGAAGCTATAGAAAGTTCTCTTATAAAAGTTAACGATTGCTTCTCAAGTAAGAAAACATAGTTGTTTCACAATTATTATGAAGATATAATGTCCAAAATGTTATCATTTTTAGAGGACCTTGTCAGTCTTTAACTTCTTATTCTATCCATGTTTTTCAGTTTAATCAGAGACCAATTGTTAGATAAAAAAAAGTTGATACTAATTTTGGATTGCCTTCTTTTACAATTTTAAGCTATTTTTACCAAAAGTAATAGAGAACATTTACTTAGAGTTTGTTTTTTTTTAGTTTTTTAGGGACATAGAAATGAAAATTCTTTTATACCTTAAATTCATTCCTGAAGTTTATTTCCATCATAAAGTCTTAAACTTAATGTTTTATTTAAAAGACAATATTTTAAGTTATTGTGAGTAATAATATTCTAATTTAAAAACATTGTACTTTTCTTGTCCCTGTCAGGTTAAATATTTGTGGTCAGTTGTTTGTCATATTGTGACAAATTAATCACCTGTATGCTAAAAATAAATCTCTTTACTTTAAAAACTAGAGAATAAAATATATTCTATTACTTATTATAGTTAATATTTGTAACTAGAACTGTAGTAAAAAGTCTAATATATATATTATTATATGAATATTATTTCACAAGAGAAGTAATAGGATAATATTAAACAATAATGCATATAAATCTTTAAAAACAGTCTCAAACAAATTAGCAGTGGAATTAATCATAAGACAGCCCATCAGAGGTTGAAATTTTATTTTTAAGAAGTGGTTTTGAAGTAAAATAATATGTTTATAACTTAGAATTTGCCATTTCTCAGAGAATGATCAGGCCACAGGAAATTAGTAATAATAGTAATAATCTACTTTCTATAAGAAGTTACAAGGAAAAAAAACACACGATACTGATTGATATAACCAAGTATCTTCATAGGAACACTCATAGATATAACCTGTGGACTTTTTTTCTTATATTTAGTTTGCCACTATGTATTATCATAGAGATAAACTCTAAATATGTCAGACCTAATAATACTTTATAGCATACCATGTTTTGTTAAAGTTTACTTAGAGAAATATCTACTACCAAGGAATTTTTGTCATTGTTTATGTTGTATATTTGAACCCACTATGGTAGAAAATTAATTTTATGAAATAGTTCTAAGATGGAGAATGTATAAAAACGCAGTCAGCAAGTCCTCAACTTGGATACCACCACTTCCTGTCCTGCTCCTCTTGCAGAAATAGGTAATCTCCTACAGCACAGTTTACCTCTGACCTTTGTTGTGGTTCCCAGCACATCACCCTAACTAGCCAGGGACGGTCCGTCAGATGGCAGTAATATAAAACAGATTCTGTCTTCGCTGCAGAAAGTTACTATGGAGGGAAGAATGTTCAGAGCCTTATCACATATTGGTTTACTAATTTATAATTATATGAATATCATGTTCCTTTTTAAAAAAAAACAGTTATTAGGAGGAATTCTAGCTAATAGTTTTGTTAGTCTTAGGGAGGGATGCTTTCAGTCTTTCTCAGGTATTCATTATAGCTGCCTTTTTCATTTGACTAGTACCAGTTTAGATCATTATGATCACAAGTAATAAGAGCAAAGAATGATTTCCTAATTTTAAAACTAAAGGTTTAATTCAGTAAACTAAAATAACTTAAAAGAAAAAGCAGTGTAATATAGCAATGCATGAGTCATAATGAATTATTTTATGGTTTAATCAGTCCAATTGTTTTGACTGTGTAGAAGCCAGATTTTTCCTTCATTGCTCCCTGTAAGGACTAGCACTGTCAAGAACTGCTATTATTGTTTGTATTGGTTTCATGTTAACATTTTTTTGTTTAAGAGTGTGTAATCGACTATTTTGTTATATGGATTAGTTAACTTTCATTTAATAAAAGCATACATGAAATATATTGTATCTTAGGTTTAAAAATCTGTTCCTTTCTATTTATGAAATGTTATTTAATTTCTGATCAGTAGATGAAAAAGTAGTATTCAGTCACATTCTGTATAATTTCTCTATTTGAGACATGCAGCACTTACAAAGTAGATATCTTTAGTTGTTACATACCTTTTAAAACTGTAGATCTGAGTGATACATAAAAGTTTCTTTTTTAATTTGGGAGGTGTTTTGTTATTTTTTCCTTTGGGCAAAATCCTGTATTAGATCTGAAATCCTTTAAGAAATTGATCTTCCCCCAAAACAGCAAAAGTAACAAGCCACCTGAACAATCTACTAAGTTCATAACTGTGCTTTTTCAAACTGATCAGTTATTCGATTTAATTCCTGTGACCACTCTTAAACTCTGTAGTGCCTGCAGAAAGAGTGCTTGAAAATCTATCTCCAAATTTTGAATTAAGGTCAACACCCTCATGTCCCACAGTACAGAGCTATACACTTTATTTACGACCAGCAAAATTTTAGTTATTTTTATAAATATTTAAAATTTCACAATAAAAATTGACTTAGCCACAAGCAAAATGGGTTTTTTTTGGCTCACATAGTCCTCTTTTAAAAAATGCACTTCAAATTAAATTTTATACTCACTTTGTTATGTATCCATCCACTTAAAGGCTAAATGTTACTGTATGCCTAACGTAAGGCTATTAGTTTTGAAAATTCCATTACTACTTTGGCTTAATTACAGAGACTCATTTATTCTTAGTCAAATCAAAAAACTTAGTAGTTGTGCTGTTCTATTCCAGGTATCAGTGAAGGGTCATGTGATTAGCTTTTGTTGTTATACTATTGCTGTTTAATTTATGACATCAAAAGACAAAATAATTTGAGATCTAATAAGCAAATAGTCATAGATCTAAAATTTACCAAACTCAAAACAGTGGCACTTTTTCTATTGAGTGTTCTAGACTTCATTTAAAAGAATTATATATATTGAATTTCAAGTTTCTCAATTTATATACAAAATAAACAATACATTTAAACAAAGATAAAAGGCCTTTTAGAAACTTCCACTAGAATAACTATTTCATGACACAAAGCAATGATGTACCATGGTAAGAATTCTACATATGATTCTACTTACGGTATATGATTGTATCATCATTCTTTTGTGTGTTTGTTTTTGACTTTTTGAAAGAATAGCATAGAAATCTGAGCAAAGATCGTTGTAAACAACACAAAGTGACAAGCTCCAGCCACTCAATAACATTTAAAATAAATACATTATAATTTGCCTATGCATAAAAGTATTTTGAGTCAGTTTTACAAAAGCCATTATCAAACCACTGTATCACCAGTTTATCTAATGTAATGTGATCTTGACGCTGATCTTGAAAATAACAAATGAAAAATAAAAATATATATTTAGAAGAAATTCAATTGTAATGCATGTAGTAAACTTAAGAAATTTATGTTTGAACACAGTCACCTAGGAGCCACCACTTTTTGTTTGTACATACTAAATACATACTTACTGAATACTACTGTACTGTAGATCGTTTTTAAGTTACCCAGACTTATATTAGGCACGTTGCAGACTATTAAACTATAAATATTAAAATTGTGCAGTCTAATCTTTGACTACATGTAAAAAGTTAATTGCAAATCCAATTGCTATATTCTTGAAAAATTGCTCTTTTACTATATTTGTTTAATTAAAGTGCATTCCTGAAAATTATGCTCTTGACTTTTTAGGTATTTTGTAAGAAAAATATTTAATGACAATGATATGAAGAGGAGCTGAGCTCAAATTCTATTTTATTTTTCCTCATATGAATATTATGTGTTTGTAGTTAATCCCCAAATAAAATATTGTGTTAATATACATTATTTTCTCATTTCATTTTTTTAACTCAAATCATTCTTAAATAGAATTTAGGTAATGTTCCCTCTTATTAGAATGTGTGTATTCCTCTGATGCGTTTGAAAAAGGACTTGAAGCATTTTTCCACAACAAATAATTATGAAATTAATATGTAAATAATGAGTGATGGGATTTTAAAAATGCACATACAGTCCTAGCACATATGCTTGACCACACATTCGGTATTGTGGTTATGCAAGATATTATATTGTCTTATTGCCAGAAAAGAAGCACCCCCTTTCCTATATGAGGCAAACTCCACTTTGTTGATACATTTTAAAATGACCCTACTTATACCTAGGGTCAGAATGCAAAAACCTACAGGAGCCTGTCAGGTAATGTAGATAAATGCTTCTGGTTTTAGACTCTTCTAGAGTCCTAGGGACAGTAGACAACTCTCACCTAAAAGGAGTAGCTGCTAACAGCTCCTGTTCGTATTGCCCTTTGGAACGATGAGTCACTCAAATGATGTATATAAGTTGTGTGTGTACATAAGTTTTTCTAACTATAACATGTTGGCAAATATTGCAAAGTTTTAAAAAACATTTTCTGGTTGGATTCATTTCATGGATCACTAATTTGTGACCTCTGGTACAAAGAATGTACAACTTAATGAAAATATTCTCAACATTATAACACTGAAGAGGATTTTGTATGACTAGCCATTGTGGTGATGATTGGATAAATTCCACATGCATAACAATAAAAGGCAAGTGAGTGAAGTGAATTTATGAGGGTTCTGATTATGTGATAGCTTTCCTCACGTCTGACCCAATGCAAGATCAGAAATTGAAGCACCCCCAAAAGTGAGGTTCATATCTCTTAGCCAGTCTTCGCTATTATTCCTCCCAATTTGGCCTTTGAATAGTGATTTGAATTAATTTATATTCACTGAGAAGAACCTGGGATGCTTTTATTCTGTTGCTTATTAGGTTTGAATCCAGTTGTGAAGCCTGGCAAGTAAGCAGAAAAGAAAAAACTAAGGTAACTGGGTTTAATTCTAGCCCCCTCTACTGCAGCCCACTTTCCTGCCCTTTCCTGCCTGCCTGCCAGTGAACCTTTCTATCTTTCTTACTCTTAACTTACCTGCCTTTCTTACCTATTTTGTTTCAAAGAAGACGTTAGAGATTTGTTAGAATACAGAGTGTGACAGTGTTGTCTCAGTGAAAAGTTGAGCATGGACAGGGATACTCTTACTGAGCCCAGCATTAAATGCAAACTAAATTATTATGGTAAATGAAACCTGCAATACTGGTCTTCACAAATTTAACTCTTGAGCTTGTGAGTAGACAATGTGAAAAGACATCTAATCATCTACACATTGTGTAACGTCCATAGTTCAAGAGACAAATTTCTCAAGAAAAATATAGCTGCCTTGGTATTAAGAGGAATTCCTTCTGAAGGTTCTTATAAAGAGGAAACTATAATATAATGAACATTATATTTATCAGCATCTTGCCTCTAATGCATCGAGAACAAATTTCCTAATGTTCCTTACACCTTGCTGACCGGTCACGAGTATACACGTGTTTCCGTGTCCGAATGTTGCTGGCCAATGGATAAAAAAAAAATTAACATCTGTCATCCACTCTGGCTTTAATTAATCTTTGCCTTTCAGATATCATTGTTGTGGATATTAAATATGTTCATACAAATAAAGCACCTAAACCAGTCCTGAAACATGGTAATGTTCAATAAAGGCCATTTCTGTCAATTTTATGCTCAAAATAGGAACAATCCAAATCTTCAGTGGGCAAAGGAATAAATGAACTCTGGTACATTCATATGATAGATTATTGCTCAGTGGGGAAAAGTAACAACACTGATACATGCAACCACATGGATAAGTCTCAAATGCATTATGTTAAGTGAAGTAAGCCTCCAAGGATTATATACTTTATTTCTATTTTTATGACTCTCTGGAAAAGGCAAAACTCTACACACAATAGATTAGTGGCCACCAAGGTTTAGGAGATGGGAATGGGATTGATTACAAAGGAGGAGCACAAGATAATTTGGGGGGTGAGGCAACTATTCTGTATCCTGATTGAGGCAATGATTACCTGACTACATTTGTCAAATTCACAGAGCTCTACAGTCCCCCCTCACCCAATACGCATGCACACAAAAGAGGTTACGTTTTCTGTATATTAATATTTTTTAAAACCTACAATGTGGTACTAACTACACACTCATACAAATGGCTAAAATTTAAAAAACTAATAATGCTAAAACTTGTATTTTTCTGGTGGTGGTGTAAAATATTTCCTTTCAAAAACAATTTGGCAATTTCTTATAGATTGAAGCATATCTTTACTAGATGACTAACAATTCCACCTCCAGTAGTAGCAGAATAGCTCATCTTCCTGATTCTCTCTTCCCTACGTCAACTCATGACATTATTCAACCACACAACCAGAAACCTGGGGTCATTCTTTTTCCTTATCACACTCTCATGCCCTAAATCCCACTAAACATTTAAGTACTGGTTCCTTTCCCCCCTAGATATCTCCTAAATATTTATGCTATTCTCTATCGGTACTATCTGACTATATCCAGGACATCATTTTTCACTTGGCCCATTTTATCTTCTCAACTAGTTTACATACCTCAGTGTTGACGATTTCAAATTAGTCTCTAGAGTCAGAGTCAAGGTCATTCTCCCAGTGGCCTACAGAATAAAGCACAAACTTCTTCATAAGGTATAGAAATGCCACATTACTGTTCTGTGCCTACAGTGATTGTCTCATTTCCTGGTTATTTCTTAAAACACTCTTCTACAATTTTCCTTCAGAGGGATCACCAGATACAATTAGTTATTTTATAACCACCTGAAGATAGTTTGCTGTCCCTGTGTGATACCTTTGGCATGGTTCCTGCTGTTTGCTCCTACTAGAAAGAGGGGAGGAAGATGAAAAAGCGAAGGAAGAAAGGAAATAATATTTCTAATAAGTATCTATTGTGTTTCAAACACCATATTAAGTGTTGTATGTTACTTTATGTAATATTCACCCAACATTCTGAGCTAGCCTTTATTTGTTCATTTTATAAAGAAACTACACGTTAGGAAGTTGCCAGTGTCCCACAGCTGAGTAGAGACAGACCTGAACAAACAAACTGTCGTTTTACTAGAGGGTCAACTTATCTGGAAATAGTTCCCTACGCCCAACGCTTTCCTACACTCACACAGGTTAGGCACTCAGTGTACATTTCTACCACTTACTACTTTTTGTTGAGAGAAGCTTTTATACCAGGAGTATCTTTTTCTCTGTTATAAGCACCTTGAGGGTAGGGAATATCTTTCTTTACACTTCTTTAAGAATATCAAATATATCACACAGCAAAAAACCAACAACGTAATAGATACACAAGTTTTAACAAACAAACAAAAAACCAGGGTCAGGGTTCCAACACTAAGTTGAACGAAATGTAGCATTTCCTGTAGCTTTGAAGCCTGGCCCCAATTAGTGAGTGTGTCTTTTCTACCTTTGTAGCCTCAGTGCCTGCACAATCGGTGCAAATTAAATGCCCTTTGAACTGAGCATAGATTCATATGAAGCGCTGCATATACAAAACAATGCTACTCAGGGGGTTGTGTTTATAAATATTTCTTACTGTTATTCTATTCCTCTTGGGCTACTTGCAAGAAGATTGCAGATGTGTTCCATGACTTGATGGTTGTAGCCAAATAATCTTAGCATATATATGCAATTTCCTTTTATATTTATTAACTAAAACATTTAAAATAAAATTACAATTCTATTTCATAAGTTGGTTAATGAGCCTTTCACACAAAATCAATTTCAGGGAAGTTCTGTAAAACAAAACAAAAAAAGGCTTTGTTGTTGCCTAAAAGTAAGGTTATTGCTGTTGATTTAACATAGTAATGGCAGAAATTCTAGAAGTGTCCCAGTTAAACAGACTTTTAATCAGTCATTTACTCTAGCAAGTAGAATGTTTGAGACAGTCATAGCTTCTGAGCTATTTGCATAATCCCTATCCTCTTTCCATTAAATGTTTTGCTAAATTTAACACTGCTATTAAAACAGAACATGCACCAGAAATTTTTAAAAACTAAATATCGACTTGCTTTTCAAACAATATTAAGATTTAGAAAACCACGTGTTGAATATCAGCCTCATTTCTCCATTATTCATAATTCCTCATAGACCAATAAATCATTTTTTCAAAGTTCAAATTCTGTGTGTTGAAATAAACTATACGAAATTGATTTTCTTCACCAAAACTAACATCGACATTTTCTGTATTATTCCTAGATAACCACAAAACACATTTTTTAGGCTTTCCAGGCTTTGCTTATAAATCAAGACAAGGCAGTAGATACAGTCATTGGGAAAAGACAATAAAACAGACAAATCAGTTGTCAGCATCCATGACCTCTGATCCTGTCTTGACCATGAGACAGAAGTATTGGACATATACCCGCTAAAAAGCTTATGAAGATAGAGTCTCAACAAAGGAATGAAAACAGCAAAAACCAGTTGTGTAGCAACAACAGCAGGTTCTTCCATTCAGTCTTCAGCTGTAACTTGTTCCGTTAAGATTACTGAAGAAAGACAGAATCTACAGGAACATCCTTGCTTGGCAAGCTCACATTTCGTTCACTGTCTGGTAATTCCCTTAACTGCCCGTCACAGATATTTAATAGCATACTTAAAACTCCTGCTCTTCAAAGGTGAGTCGTGAGCTTCACTGTAAGACTTTATTAAATGTATTCCTTCCTCCCACACCCGTGCAAAATGTATTCCTTCAAAGAACTGATAACTTAATACTTGACAACTGGATCCACAGTGATGACAAATGTTATGTCTAAAATGACTTAACTAAAACAATTCTGAAGTGCCATTAGCAGGATCACGCAGGGGTAACGTGGCATTTCAGTGCTGTCCTCTGGAAGAACAGTTAGTTCTCCAAAGCATGAGAATTCAAACAGGGGCCATTAAACAGACAGATTATCAAAGGCTAATGCACTCAACTGATTAAGTGGCCTACGTCCACCTGATAGCTTTTCTATGAGATGTTTTCAAATTTCTTACAGACTTTTTCAATACCAAATATAAGAGAAAACCTATTTTAAAAGTCTCTCAGGTACTTTGAATGGGTCAGAAACCATCAATCAATAAATTTTAAGACAGTAGAATTAATGCTGGAGAAGCCCTACAAATCTTGAAGAGATTGTTTAGCTCCAAAAGGTACACTCATTCTCAGGTATATTTCATTCTTTTTGCCCCTTCTTTCTCTGTCTAAACAATTCGTGATCTTGCTTCCTACTTAACTAAAACAGTAGAGGCAATTAAAGATGATGCCCAATGAGCTATACCCTTGGTGTGAACTCTGCCCCTAAAGTGTGGACAGGATCTATAACTTCTAACAGAATCTAACAAAGGCGAGGGGACTAGGAGGTGGTAATTGAGATTCCTAATCGGTTGAAACTAAATTAATCCAAAGGCAGATAAATCCTCATGCTCCCTGGGCTGACTTAATCAGGTGAGCCCTTTAAAAGAAGTTCAGACATTAGAGACACTCTTGCTGGCCTGAAAAAACAAACCACCATGAGTCCAGAGCTTGAAGGAAATCAGTTCCCCTAACAACCGTGTGAGCTGGGAACAGGCCTCTGAGCTTTAGCTGTGTCCTCAGCAGCAGCAGACACCTGGGAGAGCCTGGGCAGAGTCCAGTTAAGCCATGACAGGTATCCTGACTCATGGAAACCGAAATAACAAAACAGATGATTTTAAGCTGCTACATTTGTGACAGTGTGTTACACAGCAATAGAAGACTGATGCACAATCAAAAGAAAATGTGCATAGGCTTCTACCACACACTCACTCTCCCGAATGCATCATCTGTGCTTGTAAGCTCTGCCAGCCCCGCTTTGAACTACGAATAAACTGTCCTTGTTTTCATCTAAGGCCAGTCTCTCCCCCTGGGTTCTAAATCCAATTTCCTCTTGTCTGCTCAGAGGCATTCCTCTGACAACGGTTCTCTCTCATTCCCACATCATTACATCTCTCTTTTCTAGTGAATCATTCCCATTAGCAAACAGAATGTTTTCTTCTGACCTCAAAAAACATGCTCCCCCTGTGGTATTCTTTCTAAAAACAACCATACAAAAAGCACACAATGAAAGAATAACCCCTGTCTAGACATGAGATGCAAACATCAGATACACTCAAATTGAGGGGCATTCTTCAAAATACCTAGCCAGTACTCCACAGAACTGTCAAGGTCACGGAACACGGAAGGACAGAGAAACTGGGGCCAGAGGAGACTACGGACACATGACAGCCAAGAGCAAAAGGTGTCTGGGACTGGATCCCAGGACAGTTAAAGGACATTAAGGGGAGAACTGCTGAAATCTGAATAAAGCCTGATGTAATTTATGTTCGTTTCGTAGTTTCGACAAATACAGCATGCCGGTCCCTCACCTTCTTCAGCTCTTTGCTCAGATACCATCTTCCCAGTGAGGCCTCCTTTGACCACCTGTTTTGTTTCAGATTACGACTCCAACTTCCATTAATAAGCAGATACCGTGTGCTTACAGATTATGAGAGAGAATGAATGCACTATCTCCATGCCCACAGAGTTCACAATTTAGAAACACAAGAATCATTTCTGTACATGACATCATTTTTTTTCTGCCTGCCCAGTGTCCCTTATCTCTTTCTGATAAAAATTCTGTCCTTTGTATTTGGGGAACCACCCTTCCCTGCTCTACATGGCCCTGGTGGTACCATTAACCCCTGTATTTTGGGATTGGACGTATTGTATAGACTCCCTGCTCCGGGGCTAAGCATGTGAACCAAGCTCAGCTGAGCTCTAAAAACATAAGCTTGGAGCACTCCATAGATACATTTTGTCCCACGTGGAAAGCTGCTGTCTGAGGGGAAAAGCCCACACACAGAGGGAAGGAAAAGCAAAGATTCTACCCTGAACTATGCCTGTCGTTCCATTCCACTAGCCAGTAAGCCTTTTTTTTTTCATTAAGCTAATTTAGTTAGGTTCTTGTTATGGAACTGAAAAGGTCTTGATTAATACAAGTGTGTACAGAGTTATAAGTCTCAAAATAGAGGCAGGTATGGAGAAGGCATTAGGAGGGGACAGTCCTCTCTGAAGGGCTAAAGAGACATTCACAGAGGACTCGTTCTTAAAGTCTAAGTACCCAACCTATGGGCAAACAAGGGGAATATTTTACTGTATTTCTGAATTCTTAGTATGTGCCAAGCCCTGTCTTAAATACATTACATGCATTTTGAAATAGATTCCATTAGTTTCCTAATTGAAGGAAACAGCAATTAATAACTTGCCCATGTTTATATCTGACCATTGAATCTTCATCAGCTGAATTCCACAATATTCTCTTTTTAAAAAACAGGTTTTATTATATATAATTTTTCAAATGCTCACCGTGTTCTGGGAACTCATTAAATACACAAGAACTTTATTGTGGACTGGGTTTCCTATAAAGGGTTATAATCTGAGGCCTGAAACCATCTCAGTTTTATTTAGCTGAGGTGCACAATATACTAAAGACCAATGGATAAAACAGTAATGTGGCTTAAGTTAAAAAGAGAAAAATACCAACCAGTGGCCTACCACCCATGGGCTACTGGCCCCTGAATGGAGCAGTTATTGCTGAGTACATACAATTACGAACAATTTCTTATAGGAGTCAAGCACGTGCCCTAGGGTGGGTTAAACACTGAGTCAGGCAGAGCTGGCGACAGCTGCTTGGATGGGTTAGGGGGACTTCTTTCCAGGAGTGCAACTTGTCACACAAAGAAAAAAAATGTTGGAGATGCTTTAGTGTGATGCTTTTCAAGCACTTTATTTCTGGGTAGTAACAGGATATTTTTGGAAAATAATGTTAACTTCTATGAGAAAAAGAGGCAACTATTTTTGAGGATCTATCAACTGACAGTTTTACGAGAACTCTAGATTTATTTGCTCACAAAATCTAGTAACATCTAACACCAATTAGCATAGATTTTTCCTGTGTGCTGCCCCTTCTTAAACTTTTCCTCTCATAAATATTTCTCTTATGAAAACAACCATTCATTTTATTCGAATAATATATGATATTTTTGCAGATATGACTTTAATACCTTGTAGATCTATCTGTCATCTCTTTATCATAAATGAAACAACCCAAACATTTCTTTAAATTAGTATCTTTCACTAATTGACAACTTCATTTTGTTAGTCAGCATTATGGCATCAAGTATTATTAAGATAGCTGAGAAAATACGGATTTTCTTTAATGTGATTTGCTTCTAAGCAATAGTATACTGCAACGGTGACCCACTGTCACCTCTCTGATGGCAATGTCTGGCTGGAAGGCTCTATTCCTTGCTGGTTTTGATGAAGCAAACACCTTATTTGAAAGGTTTGCCTGGCAGAGAACTGAAGGCGACCAGCCAGCAGCCAGCAAGAAACTAGGGCCCTCAGTCCATCAGTCTGCAAGGACCTGAATCCTGCCAAGGACTGCGAGTTGGAAGGAAATCCTTCCCCAGTCAAGTCTTGAGAACCAAATAAACAATGCTGAGACTCCTGACCCAAAAAGTCTGGAGATGACAACTTCATTGTTTTACGCTGCTAAATTTGTGACATTGTTGTTACCCAGCAATATGCAGCTAGTCTACCCCTGAACTCCCAAAACTCTCCGCCCTCTGGAATTTACTGAGGAAACAGGGGCTGTCAGAAGAGAATTTCTACATTCGTCGGCAAGTGCTCCAACCTGCCTGCATGGTTTTTCTTGGTTATCCAACTCTCTCCTGTTGCACGGTGTGAACTTTACACACTCCTAAGGCCATCTTCTGAGCTGTGCATTTGAACCCAACCAACTTCCTCTCTCCATCTCAGAGTCTTCACTCCTAGAATTACTTATTCCTTCACCACCATGAAATTTCCCCTGTCTATTGGATAGCTCTCATCAGCATGGAGGCACGTATAATATCCCATCATCAAACATCACCAGAACCTTCCCTGACCCCATCTCCCCCAGTACCGCCCTCTGGCCCTTGTACAGCCAACATCGCAGAGCAGTTCTTTTTACTCTCTTACTTCCCCCGGCTATTCTGTGTCCAGTTAGTCTCTCCTTCCACTCCACTAAAAGGGCTCTTATTAGGGTCCCCAATGACCTCCAAGGTGACAGTTTAAAGGGTAATCCTCAGTCTCCATCTTATCCAAACTCTCAGCAGTGACAAGTTTACCACTTTCTCCTCTGTGAAGGACTCTTTTCTGTCCCTTAGTTTCAGTGACTTGGCCCAAACTCCTGGTTCCCTTTGGAGCACCGACAGCTCCTCTTCAGCCCCCCTGGCTTATCTCCCTCGAGCTTTAAGCGCCGGAGGGTCCAGTGCCCTGGGCTCCGCTGTACCCCCTCCCTCCTCTCCCATCCCTCCTCTCCCATCCCTCCCCTCCCCTCCCCTCCCCTCCCCTCCCCTCCCCTCCCCTCCCCTCCCCTCCCCTCCCCTCCCCTCCCCTTCCCTCCCCTCCCCTCCCCAGGCAGCCCTGCAGACAGGGCCTCCACTCCACAGGGGTGCACGTCGGTTCCCGAACCACATCTGCAGCAGGTCACTTCCAAACTGTGTCTACAGCCCTGACTGCATCTGAGCTCCAGGCTCGGACCTAACTGGCACTCAGATTTCTAATAGGGAACTAAAATTTAACTTTTTCAAAACCGAGCTCTTCATTTCTTTCATTTCACAAACATTTGCTTTCCGATAAAGTGGCGTCCGCACCCTTTCTGTTCCTCATGCCCACATCCTCGGACTCGGTTTTGACTCCTGTCTTTGTTTCAGATCCCACATCCATTCCTTCGTCGAGAAACCACCAGTTCTACCTTCACACTGTGTTCTCAGTATCAGCCTCTCAGCCCATCGCCGGGCGGCTCTGCTCCTTCCCAGGCTGCGCTTCTCACCTGGTTTCTATTTTTGGGAACTTACGGTCTATCCCCTTGTTAGTGGCTGAGTGAGATAAGTTACATCATGGTGACTTTACATAAGCTACATAAGTTTCATTTTCTAAAACCATCCGAGTCCCCTCAACACGAAGAATAAAATTCAAAGCGCTTGCAGTGCCCGTGGAAGCCCGCATGATGCATGAGGCAGCCCTGGCTCCCGCCCCGCCTGGGCTTCCTTCGTGTTTCCTCGCTCACCCCCCCCCCCCCCAGGCCTCTGCTGTCTGCAGCTCTCTGCAGGCGCATTTCTCGGGCCCCTCCTTCCCTTCCCTGCTCCTTCCCCAGAATGATCTTCCCCAAGCCACTGGCAAGCTCGCTGCTACCCTCAGTTCATGCAGGACTCCGGCCAAAAGTCTCAGAGCTCCTTCCCCAGCATTTAAATAGCAACCATATGACTCTCTATTGCTTTGGCTTCTTCACGTTTCTTCAAGGCTCTTTGACCAGAAGACAATATTATAGCTGTTTTTACAGTCTGTCGTCCCTTCTGGAACGTAAGCTCCAGGTCCTGGTGGGCCCTTGGTCCAATCACTGCTATGTCAGAATGCAGACGAGTTCACGGGTCAGGGCAGCAAATCACGAAAAGAGAAATAGCAAAACAGCACCGCTTGTTGAGTTATAGGAAAGGCAGTTTTCCACTAAATCTTTTATATATTAATGAAGAATTTGCTGTTAGACTATTGATCCATGGCCTCTGGACTAGAATTTATTTGTAGCTGTTTATGTACTTTGGATGATCTTGTTCCATGTCTGATAGTCTCATTTTTTTCTTCTGGGGAACAGGGAACCTTGTCTCCGTTACCCTCATCCCTGACTGCCATGATTCACATTTAAATAACCCTAAGTTTTAGCTCAGTCAACTGTCATAGTGGTAGTTATCTAGGCTTTTAAGAAATTTTCATCCACGGATCATTTTCTGCTCCAACATTTTCACTGAGAAAAATAATGAAATAGGACATTTTGTAAGATTCATTATCTAATCAGTAATCCTGTAGTTAGCTTTGATCTTTTCCAGATGGTGAAAACATTAAAAAGAGCCTTTAAAACTTTTTCTTTATCCTAACTAGCGATACGTTTTCCCTCCTTCCAACTTACTCTTTAAATGTGCAGGGTACAGGAACGTTTTTGACCCTATCACAAAACTTTCCTTGTGCTCTCTTTTCTTTTTCTTTATAAATATTTCAAAAGAACCCTGCTCACTCATTCTGAGTCTTATTTCCTTTCACGTACTCTCACACCCCTGCTCACCCTCGGTTTCTAACTTGCAGCCAGTTTGCATTTAGTGCCTAACAATGGTGCTAAGCTTCTGTAGAGATGAGTCAATGACAAACTTCCACAAACCCACTGAGTATAATCACAACAACAACATTTCTTCTCAGTGCTTTTCCTTTTAAACAGCTTCCTCACATTCTCGCTAAAAATGAAAATGAGAGTCTCCTCCTAAAATTGCTTCATTTTCAATGTGCTTGCACCTCTGACAAAAATCAAACTTGATGGTACTATTGGTAAACTCTATACATTCAAGAACAACTTTAGGATGGGGCTTTAAATGTGCAGAAAACAATCCTCTGTGCCTTAAAATTAGCATTTCTCCCATTACTTCATTCCCAGCCTCCATTTAGAATGCTAGCTCTATGCTTCTTGCATTCGAGATTAAAATCTGGCTCTAAGAGTTTTCCTTAAAACTGCAAGTAGTTTCCATGGAAACACAGCATGGCTTCTCAAGCGTCAGCTTCTCAAACCAGCACTTGCAGTTTAGGGAGGATCCTCTATAGAAGTATGAAAATCTCTTCCACCTCTGAGGTAAGTAGGGAGTACTGGAGCAAGAAGGAATCATCAGGGACACACTATCCAGTTAGATATCATTTCCACACCTAAAAATATGAGCTAAAGACCCATCAATTAAAAATCGGTTTGTTAAGAAAGAATAGTTCCCCTCCTGCATACGAATCAAAAAGCAGTGGCAGAGAAACAAACCCAGGAAACACTGATTTTCTTTTCCACAAAATATATTAGACTAGTAGCTGTGTCCCACCTCTTCCACTGCTCTCAAATCTACTTCACAAGGCAGAGGAGCTACTTCACACAGAGAAGCCTCCTCCCCAGGTGGGGGCTCCTGGGCCTGCACCAGCACTGGGTTAAAATGTGGACATTTGGCATTGACAAAGTAGAAAGAAAAATGGACAGCTAGGCCTGCAGGTTGCAGACACTGAGCAGGCCCCTGTGTAGCAGGAAGGATGGTAAGTGATGGGCTGGGCCTGGGCTCCTGCTTTCCCCCAGACAATGCCACAGGGAAGATCAAACACATGGACCCATGGACACGTGGATTTCCTTTCATGAACACAGCAGATGCTCCCCACTGGGGTCGGGACCATGAAGTGAGTCTCTCTTCTCCATCTGCTGATGGGACTGTCGTCTAAACAAATCTGCTGCAGTCCTTGCTAGTTCACACCTTTACCACACCCTCACCAGTGTCCTGGAAATGGCAGGGAGTGAGCGGGTCCCCCAATGCTCTTGCGTCTCTAGTCTCCAGATTGCTCCTGCAGGTCCCTACGAGGACCTCTAAAGATACAAAAGGGTTGTTTGGGGCTTTCCTCTGGGTCAGTCCCAAAACAGGGAAAGAAGAAAGAATTCAGCACCTTCGTGTCACTGCAGCCAGAATTCTGCTAGAAAGTAGAAAAGAAATTTGAGGCCATGAATCCAAACAAACATGACCAAAGAGGCTTTTAAAAATACAAGTTCATCATAAATTGTTACTCTAGGAGTTTCTTTGAATATTCCTAAAGTCTGAAGTTTACCTGCCTGGTTATTTTGTTTCTAGATTTATTCATATTAAACAGAAATGAGCTCATCAATAACTTACACAGTTTTCTTTCTGGGCATCGGTTGATTGAAACTTGGTTGACTGAACCTAGTAATCTGAAATCCTTAATGTTATGCCTGGAAAAGCCTGTAGAGATCATATACTCTCTCGTTTCACAGATGAGAAACCTAACCTCAAGGAGGTTAACTGGCAAATCGATAATGTATCAGAGTAGATTTGGGGTTTGAACACAGACCTCTTGACATTGAA
Organism: Miniopterus schreibersii; assembly: GCF_964146895.1. Taxonomy (NCBI): domain Eukaryota; kingdom Metazoa; phylum Chordata; class Mammalia; order Chiroptera; family Miniopteridae; genus Miniopterus; species Miniopterus schreibersii. Next base: position 46,515,645 of record NC_138107.1, read on the forward strand.
ATTTCAGCTCTCACCATCTCAGAATTTTAAAGCAATACTAGGCCTTAGAAATGATCTCATCAAAACCCTCATACTATAAACCAAATACCAGGGAATTAAAATAGTTCTGCCTGGTCAGACTGCCAGGTGGAAATTAGGTCTTTTGATAACCAATCCATATTGTCACAAATGCTTTTTAGAATATTTTCTTCTAAGTTAGCAAAGGTGGATTTAGAAGAGAGTCCACATGGTCTATGATTTGGAAAGTAAATGAAAAGTAAGAGGCATCTGTGTTTGGCAGTTCTCCTTGAGCCTCTATACTTAGTAAGACTGGCTGAGGCGATTCTGGTGTCAATACTGAGCCAATACTGCCCTTAGCAAGGTTCTGGTCCCATTTAGTTCCATTGCGAGAAGACCACTCAGAGATAGTTGGACTATTCAGAACCCAACAAATCATAAGATGCCAGGGATGACTTAACATGAAAGGTTTTCATATAGTAAGTGTTGATTCAGGTATATGCAACTCCAACTACTTGTAGCAATGATAAAATAACTGTTGATGAAAATGTCCAATCACTATAATACTAGAATACATCAACTCAAGGCTAAGAAATAAAAACAAAGCAAAAATGCAAAAGTTTCTATCTTTGAACCATCCCTACACTTGGGGAAAACACATAATACACACGCATATATACATCTCAATTTATAAAAATAAAATGCAAATAATTGGGTAGGTTAATGTTAGTTTCAGGGACTATTTATTGCCTTGCTATAAAACTTAGAAAATAGGATTTTATAATAAAGTTCTAGCTTTAATTACAGCAAAGAGAATAGCAGTATAATAATTAAAATGTAAAGTCTATGCAAATAGACTTTTATGTGAAAATTCAAGCTGAGGTTCAGTGCTAACAATCTGCATGTTTAGTGAAAACAAATAAAAAATTATGACTAATTCACCCCACTGCCTCAGAGCAGCTTCCAAGAATATCCTAGAGGGTCAGGACATGAAAGGCGAGGGAGTGGGCCTGATGACCTGCTTTAGGAAAAGGAATGTCTAGTTTCTGCATATAACATGCAAAGCTAATGAAAGTATGGCTTAAAAAATAGGAAATGACTTCTCAAATGGATTAAATCCTTAAGTTGAGATCAATCTTTTACCTAAATCATTTTTCTGGTTAATAAACATCAGCTAATAGTGTGAGAGTGTTTCCCACCTCTTAATTAAATTTGCTTTACCCCAAGTGACTTGTAAATCTTTGGTGCTGAAGAGAAAAGCAAACCCATGAGAGGCCACCCAGCCTGGTTTCTGCAGCAAGCCCTTGTCTTGGCACCATCTGGAGCATTAAAACCAACACCCACAGTCAAGACTGACATGAGGGAGATGTGTTTTACTTATCTGGCTGTTCATTAAAACGCTTTCTGTTGGCACTTGCTAAAATATGTGGGTTCTTGAGCAGGGCTGGTGTTGTCTTTCCTGGATCTGAGGTCAAGTTCACTATTTAAAGTGAAATACAAGCTAGTCAAAGAAAACATTCAGGAAAATACTGATTCCTTTCCTTCAGCCCTGGTTTACTCTTTTTTGGGGGTCTATATTATTGGTTGCTATTTCAAGTGGTCAGGATGATTTCCTCTCCCTCTCTCTCCATGTCTCTCCCTCTCTCTTTCTATTTTATCTCTCCAGTCAGGATTCTTCTTATTTTTTTAAAGATTTTTTTATTGATTTATTTTCTATCACCTTCTATCCCCGTATGCCCTATACCACTCTACCCACCCCCTCCATCCCCACAATCACCACACTGCTGTCCATGTTCATGAGTTCCCTCTTTTTTAAATTGATTTTCAGAGAGAAGGGAAAGAGAGGGAGAGAAACATGGATGTGAGAATGAAACATCAACTGGCTGCCCCCTGCATGCCCCCTACTGGGGGACTGAGCCTGAAACCTGGGCATGTACCCTGACTGGGAATCGAACCAGCAACCTTTCTTGAGCAGGAAATCCTCCAACCTACTGAGCCACACCGGCCAGGGCAGGAATTATTATTTATAATCTTTTCCAAACTCTAAATTAGTGAAACTGTCTGGGTCATTCCTATGGTCTGAATGTTTGTATCCTATCCCTCCACCCCAAATTTGTATGTTCAAAACCTAATACCCAAAGATGATGGTATTAGGAGGTGAGACATTTAGGAGATTCTTAGGTCGTGCAGGTGGAGGCCTTGTGAATGGGATGGTGTTCTTATGAGAGTCCTCAGAGAGCTCCCTTGCCCCTTGCACCATGTGAGGACACAATATGCCTGTGACCTGGAAGAGGGCCCTCACCTAACCATGCTGGCCCTCTGATCTCATACTTCCGGTCTCCAGAACTCTGGGAAAAAATTTCTGTTGTATATCAGCTACCCAATCTCTGCTCTTTTGTTATACTAGCCTGAACTAAGACAGTCATCATAATTGAGGTGGTTATGATTAGATAGTAACATATAAGTTTGTTACTAGAGGCTCTGAATAGTGCCAGTCACTGGGCTTTGGGTATTATATGTATGGTGGGATTATATCTTGAACTATTAATATAATTATTTTCTCTAATTCCATATCCCTCTTCTCTCACGCTTGTAACCCAAGCGGCATTTTCCCTCTGTCTTACATTAAAGGGAAAAGAAAGATTAAAAAACAAACCAAAAAACACCTGCCAACCTAAGGGGGAAAATACTTCTCTTTTCAGAGACAGACTTTTCCTTAGATAAAACAAGACTGTGGAAATGAGAGGGGAACAGGGAATAACTGGATTTTTTGGAGAGACCTCCAAGATGAAACTGTGGTGAGTCATGAAATCCCTCCATCCCATTAACCTATCAGTGGTGAACAACCTGATCTTCCATAGCTTGAAGCTTGTAAGCTCCCCGTTGAAGAGAGCAGGAAATTTGAGCATCCTGATGATAATGGGGCTAATGAAAGAACCTCTCCCCTGACCAAAACAGCACTAAATTAAACCAGTGGGGTATTTCCCTGTGACAGCAGGCAACATAAACCCCCTATGATTACATATATGTCAGGACCCTGAGATTAGGTAACTTGTGAAAGGCCAACTATCCGGCCACTTTTGGAGCTGGGATACAAGCCCATGTCGTCTGGCATCAGGGCTTTCACGTGTGTGCTTGGTTTTCTTACTCCTGAATGTCCAGTGCAAAATAATCAGGGTAAGGATTTTCTAATACAGCGAAATCCCCTCTAAAAAGTACCCATCTTCCAGAAGATAACGTCGGACTTTTATTTTTCTCTATTGCATTCTTATTTTCCTCATAGAGAGACCTGGATCAAGGCTATTTTTAACAAAAAGAAGAGAAAAACAGAAAAAAATAAACCTCGCCAATTCCTAACCAGCCTGGGCTTCAGAATGTCAGTATCACTTGCAGGTGTTCACATTTCAGATTTGTGGAGAACTGAATACAATTTAGATAAATGGGTTTTTAATTAACAAAAACTGAGTTCCAACCCAAGGGAGAGTACGTCAACCTTAGAGTTAGCTGTATAATTTATCTAGTTTTTAAAATGTCAGCCTTGCCCACCCACCTGCATTTCTGATAACTGTGCTGCAGTTTCCAAGGAGCTGTCTATTAATCTGGCCTCCTGGTGTCAACTGCTGAAGTGACATTTGCACAACAATGTAACTTTAGTTTATATAATCGACTTACTTTGTCTTTTTGTTTAGCATAAAACTCAAGTAACTTTGAGTTTAGTGATTTTTTTTTTAATGTCTTTATTGATTTCAGAGAGAGAGGAAGGAAGAGAGAGAGAAACGTCAATGATGAGAGTCATTGATTGGGTGCCTCCTGCACGCCCCCAACTGGGGATTGAACCTGCAACCCAGGCATGTGCCCTGACTGGGAATCGAACCATGATCTCCTGGATCATAGGTCGATGCTCAACCGCTGAGCCACGCCAGGTGGGCTTGGTGATTATTTTTGATGCAACACTAAACACAATCTATAACAGAAAAACATCAATGTTTGTCTTTAATAAAAGTAAAAACTTTTCTGCAAAAGATACTATTAAGAAAATGAAAGAAAAGCAACTGAGAGAAAAAATTTGCAAACATATATGATAAAGGACACCAAAAATATACAAAGAACCCTTAAATCACAAAGTAAGTTAAAATCACAGAGTAAGTTAAATTACTAAATAATGGGCACAGAGCTGAACAAATACCTCATCAAATAATATATAGTAACAGCAAATGAGCATATAAAAATATGCTCACCATTGTATGTCACCAGGGAAACACAAATTAAATCTGTAATGAGATACCATTATATACATATTAGAATGGCTAAAATCCAAACAGCTGATATTTCCAAATGCTGCTGAGGATCTGAAGCAGCAGAAACCCCCATTCATTACAGAAGGAATGCAGAATGTCACAGCCACTTTGAGAGACAGTTTGTCAGTTTCCTACAACGCTGAATATAATCTTAACACGGAATTCAGAAATCATGCTATTAGATATTTACCCTAATTATTTAAAAACATATGTCTACACAAAAACCCACGCACACATTTTTATACCAGCTTCATTCCTAATCACCTAAAACTGGAAACAACCGAGATGTCCGAATGGATAAACAAGCTGTTTTGTATCAAGGCCTTGAAATACTACTTAGCAATAAAAAGGAATGAAGAGTCAAGTCACACAAACACACAGATGGCTCTTAAATACATGTTCCTAAAGGAAAGAAGCCAGTCTGAAAAGGCTACACACATATTCTTCCGGTTATATGACAGTCTGTAAATGGCAAAACTATGGAAACAATAAGCAGATCAGTGGCTCCCAGGGGTTTGGTGGTGGAGAGGGAGACACGAATCACTAAAATATAGGGGATGGGCCAGCCGGTCATGGCTCAGCGGTTGAGTGTCGACCTGGGATCCAGGCGATCGGGGTTCAATTTCCAGTCAGGGCACATGCCTGGGTTGAGGGTTCGATCAGTGACTCTCTCATCATTGATGTTTCTATCTCTCTCTCTCCTTCTCCTTTCCTCTCTCTGAAATCAATAAATATATATTAAAAAAAAAATTCTTGAAAATAAAATAAAATAATAAAATAAAATATAAAATAAAATAAAATAATAAAATAAAATAAAATAAAATAAAATAAAATAAAATACAGGGGATGGAGATCTGGAGGAGACAAAGCTGTTCAGTAGGATATTGTGGTGATGGATAAATGGAACGAACCCTTTCTCAGAACCTATAGAACTTACAGCACAAAGAGTGAAGCTTTATATATGCAAATTTTAAGAAATCATTTAAAAGATTTTAAAGGCCACCACAAGGTAGAATGCAGAGTATGGGACAATGACCTAAATGTATGAAACAGCCGCACTGAAGGGATGAGACAGTTGCTGACTGAAGGAATTTGGGGAGCACGTGGAATCTCTAAGGGCAAAAGGAACTGCATATAAGCACTCGACCCGAGTTGATAAGATCGTTTCACAATGCAGAGCTGGTTAACAATTCTGATAATATTTTTACATGTACAGTGGGCCCTCTGTATCTTGGAAAAAATCCCAGAAATGTTCAAAAGCAAAACTTGAATTTGCACTGTGCTGACTCCATGCGATAAAGTGCAGGCATGCCCTGCTGTAGCCTCTGTGCAAATACAGATTAAATGCAAATACTATACCGTTTTATACAGGGACTCAAGCATTTGAGGATTTGTGTATGGCAGGGGCTGGGTGGCCCTGGAACCAACACTCCATGGATACCGAGAGGCAACGTTCTGCAAAATACCTGACCAGTATTTTTACAAACTGTCAAGGTGACCAAAACTAAGAAAACTCTGAGATACTGTCCAGCTAAGGAGGCATGTCTAAATACAGTGTGGAATCCTGGATGGAATACGGGAACAGAAAAAAATATAATAGGTAAAAACTAACAAAATCTGAATAAATTAATTATGGCAAAGGTGAAATGTTAATAACAAGGGAAACTGGTTGTGAGGTTTGTGGGAATTCTCTGTACTATCTTCACAATCATTCTATAAATCTAAAAGTATGCTAAAATTTAAAACATTATTTAAGAAAGTACATGGTGTAAGTATATAGTTAACTCAATGTATTTAAAACTGTACATCTAGCCCTGCTGGTGTGGCTCAGCGGTTGAGCATTGACCTATGATCCAGGAGGTTGTGTTTCGATTCCCAGTCAGGGCACATGCCCAGGCTGCAGCTCCATTCCCAGTAGGGGGCGTACAGGAGGAGCTGATCAATGACTCTCATCAGAGATGTTTCTCTGTCTCCCTCTCCCTTCCTCTCTCTGAAACCAATAAAAGCATTAAAAAAAAAACAAACTTGTACATCTAGGGCCCAGTACCAGCATCACCGCCTCACTCCCCAGACCCAAGTCCTCAGGCATGACTGCCACTTCCCCAAGGGAAGACACAGTCCTAAACCTCTAACAACATAGATTCGTTCTGCTTGTCACTGAAGTTAATATATAGATAGAATCATGCAGTGGGAAGAAATTCTTTTTTAAGTGACAAATTGGTGCGAGTCACTTGAGGTTCCTGTGGGAATACATTTGCCCTTGCTGATGTGCAAAGGTATACAGTTAAGGTGCTTGTTAACAGTTGCAAAGCCTTATATTTGACTCCAGGTATAATATTTGGAAATGAAACAATTAGGGAGAGTAGAAGAATTATATATATGGAATTTTGTCTCCTTTTTTTTGTAAGATTCCTTTTCCCTAAATTTTTTAATTATACAGTTTGCATTCTCTATTGTATTTCAACTTTTTCTGGTTAACAGTTAATACAACTATTGCTTGTTAGGTTTTCAGATCATAAGCAAATGGCATTTGTATTTTCAACAGTTGACTTCCCTCTTTTCACATGGTCTAAAACCTAGGCATTTCACGCTCCTGTGTAATGGCCCTGTGAAAGTTCCTTCTTGATTTGTCCTAACCACATCTGACAAATCTTTGGGACATGGAGTTTTATTCTAGTTTAGTCCTCACAGCCTGCCATATAACTGGTCAGCTAACGTGGGTTTAAAATGCAGATTTCCAGGCCTACCCAACCCCACTGAGTCAGATTCTTTGATGACCAGGACCACACATTTGCAATTGTATAAAGTAACATGGTATTCGTTTACCCACCCAAGTTCCAGGGCCTGTTCCTTGATGGTAGACATGGATCATTGGTGAATTTTCTTGATACTGGCTTCATAAAATACCATTGAAAACCATTTTAAATGAGTGTGTATGAGTATGTGTGTGGGGGGGTAATTTAAAAATGTATACACTATCATTCAGACTCATAAAATCTATACTTATTTTCTGTTAATGAGTTTAATTTTGCTACTCATCCCCAATTTTGAAAGACTGGAAAAAAAATGCCTCAAAATTAAATTTAGTTTATCCATTGCTTCTTGTTTAAAATTGTGTTTTTCACTTACATGAAGCCTCCTTTGGAGACTTAGCCAATCGTTTCATAAGTTAACCTTAGGAAATTCTGGCATCTATCCACCCTGCCCTTCCTTTCTGAGAATTTGCCATGTCATTATGTGTGGTACTCTGTGAAGCTTAATCACTGCCTCCCGGACATGCTCCTTACCCATTTCTCAGTCACCACATGACCATAGCTAGTTTTATCAGAAACCATACTGAAGGAGAAGTTTTAACATTTTCCTTTCTACACACAGGCATTTAATCGTCACAACAATGTTATGAGATTGATCCTTTTATCACTTCCATTTGACTGAGGCACAGTGAGGTCAAGCAAGTTGCCCATGGTAATATAACTAATGAGCAGTGGGGCTAATATTCAGAACCAGTCAGCCTGACTCTAAAACCCCATGCACTTCCTACCATGCTGTACTGTTTCTCATTCATTTAATCCAGAGATTCCTTGAATACCACTTGCTATGGGCATATCACGAGGGATACAGCAATGCACGCAGAAGACAGGGTCCCTGCTCCCATGGATCTGGTGGGGCAGAGCAAGACAAGGGAAGCTGCTAGACAAATAAACATGACATTTAATGTCAGAATGCAAAAGCACTGTGAAAGAAATGATTGAGAATGGTATCATTAGATGTGGCTGTCACGGAAGGAATATCTTAAGGAGGCAACATCGAGCTCATACTGAAAGATAATAAGAATCAGACAAGCAAATGAGAGAACAGCACTCCAGACAGAGGGCAGTAGGGTGAAGACCCGAAGTGAGCAAGGGTTGGGATGTGAGAGAGCACAGGTCTGTGTGGCTGGGACAGTAATCAGTGTGGGTGTATGAAAGGGGCATAAGCAAGTCAGAGCCAGGTCATGCAGGGCTGTGTCATTCAGGACAAGGAGGTGGGTCTGTTCTAACATCTCCTGTTTTAAGCAGGGTGATGACATGACCTGACATGCATTAAAAAATATTTTGGCTGCTGTGTGGGAAATTAACTAAAAAAATCAAATGGGAATAGGAACAACGGTTATGCCTTATAATTCTTTAACATGAGAGCTGTTGATGGTGTGGAGATTTGCAAAACTGATCAAGAGATAAGTAGGATTTTTTGCTAGGAAGTCTTCCTCATTACTGCAGAACATTATGAACTAAAGGCAAAGGGAAATGAGGGTGCTGGTATCTTTGTTAATGTAATGCTTTTTGTTTTTCTATTAATCTGTTATTTTCTTTTTCCTGATGTCATATAGACACAGCCTCAGATGATTCCCCCAAGATGCCTGGGCTTCATAAAACCATAAAATGCCTGAACTTTCCCCATAAAGCTATGGCTATAATTTCCCAGAAGAGATTCCTTTAAAAACTCAGGTTGGCAGTGTTTGCACCTCTTTTGAGAATTTCGTTTTAAACAGCCTGAATTTGATTTGTATCATCGACCAAATGTTTATGGTTCACATTTCACAAGGAAGGCACTTATCTGGTTTTGCAGGCAACATGCATATGTATTTGCAATGCCATCTAATTTTATGGAATTTAAGAGTTATGTCTTCAAGAAGTGTTTGAAAACCTATGATGTGGAAAACACTAGGGTAGGCATCATGGCTATAAAGATGAATTGCACTGAGTTTCTACTTTAAATAATTTTACAGCCAAGTACAAGGAGGCACAATTAGAGCAACATAAAAGACCTACCCTGAGAGAGAAGAAGTGATTGCTTTCCATTAATCATTAAGAGAATGTCAAACAGAAGGCACCCACCTGGAAGCAGAGGCTGAGACTGTTGCTAACAGGCAGGTTGTTTACTTTCAGAAATGATCCCAGGGAAAGGGAGCAGCAGACCAGGCAGAGTGAAACAGGTAAGGAGGGAAAGCCAACTCCAGAGTACATTCTAGGATTGGTCACCAGTGGGGACAACTTCGCTTGGCTCTGCCTGAACCTTCTGTGAAGCCATAAAGGCTGTGTCCCAGATCTGCCTGTCTGAGGGACGAAAGACATCAGAACCTATCAACAGTGATTCTCTTTCCATTGACCAACAGTAGTCCATTGGGGCATTAACTCCCTTATACTTCCACATTGCACATAAGCAGCCACATTCATTCTGATAGGTGTCCTGTGTCAGAGAAGCTTGGAACAGAAAGTGGAAGATAGCTGGTGCAGCTAAGAGGAGGTGCCGTCGGGTTGCATCTGTGAGAAGCTGGTGCTATAGCGACAGCTGAAGGGAAGGGTAGGCTGAGAGATGTAAGAGGCAGAAGGGGTGGAGACAAGATATTCTTAATACAGAAAACTCTAACATGAGGTAGCATTTGAGCCAGAGCTCAGAGATGTACCAGGATTTTATACATAAAGAATAAGAATATATAATAAGGTGGAGAAATTTTTTTAGAAATGTATTCCAGGCAGAGAAAATCTGGTAAACAAATCTATGGATTTGGGAGAGCACAGAATGTAAGGATATTATGACAGATAAGAGTGGGTATATCTCTAGGGTTAAAGAGTGAACATCTTTCAGTAGTGGATGGAAGTCATTGGTCAGGTCTGCTCACATGCTAACCCCTGGGTCCAGGATAGCACTATGAAAGTCAGATGCATTATTATGGCTGAAGCGTCATTCCCCATAGGAAAGTCTTGTGCTTAAAATACGGGATGGGGCAAAGGTAGGTTTACAGTTGTGAGTATGCGAAACAGAGTTTATTCTTGTATTATCTTTTATATGCACCACAGTATATATATCCACAAATTCATTGATATTCCTCCCTTTGAAAAGTGGAGCTTAAATCCCTTTCCCTTAAGGATGGGTTAGATTTAATAACTTGCTTCTGCCAAATAGAATATGGTGGAAGTGACAGTCACAGCTATTCTCAGCTCTGAGACGAGGTTATAAAAGGTGTGCGGCTCTCTCCATGTTCTTGTCCTCTCTCTCTCTCTCTCTCTCTCTCTCTCTTCCTCCTTCCCTCTCTCCCTCCCTCCCTCCCTCCCTTGCCCCTTCTCTCTCTCTCTCCTCTCTCTCTCTCTTCCATGTCAGAAAACACTAAAGCTTTCCTATGGCTCATATGGAGAGGCCCTTATGGTGAGGAATTGAGACCTCTGGTCAACAGCCAGAAAGGAACTGAGGCTTCTTGCCAACAGCCATGTGAGTGAGCTTGGAAGCTGACCCGTCAGCCCCATCAAAGCCTTCAGCTGACTGCAGCCTGGGCTGAAATCTTGATTGCAATTTTATGAGGAACTCTGAGCCAGAATCATTCAGTGACCCACTCCCCAATTCTTGACACAAAGAAGTAGTGTGACAATAAATACTTTTTAAGCACTAAACTTGGGGTAATTTGTTACACAAATATTGATAACAAGTACAGAAAGGATGCTGAACAGATCAGATGGAGAGAATGAAGGGTCCCTGCACTCTTTGTTCCTTTGACTGGCAGTGGAACTGAGTATGTGACCCTGCTGAGTTTATCTCCTTGTGAGTGATTAGGTTCCACATTTTTCTGATTCTAGGAAGACACAGGTAAAATCTGTTTATCTGTTTTAGTTACATTATTTTGTGAAAGAATAAGAATAGGCAACATGGGCACAATATAATTTTTGAACTTGGATCCTACTACTTTCCCTATGAAGATGTGACTTTGTGAGTTTTCAGACTTTCGTGCTGAGTTGTGATTTTATACCACTTAGTGTATCTATATTACAGGAACATAAGAGGATTTCTTAAGAGGCGATGTCTGTAAATTTTCCATTTTAAAATGTGTTCTCATGGGTGAACAGCATTCTTTACCATTTTCTAAATTATATCCAAGGAGATAATTTATTTCTATGACAACAATTTCCTTGCACTGAGGCATTTTGTATTTTCAGTTAGCTTCATTTTCAGAGACATAGATAAACCAACTTTAATCCTTTTTTTAGGTCTTTTTAAAAAAATTTTTTTGTAATAGTTATTAAAGAATTCCTTAGAAACAAATTAACTTTCCTAAGACTGTGTATAATCAACCTATTAAATTTGCATCCAAAGTTTATAATGAACACCACTCAGATAATTCAAAGATGAGTCATTGTCACATAATTAAAGTAACACCAAGGGGCACTAAGAGAGACAGAAAAAAACACAGATGATTATTTTTGTTAATTCCAGTTGCCTGATTTCAGTGCCTCTCCCACCCATCCTTCAGTGACATTGAACTGCTTTTCTTTATTTACCAAACCCTGGAAGCCCACAGGAAGCCCATCCTTCCTTCTGCAGCAAAAGTACATCCCATTCCTGCCCTTTCTCCAGCATTCCATTGAACACTGCTCTGAATACAATTTTCCTAGTTTCAAACTCCCATTTAGTTACTCCTATTAAATCTACTCAACACCATAGTTACTTTTACTTCTATTCTGCCCTTCCTATCACTCCTCATTCATTTGTTTGACCACTAAGCTGGAGCTGCAACACCTTCTTTTTTTGCTTGTGGTAAGAACACTTAACACAAGATCTACGCCCCTTAATGAATATTTGAAGTGTACAATACAGTACTGAACCTATAGGCAAAATTTTGTACAGCAGATCTCTAGAACTTAATCATCTCATAGAACAGAAATTTTATACCCAATTGAACAGCAACAACTCCCCATGGCCTAGCAGCCTACTTTAATGAAGATTGAGACCAACTGGCATGAGCTTATTCAATTTCTCCCTTCCATTACTTAAAAAAATCCTACAAACTAAGTCCTTCTATCCCCTTTTCTTCCTAATTCATTTCCTTCCAATATCCTTTACAGATTATTCCCTCAGCCATATCTATTTTGTCTTGCATTATTAACTTCTCCTACTCATCTGAAAACAATCAGCTCTTTTCACTCAAAAAGAATAAAACAGTCCTTTCAATCCAACTACACTCTCATATTACTACATATGTGTCTTCATCTCCCATTCAAACTCTCAATCCTAAGCCCTTCACAGTCTGTCTTCTATCCTTGTCACACTAATAAACCATTTTGCTTATAAATTCCCTAGCTTATGTTTTTTAATGCCTTTTTCCTTGGCCTGGCTATAATTAATTACAGATAACCTTCATTATGACTTTCTTGAAATTCTTTTCTTCCTCTCCCATGGTTAAAGGACCAAAATATGTCCCCTCAAAAATTCATATGCTGAGTCCTAATACCCAGAACCTCAGTTCCTTAGAATGTGTAGATATTTGGAGATAGGTGCCTTTAAAGAGGTAACTAACTTAAAATGAGGCTATGGGGTGGCAGTGATCCAATCAGACTGATTCCCTATAAGAAGAGAATATTAGGATACACAGAAAGACCCCAGGAATCCTGGTGCACAAAGAAAGGGCTGAATGATATAATGAGAAGGCAGCTACCTGCAAACCACGGAGGCAGGCCTCAAAAGAATCCAAACCTGCTGACACTTTGAACTTGGACTTCCAGCCTCCAGAATGGTTAGACAATATATTCTGTTGTTTAAGCCACACAGCCTATGATATTTTGTTTTGGCAGCCTGACTGTTCTGTACCCAATTACAATGGGGGGGGGTTCCCACACCATCAACAATTTTCCAACAACAGCCAGCTTTCATACTTAACTCAACTGTGACACTATCCACTCAGAGACAGCATCACAGGTTAAGGGCTCAGTCCTGTAAGACTGTTGCCTTATCCTCACTTCAGACACCAATTGCAAGCCCACGTTGTCACCAGTGCTTCTGCCCCTCCTAGATTGCCGATTCCCAGGACCTCCTCCTGCTGTTCAATTAATTTGCTAGAATAGCTCACAAGACTCAGAGAAAGATTTTACTCACAGATCATTTGTTTATTACAAAAGGCTATATAACTCAGGAACAGCCAGATGGAGGAGATTCATAGGAAGGGTGTGGGGAAAGGGCACAGAGCTTCCATGCTCTCTGAGGGCACCACTCTCCTAGAATCTCCAAGGGTTTTTCAACCCAGGAGTTTTCCACAATCTATCCTTTTGGGGGTTTTTTGTAGAATTCATTACATAGACATGATTGATTAAATCATTGGCCACTGGTGATTGGACCTAATTTTCAGCCCTCACCCCTCCAAAATTTCCAACCCTCTAATCACGTAGTTGGTTCTTAGGTGGTTCCAATAGTCACCTAATTAACATTTAAAAAGGCACATTTATCTCTATCACCACTTAGAAAATTTCAAGGGTGAATGGAGCTCTATGCCAAGAACAGGTCAAAGACCAAATATATATTTCTTACTGTAAGTCACAAAATCATATAGCCCCAGCAAGCTAGCATACCCACTGAACACACAATCTCACTTCTTCCTTGCCACCCTTCATCTATAGGCTGTCCCCAAAAATGTATGTACACACTTTGAATAATTATAAAGGCAGTGTTTATTAAAATACATTTCACTTTGAAAACTTAGCTATCAGCTGTTAAAGTGTGTGTACATGTTTTTGGGACACCCTGTATGTTGCCTCATCTATTTCACTCATCTGAATGTCAGATTTACCTCTAAACTTCATCCTAACCTTTCTTTTCTGTTCCTTAATGTTGACCGCTTCATTAATTACTTTCTATAGGGTCTATAGTCCCCTTGAAGCAGATCACTTTAAAGTCTGTATACTCAATTCCAACAGCTCACATAACATGCCTCTTTTTTTTCTGTTATCAGCTGCATGACTCCACCTCTCCGCTACACCAGCACTTCCAATTCAGCATATCCAAAAGCATACTTATCTCCACACATTCAAGTCAACACATACTTTCTGTATACCTCTCCTATGTCCTATTAAAGGTGCACCTTCTTTCTTTTTAATCCTTGAAATTCCAGTCTTTAATTTATTTTTTTGCAGCATCTCTCAGTCTGTTTTCTTCATTATCCATGTTGCCAGCACTTGAGTTCAGGTCATGGTTATTAATGGATAACTTTGATATCTCTAGCTGAATTCAAGCCCTCTATAGTCTAACCCCAAAGAAAAGAAGCACTGATAGGGGTAGGGTACAGTGAAGAACATTATTAGGCCACGGTGCTGAGGGGTAAGAGCTTTTGTAGTGCATATGTACATATTCAGAGCTCAGGTTCTTGGGTTCTTTTTCCTTTGAATTTGTGTGTGTGTGTGTGTGTGTGTGTGTTATATTTTTGTTTACTTTCCATAAAAAGAGGGTAACATTCCCACATTTCTTTTGGTAAAGTTTACCTTTATCCCCAGATCAAACTTTAGAAAACAATACAGGAACAAGAAGGGCTCCTCCTTGGGGAGAAGGAATATGCACTAGAATGCGTGAAGTCTATCTACTAAATAGATTGTCTGCTAAATAACATGGATGTTCAATAAGATATCTCTACTTTGCCTGGTCAGAACTCAATATATTCCATTCCTGTAAAATTTCATCTGCTTATTTTCCACGGAATAGCTTCCAGAAGTTGTCCTATCCTAGTAATTGCCCTTTGCACGGCTTCATGGAGTCTTATCACATGAGACAGTTTCATAATTAGAAACTCCTTGGAACCCCTATGTAAATGCTGGTTCCCTTTCCTTGTGTAGCTCCCTCTCCCATTGTTCCACCCTGAAAATCCCAGCTACCTTAGCTTCCCTGACCTATGCTTGCTGACCCCTCAACTGAGCAAAAATGCCACCCTTACATGGATCCCTTTCCCTGTTCCACAGTCTAGAAGAAGCATTGAGGCAGAAAGTTGAAACAATTGTAGATCTCAGCATATGTTTTCCCTAAAAGCAAACAGTCCTGCTTGGCTGTTGCATAATACCTGAAAGCTGTTTCATATAGGTTGCACTATGAAATAGTATATATATATATACACACACATGTGTGTTTAATTTATCATTATTGTTGAAAGAATTACAGATGTCCCCTTTTTTCCCCCACTGACCCCTTCTACCCCGCACCCACACCCTGCCCCAGGCCTTCACCTCACTATTGTCTGTGTCCATGGGTTATGCATTTATGCATATAAATTATTTGGTTAATCTTCCCCTCCCACCTACCCACCCCTGCCTTTCCTCTGAGATTCGTCAGTCTGTTCCATGCTTCTATGTCACTGGATCTATTTTGTTCATCAGTTTATTTTGTTCTTTAGATTCCACATGTACGTGAGATCATGTGATATTTGTCTTTCTCTGACTGGCTTATTTTCCTTAGCATAATATTCTCCAGGTCCATCCATGCTGTCCCAAAGGGTATATTTTTATCTAGTTCTTTACATAGGTAGAAAAGTCTGGTACCAGTTACTCTATCAAAACCAGAAATAGAATTGCATAGACATAATTTTTATTCCAATTTTAAAGATGAGGAAACTGAGGAAGAGGTAATTAAAATATTTTGCCCCAAATCACATAAATATTGACTATTGAGTCAGAATTCAGATATTGATCTCTGTGGACAGACCTAATGTCAATCCAAGGTCCTGCACCTCCTCTCATGGACAAATAGCACCTTTTAGATTCCTTCAGGCTCTATAATACCCAAATATTAACTGTGGTAGCAGTCAGAGCAGCAGCAATAATAATAATGATAAGAATGGCAATATTTATATGAAAATATTAATTTATAATTTACAAAGTAATTTCATATTGATCTTTACCAGCCTTCCAAATTTCCTCACTTCCCTTTCATTATTACCTCCACTGTCCCACCTGTGCTGGGGAAAAAAGCTGTAACTTTTGCTACGTTTCTGCAAAAATTGTGCATGCTCTCACTGATGTGACACAATTCAGTGACTGTCAGGTGAGAAGGGAAGGGGGAGATCAACCTATGAAAAAGGATTTTAAAAATATTTTAAAACTATTCATTGGATGAAAAGTAACTTCCTGCACTTCTCTGTGGGTAGAAATAATCTAGATAAAAATGATCTGAGCTTAGTTTATTTGATAGCTTCTAAAGGTGGTCAGTGACATGGTGGACTTTACAGATTCTTAGAATTTTATTTTTTAATAGGTCACTCATAGTTCTTCTAACTGATTCAATAATCACATTATTGCATTCAAACAAAGCTAAAAATTAAATAAAATAGGAAAGTAATTAAGGCTGCAACCATCTGAGATTATGCACACAGAATCAGACATATTGAGCTTCGTAAATCCAGAAATCTAAATTAAAATTGTACTAACACAAGGGTGTACCTAATATAAAAATCACTATGATATTATGCATCTTAAATTATGGTATTTTTAATTTTCTCAAACATGCACGCTGTATTGTCTAAATGCATCAATGTTTAAATCATTCTTTTAAGGTTACTGTTCCTAAGGAGAAATATTTAAAAAAAGAATATTAAAATGCCAGTAACACAGTAAAAAAGCAAACTTACCATGCTAGCTGAACAGAAGGTGATTATTTGAAAATGTAGGTCTTTGAAGGAAAGAGGTGTGTTGAATTAATCTCTGCTCTGATCACAGAAGAGCACAATGATTGCTCTTGTTCTACTGTTACTGACCTTGAGTTTATAATGTTTTTTTAGCCCCTTAAAATCAACCCAACTTATCTTCCTCTTTCTTTCTGAATGCAACACCACTTTAAGAAATTGTTTGGCCTCCAAAAAATAAAGATAAATAAGTCCTCCGTTTTGACTTCTCATGAGACTGTCTTGTTTTGAATCAAGTATTTATCCCACATTGTGAGGGACAGTGACCCCCTAATTGTATTGAACATTTTCATGAATAAAAAGCATATGGATTATTCTAGAAAGAGCAATTTTATTGCTTACTTAAAAGTGTATATGTCCTCTGCCCAGCTGGGGTGGCTCAGCGGTTGAACGTCGACCTAGGATCCAGGGGATCAAGGTTCGATTCCCAGTCAGGGCACATGCCAGAGTTGTGGGCTCAGTTCCCTGTAGGGGGCCTGCAGAAGGCAGCCGATCAATGACTATCTCATCATTGATGTTTCTATCTCTCTTTCCCTCTCCCTGAAATCAATAAACACATATGTAAATAAATAAAAAATTAAATTTAAAAAAGGCGTATAGGTCCTGAAAACAAGGTTAGGCACTTGGTTCTAATGGGAAGACATGGATGGGGTAACAGGAAGGGTGCAAGGTCGGGAGTCACAACCATAGATGCAATTTCTGGCTTCATTAATTACTAGTGTCATGATCTGACTTTAGTATCCTTGTTTATTAAAAATTACATTAAAATCTAGAGCATAGGGTTAAAGAAGGGTGAAAATAATAACTCTAGTACAAGATCAGTTTTCATCTTTTACTCTTCTGAAATTAGAGCCATACTTTACCCATGAGATACTTGTGCATTTTTAGACCGTAAGTCAACACATCAACTGAACTGAGCTCACCATAAGGCAAATGTATGTGTCACAGAGAGAGGGACTGTCTTCAGTATATAGACAGGGGATAGAAAAATAATCACAGTTACAGGGTGGCCAATTATTTGTTCTTTTTCAACACAGCTCTATTCATGACCACAAACTTTTGGACAGTTTATAAAACAAAGATTATCTCGAGTGCACTGTGGGAGGGAAATTCTTTCATCTTAATAGGGGGACCTGGCCACATCCTACCTGCCCTCATGACAACTTGCTTCATTCATGTGTGGGTAGAACAGAACTGTTATCTCATTTATTGTATGACCTCACATGTCTCTAAATTAATATTTCTGCCAAATTTCTGACTTACTTGAAATTAAAATTGTCAATACATGACATGCAAGAAGAAGTCCTAAAGGGCATGTGAGGTCAGGAGGCCAAAGAGCCTCTTCCTGGAATTAATCCTTGTATTGGTTTAAAAAGATTAAGAAAATAAGATGATCTGGAATAAAACACAGATTGAGTATGACAAACCAATGTGTGGGGAAATGAAGAAGGTAAGGGCAGGAAAATGAGCCTAAAGCTGTTGCAGCTCTCTAAAGTATAACCTAGCCCATGTGCCATTTTCCCCCTCTCTTGCTCATTTCAACATCCTACAGCCTTATCCACCTTCCACTTCTTTAATCTTGTCCTTTCCTTCTTCTAGTTCCCACTTTCTCTTTTCAGTACGCTCCTGAGTCCATCTTCCTTTTAAGTTGAGGTGTTGCACACACCCAGTTGGCACATTATTTTTGTACTGAAGGAACATGGGCATAAATCTCTGACTATCTCAGTGTGTAAAAAACCTTGACATAAAAATTTATGCAAGGCGCAACCACTGTGAATATCTGGGCAAGTCTGCTGCCAGTCACTGGAGTACAGCTTTCCACTTACTGTCAAAAGCCAATACTGAAAGGACACTTAGAATGGAAAACACTACCCATTTCACCCTAGAATGCTACAAAGAACACCACAAACCATGATGCATGGAAATTTCCATTGAGTGATGCTGCGTTTTTGCTCTTGCATTAATTTCAGTTAAACTTGCCTGGACTGTTTCAGTAAAAGTTATAGAAAGCAAAAGCAATGGCAACTCATACCTTTTCTAGAATATAAAAATTACTGTACTCTAGAGTACATAAATCTAGAGTAAAGAATATGTTGTATAAAACATCATTCTGAAGCAAATTAAAGAAAATTGTCCTTTTATGATGAGTTAGTTTAATATTTTTGAAAAACATGATCTTAGATCCAATGTTATTGTAAGATATAATGTCTTTACTTAATATTTGGCCCAGTTTAATATAATTTCTGATGTTTATATTATTGATATGTATTTTAACCACATAAGGAAGGATGATATTTGAAAATAAAGTCTGAATTATTTTTCTGTATACAATGTTAAGGTAATGAGTCAAGCAATGGTGCTTTATTCTGGCTAATTCTAGTGATATATGAGGAAGTTACTCTGGTGGCATAGGTTGTAGGTACATTAACTGGTGATCTATTTTATTCTGTTTTCTTATAAGTATTTGAGGTTTTAAATTCCATTTTGAAACAGAATTCTGATGAAAATAACCATAACCAAATAAGACTGATGTTTTGTTCTCTGCATATAATTAGTTCTTCAAATATTCTGGTGTTTTTGGCCAATATCTACTCCATATGTCTATCTGAATAAGAATAATTATATATTATGGTGTAGTATCAAACAAGCATATGTCTTCTCCTTCAGAAATTAATAAATAATTGAGTTACATGACGTCAAAGAGATATAATCAGTTTTTGAAACAATTCCAACAATGTTGTCACTGTTGGAAGAAATTCAATGTGCTCTTTGCTAACAGAAGGCATATATATTAAAATGGTTGTAGAAATAAGTCAGATATCTAAATAATTTAAAAATTAGTGTATAAACCTTTGATCTTCTCATTCATATGTGTAAATAAGCTTCTTCCTATAAAATGTCAGATGTTTTCTCTATAAATTTAAGGAAATGATATGACCTAGAAAAGAAATTGGATTGTTTTGACCAACTTGACTGATGATCTTTATTATTTAAAAATATTGTTTCTTTTTCATCATAAAAAGTTTCAAATGATCATATCCCAAACTTTCAGAGTTTTTCCTACTTGCTTCCTATCTATAGACCTCTAATGAATAGAGCATCCAGTACTCTACAACTCACGAGTGGCTTGTAAAAAGATACAACTCTGAAGGGCCATAGACACTTAGAAGAAGTCAATAAGTATTTAAGAACAAATAAGATAATTTCAATAATGATTATTTTAGGTAAAAATAAAATAGTATTAAGGGATAAATAATAATTAGAGAGTGGGGCTGGGACCTGTTTTAGGACATAAACTTCTATATAAGATAATCCTTTGGTGTAAGATCTGAATAATTAGAAGAAACCATAAGACATGAGGGAAAGGCATATCAGTAGAGGTAACAGCTCATGCAAATGGCCTGAGGCAAGAAATAAGATAGAGATATTCAAAAACAAAGAGGATAGTAGAACTGTGCTGCTACAGCAGAGTAAACTCAGAAAGCTTGTATTACTTAAGCTCATAGACATAGGCAGAGGCTCAAGTATTGGTCTGGCCTTGTAGGTAATGTAAGAATCCTTTTCTAATTATATGGAGAATCTTAAGCTGAAGAATGAACCCTATTTAAATTATTCATGTCTGTACTTCTCTCCCTAGAAACAGACAGCCACAAAGTAGCTGCTCAATAAATATTTGCTGAGTGTCTAAATGATTGTTATGGCAATGTTTGAAAGGTGATGATTAAAGTATCATGAAAAGAACATTTAGATTCATTACTTATATTTTTACATGTCATTATTACATGATGAAAAAGAAACAGTATTTTAAAATAATAAAGATCATCAGTCAAGTTGGCCAAAACAATCCAATTTGTTTTCTACAACATAGTTATAGCCTATGGTTTCTATTTTTAAGTAAAAAATACTAGTGGTGGCCCTGGGATTGCTCTAGAAGAGCATTTTCTTAAAAGAATGATACACCTTAAAAAACTTCAGATTCTTGGAGTGGATGGGTCTGTGAATATGATGAATCACAATTAAATTTTTATTTTTGAAGAAATTGAAAGGGCACAAGAAAAGGCTGCTTCATCTTCACATAACATGCTCGGCTAATTCTAGGAGAACATCTCAGACAACAAAAAGCATTCAGAACACCCAAATCTTCTGAAACTTTCTAATCCCTGTACGCTGTGCTGTTCAGAATTGGATTTCTTTGGAATAGTTCCATTGTATTTATGTCAAAACAGGTAATATTTTTCTGGTCCACTAAACTAAACCTTATTTCAACTTTGATGGATGTGAAATAGCTCCCTTTTATCTGGGAAGAATATAGCACATAGTGCTTATGATTTGCCCTCTGAGAAGCTTATTTTGTTCATACTGTGGAACCAATACATCAATTCTACAAGGTTTTGGCATAAAAATCTCAAGCAGACTTTCTCCTTACATATACTAAATGGGATCATTGAATGAAATACTAATAAGTGCAATTACCTGGTCTGACAACAATGAACAATGAGAAATGAGAGCAAGGGAGAGAACATAAGCAATGAGGATTTACTCAGGACAATCCTTGAAAAGTAGGTTTTTTAAAAGACTATTTTTAGAGCAGTTTTAGGTTGGCAGCAAAACACATGTGTTTTTAAAAAAAAGACTATGTGCAAAAGATGTAAGAAGGGGCTCTATAAGCAACAATAAATCCAAGGATGTTGCAAAATATGTAAGAATATGCCAATAACAGTGGTCAATATTTATTAACTCTCAGCTTTGTTTCAGATGTGATTCTAAGTGTCTTATACACAGTGCAGAGCAAAAGAAGGTTTACAGTGTGAGTACACAAAACAATTTATTCTTGGATTATTATTTATTAATTATTGTATTATTTTCCACATGAACAACTGTAGACCTACTTTTGCCCTACCCTATATATTATTTAATTTAACCAAGACAATAACCCTCCGGTAGTGACTATTGTTTTCCGCATTTTACAGATGAGGAAGCCAAGCACAGAAGGCTAAGCACCTTCCTTGCACCCCCCATCAACACCCCATTAGCAAGTGGAGGAGCCAGATTTGAATGAACACAGGCAGTCTTGCTCCACAACCTTATGTGGCCCTATGAGTGGCACTGCTTAGATCTCCATTCAAGAAAGAGTTTGCTAATTGGCTGCAAGTGCAGTTGGCTAACAGTGTCTAACCACATTATCTAAATTTCTGAACCGAGACTACCCAATTTCCCTAGGCAGTGATGAGCATGGCACAGGAACAGGGTCTGCCATATCTTTCCAATGTCAATTTCTTCTAACAGGTATTTTGCTCCAAAGCCCCTTTGGCCAGATGAGAATTTGACAGAATTCTATCTCAGTCTGAGACTCTCCCCTTTCTTTTCACAGAAGAAAGATCTGGATTGCAGTCTAAAGGCTTTCCCTGCCTCCATCCTCCTAAAATCTCTTGCAGGTTTAACTCCAGTTCAACATCTGCTTCCCAGAGAAACAACTTATACACAGTCACTCTGAATCACTCTGTGATGATGACCCCCATGGGAAGAGATTTAGCAAAGAACTTGTATGCATGTATGCATAGCCCATGGACACAGACAATTGCGTGGAGAAGGCCGGGGTGAAACAGGCCTGGAAGGGGGGTGCAAAGGGGGAAATGTGGGACATCTATAACACTGTCAACAATTTAAAAAATTAAAAACAGTAAAAAGTAAACTTGTGACTTAATGAAATTAACAAATTTTATATCTACTCTGTGCCAAACACTATGCTAAATGTTTTATACTTACAATGCATGTCCTCTAAGTCCTTATTACAAAGTTTGTGTGATATATACTTTTATCAGAATTGCAGATATAGAAAAAATAAACCTCTACAATTTAAGAAATGTGCTTAAACTAATGAATAAAACAAAATTAGGATTCACCATCCATATGGTCCTGACTTCACTGAAACCACCCTATTTCAGTAGAAGACCACACACAGCCTTCTAAAGAGACTTGTAACAAGATGAGAAGAAAAACATAGGCATACTGGTTTGTGAAAATATTATTACAAATGAAAGAAGAAAAAATAGCCAAACATTCTTTATAGTCCATCTTTTCTAGCAAAGAAAATAACCTTCAAACCTAAAAACTAGAAAAATATAAAAAATATATTGCTGCTTGAGATAGTATGTAAGTGATCTGAGGCAGTCCCTAATTACATTAAATTAATCCAAGTCTTGAGACCCTGAAGATTTATATTCTAGGGAACAGTAGAAATGTACAAATGCGATCTGAGAGTCACTGCCAGAAATGATTTATTTTAATTATGCAAGAAGGGAGAAATGCAGGATAACCAACAAGAGGAACTGTGTTGGTAACATTACATTTTGACCTCTGAAAGAAAAAAAAAATCTGGAATGGCTATCAATTAGATTTAATTTGTATTTCTTAATTTGTATGAAGTCCAAGTAAAAAGATTAGGAAAAATACATGAAAGACAATAAAATGTACAAAGACTAAAATATACTATCCCATATGTATACATCTACATACACAGACACATTAAGAGAAATTTGGTTTTCATCACAATGTTTTATAATTATTCAAAATATGCAGAGTGAATTTCAGTCTTTAGAGACATTACAGTCTGGGAATCAGCAAGAAGTCACACTGTCAGGGCCTCTTGTCCCCATTTTCTATTGCTTCCCTGGGTCCCTGGTGACAAATCAGGAGGTTAGGGGCTGTCTTAGTCTGTTCTGCAGCTATAACAAGATACTACAATAGACTGGTGGTTAAAAAAAGTGGAAATTTCTTTCTCCTAGCTCTGGAGGCTGGATGTCTGAGATCAAGGTGTTGGCGTGGTCATGTTGGGGTGAAGGCCCTCTTCCCGGTTCATAGCTAGTGTCTTCTTTCTGTGCCTTCCCACAGGGAAAGGGGCTAGGAACCTCTTTTATAAAGAGCACTAATCCCATTCATGAGGCCTCTGCCCCCAAGACTTGAGCAGATCCCAAAGGTCCCACCTCCTAATACCATCATCTGTGGGGTTTAAGATTTGAATATATGAATTGGGTGGGGTGGGATACAAACATTCAGACCATAGAGAATATCCTCAGAAGACTGGTAATAGAATTTCCATTGTCTCAAACTCAGAGCAAAGAAGTTACTGAAATTATATTTTTGTTGAGTTGACCAAGTTTTCAAAATGATTAGGTGATTTAGATTTTTCTTTTCTTTTTAAACAAACATAAGTGTTTAAATTCCAGGTACTCTTTCTAACCAGTATTGTGGCAAGTCACTTCATTTTTCCGAGACTAAAATGTTCTTATGTGAAAAAGGGAAATATTAGTAAGGTCACTTAGAGATGGGAACTTCTCTGCACGTGTGTGAGGCCTGTTGATGAGTGCATTACCATCGCAGTGAGCACAGGTAGCTATGAGCAGAAGCAAGTCTCTCAGTTTACATCTCTTTCCTCATGCTTGTCATCTGCACAGGGCAAGAAAGTGTAAAGAAAGCTAGTAGATCACCCAAGGGGTTATCACAAACCGCAATAATCAGAAACAGAAACAGAAACCATTTTATTACACTGCTTCTCACCGAGTTAAATAAATAACTTAATAAAAATAAGGAGTTAATATTTTTAAAGATATTTCACAACTCCAGAAAAGGAAAAGGCATTTAAATTGTAAATGTTCATAGTAGGCACTAATTATACTTTGTGCCATTTTTTTAAATGTTGTTTTTCAACTTTAAATTTGCCTAGAATTTATGAGAAAAGTGGCACTATATTACAGTGGGGAGAAGATGAACTTTTCAATAGATGAAGCTGGGGTCAATTAGCTATCTGTAGAAAAAATAAATATGTCTGGACACTTACCATAAAAAGTAATCAGTTTGAAATGCAGATCTAAAAGTTAAAGGTAAAATAATAAAGCTTAAAAGAAGAGAAATCTCTGTGAACTTGGAGTATGCAAAGTTTTCTTAAACAGGACCCCAAAGGCAGTAATAACAAAAGGAAAACTTGATAAACTGTATTTAGATTAAGAATGTCTGTTATCAAATAACACCATTCAGAGAATGTTAAAACAATCTACAAAAAGGAATATTTTTGAAAAACGCATATTCAACAAGAGCACATAAACATCCCCTATTTATATCCACAGAAACAAGAAACACTAATTTGAAAGAACATGTGCAGTCCTATGTTCATTACAGCATTATTTACAATAGCCAAGATTTGTCAGCAACCCAAGTGCCCACCAGTAGATGAGTGGATAGAAAAAGCTGTGGTACATTTATACAATGAAATATTACTCAGCTGTAAAAAAGAAGGAAATATTACCCTTTGTGAGAGCATGGATGGACCTGTAGAGCATTATGCTAAGTGAAAGAAGTTGTGTCTCATTATGAAAAAGAAATTCACAGCTCAGGAAGCCTGGTAAATCTTCTAAAACCAGTAAAGTAAAAGACAGTGTGTGGGGGAAGGAGAAAAGTTAATTTAACTCTTGTTATAAAATAAAATTGAAAACACTTTCAAAGGAAAAGCTCCTCAGTTCTAAAACAATGTCATAATTTCTGGAATAAAAATTCTAACTCATATCCTTAGAGGTAGGGACAAGGGTTAGAGATAGAGACTGGTAGTCAAAGTTTAATATAGTGAAAATATTCAAAGCATTTCATTTATGAAAGAGAATAGTAGCCTAAGCTTAAAAAATTAGAAAATTTAGACTTAGAAAGATAAAACCAGAAATAAATAAGATAGAAAAAATTAAAATATTATAACTGATAAATTTAAGAGCTGATTTTTAAAATATATATATCAATGAACCTCTGTGAAAATAGAGAAGTAAAAATTGCAGTGCATTAAATATGAAAAAACATAGACTTGGCAAAGACTTTAAAATTAAAAGAAAAACATGTTCAATATTCCATTAATATATTTGCTTTTCTAAGAAACAATTTTCTAGGAAAATATAAATTATGAAGATGGATTCAAACAGTTGTAGAGAACAATAGTGACAGAAGAAATTTTTTAAAATTGTCAAAACCCTACACCCACACAAAGCTAATACTATATTCTTCTAGACTACAGAGCTTATTTTTATGTAGGTAGTACAATCAAATTGAAACTAATATATATATATGTATATATAATATATATATATATCCTTATATAATTCTAATTTCTCAAAATCAATTTTAGGATTATAGATTTAAGTCTACATAGTTAAAATAAAAAGTACACACAAGAGAACAGATGAATACTCATTAAATTTAAGGTGAAAAGGACTTTGTAAACTTGACCTAATAAGATGAAAATACAGAGAAAGTATTGCCTGATTTTACTATTACAAACATGAAAAACAATCAGCAAGATTACAGAGTAAAAAAAACTACCAGAAAACACTCTGCAAAGTGTTATTATAGAAAACATTGTTTTCTTAGTGTGTAAATTATTCTGGCAGATTGATCAGAAAACATAAATACCCAATTTAAAATGAAAATTTAGATTAGGATATGAATGGGTAACTCACAATGGAAAATTATAAATAACCAATGAACAGTTTATATATATTTACCCTTGCTACACTAAAAAAATGCATATTAAAGCTGTATTGACATACCATGTTTCTATTTATATCACTGGCAAAGGATGCAATATCCTGGGTAAGAGACAGCCCTTATAAAGGACATTCTTACACACTCTTGTGTAAACAGTATATATTTGTAAAAATT
Organism: Miniopterus schreibersii; assembly: GCF_964146895.1. Lineage (NCBI taxonomy): Eukaryota > Metazoa > Chordata > Mammalia > Chiroptera > Miniopteridae > Miniopterus > Miniopterus schreibersii. The sequence continues at coordinate 46,542,096 of NC_138107.1, forward strand.
TTCTGGAGGGAAATTTGGTAGTATGTGTAGAAAGCATTAAAAACCTGCAGAGCATTTATCCTAGCAATAACATTTTAGGAATTTATCCTAAGGATATGATCTGAGATGGGTATTAAGCTTTATGTTTAAGTGTTTTTATAAAAATATTAGAACAAATCAAAAGTCCATTAATAGGAGTCTGGTTAAATTATGAGACACCACATGATAGAACATGATTTAGCCACTAGTATCAATAATAAAAATAAGTACCTATGTACTTATTTTCAAATGTCTTCAAATCGGTAAAATACCATTTGGTAAACAAATAATTGAAAAATGTATTTACAACAAACAGTAACCACTGTTAACATTTTAATATTTGTATGCAACCTCTCTAACTTTTGCATGCATATTTATGTAATATTTAGAAGATAATAGTTATTCTGCAAGAGACTATTTTGATTTAAGCAAAAAAATTGGCTTTTTAAAATATACATATATTTGTGCATATAAAAGTGTAGTCTAGCCCTAGTCTAAGTGGCTCTGTGGTTAGAATGTCAGCCTGTGCAAGGAAGGGTCGTGGGTTTGATTCCCAGTCAAGGGAAGGCACATACCTGGGTTGCAGGCTCAACCCTGGTCTGGGCCTGTGCTGGAGGCAGCCAATGGATGTGAGTCTCTCACATCAATATTTATCTCTCCCTCTTTCCTCTCTCCCACCTCCCCCCTACCCCTTCTGCTCTCTCTGAATATCAATGGAAAAAATATTCTTGGTTGAAGATTAACATAAATCAATCAATCAATCAATCAATCAATAAAATGTGCTATCATCTCTGTTTTACAGATGAGGCACAGAAAGATTAATTCATTTGTGTAAGGTTGCACAGTTAATAAGTGCTGAAGCAGAAATTGAACCCAAACTACTGAGGCCCTGCTTTGGGCCCTGTGCAAGACACTGTTGATGCAGAATTGAGTGAAACATCCTCTCAGCAAATGTATTTATTAGCAAAACCACGAATTGTGGAATGTATTCTAGTGAAAGTATCAGAGGCACATCTGTAGTTGGGGAGGCTGGACTTAGCTCTGGCTCCTGGAGGCTAGTTTGTGACCTATGGTTCTTTGCCCAAACAGTGAGTCTGCTTCCAGCTACTCAGCCCTTTGTGCCTGTGGACTTCCACTGGGCTCACTTACCAGGGTACAGGCGTGTCAGACAGGCATAAATTCCAGCAATAAACACAGTTTGGGCTCTTGGAAAAAGGGCAGTAGGAAGAGTGTCCTTACTACTTATATCATATTTTTCACTACCAGGTAGTAAATTCTTTAAAGTTATGAGTAATGTTTGATCCAGTTTTTCAACCTTCATTATAGTTTTGCATCCTGTTTTCCTTGAAAACCAGTGGGGGGGTCGTGGAAAGAGTATTGGCTCTGTGATGACCTGGGCCTGAGCTGGAACCCCTGCTTCTTCAGGGACGAGTTGAGCAGAAGGTTCTTAACCTCTGGAACCCTAGGTTTCCCTGTGTTAAGTAGGACTAATGAAAATTGCTACAAGGTAGGTAGGTAGGTATTAGAAAAAAATTGACTTTCCTTCCATGTGGGAAGTAAATAATGAACTCACATAGACATGGCTCAAAGTGAAAGCAAACCTAATAAAAATATAAAAAAATCTTGCAGGTATCCTTTATATGCCATGGAATTAAAGCCCAAGACACATAAAAAAGAAAATATTATATTAAATTCCATCTTCTTACCTAAGGGAGGACCAGATTGTGTTTCATTCCATCCCCATGGCTAAGGAGGCAGCGGTTTCCCACCTAAAACCAAATTATCAGTCTGTGATTTCTGAGATAAACTGTCCCAAAAAGGCACCAGATATCACAGACCAGGAAACCAGGGCCACTCCTGGGCTTTCGGCAATATAAAGTTAGATCTTTGCAAATATGTAATCTTTTATGAGAAAGAATCTTCCATAAACTCCTTTCCCAAGAACACGTAGTCCTAGGGACACAGCGCTGTGAGGAGACCCTGGGAGATTGAGGCCCTAGCTATTTCTAGCAGCCATATTTTACCAAGTTGTTCTCGCCACATGAAATGTCACATTATTTCTAAGAGCACACAGACCAGTACTGCCTGGCCCAGGCCCAATTTAGGTAATTGCATTCTGTCATCTTTCAGGTCTCCCTTGTATTTTCAATTAGCCATAATTTATATTCCTCTCAGCTTATGACTAAAATTGCCTTGTATTGCAGCTGTGGAATTACACAGAGACAGCAGCTAAATTAACAAACAACTGGTAAATTATTGCTGTTTTTCATTTCTCGTTGGCCTTACATTTCCGTGGAGCTCTAAATGTCAGGGACTATTAGTTCCATTTTGTAAGAAAGACCACTGAAACCTCAGAGTAACCTAATATGTGCATCTATGAAGTTAGGTTACGAAATAAAAAGTAATTCCCATTTCAGTGTATACTTATACCTTAGGGCTGAAATAAAGAAAACAAATCTTTTCTAAAAGAAAAAAATTACTTAAATATAAAAAAGGATTATAATGTGCTCATTAAAAAATATTTTTTCTTCAATATTGTTTCCACTTGTACCAAGTACTGTTCCAGGTCTTGAGGTCCAGGGGTGAACAATCGATGACATCTTCTCAGATGCTTAAAGATGTACCAGGCCCTGTTTAACTCAGTTAGTATTCCCAAGAACTTTCTGAGATATATACTAATGTTACCCCTAGTTTACATGTGAGAAACCGAGGCAAAGTAAGTTTCAGCAACTTCCCAGAGATAGCACAGCTATCATCAAGGTTTCACACCTCGGCCATGTGATGCCAATAACTGCACTCTCCACCCCTGTGGTCCTCTCTCCCGCGGGTGGGACAGTCCTGGGCCTTCACAGTGCATAAAGGAAGATGGACTATAAAGAAGCAAAGGAGCAAAGAGCTCTCTGCTCGTGATTTCATACAGGGCTGGGAAGAGCATGAAAATGTTCTAGCTGGATAAAGATTAACAAGGCAGTTTCTTCGGGGGGGGGGGGGGGTACGGTAGGAAGCCTTTTCTGTTGAAGCTGGGAGATCTGGAAGGAGCCAGCTAAGCGAATATGAAAGGAGGTGTTCGAAGCACAACCCTAGGTGGTGACAGACTCTGTGGGCCTGAGGATTCAGAGTAAGCCCCGAAGAGCTGGAGCGCAGAAACTGGGGGGCTGAGGGCGAACCTGGGTCTCCCCAGACAGGCACAGGGCTATGAAGGACTCAAACAGTGTGAGGTGGTTAGCTTTCATTGTATGTGTGATGGGGGCCTTTGGAGGGTTTTAGGTAGATAAATGGCATACTCTGTTTTAAAAGATTACCCGGAAAAAAAGAATCTATTTAAGGGGTGGCAAAGAATGAAAGAAAAAAGACAATTCAAGGCCCCAGGCAGAGATGGCTGTTGCTTGGACTAGGGTGCATTGGGAGATTATGGGAGAAAAAGAAGATCGAATTAGAATATGTTTTTGTTGACTTTGCAGATAACTACTGGAGAAAGGCAGGTGTAAAAAAAAGAGGTGAATCAAGGAAGAACCATAAATTATCATTATTTATATAAACCTAAGTCTCTATTTCATCAAAGGATTTTGGTGGTTACATCTTAGATCCTTAGTGGACCAAAAAAAAAAAAAGATTAAATGGGATTTAAATTTGACTTTTTAAATTTCATTAACTGAGTCAATAGACTTTTATATTTATTTATTTGTATTTGTTTTAAGAAATAACGTAAGGTGCATATGTGCCCTGTTAGCCTTGTTCAACTTATTTACCAATTTGTGTAAAATATATTTGGGGTTTTGCAAAACTGCCAAGAAACCTGTTCATTTGAAATCATTACCTATCATCACTATAGAAATATCTGTTCAGAAAATGTCTTGAATATGTTATTTTGGTGAATAACCCACCAAGTTACATACAAATAAGACAACACTTTTAGCAACTAAATAGGACATCAGCTTATCATGATTAGTTCACACTTTCTAAATGGGAGACATTTTAAATTAAGGTCTGAGAGAGTACATCATGGTTCTTAAAATGTGTTAATTGTGAGAATAAAAGATGCCTAAAATAATTTAAATTGGATTTATTATGCAGAAAATTATTTAAATAAGGATTCTGGAAAAATTGAAAGTATTTGCCTTAATTCTTCATGGGACCTGATATATGTTAATGCATTTTGATATTAAAACTTAAATTTTGAAAGTATCTTATGTTTTTTCTTTTTTTCTTTTTCTGGTGTGCAATGTGTCCTTATAGATTTGGGCTGCTGCTTTGACTGATTTTCTGTCCTGAGCCCTTTTCCAGCATATTTTCACAGATTTAAAAAAAACCAATACTGATGTCAGAGGGTTTTAGTTAATTTGGGGTGGTCAACAGATTAGAGGGAGGAAAGAAGCCTGGGTATACAATGGTGGAACATTTGTAGTAAGAGATATTAGCAGATAATCTATGATCAATGCCATGTTTTATAGCTCCAACTCTCTACTGGGCTCCAAACTTACTAGAAGAGTTTTTCCACCTGGGTACACTGCAGGCTGACCCAGTTTGACTAAAATTGCAAATAATTCAGTTCTTGCATTCCCTACCCCAGTTCATTAAGTTGTCATTCTCCCAGTTCTCCAAGTTTCTACGTTTAGAGCCCTCCTTAGCAACTCTAACTCTCACACTCCATCTTTCACTAAGTCTGATTAATTTTACCTCTCAAATCTCTCTCCATTTTATTCCCTCCTCTCCTTTACTAACGTCACTGACTTAATTCCTTCCTTTCTCCATCTCATGGCTGGATTATTGAAGTTGTTCTGATTCTACCCCACTGCAACCCAGCATCCACACTGTTACCAGCTGTCTTTCAAAAACACACATTTAATTACCATTTACAAGATACTGACTTTTTTCCTTATTGTCCTCAAATTAATCCACATACCTTAATGTGGCCCTTTACAAAATAGCCTAACCCAATTTTACCATTGTGTTTCACCTTTCAATATTTAGCAACAGAAAGACTCTTAACCATCTCCCAAAGAAGTCAGCTACACTGAAGCTCTTTCACCTTCCTTAAAAATGTTCGCAAGTTTTTAAATACCTTGATTTAGGTGCTTGAATAACTTCCACTCTTCTCATTCAAGTATAATTATCACAAAGCTGGATTTTCACTTATTACCTATAAGAGAATCTTCTCTTTGAAGGTCCCAAAAGAACAGGCAAAGAGTATAAAGAAAATTCCAGGTGGGAAGCCAACAGCCATCAGTTCCTCCAGACCTCCCTTTCTCAGAGGTTATTATTTTTGTTTGTTTCTTTCCTTTTGTCTGCCAATTCAAGACTTAACACTTCTCAGGCTGTTGGTTGGAGTAGCTGCTCACAGCATCATGAACTCTGATTTCTTCATATTCTTTTATATCAGGTTCAATTTTTGAAGGAATTTCCCTGGGGCATTTACACTGTAAATCCTGATTCAATAAGTCTGGGTTTAGGGACATGCATATGTTTTTTATTTGCTATTAGACTGGAAAACAAAGTATAAAAGCATAAAAATTTAATTTAGGCACAGACACTGGAACACTCGCTTTGCTGCCACTAAATCCCAGTAAAAATATTCTTGGTGAACCAAGACCTCTTTTCACTCCTTTGGAGCCTCTTTGCCCCAAATTTTGCCTAGGAGATGTCATTCCTAAGGCACACCTCTTCTACCCCATCCCCCTTTTATCCTGAGTGTTCTCCACTATCCTATATCCTGTACTTTTTTTTTGTTCTCCCCCAGAAACAAGTTGGAACCTGGAATCTTCTGGTGAGGAGTGACGACTAAACAGACATTCACATTCCCCTACAGGAGCACACCAGACACAGCAGACAGTCCGCTATTGTCTCCTGCCTGATGAGGGATAAAAAATTATTTCTTAGTTTTCTTCAGTGAAATATGGTTCCCAGAATATGTGATAAATACTAAGGGTGTTGCTGTATCTAAATGATAGGATGGATGCAGATAGATGACAGATTGTTATTCAATCTAATGGCCTAAAATATGCAGAATACAAGCTCTTAATTTTTAGTGTAATTAATTGCTCTAGCTGTATAATTGCTTGTCATCTCAGTTTCTTATCCTAATAGATGTGTTGTTTGTTTTCTTCTCTGAAATTTCTCACTTGAAGGAGAATAGAATCTGACAAAATTGCAAACAACGCACTAAAAATTATGTGAATATGGAATCATGAAATATGTATAGAAAATCCATTTGAAAAATACATAATACTGTCATTATCTTCTAGTCTATATCTGGTGTTTTTACTTATGAAGAAATCAAACCTGGGAGATTAAATGACTTTCTAAAGATTTCACAAATACCTGATCTTTTGGCTCCTAGGAATCTTGACTCTGAGTCCAGTGCCATTTTTTTTTTTTTATCATTTCACATGGCTTCAATACTTTTTAAAGTCTTAGTAAACTATTTCCATTTTTCCATAGGTTTTTCTTCTGCAATCAACTCCCCAAACCCTTGTTCTTAAAATCACTTGGGGCACAGAGAAGTTCATCTGAACTTTCCTAGTGGGAATGGCTGAGAATAAAGAGGATCTTCTAAACCCAGCTTGCTCTTGTGACTATCAGTGCTGTCCTATCAAAGTAAAGCAAGGAGGCGAATGAAACTTGAAAAGTTATTAATAACATCCTGCTATGGATAAAACAAGATTTTTTTCCCTTGTCACTTTTTCTAAACAATGTCATGCTTCTAGATGAACAGTCCTGTCCTGGAGACCAATGCCATTCCCAGCTTCTTCCAGATGTGATGGCTGTCCTTTGCAGAAGTGGGGGTTGTCCTAGGACTCTGGGTGCGCTGTCCGTGGTGCTGAATGACCAGCAATAATACACTTATAACCGTGCTACAAAATGCTCTCCCTTCTGACCAAGTGGTCAGTGAGATGAAGCAGCATCTAACTCTGCCTCAGAGCTTTGCAGGGGCCTGGAGGCAGCTACGAAAGACCTGAAACCCTTTCAAAAACGGAACAGCTCAAAATGATAGCTTTGGGAAAGTCTCGTTTATAATTGCTACTGAAGTTAAAAGGAAAATTCACATCACCAGGGGAAATAGATTTAAGTTTATTTCTAACTATTCTGCTTTTCCTGAAATAATATTATTAATATGCTTTTAAAATTTAAAGCAAGAACTTTGGTTGCTGTGCCCCTAGTTATATGTACCTTCAAAAAATGTAAGGAATATAGGGTGGTGTAGTATAACTGTCAACCAAAAGAATAAAATTAACAAGAGAAAATTAGGTACAATTCACTCTGTGGATATAGGAGCATTCGATCAGCATTAAAACTCAGCTTTAGGATGGGATCTATGTAAAATGACCAAGCAGGAGCAGTTGTGGACAAGAGAGGTGGAAACACCTTTCATGGTGAGTTATTATAAATTGCAAGATGTGAATTACTACATATTTAGAAGACACCTTCCATCTGCAGCCCTTCCATGTAAAAATATCTTCTCATTCAGCTTCCATATACTCTAAAATGAATATTCATAGGAGATAGACTGCTGCACCTAATTATTCCAAATAGCCTCAGCTGCTTTGCTCTCCATTTTTCTGGCATAGGTACCCTATATTCTAATTACAGACATTCTCTGTTATGCACATAGAATCAGGATTGCAAATTGTAGTGTGCCCCTCACCTCTCTCAAATATGCAGTGATAATGTTTTTATTGGCATTCAAGTCTTACTGACCTTGGTCTCTGCTAGTGCTATGTGATGTCCCCCAAGAATTCCCTCCAATCATACTGATTGTTTAAAATTCACTGAATAGGCCATAGTCTTTCTTGAGTTCTGATCTTTATCTGCCCTTCCTCCTACCTGTAAACATTTTTCTCATTTCCTTATATGGATAATTTGTATTTATCATTCAGCTCCCTGTTAAAAGTCACTTTCTTTAAGAAACTGTTATTTTAGATCCTTCATTCCTCCACACAGGCTTAGAGTCTTTGATCTCCCTCCTGGTGCATCCCCATCATATCATTTAGTTATGATCATTTCTTTCTTTCCCTTTATTTTATCTTCAATGTCCAGCACAGTGCTTGGCAGATGGCCACTTACTGTTTATTACAACAAAAGAATGAATAAAAGTACAGTGTGGTTTTTTCCCATTGAGTTAACATGTATTCTTATTTTATGATAACACAATAGTGTCCTACATGCAGAATGCATACTCATATTCAGCGTGTCTGCAGAAGAGTTGAGAGGGGAAAAGATTGAGGGCAACATTGTGGGAATTGGTGATGGAAAGTGGTTTCAGGTCAGATTCCGTTCTTCAAGTCTTCAAGTCAGTTAAAACTGGTAAAATTAAAAATATAGCTCTGGACTTTATCATGAAAAAAAGCGTTTGCTTTAAGAAGTTGCTTATTTAGAACGCCTGATTTCTGCCTTTCAGAAATAAGGCATTTGAGGAACCTTATTTCAGTGGACTAAAAGAACTAAAAGAACCAGACCTCTGCAGATTTCAAGAGAATTCTGGCTGAAAAAAATAAATCACATAAAACTTTCATGTTTTTCTTTTTGTTAAGTCTCAGTAGAAAATAGATAGGCTATAAAGGGCACCATTATAATTATTTCTATCTGGGTTCAGAATCAATAGTATGACCTTTCATAAAGATCAGAAAATTTATGTTGCTAATTATAATTTGTTTAAATAAAGATTAAAGAGACTTTGTATTACCTTCACACATATCTGCAGGGAAGGCCTTGGACAGCTTGAGAAGTAAATATGAGATTAGAAATTTTAACAACAAATTTATCAATAGAATGGGTAGTTTGTAAATAATAAAAAAAATTTATATATGATTTATTGTACATCTGTAGTAAATACTATACACATACACACACCTATATATACTGAAATTTTTTGTGCACTGGTTGACATAATAAAAACATGAGATGTAAAAGTAAGTTAAAGTGTATGGTCTTTGCTTCTGCTAGTTTATAATGTTATTTTCCTAGCTGACAATAAGAAGGTAATATTTTTTTTCCCCCAAGCAGGAACCACACATATAGACATTTTTAGAAAATCTTGTCTCTCTCTGTAGTCAGTGAGGGTTTAGATCACATCTGGTTTGGTGATCCCACACAGAACTAAGCTGAATTAGCTTAGTTTAGGAATCATAATAGCATTTGTCTGTCTTCCCCATGTTGGCTTAATGCTAATTTGGAGCTCTTCTTTTTCTCAAATCCCAGCAAATAAGCTATATTTACATGCATTTATGTATACTGAAACTTTATATAAGGTTTCTGGAAGATGGATAATAGATACTTCTCCAAAGAAGACATATAGATGGCCAATGGATATATGAAAGGTGTTCAGCATCACTAATCACCAGAGTGATGCAAATTAAACCACTATGAGATATCACCTCACACCTGTCAGAATGGCTACCATCAATAAATCAACAAACAAGTGTTGGCGAGGATGTAGAGAAAAGGGAACCCTCATGCACGGTTGGTGGGAATGCAGATTGATGCAGCCACTGTGGAAAGCAGTATGGAGTCACCTCAGAAAATTAAAAATGGAACTGCCTTGTGACCCAGTGATTCCACTTCTGGGAATATATCCAAAGAAATCCAAAACATTAATTGGAAAGAATATATGCACCCCTATATTCACTGCAAGATTATTTACAATAGCCAAGATTTGGAAGCAGCCCAAGTGCCCATCAGTAGGTGAGTGGATTAAAAAGCCATGGTACATTTACACGATTGGATACTGCTTGGCTGTTTAAAAAAAAAAAAAAAGGAAATCTTACTTTTGTGATAGCATGGATGGACCTGGATAATATCATGCTAAGTGAAATACTCAAGCCAGAGAAATACAAGTACCATATGATTTCACTCATATGTGGAATCTAATGAACAAAATAAACTAAAAAACAATATAGAAACAAATTCATAGAGGCAGAGGACAGAGGAGAGGGGTTGGGGGCAGGGTTACAAAGATAAAGGGATTAAGCAAAAAAACCTCATAGACACAGACCTCAGTAAGGTGAATACCAGAGGGAAAGGGGTGGGGAGGTAGGAAATGGTAAAGAGGGGGTAAATCAAAGGAGACTTGACTTGGAGTAGTGAACACACAATACAATATATAGATGATGCATCATAGAATTGTACACCTGAAACCTATATAATTTAATTAACCAATGTCATGCAAATAAATTCAATTAAAAAATAAAATTTTAAAAATGCAAAAAAAAGTAAAACCAAAAGAACTCTACCATGTTACAATACAACTGTATTTCTTTTAAAAATGAATGATGTCTATGAATTCATTTATACTTTTTGCCATTTTTAATAAAATAATAAAGTTATACTGATTCATAATAATAACAGTTTGTGGGGAAAAAGTAGTAACAATGTAATTAACCAATCTAAAATTTCAAAATTGAATATAAACTATGTTAATTTTACATTTTACAGTAGGGGAACTACACTTTGAGATACATTCTTTAAAAAAGATGCTAACCACTGTAAATTAAATAATAAATGAACATTTGGATATCTGGTTAAATTTGTGTGTGATTGGCATGCATATTGTGTGAAAATTATAATCACTTAAGAGTAATTACTCTGAGAAATATTTTATTAACCATTTAAGTGTCTGTTTATGACTACATGTCTAATAATATCCCCCTTTTATTACTTTTTAGATGAATACTACTCTACCTTCTTAGAGCAGTAATTTAGAATTAACATCACGTTACTGAATAAATTAAATAAGCTTGAGATGAAAGCAATCTATTAAATTTATGCTTCAAAACAACTACATAAAGAGTATTTCATTATATAAACAAATATCTAGCCATTATGTTGTATACCTAAAATTAATATATGTCAATTACATCTCAATAATTTTTGTAAAAGATCTAACACCTTCCCCCACAAAAAAACCCTACATAAGAAAACCAGTACTTCCTGGATATCAACACAACACAGTAGATTACAGAAAAAACTTAAGAGCAGAAAAGTTGGTTCTAATTTATTTTAATTCTGTCTTGTTTGAAAAAGATTATTAATATTGTGTAGGCTCCTTTTTTCTTTATTATCACCTCTCAATAGTAAAAGGGGAAATATGAGAAAAAAACTGACAAAATAAAAATGAGAAGTAATTTGCATTATGGTTTGGCAGCATAAAATGTTAGCTATTGACCTTTGAAACTCTTCTGTCTTAGTTGTTGAGAGAGTCTTATATGAAAAGGCTGGTGAATCACCCTTTCAATCAATAAATCTCCTTTCATGGACGTTATGCTGTTGCCAAGAGTTGATAAGCCCAGCTAATGTCCCTAACGGCCCTAAAAAGCTTCTTAGGTCTCCAATACAATGCTCCTCATTAGAACTTCCTAGAATAAGGCAAAGGATATAAGATTACTAACATTAAATTAGGGGGGAAAAAATGAGGCTATTACTCCTAGTCCATAAAAAGTAGTCCCAGAACAATTGGAGTTAGTCACACCCTCACATTACTGCTCCTGTGTGTTTTGATTCCCAATGTGAGACTTGTGTTGGCAGAGATCAGAGAACCTGACCTTGCGAGTCACACAGAATGACCTGGAAGGGTGGCAGAATGATCAGAAGTATAATCTTAAAATAAACTGAAACTATTTACATTATCAGTTAAATATTTAATGTCAAGATCTGGGCCCATATTATTTAATGGAAAGAAATTTCATGGGCACCACTTTTTCTTCATGGAGTATAAAGAAGTACACCAAAGAACCAAAGAACACAGATTGTTTCTACTCACACTTTTTTCCTAATTCCAATATTTCTATTTTTTTTTAATCCATTGGTAAAAAATTAAATACTGATTTTTTTCACCCCTGCAATAAATTTTAAAAGGAATGTTGATCTCCATATATCAGGAAAAGTGTACTAATATAAAATCTGTTCTCAGTGCTTGGCACTGAATAAATGAATGAATAACACATTTATCTTTTAAAAAATTATTTGTAAAAACTGTTAAAAAATATAGGCATGTAGTCCAGAATATTAAGACTACAACTGTAAATGCAAGATGGTATATTCACTTCTATTTTGTGATTTCTTTCTGTAAATGACTTACTTTTTGAAATTTTCTTGTTTTAAAGGAATGGGAGAAAATTGAAATCTATAATTTTTGTTTTAAAAAAATTGATTTAGCAATATATTACTATGTTATTTTCATCACCAAAAGTTATGACACAGAGTTTTGTAAGAAAAACATATGACAATATTGATGTGCATTGTTTCCTTGTTAAGATCCATGTGGTTACCATAGAAAAGAGCAGGTGGATGTGTACATATCCTGTAAAATCCTGTAAATAACATGGGCACTGGCACTCTGAATGCAATGATAGTTCTTTAAAAATTACCCATCCTCTAATTTTATTATCTTTGGCTCTCATAAAAGAACTATACCATTGGTCGCAGGAAATTATTTCTGTCCATCATCTGATTTTCCAAATAATAACAGAAATACTCTGCAAGGAGTGGAACTTGCAGTTAGATGTGCTCTGATATATTTTGTAATTAGTTTCTCAGAAACATGAGCAATATTTTGAAAAATACATGCAGTTTTGAATGAGAACAGTTAAAAAGGATTTTGGTGGTTGGTTCCTTTATTTTCTGGTTCTCGATTATACTGGTTTTCAAATGAATGATTTTGTAATTACTGGGTGTTACTTGATAATTAAATTTTTTTTGCAGCTAATGCCCATTATGCAATAAAATGTGTTGTGCTAACTACACTGAATGAATTTATTCATATTTTCCTGGAACATATATACACATACACAAATATGGAAACAAAAATGTTAATTCCAATTTTACTCTATTGCTCTGATTCTTTATTTTCTGATTTTAATTTCTCTTTTTCATTAAAGAAAATATCCTTTCCCCATTTGATGCTAAATTTTAAAAGAATTTTCATACATTAGACTTTATTCTGGGATTTATGCTTGGTAACACTTCAATAGAAAAAAAAAAATAGAGAGAAACAGATTTTCTAGGTTGTAGTTGAAGGGACTGTATTAGATTCCTAGGGCTGTTGTAACAAAATAGCACAGACTGGATTGTTTAAACCTATAGAAAATTACTGTTTCACAGTTTGGGGGCTAGATGTCTAAAATTAAGATGTTGGTAGGGCCATGGTCCTCTAAAACCTGCACGGAAATCCTTCCTCACCACTGCCTAGCTTCTGATGGTTTGCTGACAATCTTTGGCTTGCAGCTGCCTAACTCCATTCCCTGCCTTTATTATCACATGGTGTTCTTCCTGTGCCTGTGTCTTCACATGACTGGCTTCTTCTAAAGACAATAGTCCCACTGAGTTAAGAGCCCACCCTACTCCAGGATGGCATCATTTACCTTAACTAATTACATCTACAATGACTGTTTCCAAATAAGATCACATTCTCAAGTCCTGGAGGTTAAGATTTCAATATATCTTTGGGTAGGAGGCCCAACTGAACCCATAACGGTGCCCACCCATATCTAGAAGTATAGAAGTAGATCTTGGCATTCTGAGTAGGTTAAGGCATTGAGCCCATTACCAAACCTCCTCTCAGGTCCCATTTATGCTGCGCTTCTTGCCTCACAAACCTTTGCTGAAGATGTTTCTCAAGTTATACACCTCCCGTCCAATTTTTACTTATTGAAGTCCTGCTCAGTCCCACTCTGTATGCTGTCAGAGCCTTCATATCTAGTCTATGAAACTGACTAGTTGTACTTATATATTTATTAGTATGATAGTGGTTTGATTCATGTCTTTGTCCTTAAATAGGCTGGAACCTATCTAAATGCAGAGACTCTGATTCTTTCCCCATTATTATAATTCCAGTGCCTAGCACAGTGCCTGGCACAAAATAAACATTCTTAGGGATGGCTGAGGAAAAGAATGAATGTTTATCTTTGCATTACTGGCAAAGAAACAGTACTATAATTTGGTGTAGAAAATCTTGAAACCACTTAAGAAAATATGGCATACTATATATGAGGTATGTAATTAATAATCGTGGAAGAAAGACAAAGCTAGAAGTACATATCAGAAGGAAAACACATAGAAACTTATAAAAAGAAACTTAGAGGTGCGAAAATAGAATGTCAAGAAATAACAAAAAATAAATACCTGTGATTTTGGAATCATAAAGACCATTTCTAAACGTGGATTTCCAATATATCATGACATTTTGATTAACTTCTCTGGCGTCATATGGTATGAGTTGAAATGCTAGTTCATTAGTCTTTCTCTGACCATGGTCACATTACTGTGTTTCCTCACCCACAAAAGGCGGATAATAATTGCAACCTATTTCATAATGTTAAATTTGAGCCACTTAGCTAAAGCACCCAGCAAATATATTTATGAAGCTTGAGCTCAATCTTGAAAGCAATACTTGTTTTCCAAGAAAACCAGGAAAAAGCATTTAGATGGCATTATCTTTTCAATTTGAATATAGGTATTAGGTAAAATTCTCAGAAAGGCCTCCAAAAAGAATTAAAGGGGACAGATGGCACAATAGCCAGGACACTGTACTACAGCACAAACATTGTGAAGCAGATTACAGAAACCAGCATGTGTCAATGGACAATGGATTAAAGTAGCCAAAGGATATATATTTATCAGAGTTAGTAGAAAGTTAAAGAGAAAGGATGAATTAGGAGAGTGCTTCTCAACCTTTAATCTGCATGTGAATCTCTTGGGGAACTCATAAATACAAAAATTCTGATTCAGTGGGTCTGGGGTGGGGCCTGGGATCGTGAATTTCTAACAAATCTACAGGTGATGCCATAACTGATCTTGAATAAACTTTGAGCATCAAGTTTCAGCTATACATGGAAAGGAAGGGGGCATCTTAATTGACATATTTGTCATCGATTAAAAACCACCTTGAGATACTGTGAAATTTTGGTAAGCAAGTAAAAATGGACATTCAACTAAAAGATTTTAGCTGCATAAATTCTTATAACAGCTTATCAAGACTGGTTTTATATAATATGGACCTCATTGGCCAGTTTTGGTCACAGAGAATAATGTAGTAATGGTTACCTCAAACTTAATTACACAATTTTTTTTTTTTAACAATTCCAAGAGGAAATCATCACACACCCTTTTCTACATAAGAGAATAAAAAAGTATTATTGAGCAATTGTGATTTTATATATTTCTGGGGATTAGTAAAGTCTTTTTAAGGAAAAACCAATTTGTTTAATTTTAAATAAATTGACAGTATTTTTATGGAGGTAGTATTTTATTACTTTTACATAAAATTCGTTCATAAAGGACAAATCCAAGATGGTATTTAATTTTATTCATTAATCTGTGTCTCTTGAAACCATATCACCCCTATTCCAACATATTGTATCATATGAACAAGCCCACACTCACTTCAAAAGTCATTGAAAGGCAGCCTGCATGTACCTTAGATTTACTGAGACATCAGAATTTCATTTCATGAATTCCAAATGTTCAATTATAGCTTGGGGAGTTTTATGGGTCTTCTCATTTGATTCTGTGAATGTTGGAAAATTGGAAAATTAGCAGCATATTGTCAGTACATAAGTTTTTAGGAAAAAGTCAATGACACAAAAAAAAGAAAGAAAACTAATCAATGTAGCTGGGTAATGGAGAATAGGTGTATTCTCTAAATAGATTTCTCTAACCTGTATACTTTCAAATACATTTTGCAATAAATGAATCTGAGCATGAACTCCTACGTGCTCTTTAATCCTGATAGATCCTAAGAGGATACCTAATCCAAAAGCTCAAAAACGTACAACAAATTTGTAGACCTCATTATCAATTTCACTAACAGCCATTGTGTCTGATTTATGATGGTTCAAACACAGGAGAGCTGAGAAACAATTTGTTCCACACACCAATTTTTTGAACTCATGTCAAACCAATATGCCAGCAGGCAAAACAAACAACATAAACAATCACCAATGAAACTGTGGTTTAAAAGTTCAATAATTAACAGTGTAGAATGTAATTGTACACCTTTCTACAGACACACACACACAAACCACACAAACATGTATATATAAGTAACAAATTATGTTTATATTTCTTTTCTACCACTATGTTTAGGAATGGTTTGGGCTTGAGTACTGAAGTATTTGCTTGAACCTTACATATTCCCTGCCAGGGATTGAGCCTGCAACCAAGGTATGTGCCTTTGGCCAGAATCAAACCTGGGACCCTTCAGTCCACAGGCTGATGCTCTAACCACTGAACCAAACTGGCTAGGGCACAACATAATAAATCTTATAGTCTAAATACCTCTTCTACTTAGTGATTTACCACATTCAAATGTGAAGTTTTTTCCTTTGCTTCCATTGCTATATTTAGGTCAATGTGCATTACCATCTCACCCTTTTTAAAATCCACCGTCATTTTCAAAGGCTCTGACAAATTATGTTGTTTTATGAACTTTTTAAATTCCTATTCAGACAAAAATCACTTAACCTGAAATGATTGCTTGTTTCTCTGGAAAATATGTCTGTTCTTTCTATACATAAGAACTCATGTAGAATTCTATCTAAGCATCTATTTCATAAATCCCAACAATTTGACCTGAACCATTTGCAATTCAACAAAAGAATCCTGTCTGAGATGAGTTGGCAAATTATCCCCAAACCCAAATCTTAACAATATATATAAACTTATTTCTTAAAGCACAGCATCTTCAATCCAATCATGAATGCAAAGCAGCTTAAACTGTGCTATTTTGTGGGTATAAGTAGTGTTTTCTTATACCACAATATTATTGTGCAGAGAGATGTGACCTGAAAAGTTTAAAAGGGAAAATAGCATTTTTTAGTATGTAGCAACCAAGTAGATTCAAGCAGAGAGATGGCCTTGCAAAATCACTCCACAGATTCTATCATGTGATGGTGAATGTCTTTCAATGGAATTACATAACACTTGAGCTTCTTTTCAAAGTATAAAAATGGAGTTCTGTTTATGTCACAATAGAACAGAATAAAAAAAGAAAAAATATTTGTAAAACATACACAGGTATTATATATGGATATAGATATAAATATAGATGCAGATATACAGATATGTAAATATAGAGATAGATTAGAAATTGGATGGGTTTATCACAGATACTCAAATAAGTGAGCAAAGATTATTACATAATTAGAATAAAAAATATTATGCCTGAGTTTAACTCATCCATTTAAAAAATCTACACTGGGAAAAATCATGCAGTCTTAGAAACAGAAAGTACTTCACCTAAGGATTCAGCTCTTAACTGAACAATTGAGGGTTTTATTCTTCATCGAAATTAGGGAGTTTTGAGATTAGAATTCCAGTTTAACTTTGCTCTTACTAACTGTATGACTTTCTAAGATTGCTTGATTTTGAGATTCTGTTTAATCAGCAAGCCTTGCATAATTCCTCTGAGGAAGCAAAAAGCTGACTTTGGCTGCCACAAGAAAAAGGGATTTAGTAAAAAAATATTGTAGAATCAATGGGAGACTGAAAGACCAGCTAAATCTGAGGGGCAAATTTTAAAAATCCAAAAGGAAGAGAGGAAAATCAGTTTTGACTTAGGACAGTTTCTTCAAGCAAAATGTCAATTCTGTGTTATTCAGTTTCACCTCAACCAAACCCTTCCACTTACAAGCTATGAACTTATTCTTGCTGAGTAACTATAAACCTGTTTCTGGGTCCAATTACATAGCCTTATATAGTTAATGTAAACACTGCAAGTGAAAATGTAGTTGCTTGTTGGTGGTGGTTTGCTGTTGTTTTTGTTTTTCAAGCACATGTAGATATATGGAATAGTTGGGTTAGCCTTAATAAATACCTTCATACTCGATATAGCACTAAGTTTTATGGTGAAGGAAAAATATGATTGAAACCATTAGATTGAAACCATAATGCTTTAGCTTTTAGGCATGAAAATTAAGACTCAGGGTTAATCTTGAAATAGCTAAAGTGCAGAGCACTGTGATTTAAGTTATGCCAGGAAAATGCCATTGCTTAAAAGTTTCTCACTAGTACCTTACCATCTCTTGATATTCTTATTAAAATTTTTAAAAATGTTATTTGATAAAAAAAATCTCTTATCTTGATCTGCATAATAGTGATATTTAACATTATACTATTTCATAATCTCTGTATTCTCTTTATTTAAAAACATATGTGTTAGCTATTTACCTATTGAAAAATTAGCTTACTTAAGAGTGACTTAGAGAGCAAAACAAATATGAAACCAAAAGAGTCATGGTAGAAAGGGTACTGCTTACACACATGAAAATGTTTATATTTTCACTGGATTTTTAAATCTTAAAGATCAATTTTAACATAACAGAGAAGTCAGAGGTTTGTTAGGTTTTGCAAAGACATTCATCTCGTTCCATTGTTTGAATGAAACCAAAAAGTCTAGGATTTAACAATGTTGGGTGGAATGCAAGAGGAAATAAACAGAAGCCAATATTTTGCTCATCATCGTGCATCTGCAACTACTTAAAGTGCATTGGAACATTTTATTCATACAGACAATAATAGACATGAGAAAATTAACTGGTCACTAAAGGGAAACCACCTTTAATCACTGTGTTGACATTATTAAACTGCAGTGCATTCTTATAAAAAGTCTCTCTTCATTTAGGATGATAAATTAGGATAAGTTCCATGTTTCTTTGACTCCTTATTGCATGTCAGAGGACATATATCATCATGATTTATAATTGTCTTCCAATAGTTGACTGGCAATGAGATGTTGAAGGTCAACACGATGGCTCATGGTTGGGTTCTGGCTCTGAGAAACAAGGTGTATCAGGTGTTCCCCTTTCCCATGTGCAGGAGGAAAATACAATTCAACAAACTGGTTTTGTAACAGTGGTAATTTTGACAGTGTGATAGTGGAGTCAAAAAGTAGATTAACAATTTGACCTATAACCCTGCTAAGTTTTACTCAGATTATAGTTTTATTCAAGTGTTTACTGCTATTCAATGAAAACACAACCATCTGCCTTCAGAAACTATACACACACTAATTCATTCATTCACCTAAAATGTACATTGAGCCACTGCCTTCTGCCACTCATATGCAGGGGAGCCTTTTAAACATCAGACAAGCTGTCTACTCTGACAAAGTTTCCAGGACAGTGGAGAATCCAACATTAAACAATTAATTACAATAAAATGTGAATGTGGTGGAAAAAGTACAGGGACCTCGGGTAGCATGGATCAGGTGTTCTAACTGAGCCTAGAAGATTAGGGAAGGCTTCCTGGAACTAACAAAATACTCACATGCATATTAAGAAACCTAATTAGAAAAGGGAATAAATATTGGGAGTACTCCAAGTTAGTTTACTCTTTGTTTTATCACTAAAAGTGGACACAATACCATTTATCCTTTATCTAATTTTTAAGAAAATCAAATCACAAAATCAACACTGATCCAAATATTCTGAAGAGTTAAAGACTTTGTTTTCATCAAAATTAACACAAATGATTGAATTATAAAAATCATGCATTTTAGATTGCTATGGCAACATTTTGATGAGTGCAGGTCTGAAATTCTGAACAAATTTTATGTGTTTAAGTTTTTTCAGGAATTACTTTCAAGTTAACTTGGAAACCAGAACTATTAAAATAAAGCATGAGCCTATACTGACTTTACTGCCATTCACATATAATGAAATATTAAAACTGAAGCTTTACCAAGGTGTCAAATGTAATATATGTTATATATCTAAGTGGAGTGTCAGTCGAATCATTATTTAAAAGAAGGTGGTTGAAACAGGTTGAGAATTGATTTTATCATTCTGGATCCCCTCATCCGGAGAGTCCTGACTTGATATCTAGGATATAAAATGTACCAGGAAAAAAAAAAAAAAAAGTGATTTGTCAATAGGCTTTCTGAAAGAAAACTGCTGTGCTCTATGATTTTCATCACCTTCCCTCATCTCTTGGAAAAGGGTGGGGGAGGGAGACTACTTCTCTCATGTTAATTTCAGAGACAAAAAGTTTAAGGCTCCTTACAAAAAGCTTGGAATATATCCTCTGCAGTTTGGAAAGAATAGTAAGCAGGTCACAAAGATTGATTGAAGAGCTGATTGGGAAGGAGAGAAGCAGGGAGATGTTACTGCTTCTTGCGGGTAATTGAACTGCCTTTCTTTGGTAGGTCAAATTACCCATAAGTGCTTCCAATTGGGACAGATAGAAACCACATGGGAGGGATAATGAGCCTGGAACTTTTAAAGTCATACCCAAGAAAAATTCCTGGAAAGTAAGTCAAGACTCTAGAAAATATGGAGTGGCTACCTGGAGCTGGGAGGGAGGGTGGTGGATCTACAGAGGAGGCTATCAGCTGAAGGAAAAGTATACCTACATCCTGAAAGTTTCAGCTCAAGAATGTGTTCAGTACCAAGGACAGATCCCACCATATCTGAGAGAGATTTTTAAATATGTCTTTATTGATTTCAGAGAGGAAGAAAGAGGGGGAGAGAGAGAAACATCAATGATGAGAAAGTCATTGATCAGCTGCAGCCAGCAACCCGGGCATGTGCCCTGACCGGGAATTGAACCCCGATCACCTGGATCCTAGGTCGATGCTCAACTGCTGAGCAACGTCCGGTCGGGCTATTACCTCCATTGAAGCATCAGCTGGGCACACACAGTAAGATATCATTTTATACCAATATCCATTCATGTAAGAAATTTTACTGACCTCTTTCTTTAAGTGTCGCCCTTTCTATCACATCCCCACTCTCCAGCTATGAATGAGTTATTACGGTTATTAGAAGAGCAGGAAGGAATGAGAATAGAATATCCATACCTACCATCCCATTTGCAAATTGACAGCTTAGTATTGGCCTAGGCCAGAGGATGCGAGAGAAATTGCTGTTAAGTCAGGTTTGGCACTGTGGTAGATTGTATTGTTTTCCAACATTTCTTTGTTTCCTTTCTGCCCTTGTCTTATCTCCTGTCCCATTGTGGGGAGTGTAATTCCTCACCCCATGCTGAACTGGGCCACATGAGTTTTGTGGTAAATGGATTGTTAGTAAATATGACAAGAGCCGAGGCTTTAAATAAGGTGCTTGCAGGATTTTTTTTTCTTTATCTCTTGCACTTCTGTTATTTAACATGAGAAGAAAATGTTCTGGGTAGTAGCTGGTTGAAGAGTGATGAAGACAGGTGGAAACACCTGAAATGAACTAAAGCCTTATATCCAGATTAGATCAGCTGAGCCCAGGAGAGTTCAGCAGAACTAGAGCTACTCTACAATTATGAGAGAAATAAATACCTGCTCAACCAGCCACTAACATTTTGGAGATATTTCTAGTGCAGCAAAAAACGATTATAAGCATTTTGATTACTATAGATTGGCCATTCTAATTTTTTAACTGAGATTCTGTTAATAATTTAATACAACTAGAGAAAATTTCACCATCTTAAAGTGAGGTTTAAAACTGAGGCCAAAGACTGAAATTGTTTTCAAGGGCAAGAAAAAACTCTTCTACTGACTGCATGTTAAAGAGAAAATGGGAAACAAGGTTTAAGTTGTATAGTATTGAGTACCACAAATTGCATTTGTCTAATTTTCTAGTTTTTAAACAGTTCTTCAGAGTGATAATCCCCCTTTCCATTTAAAAACATAAACATCAATAATACATACAAGATTATACTGTTTCTTATTTTCAAACACTTTTCCACATCAATCTATAATTAATGGGCACATAAAAATAGTCACTACGTATTTTTCAAATTTACAATGTCTAGAACTGAGTTAACAAAAACATAACCTGAATTAGTTTCATTGTGTGTGGAAAAATGCTTGTACACGTTTACTGTTTTCTAGTGCTAAGGAATAAATAAGTAATCAAAACATCTTTCTAATTCATAATTCAGTTGAATTTGGCACATGTGTTGAAGGACCTTACATTTCACTTATCATCAAGAATATATGAAAGCAACAGTTCAAGAATGAACAAACACCAGAGTATTCTTTAGGTATATAAGAGTAAATCTAAACAGTTTGTTATAGACATTAGCTGCTGATCCTATGCTGGTCCACCGTGCTAATTTAATACATCTGCTCATATTACCTGTCCAGTGACAACCTCCCCTTTAAATAACAGAGCAAAAAGTATCTATAAATAGTTTTCATCCTATCATCCTGAGCCCAGGCACCCATTTCATACTAGGTAATAAGGTGATGTTAATCTTTTGATTTCTTTCTCTCTCTAGCAGATTACATCCTGTTTTAAATCAAACACAAACAAAATCTTACAAGAAACATAATTAGAAATGAAATTGCTCTAAAGCACCTTTGTCTCTGGAGGAATCTTTTCATCCTCTGTGATGTGCTGAGATGTATCTAATCGAATGATCAGCTGCCACCAAGTAATTGAATATCCCAGAATTTGAACTGCTAGAGAGCCTATGCATTTTACTTGTCTTATTTTTACCTCTAAATAAATAAAGGGGTGAAATGGACCTGCATGACACTAAATTGGTGCTTTTGATGGGAAGTTATTTATATTTCTAGTGTTCATTCTCAAGGCTATATATTATGTATTTGAAGAGGTATACTTGAAAACATAGTTACTCATCAGAATGAATACATGGGGTTTTAAAAGGAATTTTAAAGTAGCTCTAGAAATTTGAATTCTACCCTTTCAAAAAATTTTAGCACCCTTAATTATAAAATAAAACTTATTTTTTAAGAAAGTATTATGGTCACTAAAATGATGAAAATACTAAGACCCTTCCCTTGTGGAAAATAAATGGAAAACAAACTCCATAGGCAATGTAATTGAGGACTTTCACCAACCTGTTTTTTTATCACATGGATTCTTAATTTTTTGCTTTATGTTTACCCTCAAAAATAAGACAGGGAGAAAGTACTTTTCTACTCCCGCTACAAAAATAAATAAATAAATAACCACAACGTAAGAAATTAAAGTTGGTTAAAGTCTCTTACTTTGAGCGTAACACAGGCGTCCTTATTACATCTGTGAGATTTTAAGAGTATAAAAATTATAAAGCACTTGAAAACAGACCTTCTTATGACCTCAGATCTTCTTTACATTATCTATATATTTTGTGAAGATTGATAGTTCATATATAATATTCCCTTTTCCAGTAATTAGCAGGGCTCTAGTCTAAAATTCCCCCAGGGAGCAACAATCCCACCTCCAAAGACAGCTTGGGAGAAATATGGTAGCAATGCAAGGTTTCTTATCTCTAGGACCATTCAAAGGCTAAATGAGAAAATCTGTGATTTAAAATAGCTGATTTCCAGCACACAAACTTGCTGATGGTAGTAAAGCTCCCTAATGAAGTTACATTATAGTCTTGGCACAACATGGGAAGAAAGCCATTCCTGAGGAGCCACCTTTAATATAATTCTCCACATGTTAAATTTCAGGTAATAATCAGGTAGTTCGGAACTTATTTATAAATTTTATTTGAAGGAGGTGAATTAAATCAACCCTGACTGTTAAACTCCACCAGGATATAATTCTGCCCAGCTCATTTCTTTAATCATGCAAGCTGAGGGGAAAATGTAGAGAATTATCTTCAACAATGTATTAGTGCAGAGGTGGCCAATCCCCTAGCTCTGTCCATTTTCACAAAAGTAAACAAAGAGTTACCCACTTGCCTACAGGTGCTCAATGGTAATGCTTTTCTCACTGACATTCCCAGTGCCATTGGGGGGGTTCTTTCAGGCAATTTTCCTACGTCCCTCCCTGAAATCATTCATTTTTGAATCACAGGAATTTGACTAACTGCAGTCATTGGGTATATATGTGACTGCTACTCTTTAAAGATTTAAGTTACTCTTTATGGTCGTTTCTTCCAATATTATTCTTGCTATATTTCTTAGTAATGTCATTATGCATATATAGAATCCTTCTATTACCCATTCTCTCAGGTCCTCTCAGCTGCTCCTCCTCTGATCTCTTCCTTCACCTGACATCAGCTTTTTGCTTCCATACTCAAGCCCTGATCTTGTCACTGTAAACAAACACAACCCCTTCACAATCTCAATTTCATCGATACCACTTTCTAATGGTTACTTATCTTCACCTCACTCCCTTTAGTATTGCAACTCCATTAATTCCTTCACACCCAACAGGATCTACAATCTATTGATGTAACTACAATCTTATCAATTCTCACCACACTTATGTCATCATTATCTCCTACCCCTTTGATTCCATAATACATCAATAAAATAATTCCTGTACATATACTTTCAACCCACTTGCCACTTTTATATGGGTGTCCCCCCAAAACATGTATTCACACTGAATAATTACTAATCTCAATTGGTTAAATTTGAAAAGAAACAACAATTGAGCTATCAAAAAATGTATGTGTATATATTTTGGGGGACACCGTATATTGTGTACTAACTTTGGCAAAACTCCAACCCTGCTTAAATTCAATTCTCTGTCTCCTGTGATCCTACATACACATAACAAAATATGGCCATAGAATAACACACTACCATGTTGACTGTTCGCACTTTAAATACATTTCTATTCATCTCAAAAATACAATCTATAGAGTTTCATGTCAATCATATGACATTTCCCTGATCTCTTCACTTTCCTCACTAATATTTGGTGACTCTGCTACCATTTTAATGAGAAAAAATTATAAAAAGAATAGAACATCTATAAGTCCCCACATTGCATATATATACGTACATACATATATATATGTGTGTGTATACATATATATATATTCTATCTTCTCTCCTTTAACTATAGGTAAAATATCCATATATCTGAGAATGGCCCTTTAAGTTTTCTGACTTTCGTGTGGCTTTCTTATTTTGATAATATGTCAACACATGACTTTAGATATGGCATCTACAGTAGCAGATTTCTAATTTTCTTAATCAAAGAAGAAGCATTAGCTCCTTATTGTAACTCTGTTCTTCAATGAAGTCATTTTGAAAGCTCAGCCTAAAATACATTGCTTTAGCTTTACCAATGACTTAAGCCATTTAATACTCTCCAATAAAATTTTTTGTGCTTAAATATCTAAAATGTCCTCATACACAAGGAACTTCTATAAATCAACAACCAAAAACAGATAACCTGATTAAAAATGGGCAAAGGACACAGGTAATTCTCCAAAGAATGTATACAGATGGCCAACAAGAATAAGAAAATATGTTCAACATCACTAATTATAAGAGAAATCCAAATCAAAAGTACAAAGAAATAGCATCTCAGAACCACTATGGACAGCCATTAGCAATAGAAAATGAGTTTTGACAAGGATGTGGAGAAATTTAAACCTTGTACACTGTTGGAAATGTAAAATGATACAAGCATTATGGAAAACAGTATGGTGGTTCCTCAAAATACTAAAAATAGAATTACCATATAATCCACCAATCCCATTTCTGGGTATGTATCCAAAATAATGCTAATCAGGATCTCAAAGAGAGATTTGTACATTCATTCATTGCAGCATTATTCACAATAACCAATAGGTAAAAACAACCCAGATACACATCAGCAGATGAGTGGATAAATAAAAGTGGTGTATATGGCCCTTGTGATTTGGCTCAGTGGTTAGAGCATCAGCCTGCAGACTGAAGGGTCCTGCGTTCAATTCTAGCCAAGGGCATGTGCCTCAGTTGTGGGCTCAATCCCCAGCCCTGGTTGGGGCACATGTGGGAGGCAACCAGTTGATGTGTCTCACATCAATGTTTCTCTCTCTTTCTCCCACTCTCTCTGAAAAGCAATGGAAAACATATCCTTGGGTGACGATTAAAAAAAAAGTGGTACATATATAGAATGGAATATTATGCATCATTAAAATGGAATGAAATCCTGTCACATGCTACAAAATGGAAAAAAACTGAGGTCATTATGCTAAGCAAAATAAACCAGTCACACACAAAAAACTTTGATTCTACTCATATAAAGCACCTAAAGTAATCAGAATCATGAAAACAGAGGGTAAACAGGTAAAAAGATCATTGCCAAGGGCTGGGGGGAGGGAGAAGTGAGAATTAGTGTTTTAGTGAATAGAAAGTTTCAGTTTTTCGAGATGATAAAGTTCTAGAAATCTGTTGCACAACCATGTACTTAACACTATTGAACTGTAATACTTAAAATGGTTAAGATGATAAGTTGAATGTTATCTTTTTAAAAGCAATTAAAAAGTCCCCATTCTCTGAAAACTTGACTATAATTGTTAAAAGTCAAACCAAATACCACATAATATCAACCAAATGCCATAACTTTCAAGAAATGTCTGCTATACATAATACAAAGGATTTTATTAAGACACCAATAATTAAATCACAGTTCAATTTTTCAAGAAAGTTTCATTTTTTAGAGAAAAAAATGTAAGAAATTGTAACTTCCCCTCTTCGAGGTTTAAAAGAGACTACAATTTGAGATAAAATGGACTCAATTATTTGGAAACTCCATTTGGCATCTCCAATCAACAGCATTCTAATGAAACTGGAAAAAACTCACCAGTGGCCACATCAAAGTCTTGAGGCATAAGACCTTTCCTACGCATAGATTTCTAAAGTTCATGAGGCTTTTCCCATGTGGGGAACATTGTCCAGAACTGGAGAAAAACTGGACCTAAATTTGGAAAAATGAGAATGTTACTGGGGGACAATAAGGAGAACTTGGTCCTGTCTCCTTGAGGGAAAGATTTCAATCAAGAGACTAAATGTAGAAAAGAAAGCAAGACTTTATTGGCCGCAGCAAAAATACACTTAGGACAGTGAAACAAGAAAGGGCACAGAAGAAATAACAGGAGAGCCTGGGCTGGGCTGCTTTGTCTCACTAAGTCAGAGAGAGAAGGGGAAAGGTTCGGGGGCCTTGGAGACAGGTTCAGGGGTAAGCCCAGGACCAACTACGGCGCCCCAGTGCTCTGCTGGTTGCAGGTCTCATGGGGTCCCCTTGGAGGGGAGAAGGAAATGACAGTGGCATGCTCCCTTGGGGGCGCGGGAGCGCATGCTGGGTCCTTTGTCCTGAGCATATTTCTCTCTTGCAGGTGGAAATCTTAGGAAAGGTCTCAGGGGAGGGTCTCAATAGAATATTAATTAGCTTTCCAGTTGTGCTCTTTCTGGGTCATGGTCTCCACTGATTGGTTGGTGCCAGGGCACGGGTCATTATTCAATGCACCTGGTCCTAAGGCAGCCATGGTGTCACTTGTCTGGTTTTGCTTCTTTTCTGGGTCTGGAGCTGAAGTAAAACTGAGGCCTAGATGTTAATCTTTAGAGAGGAAATGCTCAGGGGCTTTGGCTCAGGGGGTCCAAACCACATGACCAGTGATATGCCAGGGAAGGATAGGTTACCCTGGGGACAAAGTTCTTGTTTTCTCAGTTTCATCCCTTGCTAGGCATCTGGGCTTCCCGCCCCGGTGAGTTTCTGTACCCTAATTTCTGTACCTGGCCCCTCTAACACAAACCATTTACTCTCAAGTGTTGTTGGTTTAGGGAAGATAGGATTTACTAGGCGGCTGCAAACTGCTGTTTAATTATCTGCCTCAGTTTCCCTATTCTACTTGCCCTGGAATCTTCCAAGCTTCTTACTATCCTATAACAAGAGCAGCTATGAAAGTTTACCAAAAAAGAGATGAAGATAACTTTGCTTTAAGCTACTTTATTTTTTGACAATTTACTCTTTATTGATTAAAACTGGAGGGGACATGCAGCAAAATACAAACTCAAAAAAGTGGGTGGAGTGCAATATTTGACATCTTCAGTACCCTAGCATATGTCATAAGGAAAAATCACGTGACGTCAACATCACCTACATATACGCAGCATGCACACCGCAAAGCCAGCAAAAACTCAGCCTCTGACGCAGTCTCACTGTGTGGCTGGTTCAGGGAGGTTAAACATTTACCTAAATTCTACTGATTCTCACCCCAAATTGGTAACGTGTATTCTGCCAATTTTTCAGTCAGATGTTCTATGAAAGCTGTTGCCCACAGCAATTATTTCCTTAGAAGAGAAAGCAGGCTAAACAGAAATTCATTTATAAAGCACATTTCCTGCAGCGACATTAACCTACTAAGGCTCGCTCTCATTTCAGCTCCCCCTTCCTTTCCCAGTCCTGCTGAATGTCTGGTGGTAATCCACACCTTCAATAACTCTCTCAGGTTGAATACTGAAAGAAATGAATTGCAGTACCCAAACAGGGATGTGAATGGTGCAGGAAAAAAAAAAAATCCACTTTATTTTTAGGTTGAGGGGCAAATAATAGTCTTGAGTGACTTGCACTAATTCAAATAAAACAGAAAAAAAATATGGATGCCATTTAAGAATTCTGCAATGTACAAGAAGATAAATTGCAAGAGATAAGAAAATACTTTAAAAGATTTACTACATAAAACAAATTTTAGGCACAAGATGGTTTACAATCTGAAAGAAAAAAATGTAAAACAACACTATACAAGGAAAGAAAAATTTAGATAAAAACATCTGTGATTAAAAAATAAGCTGATATATTAAATTTCTTAAAAGTCAGAAGACATGTAACTGAATGTATCATAAACAAACAACAGGATTAAAATTCAATAAAAGTAAATCATCATTTTGAGGAAAAATTTGAGAGGCAATTTCTAAATATTGAGGATAAAAACATGTACATTGTCCAAGAGAAGTTGAGAGATCTAAGAAAGACAAGAGGAAGATTAAAAATACAGGTACTTTGTACTTCTTAGAAACAGCACAGAATAAATGGAAAAACACTTTTCAAAAATTAAGAAAAAAAACACGTTTTACATTCCTGAACCTGGCTGGTGTGACTCAGTTGGTTGGAGTGTCATCTTGTGCACCAAAGGGTGGCGGGTTCAATTTCCAGTCAGGGAACATACCCAGGCTGCGGGTTCAGTCCCTGGTTGGGGCATGGATGGGAGGTAACCGATGGATGTCTCTCTCTCCCTTTCCTCTTTTTCTAAAATCAATGAAAACAGATCCTTGGGTGGGGATTAAAAAAAAAAAATCCTGGATCTGTAGGTGGCAAGGGTTCACTGAATATCAGAAATTATTTAACATGACTTCCAGTTTCCTGTCCAGCATGTAAAAAGTTTGGAGGCTGACACTTGCTCTAACAACTAAAAAGCTGAACAAATTAAAAAAGCCACTCTTCTTTAGATCACTCAGAGAGGTGAGGCCACAGGACAAATCACTGTCCCTACGTTGGAGAGACTCACAGGCAGATACCGAGAAGTACAGTTTACCTGAGCTGAAGACCACAATCTGAAACTTCCACAGGAAAGTGCCGGGGTAGGAAAACCTGAACCCTAATTGCTGAATGACTGGAAGCTCAGCGTGGACGGCTCGGAGAGCTAAAAACTCCAGGGAACACAGTCACAGGGCTCCCCGACCCCCCACCCAGTCCCCCCAAATTTAGTAAGATTTACCTGTAGGAGCCTGACCAGGTTCTCACAGGAAAGAAGAGAAAAATCCCCTCAGGCTTCAGGAAGGAAGGTGGGGAAAGGAACCATTTTGAAAAGCACTAGGCCATTTTATTAACAAAACCTGCCCTCTGGGAAAACTAGGTAAACGGAGCCTAAACTGCTGCGTTTTTTTAGAGCCTAATTGACTTTGGGAGGGGGTAGAAATACCCAATTCCCGATGGCTCTAATCTTCAACTTGGTTAAAAGGAAATTTCCAACTCCAACTTAAGCTATCCGGCCCCCGCCAAGGGAAGGGTGGGGGCGGGAAGCATGCGTGCAGCTCAGTCCAGAGGCACAGACAGATTAGAATACAGTCGTGCGCTGCTTAACTATGAGGACGTGTGCTGAGAAACGTGCAAACATCAAGGAATGCACTTAACACAAGCCTAGGTCATAACATATCACCTATTGCTCCTCGGCTACAAACCTGTACAGCATGTTACTGTACTGAGTACTGTAGGCAATTGGTTATAACATGATGCTATGTGCATGTCTAAACACAGGAAATGCACAGTATAAAAGGCACTATTTAAGTTGTAAAAATATATCTGTATAGGGCACTTGCCAGAAATGGAGCTTGCAGGACTGAAAGTTTATCTGGGAGAGTCAGTCACTAAGTGGTGAGTGAATGTGAAGGCCCAGGACATCACTGTACACTACTGTAGAGTTTATAATTACTGCACGCTTAGGTTACACTAAATTTATAAGACAATATGAAATTAAATAAAGCATAGCAATAATCACTTTAAATGTCAATGTCTAAATGCACAGAGACTGTCAGAATGCATAAAAAAATAAGACCCAACCATGTTACCTATGCTTTAAATATAAAAACACCTATAGATTAAAGGTAAATGAATGGAGAATGGTATACCACTCTAACATCAATCAAAAGAAAAATGGGTGTAGCTATGTTGATTTTGGACAGAGCACACTCCAGAGCGAGGATAATATCAGGGATAAAGAGGGGCATTACATAATAAAGGGGTCCATTCTCCTAGAAGACGTAATTATCACTGTGCATGTGCCTACCAAAAGAGGGTCAGACTATGTGGGGCAAAAACTATGTGGAGAAATAGATGAATCCACTGCTCTAGTTGGGGACTTCAACACTCCTCTTTCAGAAATGGAGGGATCCAGTAGGCAGAAAATCAGAAAGGACACAGTTAAACTCAACACCACCATCAATCCACTGGATGTAATGGCCAGATTAAACACATTTTATAGAGAGTATTATTTACAAAACAAGCATATAGTTCTGAAATTTATCTAAATTAGATGTCAAGTGAATGAGTGAAGTTTAGAAGAGTTCTCAATTTCAAAGCCATGGAAGATCTAGATGAAAAGCAATGAATCTATCAAACTTACTTTATTCTCATGTCAGTCAGGGCATATTTTCCTTTAGTCCAAATCCCTATGTCTTTAGAAATGGAGGAACTGCACATAATGCTTTCTGAAGGTCATACCCAATCTTAGCTTCCTTTCTCATATGAATCTGCCAGAGTTCCTAAGTTTTACACATTTTCCTGCTAACTTTGTGGTCTGCTATCTACCTTAACCTTAGTAAAAATTATATTCAGTAAAAATTATACGTAGAAGTAGAAACAAGCTTTGCATATATGATCTTTTTTCCACTTAAGTTTTTTGAGAAGATTAAGTTTTATTATACTTGTTTCATTTGGCTCCTTGGCAACTTTTAAATTATATGACATAAAGAAAGTTAGTACTATGCCTTCAACTTGTAACTTCAATATTTAACTGAGGCAGAAGGTCAATGAAGGGATTTTTCCCCTTGTGTTCCTCCTCACTAGTTTCCCAACTTTAAAAGAGTTAGGCCTTGAATATCAGAAGGAACTTAAGCACATGTTAACTGGCACAAAGTGAAACATTTAATATAGTATTTGACATTCTGTGAGAAACTCTCAGAAATTATAAAAAAGAAATAGAAGACTAGGTGTACTTGTACTTCTGACATAGACCTCAGGACCACTGATCTGGAAAATTAGCATCTGCCCAACGATGATAAGGCCTACAATAAATAAGGAGAAGTTGGAAAATAGGCTTTAAGAAATTCAACAACAATCTTTTCCAATGTACACATAGGGAATGTATGCCGAACTTGCAAACTTTACACCTGTACATACACTCAGATATTTTCAGGTAGATTGTGCTTAAAATCATTTGTCTAAATAAACTAAAGTTTAGGTTTAGGTGAGTGAGCCAAAGGCTAGATGCAGAGATTTCCTTACCCAAAGGAGAATCAGATTTCCATTCATATAGATTTTTACTAAAAATTGCAATAATAGTATTATTCTCATTCTATCCTAAATTGCCCATATTTGTGGAAAGGAAGATAAATTTGGTTAATGTTTCTGATGACCAAAGCTTATGCTTGGAAAGGACTAAAGCTTCTAAACTATTAGAGTTCAAGTGAAACGTCTGCATGCTTAAGAGTGATAAGAGAAGACAAATTCCTTCTTGAATATTACTGGACTCTGTTACTATCCGACCTAATCCTCAAATGTCACTCATTTATAAACAGAATTCAGTCTGGATCTATCTATATCTGAATCTTGATGTTCTATAACTAAAACATAGTTCACAAAATTTGTTCTCTGCAGGGACCTAGAAATGCTAATTGCTTAATCTGCCTCTGTAAATTAATTTAGGAGGGTGACATAAGTTGTTAGGATGTGGAGATAATGACCATTTTACAGACTGAATAGCACTATTGTAAAATATGTGTCCAGTCAATATTCCACAACACTGCTCCTATGGGCACAACACAGAATGAAGCTTGCGATTTACAAACTGTGACTATGACAATGAGTTGGTTTGACGTTCTCTATCGGATTCAGTTGCAGTTGGGTAAACCTACTAACTACTTTCTTATCTTACTTGAACAGCTTTTCCGTCTGAAACAAAATATCGAGGGATTTCACTTACAGCAGCACAGGCACTTGCAAAACTATGCAGCGGCTACCTAGCCACTCTAGCCTCGCCATACCTGCTAATAAAAGTTTGAATTAAAAAGAAAGACTGGATTAAGAATTCAGAGAATTAGGCTATAATCTCTGCTTTATCCCCACCATCAGGTTGTAAAACTGAACAGGCTCCTCATTTCTCCAGCTGAGTTAGCTCATTTATAAAACAAAGAAGTCAATTGAGATGTTCTCAGGCTTTCTTTAAGGAACAATATTTCATTATTTAAGCCCCTTTCTGAACTGACTTGTATTTTGTGTTTTCACAGAAGGTGACAAAGATAAAGAGCTGGACAAGATGGAAAGCCGCCCAGGATCTTTATGTGAGAGAGCTCTGGATGGGGGCCCAGCAGCTGGTTTGCAGATTAAATTTAGGCTGAGGATAGGACATTATCTTCAATACCTAGGAATCTAAGCTACACCACCATGTACAAGCAGAAGAGCATTATTTGAAAATGTGGGGAAGGACAGTGAGTAGTCTGAAGCTCTCGTATGCAAAGCTGCACACATGCCTGGGAGCTGTGAATGAATCCTGAATGGTTTTCTTCATCTTCCCTTTGATGCACTAACGACCAAAAGGCTTTTTGCCCAGTTATCCTGGAAATCTGAGCAGCCTAGAACATAGGGCTCATCTCTTACTATATCTACCTGACCTCACTGCCTGCTACATCCCTAAAAGTTCAGCTTCAAGCAGAAAAAAAACAGATAGCTGTGCCCTCACCTACCCTATTCCCTTTATTCCTATGGTTTGTCATAGGAAAGTTTTGTTATTTCTATCAAACTTTTGCCAACTTAACCACTCTCTGAAACTGATATTTTATTTAGCTTTCAATTTTCTAAGTATTTTGAGTTGTCTACTATTCTACCATACATTTGCCTTTCCTTGAAATTATTGTTTAACAATTTCATGAATAAAGATATTTCAACCCACCCTCATCAACAAGATGGTAACCTCACTGAAGTTCAAAGCTAAACATTTTATGCCTTTGGGTGCCTAAGAGTAGCAAGTCTAGGTACATGGTTATGAACAGATTCTTATCAGATAAGTTTAACACTTTCTTTTTATCTTCCTAAGTGATAATTCATGTCTTCAGAGTTCAATTTTGGCACCTCAAGTGGCAAGGACTAATGCTAAAGATTTCTGGCCAGAGCAAAACATTTTCTCTTTATAATTATTTAACATATTCTTTTCAGTCTCATTTAGGGAAATGTATATCAGCTCCTTATCAATTTCTAGTCTCTCTTATTTTCCCGCTGCAGTAAAAATGTTGGTTTCGGTGTCTTAAACATAAAAAAGTAGCCCAGCTAAAAATACATCAACATGTGTTATGGACTAAGTTGTTTCCACCAAAATTCATATGTTGAAGCTCTAATATACCAGTGTGATGTATTTGGAGATAGGGCCTTTAAGGAGGTAACAAAGGTAAATGAGGTTATAAGGGTGGTGCCCTACTTCTATAAGACTGCTGTCCTTATAAGAGGAAGAGCCACCAGAGGTCCCTCTCTCTATACGTACACTCACAGATGAAAGGCTATGTGAGGACCAAAAGGGAAGGCAGACATCTACAAGTCAGGAAGGGAGGCCATGTAAGAAATCAACCCTGACAGCACTTTGATCTCAGACTTCTAGTCTCCAGAACTATGAGAAAATAAATGTCTGTTATTTAAACCAGTCTGGGATTTTTGTTATGATAGCCTGACCAGACTAATACAATATATTCCTTGTTTGTTTTTTTATATTTTCATATTCTCTTTTATGTCTTTCAGTCTCATATAGGGTAAACTGAATGCATCTAATCTCATAGCTCCTTATTAAATAAAAACAGTTTTCATTGGTCTTCTGAATTCATCTTGCTTTTGTTTTTCAGTTCAATTAAATCTTTAAAGATTCTGTGCTGAATTTGCAAGATTAGTAAAACATTGTTTCTACCCATAATTCAGTATGTTGACTGCTAACCTGAAAAATGTCCATGTCAATATCCAGTATATTGCTTAAAGAAAATACATAACTTATAAGACACTCTAAAATTCTGCCAAACAATAACCAGGTAACAATGAACATATTGCAGGCATAAAAATGATTAGATGAGCTAAAAAATTAAATTTATTCATATTTGGTCCAATTTTGTTTTGAAGGGATACAGTATGATATATTATCCTTTAAAATAACATGATATAATTCTTGTTTCATAAGTTTTCTTTAACATTTATATACCATTTTTATTAAAATTCTATTTTTACCAGACTAATAGATGTTCACAGTCAAAATGATCAAATAGGATTCTAATGAAAAATAGTAGTTTCCTGGCCCAATTTATCTTTCAACTCATAAATATTTCTTCTGATATTTAGTTCTACATTCAAAAGTAATATGCTTATATTATTTTTAATTTATAAATTTCAAGCACTATTATTGCCTTCCTATTTTATAGTAAAGCATTAGCTTTATAGAAACATACCCCCTACTTATCTTCCACTCATTTTTCTAATAAAATTATGTCACAATTTTTTATTGAGTAATCACTTAATGTATGATAACTATATAAATATTGTTCACTTTTGAGCCCATTAGTATAACTTACCTTTCCTGTTCCACTTGTTTTTACCTGGAGTTAATAACTGACGTTCATTTTGCTTGGTAACATTTCACATAACTACAGTGCAATATCAAAAGCAGGAAATTGACACTGGTATAATCCAGAGACCTTTAGATTTCACAAGTTCTACATATTCTCGTGTGTGTGTGTGTGTGTCTGTGTTCCTATACAATTTTATCTTGTGTAGATTCATGTAACCACCTCCACAATCAAGATGCCGAGCACAAAGATAGAGCATATGCTATCCCTACATAGTCACCCTCTCCTCTCCTTCCTTCGCCCTTAAGCCCTGACAACCACCAGTATGTTCTCAATATCTATAACATCTTAAGAATGTTCAAATAGATTTTTAAAACCCTTTGCTTATGTTTTTATCTCTAAGAGTTTTGTTTTCCCTCACTTTTTCATAGCCTCTGTACTCTTATGTTGCATGTTGGATTTTCCCTCATCTGTCAATAAAGGGAATAGCTATAGATTTTGTTGTTTTGAAGGTGTTTTTTTTTTCTTCCTGCTACATTTATCTGTTCCCTCCAAGTACCTCCTCCCCTTTTTTGTTTTTATTTTCTTCTTCATGATAATTTGAGTGATGCCCTAAAAAGTTCATTGAAAGCACTGCATGAATGGTAGGGCTTGTAGGCTGAATGTTAATCTTTCCTTTGGTGAGATTCCAATGATTAGTGTCAGTTTTAAAAACAAGCAACAAACAAACACCCCACTGACAACATATACTCAAATTCGGCCAAAGCCTATTTGAAATAGAACTCCTTTCATCATTTATCTATGCAAAACCTTAAATTATTGGAAACATAGATTTGGTCACTTTTAATGGGGGTTCTAACTGTGCCCACCTAGTTCTGACGTTTTGATCCATGACGACAGCATCACAGATGCCAACATCACCTTTGCTAGCTGTGTGCCCAGAAGACCCTTGACTTAAAAGATATTTACAACTCAAGCTCCCAGACACAATTGTTGCCTTCAAATTACAAAAATGGCTCTGCCTCATTGTAATACCATAGAGACACAAACATAAGACACACATCAACTTCACTGAGTATCTTTTTTAAAAGAATACTTAGTCCCACATCCCAGATGCTATCACTCTGGCCCAGGAGCTCGCCACCGGAGATGACATATCCCCTGCAACAGCTTCACCCCAGGCACTAAGCCCTCTGCCTTACTGACACCCACAGGCTGCCCCTGCCAAGGTCCTGACAGTTTGGACATGAAATGTTTGTTGCTTTCTTTCCTTTGATATTAGGGATTCTATTATGCTTTATGAGCTTGCTGTTTATTTAACACATGTTCCTGGAAAGTCTAGTGGAGGGAACTACAATCTGGGGCATTCTAAAAATTAATGGAGATTATTGCTTTCTCTAGGAGGAAGCTACCTCATACCAGTAACTCCTCTACCACCTGGGGAGAGGACCACCCACTTTCCAGTTCCTTTTCCTACTATTCCCTTCAACTTTCTACACCCTAAGTCTCCGACCATGACCACCACAACCACAACATCACTTACCCATGGTTACACAAAAATACCACCAATCTTTGTACATATTTTACTAAACTATCCATTTAAACCCTCCAACAAACATACCTGCTGGAACTGCTAACTTGCCCTGAGAAAAACACCAAAATATTATCGTGTGTGTGTGTGTGTGTGTGTGGCTTATACTTTTATACATATCACAATACCTCCAAGATATTAGAGACACGAGAAATTTCAGATGTTTTATTGGCCAATTCCACGTAAGTAGGAAGAAACTTGGTTACAAGCCAGCCTATAAAGACTCGCCACATATTTCTACTTGTGCTCCAAATTTTTAATTTCATAATAAAATGTTTCCTATACTGTCTAGGGCAATAGGTCATACTCTTTGAAGGTCTCCCCTACTAATACCAAATAACCGAGCTCAAACAGTGTCAAGTACATCAAGGAGCCAATTGTAACATCACTTTATAAATGCTGTCTTAACCCAGGTTGGAGGCCCTGGCTAGAGGCTGCTCAGTCCTTCTTGTGCAGTCAGTTAAGTCCACACCCCCAAGTACCTCCTCTACTGGGCTCTAATATCTTGGGCTGCTATCCCCCTACCTTAATCATTCCAGGGCCAAGAACCAGGCAACCAGGGACAGCCCCTATACCTCAGAGCCCCTGAAATTATTCAGACTAGCCAATCTTCAACCTGCTTACTTTGCCTTACCTGTTCTTTCTCTGCTTACTTTGCCTTACCTGTTCTTTCTCTTGGGAACCTCAGGAAAGGCTCTTACCAACAGTTCCCCTCTGTCCCTCTGCCTTGCAATCGGCCCCTGGTGATTCTCAGTGGGGCACCTGTTTTGTGATGTATTTTCACTCTCTTGGGATCTGAGATTATACACAAACTACCTTTCCAATGGTGACTGTCTCTTGATCTCTTGGTATTGCTATAGCCAAATAATTAAAAAACCTATTAAAACAATATCTGGTTAAGTCATACCATTTTCTGACATTTTATTAAAGCTTTCTATCCTGAAGGCCCGAGTTAAAAGGTGTCTAACCACTTGATTTCTCTTTGCTCAGGGCATAAGCACAGAAATTAGAAATTGCCAATAAGAATCATCTTATTTTTCTGGAATGTTAAATGAGTAAGAGCATAGCCATACTCAGAAAGCAAAAATTCCAGTCAGTGCTGGAAAAAATGTAATTTTTTGTTTCTGATGTAGGGGCATATATAAAGTATTTTTACTTCCCATATCAAGTTACTACCTAATCAAATCTAATGTATTTAGAGTATAAGTTTTCATTAAAAAAACCAAAAAACAAAACAGCTTCACATCTCCATTAGGAAAATGCAGCTTTGATGTTTATAAAATATTTATTTTTCTTCATTTATTTTTCTTCATAAATCTCTGCTGAGATTTATTTCCACTTTAAATTATTTCTCCTTTTTCATTTGAAGCTATGTGGTGTAAGGGCTGGGGGGTGGCAGGCAGAGGGGTGGGTGAAGTATGATCACTCCTAATGGAATTACTAATCTCTGATTAAAATGATTGTACTTTAGAATTACAGCATAAATAGTAAATACTGATGGCAATCTTTTAATTTCAACACCCTATGAAATCTTGACACACACAAAAAGGCGAGTCACTAAATTCAGCCACCACTGCAGATTCTGCAAGCACTGAGAAAGCTCTGGTGGCTCCAGAATAAATCAATCAAAGCTTTGTGCTGCTCAGGGGGGATTAATATACTTCGAATTACTTTAATCCTTTAGGCTCAGGGTAGTTGTTACACCAAATACATATAGACTTCCTGGGAATAGAATTGCCCACTTTTTATGAATTTGTATAATGATCCACGTAGTGTTAAAGAGCAATGCCAAACTGAATTAAAGTCACCAACACTGGTCATGTTTAAAGGTCAGTGCCCCCCACCCCACTCTACTCCACCCAGTGGTTTAATTTCTTATGTGGAATGAGTTACATTCACAACTGCCTGCGTGCCCCAGGAACTACAATTAAGGCCACAGGCAACTGGGGAGACGCCGCCTTCCCTATTTTGTATATTTTGAGACCCACTTTTGCATGTGTGAATTAGTTTTTACTCATAGGCCTTAATCCAAAATGTTAGCTCCAAAGAAAAGATTCTCACCCCTTTTTTCTTCCCATTGGGTCAGGGCTTTATAAACCCCTTCAGGCTGTCCTGTGTGTTTGTTTTTTCTCTTACACAGGCAGCTTCCAGTTCCCATTCCTTTAGACAGATACTGACCGGCATGCCCACTCCGATTCTCCTTAGGGGATGTTTTAACCTATGGATTGCACGCCTCTCACTGCTGGACAGTGGAATTGTATCAATAGAACAAGCACGATCTTCACTCAGTGTTTGCTAAAACTCTTTCAGAGCACTCAGTTCCTGAACCTGATCTTCCCAGGTAGAGCCACCGCTCCTCCCCCTTTATCTTCTGTAATTCTTATTTATCCCTTAACATGAGTTCTTTGACAGCTTCCCTCCATTGCTCTGATTCCATTGCATGCTTTTCTCATTGTTATATTCTTACCCACTCGACCAACAAAACAAATGGAACATTCCAGGCAATGGTAGAGCTGGCCAAAATCACAGGGATATTTGTCTGGCATCTAATAGCAAACCCACATGAGTCACTGAGCACCAAATAGTGTTCAAATAATTGTACCTGTACAATATTATTACATTCATGTATACCTGAGGTACAAAGATTCATTAAATTTATATATGCAAATATTTTAGCATATGTAAATATTTATGTGAGAATCGAAAAAAGCTATAAAATGTCTCCAAAGTATTGTTTGAATCCAGAAAGATTTTAGCACCACTGAATGCCCTTTCTACTAAACAGGTAAAGAAAGAAAGTGATAGGTGATTTATAAGAACTCTTTATATAAGAAATAAGGTCATTACAAAAGTAGAATCTCTTTCATGAGCAAATATTCCACAGTGATGGATGACATGGTTTTTGAACTCCCTGATGTATTGAAATCAAAGATAAAGTTAAATAACCTTTAAGAACTTTTCTTGGGGCAAATCTTTTTCTTAATACACAAAATAGTCTTATCGATTACCTGTCTGCACAACATAAGAATGGTGAAGTTATATGATTATTTGGGGAATTTAAACAGCTAGGATATCTAAAGGAAAATAATTTAAATTTTTTAAAACAATCCAGGACTTCCACTTCCATTAATGTCTGATTAGGTCATTCAGACCAAACGTTTCATTGCGGGCAGGTAGTAAATCTGGGGGAAAAGGAAAGCTAATGAGATTGTCAATAATTTCCCAGCAAGGATCTGGAAAAGGGGAGACGCAGCCCAGGAGTCTGAATGACTAAATGGCACTTTTGCCCCCACAGCGCTGGGAGCTCTAGAGGACTTGGGGGGGGGGGGCGGAAGGAGGGACGTGCTCTAGGAACGGAGGAAGAACTACAAGTAGATAGTTTTCCTGTGACTACAGCTCAGGGTATTATTACCTAACCCCTTATACTGAAATAACACCTCAGTTCCTCAGCAATTCCAGAGTGCATGAGCCCACAGACACCTGGCAGAATCAAAGGAAAATCATCTCAGGTGGAAGATAAAGTCTTCACGTTTCTCAGGGCCGGTAATAGAGTGGCATGAGCTGGGCGCTCGCTTTGGGTACAAAATTCAAGGGTGGAGACTCAACAATTAAAATTAATTGTCATATTTCAAAGTTAAAACCAATGCAAGGAGATCCTTAGTGAACAAAGTATTACCTGTGTTTAGAAGACAGGATCTGGTAACTTCTGGTTTTAAATTTGACAAGTAATACATTTGGAAGTTACCACTTCATGTTAATAAGTAAAAAATGGAACAAACTGTTAAACAACTGACTCTTCCCAGGCCCATGGAAGAAGTGAGGTCATAGGAAAAATCACTGCCCCTAAAATTAGAAAGATCGATAGACAAATACAGAAAATCACATCTTACCAGGGCAGAAACCCATAAGCTGAAACCTTCATGAAAACCATGGTGAGGGAGGAGAACTTGAACTCATTTGAAGACTTGCTGGAGGCTCAGCGAGGGAAGTTGGAGAGAGAAAATCTCCAGGGCGGCCAGTCTTGGGGAGGTCGCCACACTGGGTGAGTTTTGCCTCTGGAGCTTGCCCAGATTCTCACAGTGAACAATGGAGAAAACCCCCTTGTGCATCCCACAGCTGAGGGGGAAACAGCCATTTTTAAATACAGCAGAGCAGTCTGTTCTTAATAAGACTGCCCTCAGCACAAATTAGTTAACCGGAGCTCAACCAGCTGGTCTTAGCAGCAGACGTGGCCTCGGGAAGGAAAATACTCAACTACAGCTGGCTCTAACCTTCTGCATGGAGAAAAGGCTCGTGCAAGCCCCTCAAGCCTTGCGTGAAGGGGAAGGAAAATTCACAACTTCAGCCCACTTTTGTCATTGGTCTCCCCTAAAAAGAAGATACTGACAAGCGTTTGTGAAGTTCACAGGCCAGAGGCCTAGGCTCACTAAAAGACTGAGGTGTGTCATAGGACTGTAGGATGCTGGCCCTCACACCCCATCACATTACCAAAGGCCTATGGATAGCAATTCCTTTTAATCAATTCATCACGTCCTGCTACGAAGAAAAAACGACAACATAGTATAAAAGGACAAAAAAACAGTTCGAAGAGGCAGAGTGAGCATATAACAAGGCAGATATGTCACAAATGTTGCAATTATCATACCTGGAATTTAAAACATCTGTGATTAAATTACTGGGCTCTCTAATGGGTAATTAAGGCAGTATGCAAGATTAGATTGGCAATATAACAAAAAGAAGACAATTTAACGGGGAACCAAAAAGAAACTCTAAAGATCGAAAACACTGTAACAGCAATGAAGGGTGCCTTTGATGGGCTTATTAGCAAACTGAACATGGTTAAGAAAAGAATCTCTGAGCTAGTGAATGTCTAAATAAAAGCCTCCAAAACTGAAAAACAAATATTGAAAAGACAGAAAATGGGACAAAATACCCAATAACAGTGGGAAAGCTACAAAACTCCTAGAATAAAACATAGAAGAAAATCTAGATGACCTTGGGTTTGGTAATAGCTTTTCAGATATAACACCAATGGTATAGTCCAGGAAAGAAAGGACTGATGAACTGGACTTCATTACAATTAAATAATCACAAAACAAGTCTCTACAAGTTCAAGAAGATTTAAACCATATCAAGCATCTTCTTGGACTTTTACACCATGGAATATTATGCAGCTGTAACAAATGAAGGATCTCTTACCCTTTGAGACAGTGTGGTGGGACCTGGAGAGTATTATGCTAAGAGAAGCCGGTCAGAGAAAGACAAGTATCACATGATCTCACTCATATGTGGAATCTAATGAACAAAATAAACTGATGAACAAAACAGAGCCAGAGACATAGCATGGAACAGACTGAGGGATCTCAAAGGGAAGGTGGGGACTGGGTGTGGGTGGGGAGAGATTAACCTAAAAACCTATATGCATAACCCATGGACACAGACAATAGTGTGGTGAAGGCCTGGGGGGAGGGGTGCACGAGGGAGGGGATCAATAGGGGGAAAAGGGGGGACATTTGTAATACTTTCAACAATAAAGATAAATTTAAAATAAATAAATAAATAAATTTAATTAAAGTATCTGCTCTGGGAAAGACACTGTCAAGAGAAGACAAGACAGAGACTGGAAGAAAATATTTGCAAAAGACGTATTTGATAAAGGACCGTTATCCAAAATATACAAAGAACTCTTAAAAGTCAATAATCAGTAACAATCAATCCAATTAAAATGAAAAACAATGGGCCAAAGATATTAAGAGGCACCTCATAAAAAAGGTATACAGATGGCAAATAAGCATATAAAAAGATGCTCACACCACATATTGTCAGAGAAATTCAAATTAAAACAATAATGAGATACCACTGCACACCTTCCACAATACCCAGAACAATGACATCAAATGCTGGCAAGGATGAGTAGCAGCAGGAATTCTCACTGACTGCTAGTGGGAATGCAAAATGGTACAGACACTTTGGAAGACAGTCTGGCCTTAACAAAGCAATAATGTGGCATGAATAGAGGCCTATGTGATGTTGATCAATCAATAAATATATGTTGATTTCCTACGATTTGAATAATTCTATGCTAGGCACGGAAGGTGATAGAAATGGAATTGTTCCGCCTTCCAGAAATAAAACAGCAGGGTGTTTCTGAGAGCAGCCTCTCAGTCACACCACTTGGCTGTTGTCTCAGTTCTATCACTTACCAGTTGTGTGACTTTGTGCCAAGTCCCTTAAGGATTTTGAGAATTAAATGAGCTGATACATGTAACATGCTTAGCACAGTACAGTACATGAATGAAAACTCAATAAATATTGGCTGCTGTCAACACTACCAGACTGATTTCAGCAACATAAATTTCAGTGCAAGCTTCCTGACATTCAGGGTGCTCATAAATTACTCCTTAAGTCAAAAAAACTCTAATTTGTAGTGTTTGCTCATAGTGTCTAGTAAACACTATCGGGTCCCACATTAGGTCAGCAAGGACTTTGGAAATTCCATTTGTGGTTAAAGGGCAACTGGCAGTTTACCTGTAGATAGACTGTAACCTCTAAGGGAGGGTGAAGAGCAAAGTCTCCTTTTGTGTTTTTTGCAGACCCTAGTACAGGGCAGTAGCAAGTGCATAATACATACTTGTATATTCTTCACTTTTTCCTTTAATTAAAAAGTACTTTCATAAGCTTATCAGTGCTTTATAGTGTGGATACAAGCAAATTAAAAAAAAATCTCAGAGGTGAGTAATTATTACACGGCTTGCATCACCAGAACAACTGAGTTGAAATAATGTTGCTACGGTTCTTGGAA
Organism: Miniopterus schreibersii; assembly: GCF_964146895.1. Taxonomy (NCBI): domain Eukaryota; kingdom Metazoa; phylum Chordata; class Mammalia; order Chiroptera; family Miniopteridae; genus Miniopterus; species Miniopterus schreibersii. Next base: position 46,585,473 of record NC_138107.1, read on the forward strand.
ACAAATTTTTGAGTCTAACTGAATTCAAGGTACCATAAAATTTTAGTAGGTTGTTGATGAGAAAGGCAATTAAAAAGTTACAGCAATAATCCTTCAATGTGTCTTTTATTTAGTGACATGAGTTGTGACAGTTTCTATAACAACACCTTTGCATTTGCCCCTACCTAGAAACCACATTTTCATAAGCAAGCTAGGAAATGAGCCATTACATAGTAAAGGAGTAAAATTAATTCTGAGTCCACTCAAAAATAGAGGTAACCATGTTTGCATTAAAATGTGGATGTAAATGTGAGTTTTGATGAACTAGAAAGTTTTCTGAGTTGAGTATACTGGAAAGATTTCTGCATAAACAAAGGCTTACATTTTAACTTAGTCTTTGATGCCAGCCTTACACAATTTAAATTTTTAAAGCTGTCAGCACTATTTTAGGCCATTGTACTTTGGTCTGAGAACACTGTCAGGGAATTTATTTATTGATTGATTGATTTTATTGGGGTGACACTGGTTTACAAAATCATACAGGTTTCAGGTGTACAATTATACGACACATCATCTGTATACTGTATTGTGTGTTTACCACCCCAAATCAAATCTCCTTCCATCACCATCTGTCCCCTATTACCCTCCACCTCCCCCATTCCGCCCTTCCCCCAGCAATCCCCACTTTGTTGTCCGTGTTCACAACTTTTTTTTTTTTTTTCTCAATCCCTACAAATGTCTGAAGTTGTCCTTCTGTGTACAATTAGATAAAACTGTCCTAAATGGCCTTTGTCTTTCAGTAAAGAAAAAAAAGTTTTCACTCATTTATAGAACTCTCTGAGGCTATGCAGAAAATAAACCACTCCAAAGGGCAGAGGAAACGTGGAGAGATTTGGGGACACAGGGTCCTGCATTTTTCTCACCAACTAGTTCACTCATTCACTTGTGGTTCATTCATGTAGAATTGTATTAAAATATACTATGTGATGGAACTATTCTTAATATTCCCATTACAGAAAAAGAAAATATTTCTGCAAGCCACAACTTAAAAATATTTCATTTTATAATTTCATATAATACAGTTAGTTTGTTTTAATGTACCTATCATGTCATTCACTACATTTTGAATGCTGGACTCTGATTCATTTCTCTAGCATCCATAATGCTTAGTAAAGGGTCTTATTCTTACATGTATTAATTGAATAACAATTAAAATGAAAAAGACTGTGCCATCTTTACTTCTGCAATTTCCATTTTAAAAATTTATAAATTTCCCCTTTTTACCCTAGAAAATTACAAGAAAAATCAGAAGTATTGTATCAATAATCATTACTATCTTTTCAAATATGCTTTCTCTTTTTTTTTCTACAGACATACACATGCACATAAAAATAACATTTTATGCCATTGCTGGTGTGGCTCAGTTGGTTGAACATAGTCCCATGAACCAAAAGGTCACTAGTTCGATTCCCAGTCAGGGCACATGCCTGGGTTTTGGGCTGGATCCCCAGTGGGGGGGTGAGGGGGGGCAAGCAGGAGGCAGCCGATCAATGACTTTCTCATCATTGATGTTCCTATCTCTCTCTCTCTCCCCCTTCCTTTCTCTGAAATCAATAAATACATATTTTTTAAAAATGCTGGAACAAAAAAAATCAGTTAATAGGAATAAATTTAACCAAGGAGGTAAAAGGCCTGTACTCAGAAAATTATAAGACACTGAAGAAAGAAACTGAAGATACAAATAAAAGGAAGCATATACCATCTTCATGGATGGGAAAAATTAACATTGTTAAATGTTCATACTACCCAAAGTAATCTATATATTGAATGCAATTCCTATGAAAATACCAATGATATATTTCGCAGAACTAGAACAAATATTCCAACAACATATATGAAACCACAAAAGACCCCAAATAGCCATAGCAATTTTAAGAAAAAGAACAAGGTTGGTGGAATCATACTACCTGACATCAAACTATACTATAAGGCCATAGTAATCAAAACAGCATGGCACTGGCATAAAAACAGACATATAGATCAATGGAACAGAACAGAGAACCCCAAAATAAATCCAAGCCTATATAAGCAACTAATCTTTGACAAAGAAGGCAAGAACATATCATGGAGTAAATGGTATTGGGAAAATTGGACATATACATGCAAAAGAAAATACAAGAATAAACTTAAAATGGATTAAACACTTAGAGGTAAGACTCGAAACCATAAAACTCTTAGAAGAAAACATAGGCAGTACAATCTTGGACATTTCTCTTAGTAATATTTTTTCTGATATGTCTCCTTGGGCAAGAAAAACAAAAGAAAAAATTAACAGCAGCAAACTAAAAAGGTTTTACACAGCAAAGGAAACCATCTACAAAATGAAAAGATAACCCACTGAGTGGGAGAACATATTTGCCAATGATACATTTGATAAGGGATCAATGATACATTTGATAAGGGATCAATATCCAAAGTTTATAAAGAAGTCATACAACTCAACACCAAAAAAAAAAAACCCCAAACAATCCAATTTTAAAATGGTCAAAGGACCTGAATAGACACTTCTCCAAAGAAGACATACAGATGACCAATAGACATATGAAAATATGCCAATAATCATCAGGGAAATGCAAATTAAAACTATAATGAGATATCACCTCACACATGTCAGAATGGCTATCATCAATAAAGCAACAAAAAACAAGTGTTAGTGAGGATGTGGCGAAAAGCGAACCCTCTTGTACTGTTGGTGGGACTGCAGGTTGGTGCAGCCACTGTGGAAAACAGTATGGAGCTTCCTCAAAAAATTTAAAATGGAACTGCCTTATGACCCAGCAATTTCGCTTCTGGGTATATATCCAAAAAAAACCAAAACTCCAATTTGAAAGAATATATGCACCCTATGTTTATTGTAGCATTATTTACAGTAGCCAAGCTATGGAAGCAACCTAAGTGCTCTTCATTAGACAAATGGATAAAAAAGTGGGGGTACATATACACAATTGACTATTACTTGGCTGGATAAAGAATGAAACCTTACCATTTGTGATAGCGTGGATGGACCGAGCAGGTGTTACGTTAAGTGAAATAAGTCAGTCAGAGAAAGAAAAATACTATATAATTTTACATATATGTGGAATATAAATAACAGTAGAAATATAAAAACAAAACAGAAACAAACTCATAGATACAGAGAACAGACAGATGGTTCCCACAGGGGAGAGGGGTTGGGGAACTGGATGAAAAGTTGGCAGTTACAAAATAGTACAGCATAGGAAGTGAGTATAGTCAATAATATTGTAATAACTATGAAGGTGCCAGTTGGATACTGGAAATATCGGGGGATTTAGTTTTTATTTCCCCTTAAACCCAAGAGTTGTTTAAATACTCAGAAACCTAAGCATATACGTTCTTTTTTACAGGCAAAAGGAAAGAAACCATTATTTGTACAGTTGATCCTGGAAAATATATGGAGTTTGTATGATGCTGTCTTTTAAATGCTGTCTTTTAAAGTTTTAAAATTTTCTTTGTGGAAGTATTTCTATTGGTGGTGTCTCAACTTCTATTTATTTATAGTTTTATGACATTGTGAGTAATGCATTATTTTTATTTTATAAAACTTGATGTTTTCTTTGTGACTTAACACTATAATTTTTTGTGAATGTTCTATGTGTATGAAAAGATATTTTGTGTTCTAACTTATTTTCATGTGTCCATGTGAACTATCTTGAAATAAAGGTACACCAAAGTTGCCCAGTACTGCTTGTTTCTCTTTGCATATCCTATTTTATTAAAGCTGTTACTATTATTTAGTGCAGAGGCATTCACACCTGCTCTGCCATCATTGTGAATTGGGCCCTTTAGAATTATGAAGAGTCATACTTTCCCCTTTTCATATTTTTGGTCTGAATTCTACCTTGTTCGACATTGAGATCTGAGTGCCTGCTGTGTCTTGTTTTTTACCTGCTATACGCTTACTCATCTCTTAGTCTTTTTGAATCACTTTGTTCTAAAGGTATCTTCTTTTACATAGCATATCATCTATTTTGCTTTCTGAACCAACCTGAAAACACTTCCTTTAAAGAGGGAGTTAAGGTTAAGCCTATTTATATTTACTAAGATATTTGATTTGTTTAGTTTCAGCTCTGTCATACTATTTCATTTTCTACTAATTGTGTTTTCCACTATGGGTCTATTTCTTTTTCAAAACATATTGAATTACTTTACTTTTTTGCACATGAAAAGGCTTATGTTTCTGTTCTACTGGTATTTTATATTAATATGTATTACTTTCCAAGTTTAGGCTTGTACACTTGGTTTGTCAGCTTTACAGAATATTCTTTTACTTACACCTATTAATCTATATGGCAATAAGTGAGATTTTCTATTTTTTATTTTCTTCTTTCCCCATATATTTTTGTTCTGCTCCTCTGTTAACTTTATAAGAAGACATGACATCTGCATAGTACTTTTTCATTTTTATCCCACATTTCTCTTAGTTTTAAATTTGCAATGTCAAATTCAATCAGCCTTTTGCTGATGCTATTTCTTAGTTAGGTGAAGCTTGTTTTCTACTAGACTTCTCAGAAAGCTCCCATTAGTCCAATTTTCCCTGAGTTCTTCAAATTTAATTTTTTTCTTTAGCTTTTGTATTTGAAGGACAGCTTGGTTGGATACAAAAATCTTTTAAAGTTTTTGCTCTATTGTTCTCTTGCTTTTAATGTGATGTGGTTGTCAAGAAATCAAACGTTGACATCTAATTCTTTCTTTGGAAGGACTTGGCACTATTTGCCTGAAGAGGCAGAGGAGTTTTGCTTTTCATTTCTAAAACATGATGATTTTATTCACATACATCTTGGAGTTGACTGTTCAGCTTGATTGTCCCAAGTCTATGAGAAATATGTAAACTCAGGTCATATTTTATTTTGAGGAGGTATCCTTGAATTATAGTTTTAAAGATTGCTTCTGTTTTGGTTTTCTGCTAATCTTCTCTGTCACTTTGTCTTCTATTTTATCTCTTTCTTCATGTCACTTGAATTTTCTTGGCTCTGTTTTACTTCTGACCTCTCTGATACTTATTGTATTTTTGGCCTTGCCTGTACTCCTTTGTGCGCCTTGAAATTTAGTTTTCTTATCTGAGAAGATTTTATCTTTTATTTTAATATTTTTGTGCTCAAATTTCATTTGTCAGCTGTCTGTCATTTATTCATTTTTATTCTATCCTGAGATATTGGATTTCTAGTTTCTGGTGCTCTTTAATCTGCAGTTATATTTAAGTCTTATTGAATATTGCATGATAATTTTCCTCTTATTTTTAAAAGGGGCTTTACAAAAAGGATTTTAAAAATTATTGTTCAAGAAGTTTGTTTCTTACTTCCTAGTTTCTTCTTACAGCTTTACACAAAAGTTGAGTTCTTTCTTTGGTTCCCTTTATATGTATTGGATTTCCCTGGACCCACAATATATAGGAGATATGTGGTATAAGATTGAATGAGTGAAGGGATTTAGATATCTTAAGCAGTATCTTAATCCAAAATTATTTTTTTTCATTGGTATAGTGGAGCAGTTGTTTAATAAATGGAGATTTTTTTCCTTTGTTTTTGTGAAATACTTTGACACTACCCTCCTTCACCTTAACCATTGACCTTCCCAGGGTTACCCCCCCTTCTAGAGTGCTTCCTTCCTCTCTCATCAATGCTAGCACCTCTCATGCCAAGCAGTTTCTAAGACCCATTTTTTCAAGTACCTTGTAGCCAGTGCTCTACTGCTCCAGATCTCAGATCTGTTGGTACTTCCACTCTCGTTTGGATGCCTCTTAGTCTGGAGATGAACCCTAGCAGACGTCACCTACATGCTGCTATCATTGGAACCCTGCTCCACTCTTCTCCCTCCCATGCAGCTCCTGCTTGGCTCTGCTCTGGTGTAGATTCTGGAGGCAACCGCACCGGTCTTATGTGCTTATTCACTGTAAACGTGTAATTTTCATCTTGCCGTAGTCTCTTACTCTTAATTATGCTGTATGTGAGTGCATAGGTAATTTCAATTCCTTTCCTTCTGATCTACATGTTTTGTCTACATGCTATGATAACTAGAGAAATATAAAGTTTTGAAGCTATTGTTATCCACAGAATTTAGGAAAAGTTATTAATAAGAATAAAACTCTATTATAAATATTTATCAATCTTTTCAGTCCACAACCCTAATTAACTTAAAAGTAAGGGGTAGCCAAATCCTGGGAAAATTCTAATGGTCAATATATGACAGAACTTTGTTGTGATGGTCATTTTATTTCTATCCAATGAAAAACTTTGGAAATTCCAATATTATTTCAGCAAATGCCACTTATGGGAAAACCCTGTATAGGTAGAAACAATTATAACTGTAGCCTTTGGATTTAATTAAATGTTATAAGAAATGTTCTATCTTTTAAATAAAGCCCATTATGATAAACCAACTTTTTTCTTCATTTATTAAACTCTTTCTTACAGTTTAGAAAATGGAAAATAATATGTATGTATGCTAACAGGGTACTTTTCATGGATTCCTGATTTCCCAGTCACTTGTGTTTGGAAACATGGACATTTACAATCCCAATGAAAATTAGAACAAAAAAATTCCAATTAATACATTGAAATAGACCGTATAATAAATGTGGTTGTGATCAGGGAACATTAATTTATCTACCCAAAGTGAAAAATTTACTTTCTTTCCACATCATGATATTTTATTACTTTTAAGAAGTCACACATTATGAAATGCCTCCCAGGTTTATAAATGTAAAGTAAGTAATGAATCACTCAGTGGAGCTTATAGTAACTGGGCTACTTTTTATCTATGCAGCCAGATTTTTATGCATGCCTGACACTTAATATTCAACTCAAGACAAGCAGGCAATTGAACAAAAATAAATTTAAAAGCAAACATAAAATTACTAACTATGTAAGAAACATGTTCCTATTACATTTTATCATTGAGATCAAGCAAACAAGAAATATTTCTTTGCAATTGTAATTTGTAGGCAACCAGATTAATATTACTATACATTCTATAGTGCTATATTAGTACACATAAAATAAAACTAGTGACTCAAAAACAATAAGTCATTTTTCTCACAGTTTTGGAGTAAGTCTAGAGTTTTTGTGTGTAAGGGATTAACTTCATCTCTACTTATAACTATGACCAAATCAGTATAGAACCAGATCTCTTAAGGATGATAGTGTCAGGAAAAAAATACATCCTTATAGTGTTTTATTAAAAGAAATAGCAGCCCAGCTGGTGTGGCTCAGTGGCTGAGCATCAACCTATGATCCAGGAGATAGGGCTTCTATTCCCCCTGTCAGGGCACATGCCCAGGTTGTGGGCTCGATCCCCACCAGGGAGTGTGTAGGAGGCAGCCGACAATGACTCTCTCATCATTGATGTTTCTGTCTCTCTCTCTCCCTCTCCCTTCCTCTCTCTGAAATCAATAAAAACATATTTGAAAAAAAACAAACACCAAGTAATGACATCAATATTTTTTTTTAGTTATGCTTCATTTTAAATGAATAATTACTTATAACATCAAGCTTAATATAAACCTTCTATGGGCCTGTCACTGTTCTATGATCTATAGGAGACATAGGTACTACACTTCTCTGAGTAATAAAAGAAACATACCTCTAACAGTTATATGTAAAACAGAAAGATGATTATATAACATCATGTTCCACACGTAACATGCTCAAATGTTAAATATGTTACAGATAAAAAGGATAAGTAAAGGTAAGGAATTTTAAAGTTTACAAACTAGAAATAACAGGAGAGGCAAAGGAGAGAAATATGGAGAGGGATTAGAATTCATAAGTTAACCAGCTGCCCCTGGTTTGGGCCTAGAGTGGGCTTTAGTGTGGCAGGTTCATGAGATGGTGAATCAAGTGATGATCCAGTGGGAAGAACTGAGGGAGTGTAAGTGTTAGCTGGTTGGCTGGGCCAAGTTGGTAGCTTCTTTAATAAATGGAGAATATTTGTTTTGATTTATTTTTTAAAATATGTCTTTATTGATTTCAGGGAGAGAAAGGGAGAGGGAGAGAGATGGAAACATCAATGATGAGAGAGTCATTAGCGGCTGCCTCCTGCACGCCTCCTGCAGGGGATGGAGCCCGCAACCCAGCATGTGCTCTGACCGGGAATTGAACTATGACCTCCTGGTTCCTAGGTTGATGCTCAATCATTGAGCCACACTGGCTGGACTGCTTTGATTTATTGAGATATTTAACACTACATTTTCCAATTTTCCTTCTTTATCTTAATCACCAACCATCTCAGAGTCATCTTCTTCTCGGGTGACTGATGGATGACAAGTGAGATCATTGTAATGACAAGTGCAGGAGCTTCACCTTCAAGATAGTGCTAATGGGGTAACTTCTAGTGAAGACTGAGATGAAACTGTACTGTTCTGTGTTCAAAACAGAACAGCTAACAAATGAAACATAAATTTCTAATATTACCAGTATAAGGGACAGTAGGAAGACAAAAATAAATGGGACAGAAGAGAAAAATATAGGTCAAGTACCCAAGTGATATCTAGGAGGGTAGACAAGAATGCAGGGTTTTTACACAGCTGTAATAGACGATGCCTGATAGAAGCTAATGGTGAGTGTTTGCTATTTATTGCCTTGAATAAATCAGCATACACACACCAAAAAATCTCTGAGGCAACACACATCTCCCAGAGATTAAAATAATAATAATAATTTGCCCAAGGTCACAAAGCCAAGAGGAACAAAAATTAGGATTTGAATCCAGACCATCTCTGCTAGCCTTTGTTTCCTGGTCTTAAACCCTGTATCTTGTTTTGTGTCAGACTGATTAGCAGGAGCAAGCAGAGATCTCCAGGTGATTTTTATTCCAAGTTATAGTGGTCAGTTCCTGGGGAACCTCCCACCATGCAGACAATTATAAATATGTGGCTTGTGTCTTTCCTATTTTTAGCCCAGCAAGCAGCAGAACTTGTTTGGAAGTAGTCTGGAAAGAACTACATTTTAAATGGCATTCTGGACACTTCGTTCCTGCTGTAGTTACCTGCTGTAGCAGCAGCTTTTTTATTTATATTCTTTCCTGTTTCAGTTTTTTTTCTCTCTTTACATTTGACATAACACTTTTCTCTCTGAAGAAATCAAACCAAAGAATTTTAGGAGCTTTAAATTAATAATTGGCATTAATTCTCAAAATAACCATGAAATTGTTTAAAATCTTGGCATTTATGTTTTCTCTGGGACTATGATATCACATTGAGAAAATAGGAACATATGGAAATTTGTCTCAAGGGAAATATTACAGTGGAATAAATAGCACCTCTCTGCACAAGACACATGGGAAGAAATTTATTTCAATGTTGGATAACAAAAATGTGAACCTTTTCACTTTTGTTTTTGATCACGTGAGGAATAGGTACTAAATAATTTAAGGAACATTCTTGCCAAATTAACAAATAGAACCTGAATAGATTGTAAAGAACTTATGAGTGGTTTATCAGTTTCAAGTTATTCTCACTAGGCAACTTTGCAGCAGACTGTTAAAGAAAGGAGTCCGTTAAATATAAGCCTGTCCTCAGTGATCTAAAAATCACATGGAAACCTTTCTACAAAAGCCAGTGCCACCCACCCTTCTCTCCCTCCTCTCCCATTGGGATTTAATTGGTAATGACATCATTTTATTTTTGTTGTACCTGCAGATGATTCTGTTGAGCAGCCAATGCTGAGAACCACTTTATTAGTTTGCTAGGTCTGCCATAACGAAGTACGGACTTGGTGTCTTAAACGGGTAGCTTCTCACAGTTCACCCTGTCAGAAGTCTGAGAGCAAGGTGTCAGCAGGGGTGGTTTGTTCTGAGGCCTCTCGTGTTGCTTTGCGGTTGGTTGTCCTATCCTTGGGCTTCAGGTGGTCTTCCCTCTGTGTGTCTGTGTCCTAATCTCTTCTTATAAGGAGACCAGTCGTACTGGATGAGGGCCTACTCTAATGACCTCATTTCACCTTTTTAAAATGTCAACAATACAGTTACATTCTGAGGTACTGCGGATCAGGACTTCAACGTATGAATTTGGCAGGGACACAGTCAAGTCCATAGCAGCCCAAATCTAGAAAGTGATCAGTTAGGAAATGAATAATATACAATTAAAAGTTTTAAAATTACAAATTCCTTCTAAAAATTAATTTTGAGGATAAGCTGTTATTTACATTAGGGAAAATCGCTATGGAATGCCTGTGCCATGATATTCCTAAATCCTTTATGATAAGTTGAACCAAGGGAATTTATACTGAACACAAATGTAGTTCAGAAATTTATAGTACTGGAATACTCTTTTTTTTTTTCTTTTTAAACATTTGATTGATAATTTTCTATCTCTAAAGCAACCATTTTCACAACTCTAGGACTACAAAGTAAAAGCTTCAGATAAAGCATTGTAAAGGTGGTAATTTAAATACCAAAAAAACTCATTAAGATGCCTTTTATCCACAGAAATCAGCTGATTTCAGAAATCAGCTGAAATCAGCTGAGGCATCCAGAGTTATGAGACACTGAGCTGCTACCAACTTACTGCAGGCTGTTGGTCACATAGCAACGCTGGTGAAAGCCCAGGGATTGGCTATGCATGGTAATCAACCAGGACTATTTTTAAAATTCCATTTTCTGGGTAATTAAAAATAATTAAATAGGTATTGGATTCAGGTATAAGTATTTTTGAGGTGATTGCCTGTGTAGCCAAGTTTGAAAATACTAATTTAAAGTTCTAACAGAGAGCCCTAGAATATAGGCCCAATTAAGTTGTTGATGGTTTTCAACCTTGTTAGTTGCCTCTGTTGGTTAGAAGATTTTTCTGAAATAAACTACTACCATCACCTCTCCTAAAAGAAACAATTATAACCAAGTGGATGGAAATTTGAAAATGAAGCCACACCTAAATTTACCATTTCAAGGACAAATTTAGATAGGAAAAATGCTGCATAAAACCAAACACTGTACAATGTTAACAAATTCTGAGTGAAAAGCAACTCCTTCCTATCAATAATCCAAATCTCCAGAGCAAACAATGTATTTTTTAAAATTATACTTGAGTTTATTTCCAACCTATTTCCTAGTTTCTAGCTTAGTGCCACAATTCCAAGCAACTCTCTTTCTGTGACAGCTTTGAGACAATGACAGAAATCCTATGTCTGTTAAAAAAAAATTAGCTTATATAACTAGAGGTTTTACTATGCTGTATAAAAAAATAAACAATATAGCATTAAGAATTAAAATAAGCCATTCCTATTGTTTATATATGTATTCTCTCCATCTTGAGTATTAAAATTTTTCTTTACTAAAAGTGTATTATTTAAAATTAAATTTATTGAGGTATAATTTTCACCAATTAAGTTTCCAATTTAAATGAAGGTTTCGGTGAATTTTGACAAATATAAGCACCACTATAATCAAAGAATAGTTTCATCACAACCAAAGGTCTCTTGGTACCCTTTTCCAGTCAGTCCCCCAATTTCTGTTTTCCCAAATACTCATTGGATTTCTGACTATATAAATTAGTTTTGCATTTTCCAGAATTTCATATGAGTGGAATCATTACAGTAAGATCTATTTTTTGTTCCTGACTTTTCTACCTAGCATAGTATGAGTTTTTAAAAATGTTTTCATCCATGTGGTGTGTATCAGTGGTCTATTATTTTAACAACTGCATAATATTTCATTATATAAACATACCAAAGTTAATTTATTTATCCCTTAACCTGCTGATGGACATTTAAGCTCTTTTTAGTTTGAGGTTATTATAGATAAACCCTACATGAGCACCTTTGTAGAATTCTTTGTCAGACATATATTTCCACTTATCTCAGATAAATACCCAAGAGTAGAATGGATGGGTAGTTTTAATAAAGTCTGCTGGGGTGCTATAACACAGTACCCAAACTGTGTATCGTCTCACAGTTCTGGAGTCTAGGAGTCAGAGATCAAGGTGTCAGCAGGGTTGGTTCCCTCCGAAGGTTGTGAGTGAGAATCTGATTTATGTTTCTCTCCTACCTTCTGGTGGATCGCCGGCAATCTTTGGCTTGAGTAGAAATATTACCCTAAGTATACCTCCATCTTCACAGGGCATTCTCCCTCTGTGTGTCTCTGTGTCCAAAGTTCTTCTTTTTGTAAAAACACCAGCCGTATTGGATTAAGGCCCACCCTACTCCAGCACAATCACATCCTCACTTAACCAATTACAGCTGCCAGGATCGCATTTCCAAATAAGGTTTCATTCTCAGGTACTGCAGGTTAAGACATATGAATTGGGAGGACACACCATTCAATCTATATTTGTACTTGAAAATGATTTTTCTACAGTTTTTAACAATATCTTTTTGCTTTTGTTTACCTTTGTGTTGCTTATATAGTCATCAAAACAGGATGGTGAAGTGATGTATAGAAAGATTATCAACAGATGTAGGCATCTGCTGTTTCTTTATATCTATAGCAATGTTTCTTTACTATCTATACCAAGATGAAGAAACTGGATTGTTACAGCTCTGAAATTTTTCTATAAAATCATATAACTGTTACTGATATCACTTATCCAAAATTGGGCAGTCATGAGAATCTTACATCTACTTTTGGACCCTCATTATTCTATAGCCTATAATTTTGACCCTGCCAATTTACAGAGTGATTTATAAAAATATTATAGATATTCAAGTAACATTTTTAGATATCGTTTAAAAACATTAACTAATTTCTTTCGTGTCTGAGAATATCTTTATCTTGCCCTCACACTCACTGATACTCTGAATACTTAACAGACTTTTCTATTCTTTCTTTTGGCTCTTCATTGATTAATTGGATTTGTCCTGTATATTGTTTTTATTATCTTCATGTTTCATCTTGTTCTAACTTCTAGAATATTAGTTAGACTTTATCTTTGAACTCTTTTTTTGTTCTTTATACATTTTTAAATTCAGCAGTCATATTTTTAATTTCTAAGAATTCAATTTCTAAGAAACCATAAAAACCCTAAAAGAAAACATAGGCAGTTAAATCTCAAACATGTTTCATAGCAATGTTTTGGTTGATATATCTCCTTGGGCAAGGGAAACAAAGAAAAAAAATAAATAAACAAATGGGGCTACATCAAACTAAAAGGCTTCTGCACAGCAAAAGAAACTATCAACAAAATGAAAAGGGAACCTACTGTATGGGGGAACATATTCATCAATGATACATCCATCTAAAAAGGGGTTAATTTCCAAAAATATATAAAGAACTTACACAACTCAACACCAGGAAGACAAACAATCTGTTAAAAAATGGGCAAAGGACCTAAATAAACACTTCTCCAAAGAGGACATACAGATGGCCAAGAGACATATGAAAAAATCCTCAATCTCACTAATCATCAGAGCGATGCAAATTAGAGCTACAAGGAGACATCACCTCACACCTGTCAGAGTGGCTCCATCAACAAGTCAAACAAGTGCTGGTGAGGGCGTGGGGAAAGGGGAGCCCTAGTGCACTGCTGGGGGGAATGCAGACTGGGGCAGGCACTGTGGAAAACAGTTTGGAGGTTCCTCAAAAAATTAAAAATGGAGCTGCCGTTTGACCCAGTGATCCCACTTCGGGAATATATACTAAGTACCCCAAAACACCAATCAGAGACAATGTATGCACCCCTACGTTCATAGCAGCATTATTTACAACAGCCACGATCTGGCAACAGCCCAAATGCCCATTGGTAGGTGAGTGGTAAAACAAGCTATGGTGCATTTACACAATGGAATACTATTCTGCCGTAAAAAAAAAAAAAAAAAAAAAGAGAGAGAGAAGGAAATCTTACCTTTTGTGACAGCGTGGATGGACCTGGAGATTATTATGCTAAGTGAAAGAAACCAGTCAGAGACAAATACTGTATGATCTCACTTATATGTGGAATCTAATGAACAAAATAAATGGATGAATAAAATAGAACCCGAGGCCTGGACATATGGAACAGACTGACAGCTGCAAGAAGGGAGAGGGGAGAGGGGTCTACATGAAAGAAGGTGAAGGGATTAGGCAAAGAACATATACATATAACCCATGGGCACAGATAACAGTGTGGTGAGGGCCAGAGGGAAGGGGGGTGTGGGCTGGGTGGAGCCAGGCAAAGGGTCCAACATGGGGGCATCTGTAATGTGTCAACAACAAAAATAAATAAATACATAAAATAAAAATGTGTATTATTATCTTTACTACAACCAAAAAGTAAATGAAATGTTCATATTATTTTAAGCTTTATATTAAAATTGCAAAGTAATTAAGTTTTCAAATGGTGTCCTCTTCCATTATAATTTTTCCCCCCAAACTTAAGGTTCTGCTGATACTGAATTAAGAAAAAGAAAATAAAATGAAACAGGAGAGTTTGAAAGCTCTTTGTAAAATTTAAATCATTTTGAAATACATTATTAGTAAAATCTTAACCAATCTGCTGACTTTTCTTTGGTCTTTCATTGCATTTTATATACTCGTTCCACCTACAATATGGATTTTTTTCACCTTTCTCAATTTTGCTACTGTATTATCTGTTTGACCTTTTAAAATATATTTAACCTCTTTGTGTCTCAGTTTCTTTTTAGTAAAATGGGTCTACTTTGAGAGGGTTGTTGTGAGAAATAAAAATGGGATTATGCGCTAAAAGCTTTAGTATGTTTGCTGGGATAAGTGAATACAATAAATGTGAGTTATTTTTGGCAGAAAAATGGGAAAGAAAAAGAAAAGGAGTGGCGTTCTAGGTGGAAGGAATGTTATAAATCAAAAACACGGAAGCCGAGCTTAGCCTGGTGACTGGCAGGGAGCTGTCAGGCTGGAATGCTGTCCTGGGGAATAATGGCTGGTGATGATTCATGGGGACTTTGTGAAGCCAAACTGAAAGTCTGGATTTTAACTTATGTTTAGTGCATGGTAGAGAGCTTGTTTTGTTTTTTTTTGTTTTGATTTTAATAATAATTGAAATGATCAAAGAAATCTTTTTGGAAGATTTACCTGGAGCATTTAATAGATGTTAAAAACAAGATAACAGTCCCAAAATGAAGCTGCCTATTTTAAACCACATGTCACCAAATCAGGACCTAACTTAGTTACAGTGTTGGCTCTTTCAGAAATTGAATCTTGCCTGGCCGGGCGTGGCTCAGCAGTTGAGCATCGACCTAGGATCCAGGCGATCGGGGCTCGATTCCCGGTCAGGGCACATGCCCGGGTTGCGGGCTGCAGCCGATTAATGACTCTCTCATCATTGATCTTTCTATCTCCTCTCTCCCTCTCCCTTCCTTTCTCTGAAATTAATAAAGATATATTAAAAAAAAAAAAGAAGTTGAATCTTAAACCAGTCAATCAGGAATCACCTGATCAGCATTAGTTAGGTAATCTGCATGATAGACCCCTGCTATCCCCTAAAGAAAAGTGACCCTGCAATAACCAACTTGCTTTTTGCTAGTATAACTTTCTTGTCCCACTCCCTTCTACCTACAAGGGTCTTTCATTTTTGTATAGCTCTTCAGAGTTCCCTTCTACCTGTTGGATCGGATGTTGCCTGATTCATGAATTGTTGAATAAAGCCAATAAGATCTTTAAAATTTACTCAGTTGAATTTTTTTAATGTAAAATTTTGGGATTAGATATCAGTTAGGAAATGATTGCAAGCATGGGAAAATGGGTTAATGGTAGTTATTGGGTCACAGAGCAATATAAGTAGAATCGTTTTAGAGACAATTTAGTATGTTCTTTCTCCATCCTTAAATTTTATATTAGAGGATATCAAAATATAGGATTAACTAATGATTTACTCAGGTCACACAGTTTTATCAGATCAAGCTTAGAACACAATTTTTTGGTTCCCATATCCATGCTGCCTCCATGACACCAAGCTATCTCAATTCTGCAGGCACACATAGAAAATGCACTATGTTCAGTGCACTCCTAAGGTTGCCTCAGGTATTTTACAGGAAATGCCTGAGTTGTAAAACTATCATAGCTTATACTATTACGCTTTTGAGTTAGAATATTTGAAGTTGTCACAGACATTGTATCACAAATTTGGAAAGACTTAAATAGTACTAGTGACTCCATGTCTAACAACTTAAAAATGTCCAGTCATATTATCTGTCAACCAAAAAAATTTTTTAAAAAGTATACTAAATTCTGGATCCTATGGGGTTACAGGTTAGTGCATTAACTTGGTCATGGAATGTAAGGCTAGGCTTGGGTGTAGCTTTCACTGAGCAGAATACAGGAAATGGATGGTAATATGCTGCTTCTTTGATGTCAGCAACCAAAGTTAATAATCTTGTTTCTGGATATCAAACAAAACAAAACAAAAAACACCTTATTTTGTTTTGAAAATTTTCTTTAAGCTATTCTGAAAATGCCATTACTGCCTGTACCTCAGCAAGGTGCCTACCAGAGGCAGAGCTTCCCTGGGCCATGGGGGGAAAAGTGAGGAAGGGAGGTAGTCATCTTGCCTCCCTAGGTGTAATTTATGTATTTGATAATTTCTTCTTGAAATGACTCACAAAGAATAAAAGTAACAGCACTACTCAAAGTAGCCAGTTCCCAAACTATTTGTTAACCACACGCTAAGAGGTAAGAAACTTGATCCAAAATGCAATTCAGTGTATTGTTTTCTTCACCAACAAGGTCTTGCTAAGGAACCATCGGATGTCTGAAACGCAATGCTTAGTGTCATAGTGGACTGTGTCCAAGCTCTTTACCTTGTTGCAAAGCCAGAACATGAGTCTATTGTTGGCCCCAGTTTGTTAACCACAGTTTGAGCAGCACTGATCTAGAAAGATATTTTTTGTGGCAATTTAATTTTTATTGTGTTAGAAAAACACGGAACATGAGATCTACATTCTTGACAAATTTTTAAGAGTAAAGTACAGTATTATTAACTATAACCACAATGTTTTACAGCAGATCTCTACAGTTGTTTTTTGTTTTGTTTTTTTTATTTTGCATGATTTGAACTATATATACATTGAACTGCAGCTCTCCATTTCTTCCTCCCATAGCCAACTGGCAGCCACCACTCTACTTTCTGTTTTTGTGTTTGACTATTTTAGATAACTCATACACGTGGAATCATGCAGCGTTTGTCCTTCTGTGACTGACTTACTTCACCCTAGGATTTAGGTCCCAGGTCTGGAAGGGATCATAAACCTGCTATATCTCAATAGAGCCACAGCTCGTAGCAGTGTACACAGCACTCCTCCAGATAGAGCCTCTCACGAAAGATAGCATATCAAGGTAGGAACTTCTCCTATGAAGGGGAGGGTTGAGAATGCGTTCCACTGACCTCCCTCTGACATAGCTCATACTCCCACTTTAAGTGGAATGCCTATTTGCAACAGACGAGCGCCCTGTCCACCAGCCCACTGTCTAGAAATGTGGGTGCTACTAGGCTCTGCAGCGTATGTAGATCCTCCAAATGCCCTGGCATCATCCTGTGTCATCCCCAGTGGCCTGTAGACAGGGAAAGGGGAAATTTTCCTTTGTTGCCTGGTATACAAATGGGTCTAATCCGGGCAACCTGCCCACATTGACTATGGTCACTATTCAGCTCAACACTGACACCATCTGGATGAAAACAGAAATGAACTGCAGCAGTCAGTGCCCTGAACTTGGAGAGGTTTGGTTACTCAAACCTGGCTATTAACCCTTTGCACTGACAGTTGGGCTGTTTTAAAGGGATTACTTTTATGTCTTGGACAACGGGAAAGTGAGGGGTGGATGATTAAGAATAAGCCCTTATGGGGACAGGATATATGGAAAGACATCTGGGGTTTGCCTATGAGTGCCTGAGGCAGTCCTCACTATTTCTTACATCTGGGTTCATAAGTGCTGACACTCCCTGGCACTCAATAAGCTGATGCCTTAGCTCAGGTAAGTGCCCTAGCAACTGACATTCAATAGACACAGCAGGTTGGGGACATGGGAAGAGTGGCCTGGCCGCTGCAGTGCCGGGATGGGATAACATATTGCCAAGGATGCCAATTGCCCTTGAAATACAGTGATTTGGTTACTGCAGTAACAGCATGTCCTGTGTGTTCTAAACAATGCCCAAGGCAACTGCCAATGGAGTCTGGGGCCATCTGCCTGATTACCCAACCAGTGAAGAATCGGGATAGGTTATAAATTGGCCCCTCCCTCTGAGTGAGGGTTATAAATATGCCTTGGTTTGTGTGGACACTGCGTCCAGCCTAACCCAAGCTTTTTTCTGTCCCCATGCAAACCAGGCTGCCACCATTAGTGGATTGGAGAAGCTGAGAACCATGTGCAGATACCCTCCTCAAATAGATAGTAAATAGGGATCACGTTTTAAGGGTCATGAGATGCAAGACTGGGCAAAAGAACATGACCTTGAATAGAGGTGCCAACTTTTTTATAACCAGCAAGCAGTAAGATTGGTAGGTGGGAAGAATGGAATGTTAAAGCAGTAGATTCAATTACTAACAGGTAAAACCACCTTGGCTGGGTAGACTCAAGTGCTGTCTCAGGTTCTAAAATATTTAATAATCAACCACTAGGACTTGTTGCCCCATGTGCAAGACTGGAGACCCCTGCTAAGACACATACCATAAAGGTAGTGAAGTTGCTGAGAACAGTCATTGTCCCGACTCTTCCTGTGGATCAGCTGGCTATGCTGCTGAGAACACCAAGCCCATCACCATTGGGAGAGCCATTATCTACTGAAATTTGAAATCTGTTGGCCCACCAGGATGGGTAAATTACTCGGCATTTCTTCATATATATATATATATATATATATATATATATATATATTTACATTTAAATATGTCTTTATTGATTTCAAAGAGAGGAAGGGAGAGAGAGAGATAGATACATCAGTGATGAAAGGGTCATTAACTGGTTGCTTCCTGTACACTCCCCACTGGGGATCAAGCCAGCAACTTGGGCATGTGCCTTGACTGGGAATTGAACCCCTGTCTTCTGGATCATAGGTCCATGCTCAACTGCTGAGCCATGCTAGCTGGCTCAGCATTTCTGGGTGAGGGGGAGCTACCCAATCTCCACTGAGATCTCGTTGTCCTGCTGTAGACCAGACCTATTGAAATGCACTATGTTTGGAATAGAACACACACCATTGAAAGAGGGAAGAAGATGGGGGTCCTTGTCTGGGTTACCCCATCCCTAGTCTAGCTCCTCACATGTGACAGTGCTGCCTCCCCAACAACATGTATGATATGCACAGCCAGGTCATGTTCCTAAACCTGCCAACATTCCTCTTCTCAAGGCCAGGTGGGCACATTCTCTTTTCCACTGGTATCTTTACTTGGTCACTGTCTTTTTTCCCCCCATTGGCCTGGAGGATGTTATTGCACACAATTCACCCAGCAAGCCTTAAAGGATAGCCAACAAAGCCTCTTTTTACCGAACACTGAAATGTCTCTTGAAAAAAGCTGTCCTCCAAAATAGGATGGTCTTGAAACGTGCTTACAGCCTCGCAAGGAGGCACCTGTGTCATTCAGTATCCAAAGAGAATGTTGCTTATCCCTAGCTGATGAGTCTGCTAATGTACCATCAGGAGGACACAAGTGAATGACCTGAGTGATTCAACCAGAAGTCTAGGAGGGTTGATAAATCACTGGTCAGATCATGTGACTGTTGGTGAAAAAATATTGTTGCTTTTGGGGAATCATTATCTTAATCTGTGCTTTCTCTTGCGTGTACCTATGCTGTTATTTTGGCCTCTGTCTCCAGTGCAGCCAGATAGCTGCTATACGAGCTACCTCTGTGCTAATTAAATCCCATCGCTAACCCTCCAGGCACACTGTTTAAGATTGTAAGAGCCTGTTGCAAGGGGAGGAGTGTTGGAGGAGGTCATGTAGAGGATGTCACCTGTTCACTTGTGAGCTGGACCCAGGCAATCAGAAGCTTTTACCCCCTCCCCTGTTCTTAGTATGTTCTGCCAACCATTCTCTCAGAGAACAATGTGTTGTTGAGGCCGACTGGATGGTATACATGACTGAACCCAGTTAAGGGTTACATTAACCTTAAGATTCTGGTAGGTGGGAACAGACAATTCCTCATCTTGCAGCCTCTCAGACCAGCCTTGCAAATAAGTTTCCTTGCTTGTTATAACTGCCACCCACCAATGCAGAGTGGTCTCTGCATCTTTGTCTTTCCTTGCCCTCCAGGTACAGGTCAGTTTGTGAACCAACAGGTAACTCATTTTGTTGGGTGAGGGAGGGAGCCCTGGCTCCCTATGTAGTCTGAATTAATCAGGAGAGTGTCAAAGAACCTATTTACTAATCTTTGGGGGGAAAAACTCTGGGCTCCCCACTTGGCCTTTTGGACATCACACTGGCAGGGTGATTGTGGGATGGGGGGGCCTTATTATATACTCTGGTGAGAGTGAACATGAAGGTTTCAGACTCAGCCTTTGTCAGGGGTGATGGGAGTGGGTCTATGATGTTTTGTTAGGCTAGAAAGGTCATTGTTGAACAATTTTCTGTCTTACTAGGTTGTTCTTTCCTGGACCTTTGGCTAGAGAGAGTGGACTTTTATTGGGGATCTTTGTCTATGCTTGTTGTTTCTGGGTTGCTGGCTTCTCCAGAGCCAAACCTAGCATAGATGAAGCAAAAACAAAGCCCAAGGGATCACCACTGTTATTCTTCAATTACAAGATCCCTAGAGTGTTTGTCTCCTTCTCTGCATCTTTCAGAATCTTCTTAAGTTTATATTATATATAATGTCACAGTGTTTTAGCTGCACTTAGTGGGAGGAATAGGAAAGAACATATCTATTCCAACTCATCAAAGGTAAAAATCTCTATAATTGCTTCCTGGTTTGAACTACTTTTTACATTGTGACATAGGCTAATTCCCTCTTAAAATATTTTTTTATACTTGTCTTATTTTTATTGCAAAATATGTGATTTTATAGTTGCTCTCATAAAAGCAGTCCATTTTATTGTGCATTTCAACTATTTCATTTCAGATAATGTTAGGAAACCATTATTAGGTGCTTAGAATATTTTATAACCTATATGTTTATTAGAGTCCAATCGAGGTTAATTAAATAATATACAGATTTTTCTGATTTCATGACTGTCTTAGTATGAAGACAATAAATGTAACTCAGAGGACATCAAATTGATAGTTTTAAGGAGAATATATACTAAGAGCTACAAATAATGGAACTAGAAAGATTTGTTTTGTCTTCAAGTATTTAAGGGTTGTTTTTTTTTTTACAAAGAATAGTCAGTTGGACTATCTAGGAGTAGATTATACTCAAGTATCTTCTAAAAATATGTTTATCTTGCATGAATAGCGTCTTCACCTGGGCAATTTTTATGAGTCCTCCCCTCCTCCCAATTAGTTACATGGAGGAATAATTAGCTAGGAGGCATACTTTCTTTCGTCAGCACTCCTGGGAATATCTGCAATATGACACAAGCACTCTTATGATACTACAATATTAAGAAGTCTAATTATCAACACACAGATTACATATACATGTTAAACATTAAATGTTGATACTGCACATAATTATTGAGGATTCCTGGGTGACATTAGTCTGTAAAGTGCGCTCTCCTCATCTGTAATCATTGACATTATTTCTTTTCTAGGCTGGCAGGAAGGGCGAGGTGGGTGCTTGGTTTTTGTCAGCTTCTCCGTTTTACTCAGAGATGATATGTGTAGAGTGTCAGAGAGAGCTGGAAACACCATCTTAGCTCTTTCTCTGACTCAGCAAGTGTTTCTCCTTTTTTTAACCCTCATTGGAGGAAATTTTTTCCATTGCTTTTCAGAGGGAGTGACAAGGAGAGAGAGAGAGAGAAACATCGATGTGAGAGACACATCCACTGGTTGCCTCCCGCACCCCCCCGACCAGCCGGGATGGAACCTGCACCGAGGCAAGTTCACTTGACTGGAGTCAACTGGAGAACCCTTCAGTCTGAGGGCCGGCGCTCTAACCACTGGGCCAAACCGGCCAGGGCTATTTCTCCCTTTGATAGATCTTATGCTTCTTTTTATTATTTGAGCTGTAATGGAAGCAGCCCATCCTACCCTCACCCCCACCCCTCAGCAAAGCTAGGAGTCATTTTCCAGGGGAGCCACACACAAACTCTCCGGGCCCTTGGCAAGGAAGAGCACATCTCTAACTTTACTGGATGTTGCCATTCATTGGCTTTCTGCTAGGATGCCTTCGTACTTCCTAAATGCACCCCATCTTTTTTCCAGGTTTTGTCATGTGTGCTATTTCTCCTGCCCCAGGGCCCCTTGCTGAAGGTGAGGAAGCCAGGAGAGAGCAGCAGGGAATCCTCAAGGATAGAACATTGATTTGGAAAGTGGCCTATAACAAACCTGCCCTGCACCTACGTTGTGCCAGGCACTGTGCTAAGTCTGTTACTTACATTATCTCATTTCATTACTATCATTATATGAAGTAGGATGCTATTATTATGCCCATTTAATAGCTGATAGATGTACTGATGAGAAATTATTTTCTTTTTATAAATTTATTTTATTTTAGCATTTCCATCACCATTTATGCCCTCTATATCCCCTTCTACCCCCACGCCCACCCCACAGTCACCTCACCGCTGTCCATGTCGGTGAGAGAAATTATGTTCATAATTTGCTTCAGGTCACACAGTGAAGATCCGAGATGGTCTGACACCAGGGCCATGCTCAGTGTCTTCACAGAAGAAACCCCACTCAAGTTGCTGAGCATGGAGAGTGGAAGAATTGGAAACTAAGAGGTTGTTGGTTCCATATACCAATACACTACAGGATGGCGGGGGGGGGGGGGTAAAGAAGATAAAGAGAAAAAAGTCTAGGGTCCTGTTTTGCAAATGTTTAAATGTGCAAAAAAAACAGGCGTGTTTTAGTTTCTAATCTCTGAAAGAGAGAGTCATTTTATAAACGGGGGTTATTTTCTTCAGGAAATTGTAAGCCTGTTGTTACAAATGATCAAAATTTAATTTAGGAAATTGTGGTTTGCTGACCACTGGCATCAATTAATACAAAGTAGAGAACAGAATCAAGAAACGTAGCTTTCTTTTTTATAACTTTGTTTTCCTTTATTTCTACTTCCTTTTACCCATAACGCTAGTTATTTGCTATGGGTTGTGACTAGAAAATCAACATTGGTTTATATTTTAAGGTTCTGGAGACATTACCTTTGATTAAGAAATAATATTGCAAAGTGAAATCGGTGTCTTGAGTTTAAACTGCTATAATGGCTTGCCAATGCTTATGATTTCCAAGTGTTATTGATGTAGAACTGGTATTTGGAAATCTTGGCTTTATGGACCATGCTGAGCTTTGGAGATGCTGCATGCATGGGTAATTTGGTGGTGGAGCACAATTGGGAAAGTGCAGATGGGCTGTGCCTCTTTCCGTGACAGATGATCCAGGCTGCTGATGCCCATAAAACCCATCTGGCTCATACCAGGTTGAATCAGGAGGAAGGGTGCTTTTCTGGCTTCAAGTTTTCTGAGGAAAAATTAAGGGAGACATTTTTAGTCAAGGACTTTATTTTTTCTGTGGAAACAAGAAATTACCTGCAGCAGGTTGTTTGTTGTTACTGTTTAGAGGGCATTGACACACTGCTGCTGTATGTACATGACCTCTATAATGGCATTTTAAAGCTGATGTTGCCTTGTACACAGTGAAAAATCTTGTTTTGCAAACTAATTAGATAATAAACAGTTGCAAAGTCAGATTCAGGGTGGCTTTTTTGTTTTATGTTTAATGGGAACTTAGTGTATTTTCCTAAACTATTTTAAAACCTCTAGAAGTAAAATTAAAGGGTTCTTGAGAGGGGCATGTTCCCAATTCACTGGTCTAAGAAAGAACTTGTAGTGACAAGAATTGAAGAAGTTGTGGTAGGGCTTCTTTGATAATCTGTGATCACCTCCCTCAAAGGGGATTCTCACACTCTAGTTGATTATGAGCTTCAATATTAATTTTCTAACTTTAATAAATGATACATGGGAACATCAGGGGTATGGTGCTATGGAGGAAAAATTCAAGGTTCTTCTCTGTTCTCTGCTTCTACCATGCAGCCCAACTTAATCCCTAAGGAGGGGAGTTTTAATTCAACCTTCTCAGCTTTAAGATATTGTAATGGGCTACAGTTCAAAGGGAAGACATTTCAAGAGTATTATAGGTGAAAGCGGTCTTTTAAAAAATGCCCTCTTCTCCCATATAGCTAAGGGAGACTTTTCAGAAGACACTTGAAAAAGGGAGCCTAGGTCAGCGCCACCACTGACATTAGGGCAAATTCGGTTTCTCTTCATGCTCTTTAAACAGGTACATGTGATTTGGTGGTATTTCAAACTGGAGTTTGAAATGGATTTGGGATTTTGGGAGGGTGTAAGCTGAACAGTCTTTCAGCCTGCTTTGGTTTTGGTTGACTTGGACTTACCTAGTCTAGGAATCAATTTCATTGTCTCTGGCTAGCTCATTAGAGAGTTTAAAAGGATTTGAGGCAAAAGTCCACTCATAGTAAAATGGTAATTTTGCTTTTTCTGGGCGTATCTTTCCATTAGGAGCCCTATGTAGAGGAATGAAAAATTCTGAGTTATTTTACATCTTGGTTCTAATGTCATTTTAAATTCTCTTTAATATACCCCACCCTAATGCTCTTGGACTTAATTGCTAGATACTGCCCTGTCTACCCTGGTTGGTCTTAACCTATTATCTCTAATTTGGTCTAAGTCCTATTTGTTATAATTAATCTGGTAAAATAAAATAGTTGAAGCAGTTTCTCAGGGCCTTTGCCCCTAAATATCTTGGGAGCGATAGTGCTTTGAAAATGGCCCCTGATTTAAGACCTGATTTGAAGACTTTTTAGTTGGGTGGGTATTTGATGGTGATAAAGAAGCCATGCTGTGTTAAACTACCCACATGACACCAATTGACCTCATAAAAATATAATTAATGCAGCATATATGCATATCAAATATTCATTACCCTTGACCCTTTCAGCACGGTTTGAAACTATAGCCCCATGAAGAACCAGATTTCAATTGTTTTAAGTCTTTAAACTGTATTTGGATTCTGTAGCAAGTCTGGGTTTTCTCCTCTCTGCCTATACTAGAGTCTTTATCTACATACATATTTGCAATTGCCAAGAGAGGACTCTTTTGTACATGAGGCACAGACAATGTAAAGACTCTTTCAAGATGATTTAATGTAGCCATTAAAGGTTTTTCTATCCAACCAATATTTACAATTACAGAAATCAATTGCCTGTTTTATGGAGAGGACATTTCATGTATACATTAAATTCTTTTCCATGATTGCCAAAAAATCAATTTGAACTTTTAGTTCAATTAAGGTATGTATTTTATAATGTCCTAAAATAAGCACTCATCCTACATTCCTAAAGAAATTTCAGTCATTGCAGGGGAGAAAAATGATGTTTCTCTTTCTTCTAACAATCTATAGTACCCTGTATATACTTTAGAAGTTTTACTATTTTCTTTCTCAGAACCATGTGCACTTTCAATGAATAAGAACGTTAACTTCTAAAAGGTAGAAATATTATTTATGATTATTAAAGTCAATATAATAAAATAAAAATAAATTGGATTTTGGAGTTGAAGTTCATGCCTGCCATTCACTAACTATGGGAATTTGGCAAATCATTTTACCTCTCTGAGTTTCATTTCAGTCATCTGTAAATGGAAGGGTTTTGTTGATCTTAACTTAGAGAGATGCTGGGACAATTACATTTGGAACACCTGGTACTGAAATAATAACAAACAGTAGTTACTTCTCTTTGACTCAATTCTATGTTATTTTATGTTTAATATTTAATAAAATTGACTCATCACATCATTATATTTGTGACCAACAACAACCTTTGGCTGTTGGTATGGAAGATGTTATTTTCTTTTTGTGGTGCCTGAGAAAACTGACGCAGTATGTGTGATTGTGAAGAACATGGACCTTGAAGGCAGACTGCCGTGGTTGAAATCCTCCCCGCAATCCATGTGACTTTGAAAATGTTACTTAAACTCTATGTGCTTTGATTCCCTTGCGTGAAAAATTGACAAAAATGGAAGTACGTACATTATAAAAATAATGTATATGAAAGTTTTAGAAGTTATTACTACTAAGTAAGCACAATATAAATTATAACTACTACTTTTCTTAGATTACTTATATCATACAGCTAATAAGTGGCATAAAAGAGGATTTCAAGCCTGGATTTCTGGTCTTAAATTCAATTTTATCCCTCTGTTCCCCAACTCCATCTACCCTTGGAATTTTACATATGGAGCATGGCAGGACTATATAATGCTGATATGTAATTACATAAAACAGAACATGCAATAGCTCTATTTTCTTTACCAGAGTGGGTTGATAATTAACAAAGCTGTGCAGCTTCCAAACCAGAGACTCCAGTCAGAGTTAGGATAATTGATTCTCATAAAATTGTTGCCTCCACAGTCACTGACATTGATTGAGTGTCCACAAGCCTCTGCCTGAGTCATTTGTAAGACTGTTTCTGTGGGCCCAGGACCATTGATGCCATAAATTTCCAGCTGAAATCCATTCTATTGGCATTCTAGGTCTCTAAAGGGCCCTTACCCAGTGTCAAGGCAAATGCGGTCAATAGTAAAATAAATACATTATTAATACTGCATCCATTTGGCTGACAATGAAGTCAAGGATTGTAATGAGTAATAAATATAAAGGGTTCACTTTTTATAGTTGCATTTCTGCTTTTATTCTGACACCAGTTTTGCCAAAAAGTCTGCAGGACTAATAAAAGCAAGATAAGTAATTTATAAGCAAAGCAATGAAATAGTTTAAAATTTTATTAAAGTCTCAAATTTGTATTCATTTGGAAAATATATCTTTTATTTATTAAGTAAAGGAAAGAGTTTTTCCCAGTTTTTGAAAATACTTTACCCATTCATTGTTCATTTAAAATCACGTGGTGGGTTTTTTTTGTTTGTTTGGTTGGTTGGTTGGTTTTTTGAGTACACAAGAGAAAAATCTCTTCTTTAAAAGTCCTTAGAACATTGCTGATTCTTCCTGGATGTTTTTCAAACTCAGTCAAGGAATGTACAAAGTAAAATCCTGCAATACCAAATATCTGGAATACCTGTAATGGCAGGAGATAACTTGTCAGATTGATAAACAATTTTATCCATCACCTAACCCAGAGAAAATAAAAGCTAGATACCTGAAAACCATATGGAATTAGACTAGGAAAAGAAAAAGGCCACTCTCCTTCAGATACCAAGTAAACCTGAGGTCAACCCAGACCGTAATCTGTGAACTTCATGCGATTCTATGTAAGTGACTGAGATAGAGGTGTGTGAGTGTGGATATACGCCCAGGCCTGAGTTGGAAATATCATCAAAGAAAGAAAATGTACTTTAAATGTGGAAGTGTTTCACAATGGCGGGAGGGGGAATAACCACTGAAGAGAATTCAGGATTTGTTTCATGGATCTCTAAAAAAATAAGCCAGCCAAAATGCATCTTAAAACCTTTGAGGAGGTTTTTCCCCCCTGCTTAATTATATCCCTTAAATGGTTTTAATATAAATAAAGGAGTTCCAGAGTGTACCGTTTTCTGGGGTCTAAGATTTATAGATTTGAAATAGACATTAGCAGTTCTTTCATTCCACCCTCTGTACAGCTCTGCAAGGTGGTGATTCTGCCTCTGCTTCTCTGCTTGAAAATATGAATATAATAGCTCCATTTACTAAGTTCTCATTTGTGCTGGAACTGTGCTAAGTACTTCTCAATTACCCCACTTAATCTTCACAGTAGCTTTATGAGGACATTATTGTAATTTTTTTTTTAGACAACTGAGTTTACAGCATTTACTAACTTGTTCAAGGTCAAGCAACTAAGAAGAGACATTGCCAGATATGAAACTAGATTTTTTTTGCTTCCAAAGCATGTGCTTTTAATACCTACATTATGCTGCTTGAGTTTTGTGGATGGACAGCTTTAGCTCCTATCAATTTTCTTTATATTGAACAGAAATATGCATTCCTCTAAATTTCAGAATATATTACTTCTTATGTGTCTTTCAAATAAGGTAATACAACAATAAGATTTCTTTTTAGGTGTTTTTTAAGGTAAATATTCTAGATATAAATCCAAACTGATCTTTGAAGCAAAAAAGATCATAGAGTCATGAGGAGATAGAGCAATATTACAGAATCTCTCATCCTGTATCATCAATCTACCATGTCGCCTGAATTTTTCCAACACATGGGATACGGGATCATCTCCAAAACGCCTCAGTGAAGTCCTAAGCTACTTACAATTAGCAAAATAACTGTAATCGGCATAGATTAGTTTACATATTTATTGTTACCCTATAGAGAAGAGAACTTGGAAGGATGGTACAGGATAGGTAAGTCCTAATAGATCTACACAGAAATAGATACTGGAAACAGGATGCCCCCAGGTATAGATTAAGAATAAAGTATCTTATTTGCTGATGGCATCCTTCAGCAACTTGATCATCAAAGTGCTTTCCTTCCAGGAGCCATAATGAGATAAATTCTTCTATTCATATTTTATTTTTGTAGCACTCTTTTATCAGGATTTTCTATTAAAATACAAATATCCCTAAAACTCAGTGTGGATTAATTTAACCGATCCTATTATTTCCTATCCTTGGCACTGCGATGAAAAGAAAGGATCTGACCAGATCACTGCTCTCCAGCGTTAGCCTACATCAGAATCATCCGGAGGTCTGTGCCACAGGCCCACACCCTCTGGTTCAGTAGGACTGCCATGGGGTCCAAGAATTTGCATTTTTAATAACCGTCCTGGCTCTAGGACTACACTTTGAGAACTGCTGGATTAGGAAGTGGTAGAAAGGGAGATGGGGATGGAAGGGCTAAAGGAGAGCATTCCAGAGCCTAATTTAGCATACAGGATATTAATATTAGAAAACTCAGAGTGATCATTTTATAAACCGATCTCTGATAAGAAAAATAAAACATACAAGCTCAAAGTGATGTGCAAGATTGCTGAACACTGGTGAGGTAGGATGAGAGTCTTCTAGTTTCAGCTTTGCATTTTAGTCATGAACAAAGCCTTACAAATGTGAGGCGCATAAGAACACTCAGGAGCTTGTGAAAAGTTCAGATTCCTAGACCACATTCCGGACTCAGACAATCTGCACTTTAATAAATTCTCCTGTTCATTCAGATTCAGGGGATATGAGGACAACACACTAAGAATCCAGGCAAACAGAGTCAGGTGTTAGGGGAACCCCACACAGGGGTGGGGACCTTTGTGAGCACAGGACAAGCTGTGGTGCCTGAGGGGACATGAGGCAGAATAAGAGAAGGGGATACGCCTTTGCTATCCAACAAGTTAGTGCAAAACAGATGCTGACTGTGGAAACAAGAAACCATGTCACTGTACTGGTCAAAACACCCCACCTACCTTACATAGAAAAATCCTAGATTTATAGAGAATGTGAACACAGAATACCCATGTCTAATAATCCTCACTTGGCAGAAACCAACTTTGTATTATAATACAGTTTATCTTTAAAAGGTCACCTGGAAATATAATTTCCAAGCTACCTGAATATTTTGGCTGTCATCTCATAGGGGCTTATAATCTTTGCTTTCTGTAGAGCAAATGGGAAAATTTAACAGGATAGGGAGAGACAAAGTAAAGCTTGCTTTAGTGATAGCTTTAATTTTTCATTTCCCCCTATGCAATTGTATTCTCATTCCTAATTAAGGAAATTATTCCTATCGATTTGTCATCTTTATTTAGTTACTCTGTTTATCTGTCCTTATGTGTGAGAGCTTAATAATGAAAGCAATTGTCCCCATCAAAGTAGAATATCATGAAATTCCCTTGCCTATCACATTATTGTCCTAAATATGTCATTAAAATAAAATCACTTTTAAAGAAAATAAGAAAAATTCCATCAAATTTCTTATGCTGAGTACCTTTGGAATTTTAAGGGCATGAAAATAAAAAATATATATATTTTTTACGAGCACTGAAGGTAGACTTTGAAACCTTATCATCAGTCATCTAACTAGAGCACACATTAGATTGAAGTGCAAGTCAAATCAATTTCTATATATATGTATACTGTACTCTAACTCCAGGAAAAATTATGAATCTCTGAAAATAATTTTCTGTGTGCTTTCTATTACAAGAAAATAAGTCCTAAAGTACAAGAATTACTTCTCCAAAATCCTTGTAGCCTCTTTCAATGAATAAAGCCAGAACTGAAAAGGTTTTTAAGGCATCCTACAATTGCTCTCATTTTTCCCCCTTTCAGTTTTCTAATAAACCCCTTTTCCACAAACCTCCTGCCCTTCCCCTCTGTTCCTCTACAAATATAACCTTACATTCCTACTTACACTTAGGTTTACCTTGGCCCCAATGAACTCAGCATGCCAGGACCCCTTACTTGCACAAGCCCCTTGAGTGCTAGAAGTTGCTGGGAGTTGTATAGAGTTTTGAGTGAGGCCCTAGACATCAGGTTGCAAGTAGGAGACATTTCTATGCAGCTATTTCTGATAAATTGTCCAAAGGGATCTTACAAGAAAAAGACATAAATCTATAAGCTTCCAGTAATTTGGTGGGATTTTACCTTTTGTTCTAAATAAACATTCACTTTTGTATCTAATTTTTATTCTCAAATGTATATATGTTTTCTCAAAGATAAGTTACATGTTTCATGCCTACAGTACCTGAATCTGCCTTTTCCCAATACATTAGCTCAAATGTTATAGCCTCATGAACTATTAGTTCTCTAATCAGTATAAATTTCATTTGCATACTCAAACTTTATCTCTCTAATATCATAAATACTGCTATGTTTTAGATCATATGCCACTGGGTATATATTTTTAAGACAAAAAACATACCTGCACATGGTTATATTTCTTCCTTCACAACTCAGCTTAGCTCTTTCATCAATATTTTCTTTGTTCTCCTGACTTGGTTGGGTGACTCCTCTGTGGCTTCTCCCACAGCATTTCACACACACCATTTTCCTAGACCTTTCTCCACAGTGTTACGGTTGTCTATTTTTTGTTTGTGGATAAGAGCTGGAGGCGTTTTCTTTCAGTGTTGCATAGAACCACGAACTCAAAAAATGTATATTGAATGAGTGAATAAAGAAGTTGTCAACTATAAGGGACATACCAATTTCAATTTATTCTAAATTTATTTCATTGATTCTGTTGTTTTCACATTGTTTAAAACCAGAAATGATATATGGAAGCTACAGTTAGGTAGCTCAGTTCTAGGAGTAACCTCAAATCAGTTACATTTTTTTCCACTTACTAATCTAATTGCTACCAAGCTCTTATTATATACATAAGCTCAATGAATGTAGGAATTATGTCTCTTTTGCTAACAATTTTATTCATGACACTTAGGAGATTTATGTACAGAATTAGGGCTCAATAATTATATGTTCAATAAACAACTTATAAATATGTCAATCTCTAACAGACAAATATATCCCCAAACAGTTAATTAATATAATTGCACTCTAACTTTGTGGGTCTATCTCTTATGATTTCACTATTCTGGAATCTAAGGGGAATATTTCCATTCCTCAACACATGTCCAAGTATTACCCCTCTACAATTTTTCTTGTATTTTCTCATCTCTACATAATCCTATCTATACTTCCATAAACTTAAATCCTATCTACCTATGAACATCAGACCGTTGCTTCATCCATTCATTCACCTTTATAAAAGGTAAGATCTATGATCCGAACTCCCTTAGTCACCTATATAACTTCTCCTCTAGAAGCCATCAGAAAGCCAGGTTTTAGAGTGCTAGTTTACCTGTGACTCGGGGCTTGGCACCATTTCCCTAAATAAACCTTTACTTTCTTTGTTGCAAACTCCTGTTCATATCTTAATAGGCTTTGTTGGACACAGGCAAACAATCCCCTTTAGTTGGGTAACAATAATTGAGACACTCTATTTGAGAAGGTAACACTTAAGTTCCAAATGCCAAGAAGCACCAAAACTGGAGAGTAGAAGCATTATAAGCTTTGAATAACATCACAGTCTCCCTAACAAATTTATTTGCCTTAATAATTTACCCTTCAATTCACCCTCCACTCGGCAGTCAGGGAATACCACTGGAATTTAAATGTAAAGTGTTATCACCCTTGCTCTAAAACTCTTTGGTAGCTCTCGATGCCATCATTTAGCATGGTTTATAGATATGTGTATGGACTGTACTTAACTCACCAATCTCAACATTTGTTACTCCTCTCTTCAAAACTCTACTTCAGCCTTATTGAAGTATTTGCAGTTGCCCCCAAATGCTCTGATCTTTCTTACTCAAAGTGCTTCTTGGGTCTTCGCAAATGTTACTCCCATTAGCTGGAACATCATTCTATCCCTCATTCTTAACCCCCCGCCAGTAGTCTTCAAATGCATGTGTTTAAAGTCTTGTTGAGTATTTCTATCTATTTGAGAATATGGGATGAATGATTTGTCTAAAGTTCCAATTGAACTTGACTAAAATAGAATCTGACTAAAATTAATTCAGAAAAAAGAGAATATGTACAGCAGCAGTTGAGAAAGATTATTACGGATCACAGGAAAACGTAGCAAAATTAGTAGATATTTCCCTTTGAGAGAAGAAATCAGTTAAGTCTATGATATAAATTTTGTAGTGAATGAAGGAGATGAAATTAATAGTTGAAGATTCACATATTTTTATTCTTAGACATTTTTAGTACACTGAAATTTTATTTCTCTCTTTCTACCACCTGTTCTCTTATTTTAAGATCATTTCTTAGCTCTACCATTTTAGAAAAAGTTGAAAAGAGTAGGACAACATGGTAAGTGAAATCATCTCTCCTCAACCTTTAAAGAAAAATTGGCAGGATGGTCATTTTTCCAGTAGGTGATATTATTTAGTAGAGCTTTATCCAAAGATATTGATTATTAGCTCTGTCTACATAAATTAAAAAATTATTCAAAATTCTTCCACCTCCTAAAGTAATGGAAGTTTTCTTTTAAAACACTCAAGCAACTTCTGATTAAAGATGGTTATGTAAGATCAATTTTGGTCCTCTATTTCCATTAAACCTTTCAAAAAAAGGAGATAAACTTTCACTTCAATAAAACAAGAAACTAGCTATGACTACAGAACAAACCATGAAAGCCCACTGCAAATTATAGGAACACTGCAATTGAATGAAGAAAGGACACAAAGAGTCAACATACCTGCAGTGGCATTTAAGTCTATCCAAGAGCCAATGGAGCAAAGTGATCCATGCCATGACCTGGTGGTGACAGAGTGATGAATGTTGTTGTGGCAGCTTAACTGAGACTGCCCAAGGACACAAGGGAGTGAAGTAGAGTGAAGATCAGTCCAGGTCAGAGCTGTAACTTAAAAGACACATGAATGAAGAAAACCTAAAGATATATGTTCCCAGGTAAAAGAAAATAACAGATTTAATAAGACACTAATTTTATTAGTGGCTAACCTCAATCAAAACCCCAGATTTCCTCTAGTTCATTCTCAGACTGCCCCACTGGTCTTCAGCAAATAATTGTTTCAATTCCATAACAGGCCATTTAATGGCCTTGGCCTTAACTGTATCTGGCAAAGGACAGTCTTAAAGGCTAAAGAACTAGAGGAAATCTGGAGTTTTTATTCAGGTTAGACACTCATAGAATTAGTGCCTTATTAAATCTGTTATTTTCTTTTACCTGGGATCATATCTCTTTAATTTTTAGGTTTTTTTTCATTCAAAATGTTCATGTCTCTTTTAAGTTACAGCTCTGGCCTGATCTGCACTCTACTTCACTCCCTTGTGTCCTTGGGCAGTCTCAGTTCTGCTGCCACCACAACATTCATCACTCTGTTACCACCAGGTCATGGCATGGATCACTTTGCTCCACTCGCTCTTGGATAGACTTAAATGCCACTGCAGGTGTGTTGACTCTTTGTGTCCTTCCTACATTCAGTTGCAATGTTCCCATAATTTGCAATGGGCTTTCATGGTTGATTATGTAGCCATAGCTAGTTTCTTGTTTTATTGAAGTGAAAGTTTATCTCCTTTTTCGTGGCAGTAGGTTTAATGGAAATAGAGGATTAAAATTGATCTTACATAACCATCTTTAATCAGAAGTTGCTTGAGCGTTTTAAAAGAAAACTTCCATTACTTTAGGAGGTGGAAAAATTGAATAACTTTTAAATTTATGTAGACAGAGCTAATAATCAATATCTTTGAATAAGGCTCTACTAAATAATATTATTAAGCCCTGGAAAAATGACCATCCTGCCAGTTTTTCCTTAAGGGTTGAGAAGAGATGATTTCACTTACCATGTTGTCCTGTCCTTGTCAATTTTTTATAAAATGGTAGAGCCAAGAAATGACCTTAAGGTAAGAGGAGTGGTAATAAAGAGAAATAGAATTTCAGTGTACTAAAAATGTCTAAGAATAAAAATATGTGAATCTTCAACTATTAATTTCATCTACTTCATTCACTACAAAATTTATATCATAGACTTAACTGATTTTTTCTCTCAAAGGGAAATATCTACTAATTTTGCTATGCTTTCCTCTGACCCATAAGAATCTTTGTTAATTCACAACTACATCAAATTATAACACAGTCTTTTGTTATAGCAACATACTAATACAACTACAAATTAAATCTTATTATGAAACACAAAGTCTTTTCCAGAAATTAAAAATTTTTTTGCACATTTTAAGTTTATGAATAAGTTAGTATTTGTATACTTTATTGTGATTGAGAAATTTGTGTAATAATATTTGTTGGAGTAAAATTTGAACTATATTTTCAGGAAAAAGCATGATGGTCTTGTGATCTCTTTACTCTTTAAGTTTTTGATAAATTTAATTCTTTGATCAATTTCAGGTTCACAAAAAAAAAACTAAGTGGAAAGTACAGAGAGTTTCTATATAGTTTCTACCCCCACACTAGCACAACTACCTCCTCTACCAACATCCCACACCAGGATGAGTGCATTTGTTATGATCTATGATTCTATGCTGATACATCATTATCACCCAAAGTTTATAGTTCACATTCGATTTCACTCTTGGTGTTTCACTACCCTAAAAATCCTGTGTACTCTGCCTATTCGTCCCTCCCCCAACCTTTGGTGACCACCAATCTGATCTTTTTACTGTTTCCATGGTTTTGCCTTTTCCAGAATGTCATATGGTTGGAATCATATAGTATGTAGTCTTTTCAGTTTGGCTTATTTCACTTACAAATATGCACTTAAGTTTCATCCATGTCTTTTCATGGCTTGATAGGTCATTTCTTTTTAGCACTAAATAATAATATCTCATTCACTGGATGTAACAGTTTGTTTATTTACCTTTATTTATAGTTCTAATTGCTATAGTACATTTTGTTAATGTGCATGTTCTCAAGAAAAATAAATGGATTAATTCACATGATTCATTAAAGAAAATGTAGCAACTTCCAATCTAGGGGGAAAAAAGGGTAATGTCCAATGAGTTCTAAAGGAGAATTTGAACAATATTTCGTATGTGCTGGAGTTGCATTGATATCATCTATTTCTGAATCTAATATTTCTTGTTTGTATTGTGCTCTTTATGTTTAGAATTTTGTGATCAAAACATAAAAATGTACTAAAAGGTATTTTTATGGTGTGGACAAGGGGATAGACAAGTAATATTGTCCTGAAACATTCTTGTTCTATTAAGCAGTGTTCCACACAAATGGTTATTATAGATTTCATTCATTTTTGTAATTAAAAGAAAAAAAAGCAAAGGTGTTAATAATGTAAAAAAAAACTTGGAGATAAACAAAAAGCAATTGAATAGCTTCCTACTATCAATTGTAATAGCAATAAAAACAAAACAACAATTAATTCTCTGCTGTCACACCATGCTTCTGTCAAGGTACAATGTGAATCTGTTTATACCTTGGCAGATGGTTCCTCAGGCAGTAACATGAGGAAAATGCATTTATAAAGGAGTTTGCAAAACAAAACAAAGCAGAACAAAAATACATCAAGAGCAGAACTGTATGCTTTCTCCTACTGCACTTGTGGCTCTTGCCAGTAAATATCAAGAGAAGTTCTGGTCAGAAGCAGATACATGGTGACGGAAGATGATTTGACTGTGGGTGGTGGGCACAGAATGCAATATACAGATCATGTATCATAGAAATGTACACTTGAAACCTATATGACCTTATTAGCCAGTGTCACCCCAATAAATTTAATTAAAAATAAATAGAAGTAAATTTTTAAAAAGAACTTAAAATTAAATGAACATTGAAAACCCAATCTGAAGTTAAAAAATTAACTCATATAAATAAACATTTCTCTAGGCATCTGACTGATATTTCACTTATTAGATTAAAAGCACAAACCCTATTACCTACGGTAATCCTTAATTTAAAAAAAATCAAATGTTAATAAAATACAAGCATAATCCTGGTGTCTCTCTCCACCAATAGCAGTGGGTCCTGACGTGAGCCAGCTTGATGCTTGGGGAGAAGAAAGCACTCTGAGCATAGAGAAGGGGCCACAATGTCTTCTTTGCTGTTGCCTGCAGGTCACTCTTCAGGCACTGCTGAGTTTGCCCTGAATGGGCATCCAGACTTTTCCTTGGTGTCCTTCCTTTCTCCTCTTGCACTTTTGTGCTCTGCTCCTGCGTGGCCTCTTTTCCTTTACCCACACTAGAAAACCTCTTCTGCCTGAAACGTCATATTCTTCAGAGTGGAGCACTCACAGGTTAAGTCTCTATACCAAGGGTGAGTCTCCCTCAGAGCCTTGCTTTGAAGGGCCCCTTCCCCTAAGTTGTAGGGTGAGGCTGAGAGGGATGGGGGAATGAAAGGGTTCGAGAACAGGTAGAGTTCCACTCAGGCCTGGGAGTTTTATAGACAATTCCAACCTCCCCTATAAGCTCTGAGTTACCATTCCTTAAACTTTCTCCACGTGTATCCCTCAGTGAAATTAAAGCTTAGAAAATAGGAGCTAACAGCCAAATGAACTGAGGGAGCCAAGATCCCAGATTTTGAGATCCTCTCCCGTGATTCACAAACAAATCTTGATTTTATGGGAAGCTGAAAAATTCCATAGCCAACATAATTTTAAAAAATTGACTCCTAATGAGTTCTTTAAATAAATAATACATTCACAAGGTTCAAGATTCAAAAGGTACAAAACAATATGAAATGGAAATTCTTTCTCTTGCTGAATTTTTTTCTTTGGAAGAAATCAGTATTATAAGCTTCTACACAAATTTTTTAAAGGTAGAGCAAAGGCTTGATTTTTGAAGTCCTAGCATGTGGGTCCATAAAAGTAAATTGTGTATTGACTTCATAATGAGTACTGATCTTTGTCACTTCAGCCCGGAGCATTCCTTGAATCAGGGCAGATTTCTATGCAAGCATTCCAGCAGGCCTATCCCGGTAACATGCAGTCAGTCTATTTGTTGCAATTCTCCTGGCCCTGTTTTCCTCCCACTCCTTTCTGCCTGTTTGCTCTCTCAACAGAGGAGTTGCTTAACAGGAGTTGCTTGTGGGATTCACAGGGTTCAACCTAGACTTTCACTATGATGACAGATAAACATTTTATCATTTTGTCTTCATTTCTCCATTTGTAATATGAAAAATATAGCTGTTATTATTTCACAGGCAGTAACAAAGATGAAGGATAGGAACATCTCTTGGGTTTCATAGAAGAAAGACGTAACATAAACACCTAGTACTATATAACCATGTTTACAACCAGAACAGAAGCCAGATGAAAATCTTGGATAACACCCATATGTCACAGCTTTCATATTTTAGTAGGAATGAAAACTCTTCTCTAAAAGGTGATTTGGGTGTGTAACTGATATCAGATATCCAACCTCAGAGGCAGAAACTTCTGAAGAATGTAAAATTTCTTAAAGCTCATTTTTTCCCAACATCTCAGTTAGTTTCTGTTTCAAACTTTATCTCCAGAAAAATCATGGGTTATGCAAAAGTAAATAATATAAAAAGACATTAGAAATTGTGATATAGATAAAGGAGAAAATAAAAAAATAAGAATCTAAGTTAATAATTAGATCATTAACTTAGATTAATCATTTCTGTAAATATAGGTATCATTTCATGAACAATGCAGGGAGGAGGAATAGTAACTTCTCAATAGGAATCAATTTTTAGACAACATAAGGTAATGAAGAAGTTGGCTCCCCAAAATAGTATGTTTAGTAATTTAGTTGTTATTCCAATGTTCCTACCTTACAAGTGATCCTTGTAACATCAATATATCTGTGATATTTTTTGCCAACCTAAAAATTACATTTTTTAATCAACCAGAACAACAATAAAAACATCATTGTATCAACCATCTCCATAAGGGAAAATCATTATTCCTTCTGGCCAAAAATAAGTGACATTATAGTGGTGATAGAGAGTTCAAAATCCATTGTCCCGTCACCTGTGTGGAAAAAAAAAAAATTGATGCCAAAAGCCCCACACTACTTAAATAAGTATTTTACATGATCATGTAGTCTCTGTAGTATTTTTTTTTTAAATATACCTTTATTGATTTCAGAGAGGAAAGGAGAGATAGAAATATCAATGAGGAGAAAGTCATCATTGATCAGCTGCCTCCTGCACGCCCCCGACTGGGGATGGAGCCCACAACCCGGGCATGTGCCCTGGCCGGGAATCGAACCCGGATCGCCTGGTAATTTAGTTGTCGTTCCTAGGTCAATGCTCAACCGCTGAGCCACGCCCAGCCAGGTTCTGTCCTATTCTTAAGGGAATATATGTGTGTGTGTGTGTGTGTGTGCGTGTGTGTATGTGCACGCATGTGTGTGTATCACTCACTTCCAGACAATTATCAGCACTAAGACATACAAAGTATTTGTTTCTATTCCAGGCACCCTCCTTGTTATAAAAAGAGATTAGCCTTAACCATGTCAGTGCCTTCCAAGCCGCGTCTCCTCTCAGTGGAAAGCGTGCCAGGTTTCATGGCCTCTCCGGAGCGCTTCCGAGAGCGGGGATAAGCGGCGGGGCAGCTAGGGCGGCTCGGTGATCAGTGAGGGGTGGGTGTGCCATCCTCCGCAGCAGCGGTGCAGGAGTGCTGCGCACTGTGCCAGCAAACTCTCGCATGCACATGGGGACACCTGCTCTTCCCGGCGGCCCTGCTTTGGATGCACTGATGGAGCCCTCAGCTGCCAGATACGTTCACATCGATGATAATTTTGAATAGTCGAAAAGACATTCCAAGAGCAGCAGCCCAGCAGACTGCGTCCAGAGCCCTGCACTTCGTTACCTGCTTCCTGAGCCTGCTCTGCCTGCGACCCCGCCCCGGGCCTCACTGGCTTCCCAGAGGGAAAAGTCACAGTAAGGAACTGGGCTGTGTCGGCTCTGAAACAGGCAAGCGGCTGCTGGAGGATGAAGGAGCTCAGGTTCTGGAGCCCGCCTGTTCTCTCGTCATCTCAGCTCCTTTGTTGTCATGGTCGCCTCTCAGCACGGCAGGGCTCCTGCCAGCGCCCACTGGAGGCTTCGCCCCCCTCCCTGTCCATTTCCCCAGCCGGCCGGGCTTCCCGTGCCTCCCGCTTTCCCTGAGCAGCACCGCTCCTCTCCACTTTTGATACGGGCTGGCAAAAAGAAGGCCACTGAAGATGCCAACCAGTTGTTTTAAAACTGCAGACATGCAACTAAGAGCGCCAAGTTTTCACATGCATTTTTGGCTTGTGTTATGTAGCAACAAAGGGAAAGCAAGATTTTTACCTAGAATCTGTGCTACACTGTAGGGCCAGATACTCATTATAGAGACTGGGCCGACCAATTTGGTCTCTTACTTATAACCATAGTTTTGATTATAACAATAAATCGAATCTGGTGGTAATCTTATACCGGTTTGTAAAGCAGCTGTTTCTGAATATATTCTGCAGAACAAAAGAAAGGGCTAAGAATAAACCAGGGTTCCAAATATACCTAGTGCCTTTTGCCTTCAGATTTGTATGTTCTTTCAGGCAGACAGACGTGTACATTTCTTAGAGGATTTAGAACACTTGAAATTAAATGTCATATAAGGAGATTATTTAGGATGGCCACGGAGTCAGAAATAGCTCAGGAGAAAGTAGTAGAGACAATATATGGCTATGTTCTTAAAATAGTTCTGTTCCTTGTTGGTCAGATGTCACATGATCTCTAACAGTGCTATTTGTCTAACTAAGCAAATTTTGCTGTTGTTATTTTAACAGCATGTCCTCCTGGGTTGCTAAAGTTATAATTGTTATTTTATGCTATAGTATTTGGTTTGCTAGGGTTCGATTTTTGCTGCCATGCTTCTTTTAAACAAACTGTCTATTTTGCACTACTGTTAGTCTATTGGACTTGTGCCTGGAGGGTATTTATACAAAAAGCACAGAGAACTCAAAAATAAATGAGACTTGCATATTTGTAAGGTCTTTGAAATGAGAGGTTATAATGATTATAGCTATTATGTTTCTGCATTTGTGAAAGTCTACAAGTAAGAAGCATTTCTTCCAATCCTCTGAAATTTTTAAAAATTATAAAAAACATGCTTATAAATATCTGGCCTTATGTTTAAGAGTAAAGTAAGGAAGCAGTTTATTCAAAGGTAGAGTCACATTTATCTGTTTATATTAATAATTCATAAGATTTTTTGACTCAAAGGACCAGGAGGGGAATGAATTTCCAAACAATTTGATTTGGCATATTTCTATTCAAGAATTAATAAATACAGCTTTAGACAAATCACTCTTATAAGAGATTACGAAGTTTCCTAAAATCATGATCCTTTGGACATCAGTACTTTATGAACTGGAGAAAAATGCCATTAAAGTTATTTTAAATCAATTTTTATCTTTTATGTCTTCAGAGAGCTGGACATTCCAATTCTATTTTCTCCTTCTACTTGTCGTTTCTATTAATGCCAAGAAAAGGCCCACATGTGCTCTATAGATGCTCAGTGAAGGTAGTAAGAGTTAACATCTTCAAAAACTTCCAGCTTTCTTCTATAGTATATTCTGGACACTGAATGTATCACAGGCTCACAGAACAATAATCTAGTTTCATTTCCCCAATGTAATCCAGCCTGGGAATATTTCCTCTAATTTTTAATGATAAAATATATTTACATTTTGTATACCTTTATAATAGTTTAAATAATGTGTCTACTTGCCTACTGTGCAGTAGGATTGCATAATAAATTGACTAAATTTAGGAAAAAGTGATATTGGCTGCTTGAATAAACTTACTGGTTGGTTAAAGAAAAGAGTGATATGACTTACTACGTTAAGGAGAACAGGTGTGTATTTTAATTTCCTGATGCCTTTGTTCCCCTCATGGAATCGTTTTGTCCACTCATTTAAGATTACTCCTTTCTTTTTCAACTCCACACCCTCTTTCATTCTACTATTTTTTTACAATTCATTCCCATCCCCATACCTGATAGCACTGTGACTCACAGGAAATTACAAAAATATTCTTTCTCACTTTCCTGCCTCTTGCCTCTTTAAGGCTCTTTGCTATAGCTTTTAGTGTTCATCACCTGATGCCAATTTTTTTCTTTTTTTAAAATTTATCTTTATTGTTGAAAGTATTACAGATGTCCCCTATTTTTACCCATTGACCCCTTCTACCCCACCCCCAGCCCCCCACCCCAGGCCTTCACCACACTATTGCCTGTCTTCTTTTGAATATAGTCTATTTCTTAAAAGCTGATCATCATAAAGTTTTCTTCCAAGTGAAAAAATCATAGGAAAATTTCTATAGCTATGTACACTAGAAAACCCATGCCACGCTCTCAAAGCTATTGGCTGTAGTACACAAATCACTCATATATTTATTTACAAAAATTTATATTGCCATAAAAATTTATATTTTATTCTATTATTTTTCTTAAGTTTATGAAATATTGATTTATACATGAGCAGAATAATTCAAGTGAAATTACATTTTGTGTGTAAAATTGAGCTGATTAATTTTTTCCTTCATATGAGAAAACTGGCATTCAAATCATTCATGAAGATTTACTTTTCTCTGTGTACTTCCAGTTTTTAATAATTGAAAGGTGTTGCAATTTTTAAAATCACTCCTGCAAGTTTTTAAGTGTTTCCCA
Organism: Miniopterus schreibersii; assembly: GCF_964146895.1. Lineage (NCBI taxonomy): Eukaryota > Metazoa > Chordata > Mammalia > Chiroptera > Miniopteridae > Miniopterus > Miniopterus schreibersii. Next base: position 46,627,575 of record NC_138107.1, read on the forward strand.
ATTACACTCATATGTAGAAAGTCACCTATACACACTAGTCTGTTTAGCTTCTGTAATTCTCTTTGCAAATTAAATTGGATTCCTAAGTTTAAGGAGTCCAATATAATTATTTCAGAATCCAGTGATGTTTTTAGAAAAAAAAATATTTCATGGTTTGTCTTAAAATGTCTTGTTTCCAGTCCATGATATTTTTAAAAAATTTCATTGAAAATTAATGTCAAATTATTTCTCAAATCTTCAAAAGAATCTTCCCATAGAAACTTCATAGCAATGTTGAGAAAATATTAGTTATTTGAAACATAACATTTTAAGGTATATCTAAAGACTAACATTGCATGGTGTGTTTCTTCTACAAGATAGAAGTGATTATAATTTTCCAAAATATAATATTTACACTAAATGTTACTCTGTTACCAGCCACAGCACATTATTATCTCATAGGTTTTTGTTTGTTGTGATCAATGCCTTCCTCACTTGTAAGTATGTGGATGTTTTCACACATGCATGTATGGGACTTCAAAATTTTGAATTTATTTTATTGGACTAAACTGTCTTGTAGCCTACAGGAAGGCTAATATTTTATTTATGAGATTTCCCATATAAATTATATTTATAGCAATAATATAGTATTGCAGGGGATAAATATTATGATGTTTCATACAGTTGATAATGCCTTTGTTTTCAAACATCAGACAATTTTTTAATATACTTTTTATTTATTGAAGTCATTTAAAATAATTACAACTAGACATGCTTCCTTCTCCCCTTCTTCCAACAAAAAAAGGGACCACTAGCTTTTGAATGATGTAAGGAACACAACACAAAATAATTTAAGGTATGTAAAAATGTTCGTGTTTATTTATCCTGAAACATACACTTTAGACGGGAGAATTCGGGTTGGGTTTCTCCATAGTCTTACATCCATTTGTCTACCCTTTTTCACTTCTTGCCTCTTTAAATGCTTGTTATCTTTTTAAGTACTAACTAAAATTCCCCAATCTTCCTAGATTAGTTCTGCCAAGGTTTTTCTACCACATGTGAACTCCAGCACAAATTATATACATTGGACATTTATCAACTCTTATAGTCAATAAATTTTTATAAATTTATCCTATTTTCTCAACTAAATCATACATTTCTTTAAGAATTTCAGTCCTTATGTCTTTCACACCTAGAGCAATTTGAAAAGATATTTAATGATTTACTGAATGATGGTCAGATTGAGAATAGTCATGCCAATTTATTTTTTTATAATTTTATTTATTTACAACTTATAGACTATAATATAAATATTAAAAATAGGCATTATAATTTATCGTTGAACAATGTTTAATAGGATATAATTTATATTCTCAATTTTGATAGTAGACTTTCCTGTAATAGAAGTAGTTATGCAATAATTTTTAATATGACATAGAGTGCTTAATTTAACATGTAGTGTATTGACCTTGAGTCTTTTCAGTGCACCAGAAGGAACTCAGTATAGAGACTTCGGAGAAACTCTGAGCATTGCTTGGTGGTATGTAGAGAGAGTTCTCTCCACATGCATGCTGGAAATTGGTCTCAGAACACGGTTTAAACATAAAAGATCAAAATTCATAGAAAAAATCTTCATGAAAGTTAACCGAATGCATTGTATAGAAAATAGATTTATCTCATGAGTTTCGCCCATCCTTTCTCACTATGCCTTTATTTATGAGGCATCGCTTAGCCTAATAAAGTCAGTAAATGCATGTGGTGCTGACATCTACTGGCAGAGATGGTCAGGGACAGTGTGTGCTGGGTGCGATTCACCCTCTGGAGGTCAGCATGGAGTACCTGGGGTAGTAGTAAGTCTTTAAGATTTATTTATATTTCCATGACTTGTAACATCCTTTAAAAAATGTATCAGAAGTGAAGTAAATAGCATTTCTAAATCTGGTCTCTCGATGAACAGAATGTCCACAGGCAAGTCATTTAACCACGCTGGTCTATATCTCCTGTAGGACTTTCCAACTCTAATATTTACCTCTGTTTTGATAGAGTGTTATAGTTTTCATTGTGAGTTTAAAATAATTCACTAACTTACTGTAGAACATACATTTTAAGTCATTAAAATAGACAAAGAACCAAATGGATTAATTAAATCTAAATTGGTATCAGGCTTTCACCTATCAAAGAAAGATAAAGAATTCTTCTAAATTAAAAAAACAACCCAAAGATTTAGCCAAGCATATATTTCTGAACTTCAAAATTACATGAAGTATTATTTTGAAAAACTACAAATGATAACACTGAAAGAGCTGGGTTTTGTTTTGGGACAAGTCATTTTACATTTCTGAGCTTCATACCTAAAAATGGAGATAATATAGTTAATTTACAGTACAATCATGGAGATTAAATGAGAAATGTATGTGATGATGATTATTAAACTAAAAAGACCCTTACAAATGTAAGAATATATTATGCTTTAACTACCTGACGTATCAGTTTTGTACATCTTTATATAGCAATAACAACTAAGGGTCTCCAGATAATTTCATCCTGACTAAAACTGTGTTTCAAAATTTATAACACAAAATCTAATATTAATAGCCTAGTCAATTTAAAAGACCCAGATGTTTAGAAAAGCTCACATGGGCCTGATTTCCTAGCCCAAGTTTGACAATATACTAGATGCTAAGAGTGAAGATTTGTAAATAATTCATATATTTGAAAGCAGTTAAGTTATATAATATTTAACTATCTTCCAAATTTTTTCCTATTTTAGTAGTATATTTTACTACTTGGTTTTGATTTTACCTATATACTGTACAACTATTATAAAGAAGGCACTGAGCTAGATGCTAAGATCATAGTGAGGGAAGAAAAAATTGACAGATAAAGATACAGCACAACCACGGGCCTCCATCGATGGACCTTCTATTTTCACGGGAAAGATAGATATTCCAAATGAAACAAATGAAGTAAAGGGATTGGGAGGAAATACTGAGTGCAATCAGAATATAGGATGAACCAAATTCAACAATCTCGAGGTGGGAAATGCTGTCTTGTTGCCTCATTTAAACTCAGGCCCCAGTAGCAAGTTTCAGGGCAGGACATCCTGAGCCAAGAGGTTTGAGGGCAGGACCCACAGAAGCAATTGTGCTGGGACGTGGCCAGCAGTGAGACAGGGTGCAGCAGACAGTTAGCCAGGCACGGAATTCCACACAGCTAGGCGAGGAGCCGCGCGCTACTGAAAGGAGGGCTTCCAGTTATGATCAGAGGCACCACGGTCGGGGGAAACAGGCAGGTCCGGGGCGCAGGTGAATCGGAACAGTTAGGAGGTTATGGAGCAAAGTGGCAGAAACTCGGTAGGTTGTAATTAAAGTTCAAAAAAAGTCCAAAGATTTTTGGTTTAAAAATAAGAGGTTCGGGTACATTCATTCATTAATTCTTTATTCATTAAACATTTATTGAGAGTTCTATACACCAGGACTTGGGGAAACGAGGATGACTATGAAACATCTTGCTCCTGAAGGATCTGTCCTGCAAGTGTTCACTGCACTCTTATTTATACCCGGGGCTGTGGCAGGCACTGGCTGAAATAAATGATAGGCCTGACTTTTACTCTTGTGAGGTTCACATCTAGATGGCGGCAAACAAATAATTAAATGGAATGGAAGAGAGTGTTAATGGAAGCATATATAAATGGCCAGGAGAAGCCCATGCATTTAACAATCTTAAAAATAAAATAAAATGGACGAGTTGTCAGGACATAGACTGTAGTCAGAACATATAAGGTAGTCTCCAAAAGATTCTTCTGCTTGCCTGACACGTATTGATGGTTTGCTTTAAAATGTGATCGTTTTAAGCATGTAGGAAAGAAAAATTAGGCTGGACACCAAGCCAGCTGGCTTCTGAGGCAGAATTCTTCTGAGGCAGGACTCATTTGGCCTGAGAGAGGACTGGCGTGGGCCTGCAGGTGGAGGAGACAGGTAGGAACACCTGGGCCCAGAGGGTCAGGAGGCAGGGCACATACTCAGTGAGGGCGTAATTCAAGATTCGTTCCTGGTTTGCCAGCTACCTGATTCCTCCTGCTTTTATTTTTCCCCCTATGACTGCAGCTTAAACACTTTCTTGTTTTAAATCACAAATAGGCTGCTTGGGAGTTTAAACATGTAACTACTGCAAAAATGATTTTTCGATTCTCTGTTTACCACCCAATGCATAAAATAATGACTCAGAAAAATGTGCTTAGCACCATCAGTAACATTCATCAAGAAGAGCCCAAGGCTCTACCCAGAATTCTTCACAATTTCTTGCACCATTTGTTCATAGTTTAATTAGATTAGCTGGCAAATTATTGTCAATTGCACAGTTTCCGACAAAAGTAATCGCATAAACACACACTATCTTGAGATGAGTTCTTTATGCAATAGATGATTTTTATTCTCCCACAACTCACTCTGACAATATTTTCAAAATTAAAGTGCCAAGTGCCACATACTAAGCTGCATCACAGTAATGCATCAAGTGTCATTCGCTATTTCTTCTCACATTTAATTTAATTTTTAATGTCTACAATAGAAATTACTGTGTAACTTTGAAATAATACTATAGAAATTAATGTTTTTGCCTGAGCCCATGATATACAGTAGTATATCTGAAACAATATTTGATTAAAATATTAGAGAATTTGACCTTCTGAGGCTGAGGCTAAATAACCCCAGATATAAAAATTAAAAATCTGCTATTACAATGGAGGTCTGCTTTGGTTTATCTTAATTTTTCAAAAACACTAAAATTTTCATCAGTTAGAACATGAAGACTAGCCATGCCAAACTTTAAAAACAATTATATTTAATGTCCTCATAATTTCAAAAGCCATGGTAATAAGTAAGCATCAGAACTGGTTTTAAATCTCCCTAAATGACCAATGACCCACTTCAGTTAGCATGCCCCTGAAAGTCAAACCTCAGCCATGAATCCCCTTCCAATGATTTTATTCCTCTGAACAATTACCTTGTGTTTACAGTAGGGACGAATTTCCCAGAGGTTTTTTGGGTTTGTTTTTCTTGTTGTTGTTTTTTGTCTCTATTATTTTTCTCAATGTCTATTCCACTATTACCTTTAGGTATTTTCTTTGTGCTACATGTGAGAGATGGTCTGTCTCTAGCAAGATTCCTTTTCTATTTTAAGACTTTATTTTTTTCAGAGCAGCTTTAGGTTCGCAATGAGACTAAGAGGAGCGCACAGAGATGCCCACACCCCCCCTGCCCCTACACATGGGCAGCCTCCTCCACTATCCGTACCACCCGTGAGGCACCATTTGTCTCTCACGATGAACCACATTGAAGCATCCCAGTCACCCGGAGTTTACCTTGGGGCTCACTCTCAATGTTGTGCACTCTGTGGGCTTAGACAAGCCCATATGGGCCATTATAATGTCATACAGAGTATTTCCCCTGCCCTAAACCCCTCTGTGCTTTGCCTATTTGGCCCTCCTACCAACCCTGAAAGGTTTGTTTTATTTTATGCCATTGGCCTGGGACACTAGGGCATTCTGTGTTCCAATAAAGCCTTGGTTTTCGGCAAATACGGTATCTGTGCTTCTACGCTTATCTTCCCTCAGGGAGAGTTCTTTCCTCTTCTTTTCCTCGCCCGCAGGGGTTTCCACCTGTGTCCTGATGGCAACAGGGTCTGCTGTCCTCCCAGCAGGTGACTGTTCAGTAAGGGACATGGGCTGAGTATCCCAGCGGAGTCCTCCCCCCACCGCCCCCACTGACAACTGCTGTTGCCCTCTCCTCTGTTCTGCACCCAGAGGCAGACTTTCTGAGAATTCTCCGTGTGTGTGTGTGTGTGTGTGTGTGTGTGTGTGTGTGTGTGTGTGTGAGAGAGAGAGAGAGAGAGAGAGAGAGAGCGAGCGAGCACTGGTGGGGTTTGGGACAAGACCCTTTCAAGAAGATGAGGACACCCCTTATATTTATAGCCCCCAGAGCTTCCCTCTCTCGGGCCTTCCCATCAGTGTGTGCCCAGCATGCTCGCTCGCCTCCTGTTGCTCAGTGTCTGGCTGTGTCTTGCCCCAGAAAGCCACTGCTCCCATTTTTTCTCTCCCTACCCTACTCTCCTTAGATTTAGTGCCAGGTGGTTGCTGTGCAATGTCAGCACTCAGTGGATTCAAGAAAAATTATGAATTTGGTTGTTTTATTTTTTCACTGATTGGGAACATCACTCTTTGCAGCTCCCTATGTCTCTGAATGAAAAACAAAATAAATCTTTGTTCTTTGAATTTTTAATTTTTTTTTCTTAGTTTCTTTTAAAATTGCTTCTGTTGACTTGCTAAATATACAGTAAGACAAATGATATAATTTTCCAGTTAGGATGCTCAAAAAAAGAGCACAAAAAGGTAAATATATGGGGTGTCCCCAAAAATGTATATACACACTTTGAATAATTATAAAGGCAGTGTTCATTAACAATACATTTCATTTTCAAAATTGAGCTATCAGCTGTTAAAGTGTGTGTATACATTTTTGGGGACACCTGTAATTACAATATTGAAATAATCATTATTAAGCAAAATATTATCTTCCCTTTTCTTTTACATTTTAAAATTACTAAGTTTCAGAAATATTTATACACGCCCACAGACACAGTCCTGCACATAAACAGAGAATGTTGTCATTTGCCTAAGGGAAATATGGTGAACTAATAGATGTTATTTTACCTACTACTAATTTAATAAAGTTTTCCCCCCAGAGAAACAAGTTACTTTAAGGTTTTTTAATTTGTTTTTAAGTAGCTTTTAAGAGAGGCAATAATAGTCCTTATCATCTGAGTGTATACTTGAAGAAGTTTAAAAAAGTAGCTTGCCCCAGGCCAAAGTTAATCAGTGAGTCATTGGAGAGTAATTCCTGGTTCAGTGAATTGCTCCTTTCAGCTCCCTCTCTCCAAGTAAGTCCTTAATTAAGATTCTTGAATTTTTAAATTGTGCCAGATATATGCAAATACTCCATCATCTTTTTCTGTTTTAGTCTTAAAGGTCCAATATTCTGTGCTAAAATTTTTCTCCAAAGATGTGTCTTAGATAGAAAGCAAAGCTGAACACTCAGGAGCCATATCTGTGGAGAGGCTGCTTTGACATTGCTGGAGGCTAGTTAGTCCTAACTTGGTGAGTTGCTGTCACTCTGGTGGTGTAGCAAAGTCTTCTATAGAGCAGTGCTTCTCAGACTTCATGTGCATATTAGCAACTAAACTCTTCAAAATGCAGATTCCAATTCAACAGATGTTGCAAAGCCCAGGATTCTGCATTTCTAAGAAGCATCCCAGAGAAACTAGTCTGCAAAGCACACAAGTTGAAAACATTTTTAAATACAATTGACCTCACGTTTAGTGATTTTCATACTGAAGGGGAGGTTAGCATTTGTGGTTTTTAAAAGCTCCAAATGTTACAATTGACATACAATATATTAGTTTTCCGTGTGCAACTAGTGGTTAGTCATTTTTATAACTTATACAGTAATCACCCAAATAAATTTATATAAACTGTAATTGAAAAAATTTTTAAAGAATATAAAGTAACTGGTTAATATTTTTACATTGATTACATGTTGAAATGATAATATTTTGGGTATATTGAGCCAAATATAATTAATGAAAATTAAAAATAAATAAATAAAATAAAGCTCCAAATATGATTCTATCGCACAGCTAAGAGTAAGAATCATTTTGGAAGTGTTCAGAAAGGGTCTTGTAGAGCTCAATTTTGATACTTAATTCACATAATATGTATTTTCCTTATTTAGTAAGTTCCATGTTAAATTATTGAATAAAACAAAAGTCCTTTTTGAAATAGGCTGAACTATGACATGATAAAATAATACATTATTTTAAACTCAGATGTTTACATAGGGTTTTTAAGCAGGACTTTGCTTTTGAATTCCTTTCATTGAAATGAATATCATTTTAAATGTCCCTCTTTTGTTTGCGAGGAAAAAAATTGGTCTTTGAGGTAAGATGTTGTAAAGTTCTGGTAGTTTAAAGTGCTCTAATGGTGACCTGATTCATTCTAAACTATAAACACAAAATCTCTGACTTCATACAATTTCTACCATCAGGATTCAAGAGTTTCTGTGCAGCATCCCGTCAAAGAGAGATTCTTTTGCTGTTAAAAGTTCTGCTCTAGCCCTGGCCAGTGTGGCTCAGTTGGTTGGGCTAGTCCCGTGCACTGGAAGGTTGCTGGTTCCATTCCTGGTACTGCACCCAAAAGAAAAATGCACAAATTAGACAGTCCATTGATGAAGACGTAAAATGGCATCAACACAGCAATTCAGCTTTAATGTTGTAAACTTAGAACTTGATCGGGTAATTCATTTATCATGTTGCTCTACTGTAGTCACTCCTTTGCTCTGAGCACACACCAAAGCTAACTACTTTCAGACATTAAGCCAACATATCTGCTTTCACGTCTCCTTTCTTCCCCACCATCATCACGAATGGGCATTGCTCTATTCTCACTTCTGTCCATAAGGGTTAGATTCATGGATTCCTATTTCCTTAATTCTAAAATTCCCTCATCCCAATTATTATGCAAAGCCATTTAGTGTTGCATCAGCTTCCAACTTCAAACTTATTTGCCAAAGCCCAAGATAGTGCTCAGCAAACAAGGGCTTGATGCTACCAGGAATCCTCTCTTAAAATTCAATGGTGGTTGTAAATGAAATTTTCCCCCTGTTACACATGTACCATGAATGAATGGATATGATGGCTCATGCCTGTTACTAGCTACTTAAGTGGTAGAAACTGTAAAATTGCTGAGCTCAAGGGTTTTGGCCTGCAGTGTGCTCACACTAAATTTAGCAACATTATGCCATAAAACCATCCTCTTCTCATTCAGCTGGGGGAAAAATGCTCAAAAAAAAAAAAAGTTTCAACTCAACCATGACAACATTAATGAACTAATTTTTAAAATCCACTTGTTTAAAAATAATATTTTGTTTCCAATCTACATGTTAAATTACTTTTTCATTTTATAGCACTTATTTTGGAAATTTACATGCTACCAGTTTATAATAGGATATTATCATTGCATTATATATATTTGTTAATTTATATTATAATCAATGTTATATGGTATAATTATAATTTTCTATATTTGATTTATACTATATTTTATACTTATGTGTTTCTGCATCATATATTATATAATCATATTTACATTTTGTATTTGATTTATAGTATATATAGGTTTTAAGATTATATTATGTTTAATTCAGCTGATTTTTATTTGTATATTCTTGGTATTTTAAATCAAATACTAGTATTAATATTGGTATTTTGGTGTTATAGAATAAATACACATACACACACATACCCTTATCATTCTGTGCCAGTATTGCCATTTACCCAAGAGGTAAATCTGCCAGGATGGAAACAGAGCAAAATTCACATGCTGGTTAAAACACACATGTTTGGAAATGACCACTGGGAAAAAATAGTATTTTAATATGATTTTCTTTTCATGGTGTGTTCAGGTGTCTCTTTAAGATCACATGTACATAAGTCCAAGATTTCCACAAGGACTTAATAATTCCTACAAACTACAAATATTACTCACTGCCAGGTCTTATCCACCATTATTCATTTACTAACAGAATAGTGAAAAGATTGCAGCTCAAATTGCACTTGTATATGTTGTCAACAGAAATGTTTGGAGAAATCTTTAAGGGAAAGAGCTTTATTTGGATACTAGTGGAACTACCAAGCAGCAACATGCAAGTCTGTCAGAATGATCTATTTCATTTATCAGAAACAATAAAGCATGAATCTTTCTAAGAAACAGAGAATTGACTTAGATAGGAGAAAGATAATATAATAAAACAAGGGAATCCATAAATTGATTGAGCTTAGGTTTGCTGACATTTTTATTTTACTTTAACAATGGACTCTATTATCCCAGAGTATATTTATATCACAACAGAATTATTTCTTACTACGACATTTTTACTATTAGTAATGACTGCCTTCATTTTACAAGGTATGATTCAGAACATAGAAGGTAACACTATTCCTAAAAAAAGGCTAAAATGAAAAATTGAGAGAGTGATCTTTGTCATTTATCACTTCACGTTACATTGTGCATTTCCAACATTTAAATTAAGTTGACAAGCATAACAGTTTAGAAAATATTAGGTAATTAATTAGATAATTAATAATAATAAATCAATAATAAACAATGATATTAATGCCTGACATTTATAGAATACTTAGTATGTGTCAGCACAGTGCTATGCACTTTTCATGGGTCATTTCATTAAATGAGGAAAGTGAGATACAGAAATATTCAAAAGGTTTAAAAATTGCTCATTGTTTTAATAGCTTAATACAATTCTGAATAACTGAGTCAAAGTGAATATGGCCATACTTTTCAATCAATCATGCTTCCTTAAAAAATAATAAAATAACCCAAAACTCAGATGCCCTTCAGGAAGCTTTTAACAGGAAACATATAAAAAAAAAAAGAAAGAAAAAAAAGGGAAGAAAAGAAAAAGAAATAAATATTAATTCACTTTGTTAAAATGTGGTACCTATACTGATCGAGGGCTCAAAATCACCCTAACTCCGCACTCTAATATTTAATGCCATTGTCAGCATCATTTTGTACACAAGGTTGAGATCCAAGCACCAAGAGATAAATGCTCAAATCCTTACAGCTCTATGACTGGAGTTGTAATTGTCAATGTAAGGTCATGGGGGTATGCATGGGGGCCATGCGTGGGGGGTACACATGTGTGCATGGGGGTGGAGGAGGAGGGGTCAGAGGGAGGGAGCTCTCTGGCTTCTCTTATCAGATGTTCACTAAACCTATTGGGTCAGGGCCTCATTCTCATAACCTCGTTTAATTAATTATTTCCCTACTCCAAATTTAGCACCCTGGAGGTTAGAGCTTCAACACAGGAAATTTAGGGGGGCACACACATTCAGTCGGTAACATTGATCTATAGAATTTACTCAAATTTAACTAAACGACCAATCCATGATAGCAAATTGCAGTCAGTCAATACATCTCCTTAGTGCTCTCAAACCTGGAACAATTCCCTAGTCATTTTTTGCCTTTCATGACCCTGACACTTTTGAAGAATACTGACATATTATTTTATAGAATATCCCTAAATTTGGATTTGTCTGACATTTTCTCATGATTAGATTTTGGTTATGAACTTTTGGTATGAATAACCCCAAATTTAATACCGTGCCCTTCTCAGGGTAAGATACCAGGAGGTAGATGATATAAATATGTCTTATCACTGGTGAGGTTAACTTTGATCATTTGATGAAAATGATGTGTTCCAGGTTTTTATATTACCACATTGCAGAGAGATACACTAAGACTATGCAAAATGTCTTATTTCTCGTTATATTTTCTTCCACAGTTTTGGCATCCATCAGCGCTTCTTGCCTGCAGCAGTAATTACTATGGTGATTGCCCAGTGGTGATTTTCTATTTCTATCGCTCCAAGAAAGAATTTTACTGTAAGAGTTGCCCTTTGTCCTTGTATTCATTCATTCAATTGTTCATTTACATCAATATATGTTTATGGATAGCCATTCTATTTTGTGAGTTATGATGAATTACTGCCATTATTGTCATTCACATTGTCCAAATTTGGCCATTAGAAGCCCCTTCAAGTTGACTTCTTATGTCCTTGCAACTTACTCTCATAATTTTTTAGAAATAGACTTTAGATTTTAGAACAGTTTTACACTTATATAAAAATTAATGTAGTACAGAGAGTTACCACATATCCTATACTGTTTTCTCCATTAGCATCTTACATTAGTGTAGTACATTTGTCACAATTAATGAACCAATATTGATATATTATTAACTTAAGTCTGTAGCTTACTCAGATTTCCTTAGGTTTTATCTAATGCCCCTTTTCTGTTCCATGACCCCATCTGGAATGTCACTTTACACTTAATTGCCATGTCTTCTTAGACCCTTTCAGCTAACAGAGCAGAAAAACATGTGCGCATACAAATCAGCGTATATACCCATATCAATATGTAATCATCTGTATTTACATCAAGCTAAACATAAGTTCATACTGATGTCTCCAACACTAATCCATTACCAAGTACATCTCCTTGCTTATCTATCACCTACCACTCTAACAGTGAGAAATCTGGCTCCCAACAGCCGCCATCCATTTACTTCATTGTTGAATCCCAGTACACTTATATAAAAAGCAGAATTAGGACTGTTAACCCACACTGCTATGTGAAACAACGTAAGCAACAAGATTACAGTGCTGATAGGTCTGTCTTCAGCCTTAAAGACCACTCATGACCAGTTTCTTAGGTCACACCTCTCCCCACTTCCCCTTCTTTGAATTACTTAATAAATCCAATATATAGTCTTAGCCAGAGGAACTCTTAAGACTAGGTGGAGCTGAGGTCTTGTAAGAAGCTGCAGCCCAGGCTGCCTTTCATGGGGATGAATAAGACTTCTTATGGTCTTGAGAAAGGGAATTAGTTTAATGCCAAGTTTCTGATGTGTCTCACTTTTGGAGAGTTCGGAGTATTTATAGGTCACCCAAGATTAACACTGCATTGAAACCACCCTCACCAAATTTAGAAAACAATAGGCAATGGCTCCAGGAAAAGTTTGTTCCCCAACAAACTTTAGCACTGCCTAAGGTGATAGCACTAACTTAAAGGTGTCCGAGGGAGGGGAGGTTGACATGAGTTTCAACCTTAGTAGGTTCTCAGAGTCTATGTAACCTTCAGACTCCACTCATTAATGTATTAAATTCAAATGGGAGAAATGTAACAAATGGCTTATTTACCCTGTCTGCAAGGAAAATCAACCTATGCTTTGTGTCCCTGGTAACTGAGGCACAGCATCACTATCTGCAAAGTTTAAAACTTTACATTCTTGGCATTTCCCATCGCCAGGCTTTACTTGACCTGCCTTTCTTTCCCATTCATCATATTCAAAACGTTTGCTGACTTGAGGGTGGCATCCAGCTAGTGGCAAAGGTGTTTTCATGATGCCTCTTGCAGTCCCATTCTCCTAGAAATGTTTTTTCTCTCATCCCCATGTTTCAGCAGGATGGTCATTTTAGCAGATTTCTGATATAAAACAGCATTGGTTCTTCTGAAGCCAGTGCCCCCAAAGCAAAGGAAGCACATAGAAGTGCGGTGCTGTATACTTCTGAGACATTCATTGCCTTTCCTCACCTTTCAAACACCCCAGGCTTTGCATTTCTGCTGCATTTTTTTCTGTGGTACTGAGACATGCTTCTAAATGAAAGAATTATCCAGTGTTCTTCCACTGTAAGCTGCTTCTTAAATGTTCCTTTATTTGGTGGGGCAAATATTGTTTGGCAAATACGAGCTCCTTCCACTTTTACCCTTGGCTGTCTTACCTAGATGTTTACTTTTTAATGCATCTTTGGATTTTGTCTCATTTTGTTCTCTAAGAGAGATGTAGGAATTCGCTGAGTTCAGGGAGAGGCAAAAGCAAAGAATTATTGTCCATCGACACTTCACTAAGTTGAGTAATGAACAAATGCACTCAACTGACGTACTCTTTTCAAACCAACATTTCACCCAGCTGGGTCTTGCCATATTATTGCATTTCATGTTGCCTCTTACAAAGGTTTATTTTTGCTCTATCTTCTTTCCGAGTCCAAAGATCAAAGATGATACATTTTTTGAGCATAAGCCTATATAATAGTTTTACTCCCCAAATATCTATGACACTTTGAAATTCTTCCAGTGTGGTATTGTGATCTTCATTAACTTTTCTCAAATCCGTTCAAATTATATGTAACCATATCACTTATCTGGAAGAATTTTGAAGTAATAGTTTCTATATTGCTCTTATTAGGGATTGTTATAGTTGTCTAAAGGAATCATCCCAATCCACTCTCTGAGACTCCAATTCTTTCTCCTTAGATTTCATTAGGCACTCAGCCTGACTTCTGAACTAATAACAACTAAGCCACCACCACACTACTGAAGATTCATTTAGCAAAATTTAACTTAGGTAGGTATCATTTTCCTTTTCCTGTCAACTTATATTATCCTTCAAGATTCCACCCACAACTTTACCTTATCAGATTCTCATCTAAAGAAATCTGTTTTCCTCCAGTTTAATCAGTTCACCTTTATTTTATTTTCATTCTTCCACAGCTCCTGGTGGTAAGTATGTTTTTAAAACCCATGATCTCCTGGGTAAACTTGATTCTAGACCATTTCATATATAAGCCTTGTTAATTATTTCTTTTATCTTAAGGCTTGTGATAATTTAATTGTGTCAATAAGTTATGTACTTTCTTCATCCAAGGGAGCCCCATTCTTTTTCATCTGTTTATTAACAAAATCTACACTTCTTTTTATGAATAAAGCTATAGATTAGATTTCTGAAGTGCTCAGAATTTTCATAATTTAACAAATTCTAACTAACTTGATTTCTTGTGGTGGCAAATGACACTTAAGACTGCGGACAAAATACATGAATCAGACCCTGAAGACAGTTCAGTCAAATAAGGAAAGGATTTGGGACAGCTAATCTATAGTGTCTGCTGACATCTGACACTAATAAATTTCTTGCAGACTTGACTAAGTCACATAATAAAACAGAAAAGAATTTTCATCTGAGACTCTGTCTCAAAGTAAGCTTTTACTATGTCTCAAAGTAAGCTTTTTACTATGTCCTGCTCCCCAATGTCAAGCTGTAGCTGCCTAAGCCCAATTTCACTCCTTGTCTGCGTCTCAAATATTCAGTTTATACACCAGATTTGGAAGTTCAAAGTCATCGATACAGGGGTGGGCAAGTAGTTTACAATTGTTCCTATGGAAAAAACAAATAATACAAATAAATAATACATTGATTAATAAATAAATAATAATACAAGAAAAAAGTATCTTTTGTGTACTCACAACTAAAAACCTACTTATTTATTTATTTGTTTGTTTATTATTTAAAAGGAAATTACAGCTATTTCTTAAAATATGTTTTTATTGATTTCAGAGAGGACGGGAGAGGGAGAGGGAGATAGAAACATCAATGATGAGAAAGTCATTGATCGTCTGTCTCCTGCACACCCGTTACCGGGGGTCAAGCCTGCAGCCCGAGCATGTGCCTGGCTGGGAATGGAACTGTGACTCCTGGGTCATCGGTGGATGCTCAGTGTATGAACTGAGCAACGCCAGCCGAGCTGTAAACCTACTTTTGCCTACCCCTGTTCATATCAGTTCTTTTCTATACCTGAGTTCAGAACAAATTGATACGTCAAATAAATGAATGGAGAAATTGGAAATCAAAATATCACTTTTATTTTATTCATAAAATTTAAGGCAAAGGATGCTGTTTATAACCACAGGTAGAAGACCTCCTAATTCTAACTACCACAGTTAAATAGTTATCTGCCCGTCACAGGAGGCGAGGGGAAAACAGCCCTCTCTTTCACGAGCAGGTTCCTTTTCCATCCTAGCAGGAATCCACAGAAGACACTTGCAGAACTATGTTTGGTTCATTAGAAAAAGAAGGGGTTAGAAAAGAGGAATACGCATCTGGTCCCGTATGGTACCTTTCCATCTGGCATCAGCTTCAGTGACCCAGGGTGAAAAATCCCTTAAGACCCAGGGCTTGACGCTAAATCCACCCGCACACGCGGTGAAGCAGTTACACTCTACGACACAGGCTGTAACAAACTGACAAGGTCAAAAGGCTTGTGCCGGAACAGTGTCCCCAGTGCTTAGCGCCACATGTTCTGACTGCCGGAAACCTCGTCTCTGCGTGTTATCTTTCCTGCAAAACCCTCTTCCTGCTACGTCCTCAAGCACCAGGTATTGATATCCGAGGGCAATGCACAACATTCCCCCTTCTTACCCCGCTCCCTCGTGTTCTTAAGAAAGGAAGATAAGACGAGATAAATGCAGATGGAAATCTATCCCCTTTATTGTTGCTGATGAAATTGACTTTGAAAATTAAGCTGAGGAGTGGACAAATAATGTGTTTACTAATTTTGAAATTCAGAATGAGGTAATTGAATGCACTCAGTCTGACTCTGCTGAGCAAGGAGGGCAGACCCCTACGGGGCTCCCACATGGCCAAGAGGAGGGGGAACTGCTCTGCTGGCAGACCAGGTCCAAAGAGAAATAGGCAGGAACTGAGTTGACAGTGTACTATTTATTCTGCACAAATTTATAGGTCAAATCATCCCTTCTTACCTAAGAAAGTGAATGAAGGGGAAAGGG
This sequence comes from Miniopterus schreibersii, assembly GCF_964146895.1. Taxonomy (NCBI): domain Eukaryota; kingdom Metazoa; phylum Chordata; class Mammalia; order Chiroptera; family Miniopteridae; genus Miniopterus; species Miniopterus schreibersii. Next base: position 46,643,805 of record NC_138107.1, read on the forward strand.
AAAAACCAGAAGTGTTTAGAAAACCCTCTCATCATGAAAGTCACGATTAGGCAAGATGTATTTATGAGCCACGTGTCCATTTTATTCAATATTTCAAATTCATTGACATGAATCACTTTATATCACTGTCTTATAAGTTTCTGGAAGCAAATATTATTTATTTAGTGATGAAGTGCAATATAATCATTAAGCAAAAGGGCACTGAAGACCTACTGCCTAAAGTCAATGCCTGGTTCATTGCGCGATCTTGGCCAGTCCTGTCACCTTGGGCAACTGTAGATTGAGAATACAGTAGGAATACTCTCTATTCTGTTCATTGGAGCAGATGAAATGAGTTAATACATGTGAAATGTAGCTGTTATTACTATCTGTGTATTTTCTTTTATCTTATTCAGTTTTGCTCAGTTTGCCAAAAGTTTTGTTATTTTTTCAAAGAGGTTTGTCTTTTTAAAATAATTTTATTAATTTTGCCTCATCATTATTTACTTCTGTGTTTTTAAATATATATATATGTGTGTGTGTGTTTTATTCATTTCAGAGAGAAGGGAGAGGGAGAGAGATAGAAACATCAGTGATGAGAGAGTCATCAATCAGCTGCCTCCTACATGTCCCCTGCTGGGGATCGAGCCGGAAACCCCGGCATGTGCCCTGACTGGGAATCGAACCCTGATTTCCCGATTCATGGGTTGGTGCTCAGCCACTGAGCCACACTGGCTAGGCTACTTTTACTTCTATGTTTTTGTGTGTGTGTTTATCTTTCTTAAATTTATATGTTGAATAATCATGTCAATAATTTTCAATCTTTCAAAAAAAAAAAGTTTAAACAGCTTCATTTAAGATTATTAATTTTTCTCCAAACTACTATTTAGATTAATCATGAAAATTTTAATACATTGTATTTCATTGCTGTTCAGTTTTAAGTATGTCCAAATTTCTACTCCCCTTTTTTGTCTGAATGTCTTATAAATATGATTCTTAATTTCTAAATATATGGAATAATTTTAGTTTTTGGTTTCTCACTCTCTTTAACTTATTTCCAATTTTACTACTGAGCTCAGAGATGGAGCTATTCTTCACATTGTATTCTATGTAATACATTCTGTAAAATCTAATATTTATTTTTAAAAGAGTGTTATTTTTTTCTGTTGTAGGTATTTTTATCTGTTAATAAAGTTATCACCAATCAGAAGATTTATGAATAAATATATAAACACATAGAGTTTAGATTATTATAGCCTTAATTGTGAGTGCATCAAAACTATGCTTGTTTATATTGCATATTTTTTATTCAAAATAACTATATTTGCAGATAAAACCATTTGGTTTAAAAATTGTTAAACAGCTTATAAGCATATTTCAAAAATAGATATTGGATTAAATTTCCCAGCATCTGTTTTAAAGTGAAAACAGAACAAAACATTTGCAATGCACAAATAATAGTACTATTTCAAATATCTCTGCGTACATTTCCGTTTATCTCCTTAAATCTTTATATTGAAGAGCTTAATAAAAATGGATCTTATTAAGTACTTAGTGTAAAGAAATTTTAAAATATTTTTATTTTTAAAATATGCCACCATATTTTGAGTATATGAAAACGTGAACTTAATTTTAGATTCTTATGAGAAATTTAAACATAAAATAAAAATGGAAAATTTAGAATTTTCATGTTGATAATACTACCCTAATTGAAGTAGACCAGAAGTCTAAAATCTTTAGCACTTTATTTTTATTTTTATAAATAGGATTAAATTTGCCATCACCAAAGTAGATGTAGGAGCAAAAATACATAAATTAAAAAATCACTGATGAATGCTGCTAAAATGTAAACCTAATGAATTTTAATAATTTATGTTTTAATTCAAGTTTCATGACTAAAAGGATGAAATATGATATCACAAAATCATAGTAGAAAAAACACATTTCTCCATGTCTTTATAACATTTCAAGCATTTTATTTATTATTTATTTATTTATTTATTTATCAGTTACAGTTTACTGATAAAGTTTACAGTTTACAGTTCTTCAGTAGTATTTTGTAATAGTTTCAGGTATATAGCATAGTTGTTAATCCTTGTATACTTTGTATACAAAGTATTCCCCCAGTATTTCCATGCACCACTATGTTCATTGCAGCATTATTTACAACAGCCAAGATTTACAAGCAACCCTAGTGCCCATCAGTAGACAAGTGGATAAAAAAGCTGTGGTACATATATGCATGGAATACTATGCAGCTGTGAAAAATAATGAAATTGTATTATTTGCAATAGCATGTATGGACCTAGAGGGTATTATGCTAAGTGAAATATGTCATTTAGAGAAAGACAAATACTATATGATTTTACTTATATGTAGGATTTAAAGAGCAAAACAGATGAACAAACAAAATTGAAACAGACTCATAGACACAGAGAACAGACTGATGGTTGCCAGAGCAGAAAGGGTTTGGGGGGACTAGGTGAAAATGACAAAGGGATTAAGAAGTACAGATAATATTCATGAGGATATAAAGTTCTGTATATGAATATAGTCAATATTGTAATAACTATGTATGGTGCCATATTCTTTTTTTAAAAAGAATTCCCTGCAGTTATATATTCAGAAAAAAACCTAAATAAGGGACAAGTATTTTTTTCATGGTATGACATTGACATGTCAATTTAGGAGATTAACAAAATAAAACATATTCAATATATAAAATGTATATAGAAACTTAAATTTTCCTTGAACTGAATCTGCAAAACCCATTCATATAGTCAGTCACTTTTGTTTTTGTTTTATTTCATTATTAAAGTGGTATATGAGACTTGGCAGAGCCTTTACTTCTGCACACCCTGGTGTCCCTAGCACTCCATTGTGTGTGTTGAGTTGTGCAAATATCTCTACTGTCACTTTTATCAGTGCCTTGGTTGAACTACTCTATCATATTTGCCCATGGTGGATCCCAACTTCTTGTAGATCCCTGGTTGCTTACTTTGTAATTTGTTTACTTTTTAACTTCCAGAAAATCACCTGAATCACCATTTGTTTCCAAGTCCTCTTTGATATGGTTTATAATTCCTGGTGGTTGTCATCCTTTCTTAGTTATCGTTACTGATGTCTTTGTTTTGAGCAAGAAATAATTTGTGATCTCATTTCATATTTCATTAGCCACTCCACTTACATAGATCTCAAAAAACAGCCCACCGTTATCATTTATTCCCATAATACTCTCCGGTGCCATTCGTTGAGAGGTTAGTGGGTACCTTTTTCCTTATATGTACAACCCACCCAGTGCTCATATCGTGGTGCTCAAAGGGCAGAAGTTAAGGACTCAGGCACTCTTCTACTTTTCAGGAAAAAGACCTTCTGTGTGGAAAGCAGCAGAAACTCTGGAGATACCAAATGATTATGAGCACTGACTTCACCGTCCAACCATGGCATTGTCTCTACTTTGAAGCTTTCGATGCCTCCGAACCTACATTTGTAAAATGGAGATACTACATTCTTGCATTAGAGCCCTGTGATGCAATGATCAGGGCCAGGGAGGGTCACACTAGATCGGGACAGCCCGAAGAAAAACTGTGGAGCGCAAGGAGGTAGAGACAGTCTCTTCCTGGTGGTGGCCAGCTGGGCATACACAGGGACAAAATCACACCTTGGGGACAACCCCCACCCCAGAAGGTCCTGGGCCAGTCTTATAGGAGCCACAGCAATAGTGGCTCTCAGCCAAGGATGAGTCAGACGTTCGTCAGCTAACATGACATCATGTTTACATAACTGGGCCTTCTGTAGGGAGAAGGTGGCAAGAAAGCCTAAGTGTTTTCACTTTGCCCCACCCTGTATATATACATGTTTAGCCTTTCTAATAGGTATTTATGGTATCTTCAACTTTTTTCATGACAAAGCCCCAACAGTTACCTAGTATATTCTCTCTGCAACATTAAATACAATGTCTTACAGAGATGGTTTCTTTTTCAATACAGTTTTTCATTATAATCCATACTTTAAGCATCTGTAAAATCAAATTAACCCCCATTTTTGCAGTTGAAGGGAGAAGACAGCTTAAGGGCACTAGCTGTCTCATAGCATGGAAATGACTTTAGTAATCTTTACGAAATAACCAGAGTTTACTCCTAAAACATCTTCTTGGGGGTCACATTCACTTTGAGATTTAATATAAATGACATAGTACCTCTTGGAAAGAACAAACCAACAAACACCGAATATCCTGTAAGTTTTAAATGGCAGGTCACCATGAACTTAGATTCAAAACAAAGAAATTTAAATATTCAAAATCCTAACAAGTTCATTTTCCATAAGGATTTTATTCAGATATATAAGGTTCTGTAGAGAAAACCTGACAGATAAATGCATAATTTAAAATAGTCAATAGTTCTAAAATCTATCTTTTTGCTTCCAAAAGCACATTTTAAAAAGAATAATTCAGAACCAAAAAGATAAACTCAATGAAAATTAGTTGATAGATGCTTTGAGAAAGTCATAGAACTTAATAACTTTATGAAAATAGTTAATTAGATTCACAGATTCCACAAAGGAGCTGGATGGATTGGAGACTCGAATTGGTTGCAAACAGACATTGATGCTAAATGTTGGTAAAGGCCTCATCTAGTAAAGCTTCACATGTGTAAAAAGATAAAGCTGTGACCTGAAAAGAAAAGGAAGACGGGCAGTCAATACTCATTACTTTGTTGTGGATTTTGAGGGAAATCCTGAAATAATTGAGCAATCTAAAATCCTCACATGTTTTATAGTCAATGAAAATAGTCAAATTAATTTGGCCAAAGCTACAGTCAGGATGATTTAATATGATTCTTAAGAGGAAATATAAATTCAGAGATATGTAGACATATTTCATATGCTAAGGAAGCTAGTGTTAAAGGAATTAGTACTGTAGGGACCCTGGGCTCTCTGGAGATAAGGGGTGTCATCTTAAATATCACTGGGCTAGGTACTGAATTAAAAAATAAAACCTCTGCCTACTTAAAGGCTTCCCCTAACCTTTACAAACTCAGTTCTTCCGTTTGAATGCCAACACAAAGAAATTCAGAAAAACTGAGGCAATAAGAGTCTTGCATTGGATTCTGATTAAGAGGAAAACATTTTATAACAATGCAGCATAAGGGGCGAGTGTGTGTGTGTGTGTGTGTGTGTGTGTGTGTGTGTGTGTGTGTGTGTGTGTGTGTGTCGGGGGAGGGGCATGAGGATGGGGAGCAGTGTCCATGGCAGTTAAGCATGAAGTTTTTCGAGCCAGACATGTAGACCAGAAGGCTGTTTTCAGCACTCACTACATGCATGGTCCAGAGAGGACCATGTAACATCACATAGCAGAAAACCTCAGGTTTCTCATGTGAGATGAAAGCACCTAAATTATAGAATGAAGATGAGAGTAAAATGAGATCATTGGTAAGAATTTCTTAGTGTATAGTAAGTGCTCAAGTAATATTAACAGTTTCTATCTTGACATTTATTATTTCTACAAATTGAGACAGTCTGCCAGGCTGGATATTCTTCAGGTCCTCACTGATAGGATTACTGTAGGAGTCAAAAGAATGAAATAAAATCTAGACCCTGTAACCTGGCAAGCATATCTTATGCCAGCACACCTACTCACAGCACACTAACGTGGTGTAAATTAAGAGGCCCCCTATGATCAAAATAAGCTAAAATAAATAACGTCTGTCACCTGAATGTTGTTTGATTTTGTTTATTTTGTTTTGATTTTGGCAAACTCATTACCTTTGAACCTAAAACTCTGGAAGTTTAAGATTAGCTTTTACCTTACTTATCATGCAGTGTTTCCAGTTTGTTTTTCTTCAATTTTCTTTCTCTCCAAGAATCTGTTTATCAAATATCGACTCTCCACATGTTCTCTGATGTCAGCACCTGGTTTGGGGTACAAATGATATTATGTTTCCCATAAAATCAAGACTTTTGCAATATATCTGAAAATGTCTAATTTTATATAGAAAACGGGCATTCAGCAGGTAGATATCTTCACAAATGTAATGAGAAGATAGATATCTTTACAATGGCCATCTATAAGATTTTGTTGACTCAATATTGAAGATGTTTCTATAATACATCAATCCACTTTTTTGCATTGGCAAGAGCAGTACTGTACATACAAATCAAGCACAGTTTGATGACAGAAAGATATTTCAGCTGCCAAGGTTCACCTTTAAATAGATAAATTTCAAGAGAGTAGATTATAACTACAAGGACCCAAGGGACATGCTGGTTAATCTATTTCTCTTTAAAATAAATTGCAGTTAATGGTCTTAACTAACTTGGTTATTATCATTAAAATTAATCATATTTTAGGAGCATTTGGCAATGTTTACATTTTGTTAAAATACATTTAACAACAATGTAACTTTTATCTTTTAGGAAATTATTGTTTCAAGATTGCTTAGTCAAAACATTTTTCATAATTCTTTTAATTCTCTCCATGGTTCCAGAACATCTGAAATCAGATTTCATTGCTTCATTTGTATTATAGTTCCCTTCTCCTTACAGAATGCTTGACTTGTACCTCAAATTGTCATTCCCCATCACTGATTGCTATCTGTAAAAAAATTAAAGGAGGTATTTTTAATGGTAAAGATGGCTTTATGGCCCCAACCTAAGTAGTGCTTGAGTCCTACTCAACTGGTCATCTTGTGGCAAAAAGAAGTATAGCTGACTAATATGCATAGACATTTTCTGAAAAACTACCCCTTTGAAAGAGGGTGGAATAGAAGTGAAATAAGAAGGGAGGGCTGAGGTTTATGGTTCTTGCTGATGGCAGACCTTACCTAGGTCTGCTCACTGCCTGGATGCAGAGTGAGCACAGCAGCACGTGGGTACTGCACTTTGGGCACAATCATGCCAGCCACCCTGTTCAATTAGTAATTGGCATTCTCACCAAACTGGGGATGTGTCTTCTCCTCAAAAGTGATTTAAGAAGGAAAACATGGACATTTCCTGAAAGCACAAGTGGAGAATGGCTGTTTCTTCTTTGTTAATTTATCAGGACTATTGTCATTGTTTTTGAGTTAAGAATAATTCTTTCTTATCTCTATGTATTTTTAAATTAATTTGAAAGAAGCCAGTTTTGTGTTTTTCTCAAGAGAAATTAAACAACTAATTACATTTTTTAAAAGGCACATACAAGTCAAATGCTTAGAGTGTTGGGTGTTTCTCTAACTGGAAAGTGAGCCTGGCCTGGCCCAAACAGTTCTGGAACCTCTGAATTATCCTGCAGGCCAAAGACATTAGGGAGATACAAGTCATTGCTATTACAGGAATTTTGTGGCCAGCTTGCATGCTACCTGTTATGTAATAACTCTTATCGTAACAAAATAGTAAACAGTGTTGAGATTTCTAATATGATCACATATAATTCAGGTTAATTTAGTCTCAAACTCCTCAAATATAATGTACCATCAACATTCAGATATTCCCATCAATCTCAGAGTCTTCATATTCCTTACAAAAGGTTCAAGTTTGAATATCTAGTTGTCCAGCTGAAGAAGGTGCTCAGAGGACTCACACTTGTGTATCTTACATGGCAATATAGCTAAAATCCAATTCACTCCAGGAGTTCTTGTATATGTAGTTGACATATATTCTGCTATTTAACTAATCAGTTCATCATAAGCCACAACTTAAAATGCCCCAGAGTGAAAATAAAGCCATGGAAAACTGATTGAAAACAGGGGAATAAAATTACTTCCTGCTGAACAAAGTATTAGAGAAAGCAAGCAACAATATGGTATATACTAGTAAGAAGAATTAAGGTCCTTTACCTTTGGTAATTGGAAAACTATCTAAGAATGTGTAGACAAAACTTGAGAACCAGCTAAACAAGTAGTAGCTGCTCTATGACATGGGGAGTTTTAGAAACTGGAAAGTTTAAGTAACAATGACATAGGACTGAGGCAGAGAAGGGGAGAGATAGCATGTTGGATGAGATGAAATTGAAATAATTTTCTCATCGACCTCCATGAGTTGGTTTGCGCTAAATGTGAGAGTTGGGAGTGGGCTACTCAAGTAGTACAAACCACCAGGTTGTGCCTTTGAAGGTGTAGAAGTTCATGCATGCACCAAAATTCAAGGAAAATTAGAACCATCTATGACTTGAACTGAGAAGCCAGGGTGCCCTGTTCCTGAATGCAAAAATTCAGCATTAACAATTTGTCAATGGTGAAGGATGAGGTTAGCATGTTTTGAAGATCGAGGTCACTCAGGAATTCTAGAAATCTATAGGCCATGCTTATAGCTATAATGATTGGCATAGCATATAATATTTCTTTTCATTATAATTCTTAATATAACTCTGGTATAAGCAAATAATCAATCAATCAATCAATCAATAGTAAAGAAAGAAGTTTAGATAAGCTGTTTTCATGTCTGAGATCTTAAAGATTAGAAAAATATTGATAGTGTAAAAGGAAATTTCATTTTACCATCAAAATAGATTTAGTAATAATTGCTAATGAAGGTAATGGATTTTTCCTTGACCCCATTTACTCTGACAATTGCTTGAAGGATACTAATGACTGTTCATGTATTGATATATGATGCATGCAATTTAGAATAAAAACTCACCTTGGAGAAAGAACAATAAAATATTCAACAAACTTACGTTAATAGTTTTATGGAAAAAAGTTATACTATAAATGCTGCAAAGATGGATCTTATAAATATAATCTTGCAGATTGGATTCCTTCATATGAGACCTTCATTAAATTTGAAACTTTAATGCTAATAAAATGCTAAAAGTTCATACTGTTTGAGAAGCCCATATGTCACAATTAAGAGCAAGATTGATCTATAATTACACTACTATACTGAATTTAGTATCTGACTACTAATCTTTTTTCTTTTCCATTTTAATATGTTTTATGAAGAATAAGGAAAATCAATTGCATTAACAAAAGAGGTAAAATAAAGTAATCTTGCTCTCTAAATATTACTCTTTTAGTTGTGTGAGAAATGACTTGAGTCACTCTTGACTAAATCTTTAATATTAAAAATCTTATGATCCTGAAATACAAATCATAGATTATAAATTTTTACAGGAATTAAAGATTCTTTTAATAATTATCTTCCAAACTCTCAATGTCATAATTCTGGCTACTTAAAATATAAAATCTACAATGTATTTAATAGCTTATACTTTTGGTATGTTCCAAATACATAGCTCAGTGCTTTTAATATTTCCTTCTTTATGTAGAACTATCATTAATGAAGACAATTTTTTAAAAAACTCTTCACTTACTGTGAATCCAGGATAATGAACTTTATGAATTCAGGATAATATACAAGTAAATTTTGTTGTTCATTTCAACGTTAGGATAATATCTTTGATCTGTGTAACATACATTATGAAACCTACACATATTTCATGGAAATTCTCTTTAGTCCTGGTCATCAGCCTACTCTCTTGACTTGTGGTGTGCAAATGACCAAGGTCAGCCTGTTCTCCATTTCTCAGGCTTAGAAATATTCAGTGATGAGTATGTGAGAAAATCAGAGCCCTCTGGCTATACCACTACATGAAAAACAGCCTAAAAAGAGATGAAGAGAGATGATGATAACATTTTTAAAATTGATTTTAGAGAGAGAAAGGAAGAGAGAGAGAAAAAAAATATTGATTTGTTGCCCTTGCCAGGTGGCTCAGTTCCTTGAATCATTGCCCCATGCACTGAAGGGCAGTGGTTCAATTCTGGATCAGGGAACATAACTGGGTTGTGGGTTGTCCCCAGTTGGGCATGTATGGGAGGCAACTGATTGATGTTTCCCTCTCTCTCTCTCAAAATCAGTATAAACAAATCCTCAAGTGAGGATTAAACAAAAAAACAAAAAACACATTGATTTGTTGTTCCACTTATTTTTGTATTCATTCGTTGTTTCTTGCGTGTGCTCTGACTGGGTATGGAACACATATGGAACAATGCTCTAACCCACTGAGCTACCACACTAGGGCCTGATGGTATCACTTGGGAAGCAAGACTGAGTTTTGTCTAAAGCTAATGCTACTCCTAGAATGTTCAGTCATGGAAGCCGAGTTTTCCTTTTTGCTTAAGTCAGTTAGGTTGAGTTCATTTTTCAATGACTTGCATTCAAAAAGAGTCCTGATGAATCTACTTAAAATTTGTTAAGCCTTTTCCATGGCAGGCCCTTTGTGAGACATTGAGACTCAAGTATGGATGATGGAGAATCAGTTCTCTAGAACAATGGTTCTTAACAGCACCATCCCAAGAGCCCAGGTATTTTGTGACAAGTAAGAGGTTGGAAATAACTTATTACTAAGAGTAGTTAGATTTATTTGAGCAAGAATTTTGAATACATTAGTGTTAATTCAAGGATATTCCTTTATATCATCATTTCCTCTTTCCTTGTAAGAAAAAGTGGCTCAAATTAAAAATTATAAATAGCATTCCTCTGCATCATATGCATACATTCTGCAGAATACCAATACTCTGAGCTCTGAGCGTTCTCTCAGTCGTTCTGGGAGTTCCCAGGTGAGGCTATCTCACAGTGATCATGAAATAGTATTACACGTTCTGTAACTCAGGACTTCTTGCTGGGCCATGGAATCTGCTGACTGGTGCCTAGATCATGATAATGGGACCAAAAACCACAGATCACTGCACCACATGCCCAGTACTGCTGATAATCATGATAAATATGTGCCTAGAGGCTCTTGGGTCAGCCATCGCCTGAACCATAACTGTGTTATCCTCTTCTGGTTCTTCCCCATTCTCTATTGTCTTCTGCTTAGGAAGATCTACACTGCTGTACTCGCTTCAAGGGTTCCATGTCAGGACTCCTTTATGTTTGTAAGGTAGTACAGAGAAATAGCTCATTCAGTATTTAATAAGCCAAACTTAAAAACTATTTGTGATTTAATGTTGAAATTAGAACAGAATTTTCATTTTGTTATTCTTAGTCTGTATAACATGACCCCTGACTGCATCTCTCTCTTTTTTTTATTAAGATATGATTGACATATAGCAATGTATTCATTTCTGGTGTACAACATAACATCCACCACCACACATAGTTATAATTTTTTTTTTGTGTGATGAGGACTTTTAAGATCTTTACTTTCAGAACCTTTGCTCAAGCTGTTCTCTTTACTGACAATACTCTTATCTCTACTCTTTTTCTGGCCATTCTCTACTCATAATTCATGTCCTAATTTAATATCACATCACATATTCATGGAAGTGTTACTTTAATTCAGTTGTTATATTGTAAATGTTCCTGATACCTGTTATTTTACCAAATAAGTACTTTATTATTTGTTATTATTTATTTATTGGTATAATTATTTCTTAAATGCTTATCTGCCTCACTAAATTGGGAATAGCATAAAAGTAAAGACTGTATCTATTTGTGTGCCAGTGCTAAGTACAATGCTAGGAAAAACTAGGCATTTCACTTGCATTTATTGGAGAAATAAATGAATGGGACTGGAGGAAAATCTAAGTGTCAGAAAATGTGTTACATTTAACATTGCCCCCTTATTGTATTAATTTTACAACAGAAATTGATTCTGGGTTATTAAGTACAAAAAATAAAATTTCTTATAATAATCAGTATTACAGATTCTAGAGACAAGGTCCCAGTCCCCTTGGGATTCCTGCTTCAATCCTGGCTTTTGCCTTATTCTGCTGCCCCTCATTTTTTTTCCTCCCTGATGCTTCCTCCAGACCAGCTTTATACAATTCTTTGGTTCATATATTGGGAAATGTGGTCATTTCCATCATACACAGCCTTTGATATGGCAACTGGTGCCTGTTTCTGATGTCAAAGAACATTTCCAAAAAGGGTAAGTGATGAGCACCCAGATACTCACCTTTTGTATACCAGTCCCTTATCCATGAGTTAGATTCTTGGAAATAATCTGTGTGACTTGCTGCTGTCCATTTAAGAGTGACTTCCTTCCCCAGAGGCACTCCAGGCCCATGCCAGAGAGGTTCTCTCAATTCAGTGTCCTGCTAAGACAGTGTGCCAAGTTCAGAACACACACACTCAAAAAGTTGTAACAGCATCTTGGCAACCAAAGGGATTATGTGTCTTTGAAGATTTGTGCCAAGATAAATTCCTAAAAATTCAAAGTTTGTTTATATTATTCCCCTTCCTCTTCCTAAGATCATAGGCCACTCTCTCCCTGGCTGCTGTCAGGCAGATGTCACATAATCCCACCTGAAAACTGTGTGTCCTATGTGTCATCTCCTCTTGTTGAAAGTTGTGAAAGGGCTAACCTGAAAAGCTCACCCTGAATAATAAGGCATGTAATAAGTATAAAAAATAAAATTTCTTATAATAATCAGTATTACAGATTGTGTGTTTAATGGAAATACCCGGACACATTACAACTATCAAATCTTATTTTTAGGCTAAGAGTTGGTGAAGGTCAGGGAAACAGATACATGGCCATTTCTGGACCCCTGAATTGCATATTTTATTTTTTTAACTTTGTGACAGCCTTTTGGATTTCACATTCATCTTTATTGAGCTGAACACATTTGATACTTGATGTAGTTCATTATAAATTATAAATCTCTTCTGAATTAATGTTTCTCATTAGTTTTTGTGCTATTCAATTTCTAGTCATAGTTCTACAAAGTTAAATTAATATGAAGGGTAAGGTACAAACCTCCAAAGTAAAGAGATTCAGATTCAAGGATGATTCATTTTTAATAGAGAACAAAATTGTGACAGTAATACATTAATTTTCTAGAGCGTAAGGTGCCTTTTACTCTAGTAGCAACATATATCCATCACTAGTGAAATAAAATAGTTCTTGATGAGCACAAAAGAGCACCGCAATATGAACTATCACAATTCCACATAACATAAAATGAACTGAAAATAGGATAATTATCCTGTAAACATGAGTTTTATACTCTCTTTATTAGGTTAAAAAACCATGTACTTGAGAATTCTTTATGGTTTTCAATGATCCATATATTCTAGGTGCTAATCCATTGGAGCCTCTGAATTTCATTTTATAGAAGTTTATCAAGCAACAATTCCTTCAGCACAAGGCAATCCCAAAATCTCAAAGGCTGACAACACCATTTAGCTCTCACTCATGGTACACAGATGCTGAAGGATGGCTTCAGCTTGGCTGGGCTTGGCTGGGTTTGGTTGGCCAACACTGGGTCTTACCGTATTTGGCTCTGCTCCTCGTGTTTTCTTCCAGGAGCCAGGCTGAAAGATCAACCACTACTACTACATGCTGTTGTAACGGCAGAAGGCAGAAGTTCAAGGTGCCCCATGAAACTTGTAATCCTTCTAACAGCTTTTGATAAGACGTGGTATCTGTTACATCTGTTCACATTCCGTTTCCTAAAACAAGCCACATGGCAAAACCCCACATCACTGGAGGATGGAATTATACTTCTTCCATGAGTTGGGGCCAGTGTGAATGGGTGGTGAATATCTGGTGATTAATTATCTACCTCAGGAGGTAATCAAGGAGCTGACTTATTTCTACTATGCTTGGGAGATAGGCAATAATTCATTCACCTATTAATATACACACATTGTTTGAATGTCTGCTGTAGGTCATGACCTTATTAAGTTCTCCCTTGTGACACAAATTGACAACGTTAGAAGGAAATAGAGAAACAGAAAAATAGCCCTTATTAAGGTGTTTCCATTTTCTTAAGCCAGGGGTTGGCAAATGTTTTCTCTAAAGGGACAAATATCCAGTACTGTAGAGTTTCTCGGTCACATACAGTCTAGGTCACATGCAGTGGCTTCTTTCTTCTTTTTCCACCTCCTCCTTTTCTTCCTTCTTTCTATTTCTCTTCTAACAATTTTTTTAAGTACAGAAAAAAATTCTTAGCTCTTGGACTGCATAAAAATGGACCACTTACCAGATCTGGCCCATGTGCTATTGATTGCCAACCCCTGCTTTAAGTAAAGACACCAGGCAACTACTCATATTAAATAAAGTGTTATCACTTCAAATAATTTTGTACACTCTAGTTTGATTAAATTGTAAGGCTATAAGTCCATTCTCTTTGTTTGCAATGTCTCAATAACTGAGAGAACTATATAGAAGTTTTATATCAAAAAGTACTTATAACAGAGCCTATGTGACTGTGACAAATACATTTTCCTTACTTGCTCAGCCTTACTTCAGTGGGCATATAGTTTAAACATTAACTTCATGCTCAGTTTTCACACTGAATCTGCACTTCTGAGATGGTTTCTTTTGAATTGGAAATATTGAAAATAATTGGTATAGTGAGTAAGGGCATGAACTGAATTCAGGTCTGGGTTTTGTCATTTACTAGCTGGGTGGAGCATGTCTATTATAGCTAATATATGGCCTTTGATAATCCCAGTATCTGAGTTATCTTGCCATGAATTTTACTTTATGATTTGAATTTCCCTGTTTTTTTTTAGATTAATTTGGAATTAAATTGTGGACATTTTTAATATTATGTTATGAGACTCTGGTCTTATTTAAATCTTAAGTAAAATATTGATTTTTTTTTTTTTTTTTTAACTAGGCAATTGACCAGGTTAGGTTTCGACTTGCTTTCTGTGGATTCTTATCGAAATGTCTGTTCAGTTTTCAAAGCATGTGCAGAGCTATTTGGATCAGCCCCACATTTGTGTCACCCAATGGCCAATCCTGGAATGGGTAAACATTTACCCTTAGCTCAGTCCTCAAAACCTTCTGTATGCTGTTTAAGGTGAGATCTATGCATGTGCAGTTTGGAAGTGAGCCTAGCAGTTGATATCCAGTTTATGGGATTGCTGTGGATCTCCCTCTTCTCTGTGATCTCTCCCCCATTCAACACGTTTTACCTCCCTGGGGCCTCCCCCTCCTGCTCTCTTGTCAGAAACCTAACTTCCTGCTCTTCCAGACACTTCCCGAAGCTGTGTGTGCATTCAGGACCAAATGGTGGGAGGAAAAAAAGCAGTGGGAATTTGCTTTATGCTCATAAAATGGTAGTGCTTTTCATCAGAGAGGGTTTTCATCTCTCAGATTGTAGAATCTTATCTGGCTGCCACTGTCATTTCTGTGTAGCTGCCACCCCACCACCCCAGTACTGCCTGGAGGCTGGAGCAAGAGAAAATGAGAAAGAAACACACATACACACAGCAAAACAAAATAGGCCATTGCTCCTGGTTTTTCCAAAACCTTAGTTGTCCTCAGGTCAGGAAGAGTGTTTCTATGGAGTTCTGTCTGTCTGAGGTTATGTGTTTACAGATATGGGATAGCTTTTATTTCAGGTTTGGTGACATGAGACAAAAAGGAATTCAGTGATTGATGTGTCCTACTGAGTTGGAAAAGCAGAGCTTGAGAACCTGAAAGAGTACATCTCAGAACATAAGCTGGGCAATGGGTCCAGCACAATCAGCATGTCTCCTAGTGAACATCTTCAGAGCTCTTAAGACAGTCTCTTGCTGCCCATCAAGCTTGATGGAGAGTCAAAGAAAGTGGTAGAATATTTCAGTCATATGCTCTAACTCTATTTGGTATCCCTTATTACAAGTAAAATAACAAACATCCTGTGGGTTACAGGGAAAACAAACAAACAAAACAAAAAAATAAGAAAAAACAGAACAGTAACTTTAAAAAGGCCAAGTCAACTAACATGAAGAGAATAAATGTTAAAATGATCAATAAATAAGTAATAACAAGAATCAAAACAACATTTGGAGATTATAAATTTAACAATATTCTTTCTAAAACACTGTCTGGTAATGTTAAGGCACTGTGTTTGAAAGTACTTCCCTTTCAATTTAAAAACATCTCAACAACTGGCACCTTATTATTATTCAAAGAAGAAGATCACTTACAATATTTGTCTATGTGAGAGTCCTTGTACTTCTTTTTTAAAAAAAATATATTTTTATTGATTTCAGAGAGAAACAGGGAGAGGGAGAGAGAGAAACATCAACGAGAGAGAGTCATTGATCTGCTGCCTCCTGGGAATCAAGCCCTCAACCAGAGCATGTGCCCTGACCAGAAATCAAACTATCTCCTGGATCACAGGTCAATGCTTACCCACCAAGCCACGCCGGCCAGGCAGCCATGCTGGCAGAGCTCCTTGTGGTTCTTCACCTACTCTTGGTTACTCTGTCTGAACTGAGATTCTTATGCCATCAACGTCATTTTCAGTGTTCGAGTATGAAAACAGTTATGGCAAATTTCCCAAGCAAAATGATTTTTTTCTTTTTTTTTTTAAAACTTTTTTTTTTTCTTTTTAATATATCTTTTATTGAATTCAGAGAGAGGAAAGGAGAGGGAGAGAGAGAGAGAAACATCAATAATGAGAGAGTCATTGATCGAGCCCGCAACCCAGGCATGTGCCCTGACAGGGAATCAAACCCCGATTGCCTGGATCCCAGGTCAACGCTCAGCTGCTGAGCCACGCCCGGCCGGGCATGATTTTCTCCTTGCATGCCCATGCAAATCCAGTGTGAAGCTCACCAAGAGGAAAAGACCTCCAAGGGCACACAAGGAAGCTAGCAGAGCCTTAGTCTTATAGACTCTTAAATCCTAATTCTTGATATGTCTATGAAAGATTGCTAGTATTTTAACCACATATTCAGTGCAAATTGTTTTTGCCTTACCCTTAGATACTTGTGAAAGATTTATGATGGCTCCTAGTTATTATACTTTTTGTTTAACATTTAACTCTGAAGGAATTGATTTATTTGAGCCAAATCTGTTAGTTAAGGTTTCATCAACACTAACACATTGTAAGGTCAATTGCAGATTGGTCTAAATATAATAAAAAATAAATGGTTTCTAAAAGAGGATTTACATTGATAGAAACTACTGAAGTTTTACTTAGAGACCTTCTAGATCATGGGGACATTTTTAGGGAATATCTTCACAGGAATTTCATTCAGACTTATCTTAATCTATTTGCAAAAGCTGTGTTATGTTTACGATTCTTAATTGATGTGTTTAAAACCCTGTTTATGTGAGTGCCTTAAAAATATGACAGTAACAGCAAGTTGCCACATTTATATACCATAAGAGTAATGAACAAGTCCATTTATTTGTAAACATTTCACTTTCAAGTTCTTGCCCTTCAGTCATACAGACATAATTTTAAGACTTTAAACACACAGGAATTGAATCACAAATATCTTCCAGCTGCTGGCCAGGAATGGCATTTCCTATTGTCTTTTTTTTCTTCTCTCAAAGATACACCAACTATAAGAAAAACTGCCAGATGTCACAAACTGCAAGCCCAATAACACAGTACAGTCTGAAAAGCAGATGGAGGTGTCTGAGGCGCGCAGCATCCAGTGATTCTGTTCTCTGGTGTGAGTCACAGGAGGTGATGATCCCGGAGCCCAGATGCTGGCTCTGCAGCTGCCGCCCGGGGCTGCGCCTTCTCTCTGCATCCCCTACTTTGTGCAGTGAGTGTGAAAACATTTAGGCCCTGCTGAGCAGGTGGGTTTTTCTTTTCTTATTTTTATGATTAGTCAGCAGAGAAATGAAATGGGCTCTGAAAACAATGAATCAAATATAACAGGGAAGCAAAGATAACTTTTTTTTCCTGAGGTCATGTTAGCATTTTGTCTGAGTAGGGAGGGGAGATTCTGGTGACTAATTAGGATTCAAGTTGAAGCAAAATCCAAGAGATTGAAGAGACTTTATTGATGATGCCATTCTAAGATGTAAACATAAAAGATACATCTTCTTGAGAGCAAGAATTATATGTACATCTAGTCCACATAAGACCTATTCTACCACATGAAGTGGGTGTTTTGGAGCCAGATGATTTACAGATGAAAATGAAGAAAAATGTGTAAATTAAATAGTACTAATCCAGAGATCCAAGCAGTCAACCAATATCATAATTGGAGGAATCGAGGAAAGATATGTTATTGACCAAGGATATACCTGGAACAAGACAGCATACTGAATTTTCAATATTACAACCTGTTTCAAGCATACCAATTTAACAATTTCTATGTAGATAGATGCCCAGGGGCAGTTTGAGGTTGAACACAAGTAATAATTCAGTAGATTTATTTCTCTTCACATCATTCCAAGGGCATATGAAATGTGACACACATAAGGAGGTGAATTAGATTTGCCAAGTCAACCAGCAATTATTTGCTAATTATATCTACTTTGAAAAAGTAGGTGACAGGATGGGGGATTAGAGGAAAGGGTAGAAAACTGCTGACTGTCTCAAAGTAACTAACTGTCAGTAGGAAGTAAGTACTTCAGATCCAGTTACGTTTCCTACTAAGGGCAAATGTCACGTGTTTCTTATGGATATTATGGCTCCACTGCTAATCTGTATTAGGTGACTAATAAATAAATATGCATTGAATAAGGTGAATCACTGAACAGGCTGAATTAGAGTAAAATTATCTTTCATTAGTACTTCAAGTATAATAGGCATGATTTGGCAGAAAAGAATGGCAGAGAAATCTATGTTTGGCAAAGAAAAATTGTTAGAAAACAAAAGGCAAATTATGTATAGCATTTACATTTGTGATACATAAAAATATAGACTAAACCACTGATTTTGAATTCAAGACCACAGGCAAAGTGAGATACCATGATTTCTTTAAGTGACTAAAGAGGGGCAGACGCTATCTAAGCAAAGATCCTGAAAAGGCGCAAAAGTTACACCAGACAATAGTGATCCTTATAAACCACCAGAGGGAAATGTTCTGAGGGAAACTTTCTTCTATCCAAGCACATTGACCTCTAACAGATTAAGATCAAGAAAAGAACTAATAATAAAAATAACTAAGCACATGGTAAAGCAAGTTGCTATCACCAAAGGTCTGAAGAGAAAAAATTAACTGATAACAGAATTAGATACCCAAAGATTAAAGACATTGTAAATACAGACTGTAGAACATCTATGTAAAAAGTTTAAAGAAATAAAGAATATATTCATAAGCAATAGATGGACAGATATTTACAAAAACGAAACATCATAGAAAACATAAGGATTGAGTTTTTTAACACCTAAAAGTAGATTAAACTGAGGGTTAGACAAGGTTAAATAGAGAATGAATAAACTTTCCAGTTTATCTGAAGGAATAGGACTCAGTACAGGGAGACACCCCGACTGGTTGCCTCCCGCACCTGCCCTGACCAGGGTGGGAACCAAACCTGCAACTCAGGCACTTGCCTTGCCTGGGAATCGGGCCCTAGACCCTTTGGTGCGCGCACTGATGCTCTGACCACTGATGATCCAGTCACACTGCTTGAGTTTCATTCCCCTAAACCTTGGTTTCACTTTTGACATCCTGAAATATCTTCCTAATTCTCATAATGATGTGGGAATAATTGCATCAGTATTTACACAATTTATATATCTGAATAATAACATTATGTAAATATAAAATATAATGTATATCTTGTCATTAAAATGTGTTTTCAATTTTTAGGGTAATCACTTCTATAAAATTTATGAAAATATTCGAGAAGAAAAAGTAACAAGATATTTACTTTCTCAAGTTGTCTTTTGGAATCTTTAAAAACATACTCAGAATGCTTTTTTCTAGGATTATTTTTCATGTTCACTCATCTGACTTACCATGTAAAAATTAAAGGTTACTGGTATTTTTTATGATAGCAGTCAAACATACAATCTAATAAATTCTTCTGTGCCTAGGAACCTTTGAATAACTTATTGTGAGGTAAGAAGCTGAATTTCAATTAAAAAAAAAGTTCTACTTTTAAAACACCCTGCCAGCAAAGTGGCATAGGATCCAAATTTACACAGCCAGGATGACCAACAACTATTGTGATATACCATTATCAATGGCTCTCTCGAAGCATTCTGCTTTTGAAATAAAAATAAAACACTTTCCTTTTATAGATCATCATGTCAAAGAAAGAGCTCAGAAATCCAATAACAAAATTTTTTATAAGCCATAATCAAACTGATAATCCTCTTTAGTTTGACTTTAACCTAACTAGAATGGCTAAGAATATTACTGTAGTTATGTTAGGTAAAGCATAAATGCACATGGTATAAATTATACGTGTATGTAATATAACGAATATATGATATATGGATGATGTTTTCATACTTATACTTATGCAAGCTATAATGTACATACATACACCAATTTGCTTAGAGATGAAGTCTAGTGTTTTATTCAGTTATAATCAGAGAATATAGAATTTAAATTCTATTAATGCTTTTTGCCTTAAATCTTATTTTTGACTAATATTAATATTGCTACATTCATTTTCATTTTATTAGCATTTGCTTGGTATTTCATTTTTCAACCCTTTTTTAAAAAATTTATCTTTACTGTTGCAAGTATTACAAATGTCCCCTATTTCCCCCATTTATCCCCTCCACCCTATACCCCCCCCCCAGGCCTTCACCCCACTATTGTCTGTGTCCATGGGTTATGCATATATGCATATAAATTCTTATGTTAATTTCTCCACCCCCCACCTTGCCACCCCCACCTTCCCTCTGAGATTCATCAGTCTGTTCCATGCTTCTATGTCTCTGGATCTACTTTGTTCATCAGTTTATTTTATTCATTAGATTCCACATATGAGTGAGATCATGTGACACTTGACTTTCTCTGACTGGCTTATTTCACTGAGCATACACTCTCTAGGTCCCACCATGCTGTCTCAAACAGTAAGGGACCCTTCATTTTTACAGCTGCATAGTATTCCATGGTGTAAATGTCCTACAAGATGCTTGTTATGATTTCAATCTTCTTCAACTTGTAGAGACTTGTTTTGTGTCCTAACACGTGGTCTGTCTTTGAGAATGTCCCGTGTGCACTTGAGGAGAATGCTTATTCTGCAGCTTTGGAGTGGAATGTTCTGTGAATGTCACCCTTTTATTTTCAATCTTATATGCAATAACTGGATTTTCTTGTTGTTATAGTCTGTCTGACAGGGTGTTATGAAGGAATTTATGTAAGTGTATTTTAATTACTTTCCTCATCTTATTTTTTGGTTTTTATTTACCATAACTTTTTTGTTGTGTTTTTTAAATTTTTGCTGTATTGATAAGAACGTTTCTTAAAATTCCCTTTTAATTTACTTCTACTGGTTGAGGAATAAATGTACTTCTTTTTTCTTAAGGCTGTTCTTAAATTGTTAACACACATCCATAATTTTATTACTTTCTAATAAAATCTAAAGTTATTCAGCATGTTTTTCTCATTTCCAGAAAAGTTTAGAAAAACAGGATTTCCCTATTGTTATTGTTGTTTAGAATTTTCAAATTTTCTGCATGCAAATTTAATTATTTTGCTTCACATCCAAGTCAGAGACTACCACTGCTTTGATTTATCCCATCATAGGTTACTCTTGTCTGTTCTTGGCAAATTAGTGAAATCATACAGCATGTACTCTTTTGTTTCTGGTTTCTTTTGCTCAACAAACTATTTTGACTTCCATCCATGTTGTTGTATGTTTCAGTAGTTTGTTTTTTTTTACAGAACAGTACTATTTCATAGTATGAGATATCCACAGTACGCTTATGCATTATAAATAAACCTGTGAACATTCTTAGACAAGTCTTTGGAACATGGATTTTCCTTTATCTTAGATAAAATGTAGGAACAGAATTTCTGGTCACAGGGGTATAGGTGTTCAACTTCCTTAAGCTTATCAACAACCAGTTTTTCAAGGTAATTGTATCATTCTATATTCTCATCAGGATTGTATAAAGAAACATTCATTTTTAAACCCATTGAGAGTGCTCTATTATTTGTATTGTTTCAAAAATAAAGTTTTCTAATTAGGAAGCTGTAACAATAGTTCAGTCAATGGGGGACTTTCTAAGAAAGTCAGTACGTGTAGATAATAGAGGAGGAATCTAGGAGACTTTACTAGAATTTTCATCATGTTAGTGTTTGGGGTGAAGAGAACTCATAATGATAAATGACCAGTTGCTACAGACATTTTAAGTAGAACAGATATCCAGTTAAATGTAACCATTGAATATTTAGTGACACCAATACTAAGTTTCTCCAGAGGGTAAATCGTATAAGTTCAAAGTTCCTAGAATATATGACTTGGTTGAATTAAAGTTGAATTTTGAGATTTGAAGGATAAGAAGATAGATGGGATTTGACAATGTAATTATGTAGAATGTTTGAAGTCTAGATATAGCCTAAATGCAGGAATTGTAAACAAGTTCTAAATAACTAAAACAAATGCATATCCAGTCTTTAGTTAATCATGCATTTATATATATAGAGAGAGAGAGAGGTGGAGAGAGAGAGAAAAATCAATGTGAGAGAAATATTGATAGGTTGCTTACCTCATGCGTTTCATTCAAGGTGGGGGTCAAACCCACAACCCAGGCATGTGCCCTGACTGGGAATCGAACCCATGACCTTTTGTATGGGAGGATGCTCCTACCAACTAAGCAACTCCAGCCAGGGCTAAAAGAAGCTAAAATAAAAATTTTTAAATAAAAAGAATCCTTTCATTTAAGTATCTGTAAAGTACAAAAATATAGTCATAAAAACATAAGGAACTTTGCAAATATATGACAATAGCTTTTAGAAATAAATTTTCCACTTGGAAAAAAAATTGCTAAAACAGTTGTAAAATTCTAGTGGTAAATTTTCTACAACATAATCCTGCAACAGTCTCCTGAGTCTGTTTCTAAGAGTGGTTTTTAAGGGGACTCTTTTTTTTTTTTTTAATTTATCTTTATTGTTGAAAGAGTTACAGATGTCTCCTTTTCCCCCACATTGATCCCCTCCACCAGGCACCCACCCCCTCAGGCCTTCCCCACACTATTGTCTGCGTCCACGAGTTATACGTATATACATATAAATTCTTAGGTTAATCTCTGCCCACCCAACACATCCCCTTATTTTTTCTCTTATTTTATCTTAGCAGAAGATAGTAGTTGAATCACGTGTAAATTATCATCAGAAACACCTATCTAATTTTAAGCATGGGTGAGGTTCAAAGGGAGTATTTGAGAGAGCAGGGTTAAATTTCACCTCAAGAGAGCCAATCTGCTGAGAGTGCAGCTTATGGGATCACACAGACTCTGGTCCCATGCCTGTTCCACCACTTTCTGGCTGCATGGCCTTGAGAATTTAACATTTTGCACCTCATTTGTAGAATGGGCCTATTACGAGTAATTCATAACAATGTTGTACCAATTAATGATGTAAAAGAAGTACATATATTAGTTTAGTACCTGGTCTATAGTAGGTAGTAGGTGCTCATTAATAATGGTAATGTTATTCATAATGTTATTCTTTTTTGAAATGACAAAGAGCGGAGAAAACACAAAGGTAGAAATGATCATCAAAAGAGCAGTGAAGAAAAGATAGATCACCCGTTAAGCAGTTAGTTACATTGATAACAGACTTGTAAACAGCAACAATGGAAGACAGAAAATAGTAAAATGATTTTTTTAATGACTGAGATGTAACAGTCTACCTAAAATTATGTGCTCCATAGAAATTCCTATCGAGGACAGGATGAAATACAGAAATTTTAGATGAATAAATACTGAGTGGCCACTGCCAAGATATTTTAATACAGGAAATTTTAAAGATTGCCATTTGGAAAGGAAAACAAAGGCTCCCAGAAAGAAGACTGAGATGGTTAAACATGAAAAACAAAACAAAAAAAATCATCAATCATGTAGATAAATCTCTATAAAATATACATATGGTGTTGATGATGATGATGATGGTGATAAAGATGATTATGTCTTATTTGTGGTGTCAAGTATCAGAAAAAGATCTTGATGACAAATTAATGTAAGCCCAGTTGCACACTGTTGACATGCCTGCTAATGTATCCTCCATTAGATTTCTTCCTGTCTCTCTTATTTCCTACTACTCTACTTTTGCTATCACCTACCAAATAAAATACTTTTATTCTAAATTCAACATCATTAATAATTAGAACATCTTACATCAAAACTGCAATGAGAAATTAATGAATATAATTTAAAAGAGAGACAACAATAGGTGCTGAAAATGAGTAAAAAAAAAAAAAAGATATATCCATAAAATAAACAAGAGATTTAGGAAAAAACCTAGCCATTAAATGTGTACTGATGGCTGTCAAAAGAACATCTTATTAATGACTTTCTTTCCAAGAGTTTGAGCATATTTCCCATAGGTGGGTGGGGGTCTATGTGACAGTATAAATACAAATGAAAATTAGAAAGTGAGTTTGAAATAGTAAAATAAATTAAAGTTTAAAAACAATGAGCACTGAGTGGGTGTTTGATTTGCAGCTAAACTTCTATCACTATCCAATAATGGGATCTTGAAAATTTTGTTTAAGCTATGTAGGTTGCAAAGTGATGTTAGACTGAAAGATATCTAAAGTTGCTTCCACTTTTAATGTCAGAGTTTTTAAAATTTTGTCACATATCCATATTGCTGCTTTCCACAGTGTTAAAATTTGTGCCTTCAGAAATAACTGCATGACTGCCTTCTGTTTTCAACCTATTATTTGGAGCTCTACAGACAAAACTTCGGCCATCAAGAAGATTAATCTAATCTTCAGTTCTCAAGCAATAAAAGATGCTGCTTTACATAGAACATATTATTTCTATACTTCAAATCATATTTATGGTTGGCTGCCAACTAAAACAACACTGTCACTCGGGATGACTTAGCTTTCATTCTCCGTCTCATCGCCCTGAGCCGGTCCTTTGGTGTAATCAAGGACCAATCAATAAAGGAATGTTGAGATTGCCTTGTGGTTCAGACCAGGAATTTTATAAAATATGTTTATTTATTTTCTACTATATTTATTTGTAGCTAGAGGTTGGGAATTAAATTCACTGAGCTCAGTAATATATTTAACAAGATGTATAGCCTATCTCGTTATGTTAAGTGTTTAGTCTGTAATAACAGACAAATGTCAGGACTGGAATGAGAGTTTCTTCCTTTCGTCGTCTCTAGCATCTGACTCCAGGCAAAAAATATGACAGATTCTCTATAAATGGGTGTTAAACTTAATTATAACTGAAAAGAATAGGAAAACATGATAAAGAAGTTCAAATTAATTGGGCCAGGCACTGTGTGAGTACTTTACAAAAGTTACCCCAAAAGCTTACTGACTTCATTTAGATAGTTTTAATAAGCACACTGAGGCTCCATCTGCACAGGCAAAAAGAACCACTATCTCATGGATTTCATTAATGAATTATAACCAAGTTGTGTAACTCTAGCTTCATAAACCACGTTCCGCTCAGGTTCAAGGTCTGCTGCTCTCATGTTCACTGTACCTCATAATTTACTTGCAAGTCCGCTTTTTCAGTAACTACTTTATATTTCATTAAAGGGTAGAAAAATAAAATTTTAGGTTAATAGAAATAAATACGTTTTGTGAATTTTGTTAAGGATTTTTGTAAAGTTGTAGAATTCCCAATTTATAAGAACTTGATCTTACCTTCTTTGAGTGATAGTTGATATAATTTTCTTAAAGGAATCAAAGAATAGTGAAAAACAACTGTAGCTCATTCAATCCTAGCAGCATTTTAAACACTGAATGAACATACAGTCATGACAGACCTACAAATTTAAGGTAAAAAATACTGTGCAAATGAATTCCTGGATATATTTTAATCTTCACCGAACTTTTTCAGATTCTTACTTAGTTCCAAATATATCCTCTTATGACCTAAAATTTATAGAATTATTCATGGAATATTTGCTTCTGTTGAAGCATTATTGTCTACGGTAATTTTCTATATGAAGGGTGTCATATTTACACTCCTGAGTATCTACAACTAATTCATGGAACCAACAAATATTTATGGTTTGTGTCATAAATGACCATCTGAAGTTAATTATATTTCATTCTCATTATCCTTGTAATTCTCTTTGTGCCTACAAAAAAATCAGTTTACAAGCCCCTCTAATTTCTTCAAATTTTTTTTAAACAAAAATACTTGGTAATGATGAACTATATAAACCTTACTTTTGGAGTCAAATTATAGACAAGGTTGTATTAAATTATTTCAATACTAGTAGGTATAAAGAATATATAGAAAACAAAAAATCATTCTTCATTTTTCCCTCTAAAGACTGTTGATAACTTTTAACCACTGTGCCTGTTCCTTATTACAAAACTGAAAAAATTATAGTTTTAATCTTCACATATCTATGTGATCATAGTACAGTCACTGAGGACTGGTTTTGGTCAAAAAGCTTGACAAATTTGCTGAATTTATGTTCTCCTAGTGGTGCTGTTATCTCAGGGGTTATCAGCATTTTTCTTCAAGTTGCATATGTTTAACCCACATATGTGATTAAGTAATAAGACATGGCACATGGTATGGCATAGTGCTAAATAATAAGTGGGTTTAAATTAGACAGGTAGTGATAAGGGGCAATTCTCATGGGTTCAATCAAGATAAGTAATTTTGTATTATCCATGTATTGATCTTTTGGGGGATAAAAGTTTTTGGGTTAATTACTTTAGGATTTGTAATTTGTGCAATTCCCAGGGAAGTGTCACTCTCTGGGTCGTGAATGCTATGGTAGAATGAGTGGTGGGCATGGATGCAGCCAGATCTATATCATAATGTTTGTCTACTATGGATTAAACATGGACCAGATGATTACTCTTTCAGAGCTTTAGGTTTCCTCATCTGTAAAATGAAACCAAAAATACATAACTTTTAAGGTTGTTCTGAAAATAGACTGAAAAAATAATTACATAAAATGATTTGTCCAGCGCTTCGCACAGATTTGCTGCTTGATAAATTTTATCTTTGTGTTTAACAAATTGCCTTACGGAGTAACGACTTAAATACTTTTTCTGAAATTTCAGTTGACCAAGATAATTCTTAGTCCTAGAATACTGCAATGCACTTAATAACAGGTTAATGATTTCTACTAGTAAAATATAAAGAAAAATTTATATATGTATATATAGACATATACAAATATATAAAATATATACATATTTAAATATGTATATTTGACATTGACAACACTAATATAATGGTGTTGACAATTGATACAAAATAATGGAAGCTATCAATTTTGTTTAGAAAATTTCTTCTTTACACAAAAAATTATTTTGTCTTTCCTTTGTTTTCTCTCTCCAGCTTAGATAACTTGTTATTTGTAAAGAATTACTAAATTAGAATTTTTAGGTGTCTCTGCATTCTCTGTGCTTGCAACTGTCTTCCTTGTGAAATAGCAAGACAGGAGGACTTCAGAATTTTTCACATTGTTCTGGAAAAGAACTATGTCTGTTACATACTAAATCAGAGTGTTCTATCTTACTTTGAATGACAGACAAGAAAATTTGTTTCCTGAGGACTGCCGAAGTGAGCAAAATTCTGTTAATCGAAAGGATTTCAAGACAAAGGAAAGATACATTGTTAAAGAAAAAGAATTAAACGTTGAAGGAGTGCACAATAAGCTCTTTTCTTTTTATTCATTTTCACACCTGTTTGTTCCTTAGAGAACTGGACGGGCATTTATCAATCTTAAGTTTGTGTTGGTTCACAAACTCAGGAGATAGCGGGGGTGAAATCTGAAACTGGTCCCCAAATGCAGTGATCAAGGAGAGGCCAAAGAAAGGGCAAGGGGGGCAGATCACTCTAGATTGGCAGGTGGCAGTTTTAATAAGCAAGGGAACTTACATATGAGGCTTGTCCTGAGTGACTACAAGATGAGTGAATCTCCTCTCCTGCCCATCAGAATCTTAAACGTTTATCTAGAGGGTTTACCAGGGTTCAGTCACATATACCATCCAGATGGTCTCAACAATACATTGCTCTCTCAAGGCTGTGTCTTCGAAACAGTTCCAACTCTGGGACAGCGAGCAGAATGTACATTCTAAGGACAGAGGAGGGAGTGAGGGGCCTCTGATTAACCAGACCCAGCTCTCAGGTCAGCTAGTAATTACATCTTCTCAATGCCCTCCTCCAACAGTTTGATTAGTTATGATTTCCACAACTAAGGCATGGGCTGGCATTCTCCTGGTTCAAATGCACCAAAAGACTTCCAGAAGTCTATGAAGGCATTTTACCCATTAAAGAATCTTCTCTGTCTGATTTTTATGTTAAATACAAGAAACTGACCATCATATGCGATAGAGTCACAGAGCAGAAGATACAGACAATGAGCATGTATATTTAATTAAGTGATTACTATATAGCAAGCATTATAGCAAGTGCTTTCAATGCACTGCCTTACTAAATCCTCACAGTAATCCTAAATTAAGTACATTTACTCATTTGGAAAATAAAGAGTAGAGGGATCAGACATCTTGACTAGGACCTATAGTTGGTACATGATAGGGCCAGAATTCAAACTGTGTCTGTCTCCAAAGTGAAAACTCTTAACCACTATTTGTGCTGCTTCCATGGTCATAAAAAGAGAAGTAAAGTGATAGAAAAACAGGAAAAAAAAAAGACACTAGAATCCCATAGTAGCTTTGCTACATCTAAAACATTGATAAAAATTTATTTGAAATTAGCCATACTTTTAAGATAATCACAGTTTCTCAAATAAAATTTAATGTAAACTACTCTTGCACTATAATATCAAGTAGTTTCCCCTCCTCAAGAAGGTCTAAATACCTAAAAGAACCCTTGTCCTATAAAGACTTAGAGTATCTCTGGGTTGAATTTATGAATACATCAATACACTGTCAAAATATAAAGATTAATCAGCCAGATTTTGTCCACAAAAATACCCAATGACTTATTTATTGTTGTCGTTTAATTATGTTTGATCCCACTGGTTTTACAAAGTTGGCCTTTTATTTTGACATAAGGTAAATAAGTATTAATCAGTAAATTATCAGAAATTGGAGCCTCTAAGGCATATTTTAGAAACACAAATTATTTTTGCTCATTTATAACCATCACAGTGGGACAAATCCAGTGAGAGGCCATTACCTACAAGTAGATTAATTACACTAAATAGAATACTTTTATGTACATTAGAAATGTTGCCTGAATAAACCACTTTCAGGATTGGTTAGAATATGAAATAGCTAACATCTCAAAATTTTCAGGGCCAGCACTTAGTATCCTTACTTTTTGCAGTGATTGTCAAATTCAAATTGACCACAGCTATAAACCAATGACAGAAAAAAAAATCACTACTAGCACCAGGAATAGTGTGTTCAGCAGTATGGTGAACACTAAATATATATACCATATGACTATTAAAACCAGAGCTCACAAAGATATGTAAAAGTCACAATCCTTCCTTTAACAAGCTCCCACAGAGTATGACCTGGTTACCTTTAAAGAAGCCATAGAACCTAATGATAGATGAAAAATCAATGATCAAAATTAAAATCACCGATATTGGTACAAGCCAACAATATATGCCTCTTGGTATAATGCACTGAGGATCCTACATAAGGTTGGTGGTATACCTGCCAAAATTCTTACCCTGAATCAAATGAGAGAGAAACATCAGACAAACTCAAAGTGAGAGTCTACAAAATAATTGGCTTGTGCATTTCAAAAATGTTAAAATCAATAAGCACAAAGAAAAGCTGAAAATGTTTTTCTCAACAAATGAGACTAAAGAAATATGGTCAGTGAATGCAATGGGTAATCCTTGATTGGGTCCTGGACCAAGAAAAAAATGGCTATAATGGTCATTTTGGAGAAGTTGATAGAATTTAAATAGAGACTGTGGATTAAGCATAAAAATGATGTAAGACATAAAATAATGTAAGAATATCTTTGTTTGGTAGAAGTCAACTATTTATATAAAAGTACTTAAGGGCAAAGGATCCTGTTATCTCCAACTTCCTCTGGAATGATGCTAAAATATGCTTATGTTTTTATTTTACACAAATATACATAACTTTATTTTTAAAATGGGATTAAATACCCTGTTCTGCAACTGGGTTTTCTCCCTTAATATATTTTGGAGATCTTTCCATGTAAGAATATATATATTATTATTCTATTCCTTTTAATAGTTTCATAGTATTCCATAGGCATTGATGGGTATTTAGGTAGCTGTGACCACCATCCTGTTCTTTTCCAAGGCTGCCTTTTACTAAAGAGAAACAAGAGATTCATGTGTATCATGTGAAAGAATTTTTGTTCAACTAAGTTCAGTAAAGTCTATTTGTATGGATTCACACTGCAACACATGGTTAGGTGAGATGATATTATAATTATATCCATATCACTGTGGTAGGTATGCTAACCACGTTAGTCTTTTGTATAAAATACACTACTGCAGTTTGTGGTCCAATAGTACTGTTATTGGTTGTCTTCTTGATTTAATATAAACAACTCCCTAAACTGTAAGTAATCTAATCAGCCTTCTGCATTTTCTATTTATGATATCACTTCTGTTGCTAAAAATACAATCCATTAGTTATTATCATAAACATAGTCTGCTGACTACAGGCAGTTATAATAGGCTGTATTTGTTCCATTGTTATACTTTGTTCAACCAAGTGACAGCATGAACTTGCACCTAAAATACAGTTATTGTACACTGCAGGCCGAAACATAGGCTTGTTCTGGAGCATGAGCTAATAGTGCAGACATGGGATAACAGTGAATGGCTCTCCGGGCTCCAATGAGTAAGACAACTTTCCAGTTCATCTGAGAGAAGTACAGTGCAACATTATCACAGCAATGCATCCATCTGTGAGTCTCAGTGGCTCTGAATGAGTGCATTGCAGAGACCGTGGCTAGTTAGCCAGTTTCTGAATGTTGCACTCTGCTTGGCCCGTGTGAGAATAAGAGAGACCACAGATGGGACTATTGTTTCAAGAGGGATACCAATAGTGGGTATCCTGATGCATTGTGATGTCAAAGTACACAATGTTACAGAAAATAATAGATGACTTTCAACAAAGGACTATTGTGTTGAGCCACGCTAGGTACTTTGAGCCATTTGAGAAGGAAACAATGAATTCGAATTGTCCTCTAAGGAGAGTGTCCTATGTGCCTTGTAGTTATTGGCTAGATCATTATATATGTGGCAGACATAACATGCATTTTACTATATAGAGATTAAAAGTAATGTTTTTTTGGTTGAACAATAAACAATAACTACAAAACTTGAAACTCAGAGTCTTTAAAATTCACTTAAATCTTTGAGCATTTATTTTGCTCCAACCTAAACACACACACACACACACACACACACACACACACAGTATGATTATATCTCCATTTAACATGCAGGTTAATATGAGCCTTAACAGTAAAAAAAAATGAAAAATGTTGACTAATATTGCAACTAACACTTTTGGAGGTGAATTCAAATGTTTGTATAATTTTGCAGCCTCCAGCTTCCACCCTTGTCTCATTACCACTTCAATTTCCCCCCACTCCAATCCTCCTTAATTTCTTCACTTGCTTTGAATATCTCTCAAAATATATATAGCAAACCTCAAATGTAAGCCTCTAAGATGTAATAAAGCTTAACATCTTGGCACATTTACTTTTTTTAAAAATATAAAAGAAGCAAATACAGATAATGTTGAATTCCCCGGTGCTCTTGTTCTTAGTCACACACTTCTTTCTTCTCCAGAGACAACCACTATCATGAATTTGGAGTGTATTCTATCAAACACTGTTTCTCATTCTCATAGTACATGTATATCATCTATAAAACATCAACATTAGTTAATTATGTGTTTATCTACATAAATAGTATCATGCTGGGCAAATGTTTCTACAACTTTCTTTTTGCAACTTGACATGTAATCTAGTTGATCTAACAGTCGTATAACAACATACTTATGTTTTATTTATTCATTCCCAATTGGTGACTATTTAGAGATCAAACTTTTACTATTTCAAAAAAATCGCAGCAAACAGCCTTCCGCATATCTCCTTGTGCACGTATGTGAAGTTTGCCTAAAAGTATACTCTCAGTGGTCAGTGCCCATGTTGTCCAGTTAATTATTTTAAATACAACCCCTTTGTCCAATGTACCTTTGTCTAATGTTATGCCAATATAATATTTCCATCGGGTGTGTACAATAGGCCTATTTCTCCATATTTGACAATAATAAATTCTATTGAAAAATTTTTTGTTGTCGAATCTATCATTGTTATGAATTGAATGTGTCCCCCTAAATCTCATATGTTGAAATTCTAACCCTCAATGTGATAGGGCCTTTGAGAGGTGATTAGGCCATGAAGATGGAACCATCATGAATGGGGCAGTGTCCTTATAAAAGGGGCCCCAGGGAGCTCTTTTGCTCTCTGCCATATAAGAATATAATGAGAAAACAGCTGAATCAGAAAGTGAAAGCTCACCAGAAACTGAATCTGCTGCATGTTGATCTTGGATTTTCCAGCTTCCAGAACTGCGAGAAATAAATGTTTGTTGTCTAAGTCAGCTAGTTGATAAACAGACTAAAACACACACACACACATATATGTATGTGTATGTATGTATATATATATATATATGTATATACATGTATATATATATATATTTAAAGAATAAATTAATATCACAGTACTTACCACTTACCATGAAGTTTAAAAGAAAGAATACTACTGTTCCCTTCAAGTTCTGTGTCTACCAGATCACATTACTTTCATCGTCTAGAATGACTTTTGTGTTCATCACTTTCTTTTTCCATATAGATTTTTTAAAAATAATTAATTTATTTTTAATCCTTACCCAAGGATATGTTTATTGATTTTAGAAAAAGGGAGGAAGAGAGAGAGATGCATCAATGTGAGAGAGAAACATCAAACAGTGGCCTCCCGTATGCACCCCAACTGGGGACAAAACCCCCAACCCTTACAAAAGAGGCCCCAGAGAGCTCTTTTGCTGACCGAACAAACCTTTCAGCACAGGAAACGATGTTCCAACCAACTGGGCCACACGTGCCACAGCCATATTGATTTTACCAGCTGGGTGTGAATACATAGGTTTGAAAATGTAAGTATTAAGCACAAGCCTAAATGTGTAAGAAAAAGAGATATTTATATTAGAGAAAAGCTTTTAGGAGAAGCTCTGCTGATGAGGTTTTTGAGTCTCTGAGAGTATATTAGAGACCCTTCTGGGGACATTCATGGGTGAGGCCATAAGAGTCATGAAAAATATAGGGCTCGTTTAATTAGGGCCATCTAACTAGGCAGCCGTAAGTAGCAGGTATTAGGGGATCTCCAGCAGAAATATGGTCAGGAGGAGCGGACAATTTTGCATTTTCTGCTTCTAAGCTCACTATAGCCCAACTTTAGCTTCATGAATTGGTCAAAACAGAAGACTTGTGAAATCAAATAAGTGTCTTCAGTTGATCTAGCAAGTAAAGCATAAGAAGAGCAAGAACTTTATCAGCACATGATTAATCTAGCTGAGTCCAGGTAAGAATCTGGGCCAGGTTCTATCTGGCCCTTCTGCACTCTGAGTAATAATAGAGCAGTGGCGGTGGACAGGTTGCAGGAGTCAGACTTCAACATATTTATCTCCTGAGTTACTCCTCTCTAATTTAATCTGGGGCATAGCTGGTATCTGGGATCTTTCTTCATCTTCTTATTGGAAGTTCTCTTTACCTGTTTCTTGTGTTAAATCTCCTCTTTGGTATATCCCACTTTAGCCTGTTCTTTTTTATTTTTTTCTGTGTTATTGAGAAATAATTGACATACATCACTGGATAAGTTTAAGGTGTACAGCATGATGGTTTCATTTACATATGTTGTGAAATAATTGCCACAATAGGTTCAGCTAGCATCTGTCTTCTCATAAAGAAACAATAAAAAGAAAAAAGAAAAAAATTGGGGCGATAAGAACTCCTAGGTTTTACTCTTAACAACTTTCATATATATCATGTATTAGTGTTAACTATAGTCATCATGTTATACATTACATCCTGAGCACTTATTGTCTTATAACCAGAAGTTCGCACCTTTTGACCACCTTCCTCCAATTTCCCCTCCCCCACCCTGTCTTTGGTAACCACAAGTCTGATCTTTTTTTCTATGAGTTCGCTTTTTGTTGTTGTTGTTGTTGTTTGTATGTTTGTTTTTAGATTCCACATGTGAGATCATACAGTATTTGTCTTTCTCTGTCTGACTTATTTCACTTAGCATAATGCTTTTAAGGTCCATCCTTGTTGTCGCAAATGGTAGGATTTTTTCATCTTTTTATGGCTGAATTATATTCCATTGCACATATATACCGTTACTTCTCATCTTTAACATCTGGAAGTTTGGCAACATGAAGTTCACATTTTAGTTAAAAGTCAGACACTTCATTTAATAGATTAAAATTTTCGTCATATGCCCCTATTTATCACTATGTGTCATAATGTTAAATGATAACAGACTTCTCTCTACCCAAATCAATCTGAATATGTATTATATACATAATCTTGTTATGTTGAAAATAAACATATGTCTTGGGAAGAAAATGTAAAATAGAGTCAAGTAAATGAAATGTAAAGAATTGAAAAAGAAAAAAAATCCAGGAAAAACTAAAAGGAATAGGAGTTTCATAGAGCAATGTCTAGTTTCTGGTCTAGGGCAGAAAGGGTGCAATTTGAAGCTGAGACATTTTGTTGTACCAAAATTCAAGGTGCCTTCAAAATTAATGAGGTAACATTAAAACAACAAACAAACAAATTTAAGAATTCCTCACTGACCAAAGTTGAGCACCAAAAGAATAACAATTGCAGAGAAATAAAATAGTCTTTGAAAGCCCAAGATTTAGTATTCAAAAACAATAAAGCCAGAAAAAACTTATAGGTCAACATTTGATAAAACATTTCCTTGCTGTGAACTCAGTAACTAAAGTATAAGATGTAAAACATCATCCTTTCCATTAGGAACTGTATTTCAGAGTAAGTAAACAGCTCCAGTAAGTGGGAAAAGTTCTACATTATAGAAGAAATTGACTAACATTGTAAAAGAAATGATAGTTAAAATAGTATTGTTTTAAACTTGTACTCTCCAGGTAGTATAAACTTAAAATATATAAGTAAAATGTACAGAACTACAAAAAAAAATATTTTAAATCTGAAATCACATAGAAGATTGTAACATTTTTCTCTCAACAATAAATAAATTGAGCAATGGAAACACAGTATGCTACAAGTGGTTTAAACAACTAACAAACAATGTAATGGAAATATACAGAACTGCATACCATGCAATTACTGAATACACATTTTTTTGCATATATACATATATCACTTATAAAACTATATTTAAATTACAAACAATAAACTGATAAGTGTCATAGAACCATAATTATACAGACTATTTCCTGTTGACAATGCAATTAAAACATATAGTATTAGTTACAAAAGTACACATTAAATAACAAAAATATTTTGAAACTTTTAGAAAAGGTACTACCAAAAATATAATTTCTAATATATATGTAACTGGAGACTTAGAAAGAGAGGAAAGAGCAAATGGGGCAGTGGCAATATTTAAAGATACAATGGCTGAGAATTTTCTAAAACTAATGAAGAAATTTAACCCACCAATTTAAAAAACTCTACAAACCAAGTAAGGTAAGTGCAATCATCACACTTAGGCACACTGTAGTAAAAGTACTGAAAATCAAAACAAAACAAAAATCTTAACAGACAGAGAAAAAAAAGATATACTACATTTAAAGATATACTACATTAAAAGATATACTACATTTAAATTAACAATACAGACAGATTTCTCAACAGAAACAAGAGAAACTTTATTTTTAAAAATTACACTGAAGAAAAAGAATAGTCAACTTTGATTCCATATCTAGCTAAAATATCCTTCAGGGTCAAAATTAAATAAAAATGTTTTCAGACAAAATCAAAAACTCTGTTACTAGTGTTCTATACTAAAAGGAACACTAAGGAAATAATTTAAGCAGAATAAAACTATTTCAAATGGAAACAAAAACGCAAGAAAACAGACCAAGAAATAAAAAGGAAAAATATTGGGTAGACATAAGTGAACATTAACTATAAAGAGCTACACTGGAGAACTTTCTATGTTCTAGTCTAGCATGTGAGCCATTTAGAAATGCTACTCCATCTTAACAATAAGTAAAAAAGATGAGCAAACGAAAAATTAACTTTTCTTAGATCCATCAGAGAAGTAAAGTCACAGAGCAAACTGCTGCCCTAAAAATTAGAGCTACAGACAGCTAAATACAAAGAATTCCAAGTTACTGGAGCAGGAATCCACAAAAAGAAACCTCTGCCTGAACTGGTGCTGGGGTAGGAAAATCTGAACTGTAGTTGACAAATTGCTGGAGGCTCAGTGTGCACAAATCTGAGAGTTAAAAACTTTAGAGAGACCCAATCATACGGAAGCCCTCAAGCCCTTGTGAGTTTTACCTCCATGAACTTGACAATTGCAACAGATAATATGCTGTGGTGGGGGATGTTGATGGTGGGGAAGATTATGTGTAGTGGGGCAATTGTGCATCTGTGGGAACTCTCTATACATTATGCTCAATTTTACTGTGACCTTAAAGCTGCCTAAAAATTAAGTCTTATTAATTAATTCACACTATACTAATAACCTTTTTTGTTGGCTTCTGAGGGCTTACGATGTTCTATGTTGGACTTTGATGGTGGTTCATAGGTGCTAGCTGTATAAATTAAACCTGTACATTTACATAATTAACTTTTCTGTATTTGTTATATTTTCAAAAGAAAAGCTACCACAGAAATACAAAAGAAAGCAAGAAATCGGTTAACAAAAGTGCAAAGAAAGTAAAATAGGGGATTAGGGAAAAGCATCCAAAGTGCTTTAAAATTAGTAATGTTTTATTATTAAACTTATATGTGGGAACTTAAGTATTACTTTTTATTGTTGTTCTTTAAAATATAAATATGTCATATGTACTATGTGAATTTCACAATAAAATAGTAAATATAAGTATAGTTGACTCTTGAACAAAACAGGTTTCAACTACATGGGTCTATTTATATGTGGATGTTTTTCAATAAATACTGTAAATTATTTTCATTTCCTTGACGATTTTCTTAACATTTTTTCCCCTCTATCTTATTTTATTCTAAGAATACAGTAAGTATATAATACATAGAACATACAAAATATGTGTTAATGGTTTACATTATCAGTAAGGCTCTGGTCAACAGTGGGCTATTAGTTAACTTTTGGGGGAGTCAAAATTTATATGTGAACCTCAGGCTGCATGGGGAAAGAGACTTCTAATCCCTCATGTTGTTCAAGGGTCAATTGTATTCTTTGTTTAAAGAATTTTAGATAATATTTTAAAATTAAAAGGCTTATAGAAGGTTAAAATATTCAGCCTGTAAATGAAGATAATTTTTTCAAAAAGTTTTACTGTAAAGCTGAACCAAAAAAATGGGAATTTCACATGAAAGAAGATAAAGATACAAATAGAGTTTAAAACAAAGACAGGAGATATAAAGAATATTTATTTATATGTTGTTGAGAGTAATCCTTTAAACAGGGCATTATGATGAAGAAAACAGAAATGGAAACTGCAAAAGACGTCTCTATAAACTGAGAAGAATAGGAAACCAGAGTTTAAAACAAAGACAGAACATATAAAGAACATTTAAAATATGTTGGGGATAATCTTCTACACAGGGCATTATGATGTAGAAAACACAATAGAAACTGCAAAGGAAGTCCCTGTAATCTGAGAAGAACAGGGAATCAGAGTTAAAAGGAAATTTTGACCTTTAATAGAAGTAAACATGGCTCTCATGGTTAAAAGGGAGGAGATGAGACTATAGGTCCTGATGCCAGTAGAAGCGTGCTTTGGGCAAGAAAATCAGAAAGTTACTGTTGGTTGCTTCATTTTCACAATGAGAATTTCCTGAGAGGCAAAGAAGGATGGATGCTGGGCTTTCAGAAATAAGAGGATGACATTTTTGTCTGAGAGAACATTCATAGATAGAATTGTTTGTCAGTACTGCAGTTTAAATGTTTGGGACTTGGAGATTCAGTAGGCAAATTACAAAACCAGGCTGACTGGTTTTCCACTGACAGTGAATGAGAAATAGAACTGTCAGGTTAATATTTATTTTTGCATAATCAGGACAAATGTACTCATATACACACATACACAAGGAAAGACAATTTTCTTTAAAGGCATGGTGAAGAGTGAATAGATTGATGAGAAAATAAAGGCAGAAATTTTGCCAAAACCTTCAAAAATTTGTAAAGGGATATAAAGATAAAAATGGTGACTGAAACAATAAGTCTGATTAAGGAATATTTTAAAGTTGAATTAAGTTGTTGTGTTTTATTAAGATGGTGTTGTGGGTTGAACTGTCACCCCCCCAGAAAAGATACATTGGAAGTTCTAACCCCAGTACTTCAGAATATGGCCTGATTTAGAAATAAGGTCGCTGCAGATGTAATTAGTTAAGATGAAAACATAACACAGTAGAATGGGCCTCTAGTCCAGTATGACTGGTGTCCTTATGAGACGATGGCCATGTGAAAACAGACACACATAGGAAGAATGTGATGTGACAATGAAGGTAGATATTGATTGGGTTTGTGCAGCTGCAAGCGAAGGAACTGCAAAACTGCCAGCAAGCCCGGAGGAGCTAGGGAAGAGGCAAGAAAGGATTTCACTACAGATATCAGAAGGAGCTTGGTCCTGTGGACACCTTGATTTAAGACTGCTGGCCTCCAGCCCTGCAGGTGTGGCTCAGCGTTTGAGTGTTGACCTGGGATCCAGAAAATCATGGTTCAATTCCCGGTCAGGGCACATGCCCGGGTCGCGGGCTCCACCCCCAATCCGGGAGTGCAGAAGGCAGCTGATTAATGACTCTCTCATCATTGATGTTTCTATCTCTCTCTCTCCCCCTTCCTTCTTCTCTCTGAAATCAATAAAGATATATTTTTAAAAAAAGACTTCTGGCCTCCAGAACTGTGAGACAATACATTTCTGTTGTTTAAGCCACTCCACTGTGGTACAGTAGTTACAGGAAACTTAGACGTGAAGACTCGAGCCGTGTTCAAATACTGGAAATGAGTCACCAGCAAGTGGAACAATGGACACAGCTAAGAAAGGAGCGACTGATGGAGCAAGTTCTTGGGAGAGGAGGCAGGAGAGGCTAACTCAAGAATGGCCTTAGGAGAAAAGACACTTCATGAATTTAGTGAGAGGAAAGAAGGAAATTAACGTAGTTCTTACCTGTGATTCTCAGTTTCCCTAGCACTTCTGAGGCAAATTCATTTCTGATCATGAGCAGGGCCCTGATTTCATAAGAGACTTGGGAGAAGAAGATTTGAAATAACTTCTGGGGAGAATGAGAGAGAAAGCTAACTGAGGCTCTACAAGATTATGAGTCTCACCATTCAAAGTAGAGCATTAATAAATGAGTGTATTTGCAGCTTGGTTTGGTTTCAAGCCAATTCAGGTTTGTGCCTCTATTTTACCTGTCCTACTTTAAAAGAACAATTTGATAATAAACATTTTATTTATTAAATTTAAAACCAATAATAAATATTTGTTTTTTGCCCTCTCACATCATGTAAGAAAACCATTCACTAATTCCAAGGATTTTATTCACATTCTTGATGTTCTAGATTTGTGTAGCATCCATAGAAAATGTGAATTAAAGCAGGTGGAAGTTACATAAATAGGAAAGGTAGAATTCCCATCACATCTGTAAAATTGCCTAGCCCTTGAGTTTATTTTAATATATGTGGTCATTCATTAAGTAAATGACAGACTAATATTTTATGGTTTAGTATGTGTGTAGAAACAGAGTTGTTTATTAGCATCTTTAAGGACTTATTAATATAATTAAAAGCACCCAGTTAACACAGATATGTAATGATAAGCCAATAAGGAATTCTGAAAGGATTTGTATTGGTTTCTTGAGACACAGGTTTAGGATTATATTTAATTTCCATCACCCCGATCCACATCAATAAATAAATGTTTAATTAGCTGCATGTCTGGGAAATATAAAAAAGTGTCTCCATTCATAAGGAGAAAAAACACAGCTCAGCATAATAGAAAATATGAACATTTAAAATGAAAGGGGTAACTAACCACTGGGAAAAAGCATATAATGATAAACAAGAAATTATTCCAAATTAAGCCCACATTATTTTTGATAGAGTTACTAGTTCATTGGTTGAAAGTAATAGATGGCTGTAAAAAAGACACAATAAAGTTGATTAGTAATTAAAATGATGAACTAAAATGCTGCTGTGTTGGCAGTGCAAATGTATAAAATGCTGCAGGAAAAAAATAGCAAAATCTTCAGGTTCTAAAGGTAGGCCTTATTGATATTCATATTCCTCTATTGTCTCCTCAGAGCTGCTCCTCTCCTGAGTAATGAGATTGTATAACTCCAGGGCACAGGCTGTTCAACTCTTAACCACACTTGGAATCCCACTCTACTGGTCACTAGCTCTGTGACCTCGGGCAACTTACTTTTTCTCCATTTCCTAAATTTTCCTCATCTGAAAAATGGAAATGTTATTATCTGTAGCATTGTTGTATTAGATATATTAATGCATAAAAAGCATTTACAGCAGAGCCTGGTACAAATTAAGACCTAAATAAATATTTAAAATAATTGTATTATATCTCCTGTCTGGGCTAATAGCATCACGTGCACTCAGTTGCACAAACTAGAAGTTTGAGAGTCAGCTTTAAATCCCACCTTCTCATCACCTATATGTCTTAAATAATTTATGAGCATATTTCTCAGTCTACCCTTTAATGTCCTAATTTTAGATTGTCTTCGGTCTCTAATCTGGACAAATTGACTGTCTAACTCTAATCCCACTGTCCACACTCAGATCTGTTTCCACATCTCTCATGCTACCTTCTCTTCCTCCTCTCAAGCGTCCCACATCCAAATCTAATCACATTACTTCTTTCTTTAAAAGACTAAACACTTCCAAGATACATTCCAAGTTTGTCACAGTGGCACATCACTGGCAGTGTGAAAGGTCGCTGTCCTCTGCACTTGCTCTGCTGCTCCACACCTCACTACTCGGCACCGCTCTCCCTCCGTCTTGCACTTGGGGTTTCTTTCCCTTTCTTTTCTACTTCATTATGATCTCCTGCCCTTCCCACTGTTCATAAATCGCTCCTTCCTCCTTGACCTTTTAGCACAATCATTCTTTAATAACAAGATCAGCGATAACAATGAATAACATGAATGTGTAATTATGTGTCATTCACTGTTACAGAGACAGGTGTTAGCTCCTTTACTTCTCAAAACAACCCCATTATGTAGGCACTGTCATCAACTTCCTTCAATGATGAGAAAACTGTGCAGAAGAGTTAGATCCTTGTGCGAGGCTACTTGGCTGGTGATCTATGGAGCACACTTTGAATTTATACAGAATGATTTGAGAGCCAAAGCTACTAAGAATATTGCTCCCTAACTGTAGAACCCAAACATAGCACATTGTATTATCATAAAAATCTACACCAGTCTCTTCAAAAATACAGTGACTTTTTCATATTGGAACCTCCAGTGTCTAATTCAGTACCAGTAACACAGAATGCACAATAATTAATAAAAGATCAATGAAGGAATCAATGAATGAATGAGAACAGATTAAGGGAATAGCTAGTTTTCAATAGATTGCTTTCCTACTCTGTGGATATATATTATATAAATAGTACTATTTTATTAATAGCTGTAGTGAGGTATAATTGCTACAAAAACTGCACATATTTAATGCACACAATTTGATGAGTTTGAACATACACAAACACCTGTGAAGCTATCACCACAAGCTAATAATTTCAACTTCATAGAAGGAAAAGTACAAGGAAAATAAAATAAAAGTTGAAGTTGCTGCTACAACTAAACTAATATTTGTCCAGGTCCATAAAAATCGCAAGTAAATCAGATCATGAAAGAACTTGCCTTGATTTACCAGTTTTTCAAGTCCTGAAGGCACTAACCTTAGTGCTTATGCAGACTTCTAAGATAGCCTTTCATCATATTGGGCCTTTTGAATACTAAAGTTCTAATACCTTTGCCCAAGGTTATTAGATATAGCCACTGTAATTTAAAAAAAAAAAAGTGTCAGTGAAATTGATTTAATATTCCAAAGTCAAGAATGTACTCATAAAACATGTATATATTTTGTTTTGTGAACAGAGGATAGCTTCAGTAAACTGTCCAAATCACAGGGGCAGCACACAGTGGCCCCACTCTGTTGAGATATATGTTTTGAATCCTGTCTAGATTTCTGGAATGTGTTTCTCAAAGGTCAATGAAACCAGTCACATTAGTTCTCCAAAAAATGAGATTTAGTGTTGCAATATGCATCTTTCTTTATTGAGCCTCTTACTTTCCAGAGGTTTCCTAACCTTTGTTTATATGTCATTGCTTTTTTTAAT
Organism: Miniopterus schreibersii; assembly: GCF_964146895.1. Classification (NCBI taxonomy): domain Eukaryota; kingdom Metazoa; phylum Chordata; class Mammalia; order Chiroptera; family Miniopteridae; genus Miniopterus; species Miniopterus schreibersii. The sequence goes on from NC_138107.1 coordinate 46,686,060, forward strand.
GATTGCATGAAATTGAAGTCATGAGTTTTATTAGCATTTATTTATTTAGTTAGTTATTTTCTAAACTTATTCCTAGAAAGGAAAGATATAAAGTCCTTTATAGGTTTTCTATTTTAGCTTGCATTTATGTGCATTTGTGTATAGCTTCCTAGTTATTCAAAAATATAAGGGTTTTTATTTACCTATTTGTTATTAACTTCTAATTTAACTGCATTGTATCAAGGAAATATATTAATTTTTGAATAAAATTTTGATATAAAAAACTTCATAAAACAATTTTTTATAAAATTCCAATTCTAGGAATGTCATAAGAAAATAACGGAGAAGTTACACAATAATTCAGCTACAAGAACTTTCTACACATTATTTATAAACAAATAATTTGAGGAAATATATTTTTACACGAGTTGTGAGAAAAGGCACCAAATAGATCATTGTGTATTTGTTTAAAATCATGGGAAAATGTTTTTAAATTAAATAAAAAGAACATTATAACACAGTAAATTTAGTATGCTCTAGTTGTATATATATCTGGAAGTAAAAACGCAAACATTTTTGTATGTTAAGATTGGGAATAATTTCTATTTATTATATTTATCTATATTTCTAAGTATCTATTTGTTTTCAAAATATTTTAAAGGTTTATATTAATATAAACTATACACAGAATGGCAAGTTTAAAGTCATGTTTGATTTGGTTTACCCCAAATATTTAGGACAAATTAATGCAAATAGGAAATTTCATTTGCCCTGAGGAAGGACACTTAAAACTTTTGATTCAAGATACATCACAGTTTCTCATATATTTAAAACATAAAACACACACTTATGTGTAAAATTTCTACTGCTGCTGGAAGTTCTGTCAGATGGCTACATTTACCCAGCTTAGACTACCCAAAATGACTCAGAACTTTAGGTTACTTCAATACTATCTAAACTCTATATAGATTTGCTTCAATACTATCTAAAACCCTTAAAACAAAGGTAGACTTCCATTATTAACTGACATTCTCTAGCAAACATGAACCTATATTACATCATAAAAACTTACTATAAATAAATTATAGCAATTTTTGCAATGGAATGCCATAATTTATTGACACAAGAATATACTTTAGATTTATTATTAATTAGCATACGTAAAATGATCATACGCCTTGGTTTTAAAAAATGTGTGTGAACAAACATAGATACATAGATAGTTATGAGATTAGTCAGAACTATATAATCATCGGTGATTTTATTTTCTTCTCTTTATTAATCTGCATTTGAAATAATTTTGTTATAATAAAAGTTATTTTTACATAAACTGTCAGTCTAATTACATGACTGTTTCATGCTGGAGTCTAAGAACCCTGATTTTCTCTTGTATGAACCATAAAAATACCTCTGTAAACAAACAAACAAAGCAAAATATTTAGAACACCAATAGAAAAAAAAGGAAGAAATAATTTCAAATCAAAGTTTTCGTGAAATATGTCAATATAAAAACAGGCATTCAGTCTTCTTTCATTAAACAGTAGGAATGTCCACATAAAAGTAAGAATATAAAAAATAATTTATTAGCTCTGAAGCTGAGAGAAAGTGTGAACATTACTCTATAAACTTGGAACAATATCTGTTATATATATTATAGGTGAGATTTTTTTAGAAATATGATGCTGGGTATTAAAGGCAGGATGTTTTTGGAAAAGAAAATAAAAGGCCTAGAGTAGCACTACAAGTAATCCTAATTTGGAAAGATGAAAGCTAGAGGAAAAGGGTGATGATGGGCGAATTAGTTCTGAGTAGGCTCACCTAAGGACATCAAACTTTCAGTGCCTTTAAAAAAAATTTCTTCTTTCTCATCTCATAGTGCTAGGCTGTTCTTCAGGTTGATAGCTGACCTTTCTCTATGCAGACATCCAGGGGAGACTGATGGCTACTTGCCACCTTATAATGTAGATTCCAAGGTGGGGGAAGCTTGTTAAAGTAGATATTTATTCCACCATTCACTCACAATTTTTAATTCAATTAAACTCAAGTTCAGGTAAGGGCGAGCATTTCTGTCATTACAAATCTAGATTTAATGCCTCAGAAAAATCATGTGCACTGGCCTGTCATAGTCACAAACACTGACAGGACAACAGGCACCCAGAGGATGCTTTCCCTTTCTAATTGTCACCTTCAATTCTCTAACATCTTCCAGATCGGGAACTGAAAAGCTGTGCCCTACTTCTAAGCCTTCTCTATATATAACTACTGAAGCAATCTTCCTGCCAAACTTCCAACACTGATTTTAAAAAATCCCTTAGATTATTCATTGTCTACCCTACTCTTCTGTCACCTGCTCTGTGACTGTTCCATGATTCCTCAAACAGATAGACTCAATATCTCCATTCATCCAATCTTATTTAACAATTTTCTATATGGTGCTTTCCAGAACAAATTTTATCACAGCAATCTTAATCTCTTCTGTGCTTCTTAAACTGCAAGCTCCTTGAGGTCAGGGACTGTGTCTCATTTTCTAAATTCTCTATATCTTTTAGCACAGTAGAATACTGCAGATATAAATAATTTCATGCCATTAAATTGAGCAAAGATCCAACTTTAGTCAATATTTCTGCTTCTAACCTACCACTGAAGTCCTGTTTTCACCAAAATTCCAGCTGATAGGATCGCTTTCTTCCAAGAATAAGGTATGGATGCTGGTGGCAAGAATACTGGAGTTCTGGAAGCACTACTTGGAAAGAAAGTTGTTTCTGAAATCACTAATAGGAATACACTTAGAAAAAAGAAACTCAAACAGCAGTTTTGGTGACATGAAATCTGGAGTTTTTAGATTTTAGCTATATATTGATTAGTGGGATTAACAGGAGACCTAACTAGTTTTTCAAACATTATGTCATTGGAAAATACAAGTTTCCACTACCTGGCTGAAATGGTATTTTTGGAATAAAATACATTCTCAGAAACAAGCTTATGATAATAAAAAAACAACCGACGCTGTCAACAGCACAACCCACAATCAATCCAAGAAGTGTATTCTTTTCATTTCCCAGTTTAGTTGATACACTGAGCTATATACAATGATAGATCTTTTTCAAATTTTATGATCCATCTTGAGTAGAAGAAGATTTTGTAGTGTTGTCAGGTCTAAGAGTTATGTATTTTCCACAAATATTTGTCATATCATAGAAAGCTTCAATTTAGGGAGGAGGTACATAACTTTCCCTGTTCTATGTGATCTCACTGAGTTGTTATGTTTTCTGTTTCAAGAGCAACTATAACTGAAAAGGCAGAGCAACATGAAAATAACAGTGAAAATCTAGAAATGATATTTTTTAATCTGGACTTTTTAATATTTATCACTAACTTTTACTCCAACAGAAGAATTTCTCCATTGCATAAATCTAAAAGGGTTTTGTTTTCAAAAACTGCAGTTAAATGTGATATATATATATATATATATATATATATATATATATATGACAAAATATTCATCCATAAAAAGTAATGCAGCTCTGATATATGATACAACATGGATAAAACTTGAAAACATTATGCTGAATGAAATAAACCAAACCAAAAAAACTGACAGATATAGTGTGATTCCACTTACATGAAATATCTAGGAGAGGCAACTTAATAGTAACAGAAAAAAAGGTTAGAGGTGACCAGAAGCTGCAGAGAGGGGGGAATGGGGAGTAGTTACTGCTTAATGATTACAGGGTTTCTACTGGAGTTGACGAGTGAGTTGACAATAGACAGTAATAGTGGTTGTGCAACAGTGAGAATGTAATTAATGCCACCAAACTGTACACCTAAAAATGTTGAAAATGGCAAATTTTAGGTTATATAATTTGCCACAAAAAGACCCTGAAAAAATTGCAATTCATGGGCAGTGACATGGCCAAGAGGTGGGAAAGGATAAGAATGAATCTGGAACAGAGAGGGGCCGAGATCCTTTCCCCACTCTGTTCTGCTCAAGGTATCTCCCCTCAACCCCCAAAGTAAAGTGAGAACCATGGTGTAAGGGAGGAGAGAAAAGAGGCCTCAGAAACAGGGTGACTGAGCACAAGAGGGCAAAGGAAGCCTCCAGCTTGCTCCCAAGGCCTGGAGAGAATTTACAGAGAAGGTTAACATCCATCAGTGCTCCATCAGTGACCTTCTCCCTCATCTTCCTCTCCTTCCCCCCCTCATCATCACCTTCATCTCCCTCACTGTCACTCTCACCTCCTCCATCAATACCTCCCAACCCTTCCTCTTCATCACCATCATCTTCTTCTTCTCCCCTTCTCCATTACACACGTCAGGAAGCAGGTAGCGCTGGTCCGGGTTTGGCCAACCATCGTCCCGATGACTTCTTCTGGCCCATCTGCCCCTGCTCCAGGAGGGCCCGTGAACCAGGCAGGGCACCCTCTGGTTCTGCAGCCCCCCCCCCCCCACTGGCTCACTTCTGCATTGGGCCTGAACGTTCTGACGTTCTGCAGACTCCCCGTGGAGTTTCAAGGTGGATCACCACCCTCACTCAGATGAAATGCTTTGGACAGAACTTTATGCTCGAAGTAAGGGTGTTCACCAAAATAAAAATCTATTCTGTAACCTGATTTAATATCTTCAAATTCTGTCACCTAAGCTCTTTTCAAACAACGCAGCACCTCTTCATTCATTTCTCCAACCGGGGCAGACACTTCTGGGTGGTTGAGAAACGTTACCCCAAAATTTGGGATTTGGACACTCAATTCTGACCTCTCCAGAAAAAATGGTTGGAGGGGTTTGTTTCATTTCTGTTCCACTTCCAAAATCTCCTCACTGGCTTGTTCAGTAAGTCTGTCTCTTTTACTTTGTACTTTATCAGTATGTTCAATTGCATAGCAGCGTTTCTGTTACTGCAAGGAACAAAAGAGCTGGTACTAGAGACAACCTGTGCATGTATGTGTGCACGTGCATGCGTGTGTGTGTGTGCTACAGATCGCTACCCTACTTTCTGTACCTAGAGAAGCAGTGAAAAGGTCTTCTATGGAGATGCCTTCTGAAAAATGCTTAGGAGAAGGGCCACTGACAAATTTGGCCAGATTGCAGGATATTAAATGTTTCACCATGTTTTCCTTGACTAATTCCAATAGTTTTCTTTAAGCTATCTTTCCTTATTTCAAGCTTCTATTTCTGGTGCATGCTTCCTGAAGAAAACTCAGGAAGATAGCTCAAAAAGCAGAAAGGGTTTACTCCTTAGCCCAGATTGACCTCAAAGAAATAAAATCTGTCAGTGCTTGGGTATCTTCTGTGTTAAAATTACCCATGCACCCCCACCTAACCTTCTCAGGGGCATTTCTAAGAGTAGTAAGCCGATTGACTCAATGACACTAAAGTTACATTCATTCATCCAAGTCCAAATAGGTAGTGTGGTGAGACGAAACTTGCTGATACTTCCACTCTTCTTTGTGGAGTGCTGTTTCAAAGTTTTCCACTCTCCTCCAACATCCACAGACACTTCTCTCCCTTCACTGCCAATCTCCACCTCCTAGTATTTGTGCCCTTGTATAAATGTTGCCTGGACCTAGTGACTTTCTTCTAACCATAGAATACAGGAAAAGCAATAGGATGTCAGTTCACAGGTTAGGTTACAAAAAGACTCTAAGTTCCATCTTGCCACTCTGTCTCTTGCTGTCCATTGGATCATTCACTTGGGAGGAAATAAGCTGCTGTTTCTAGTAATGTTATGGATAAGCTCATGTGGCAAGAAATGAATGTCTACAGCCAACATCCAGCAAGCACCTGAGCTCTGCCAACAGCCATGTGAGCCAGCCTCCAATGACTGCAGCCTTAGCTGGTACCTTGATTGCAGCCCTGTTAGAGATTCTGCACCACAGGATGAATGGCTCACAGAAATATGAAGCAATAGATGTTTGTTGTTTTATGCCTCTAAAAGATAGGGTAATTAGTTACGCACTAATACATAGCTAACACAGCAAGTAATGTCTTCACACAAAAATTGATGCAATCAGATAGCACTACCCAGTCTTTCTATAAATCAACCTCCTACTCCTGTTCCACATATTGTGTTCCCTCTTATTACAATGGAAGAAACATTTCTAATCCTATCTGAATCAAACCGTAATCTCTGCTGCCTTGAGCCTTGTCCAGGTGCATCTGCTCTGTTCCTGAGACTCTGCAGTGGGAAGACATCAGGTCGGTTCCCGGAGGGTGAGGCACAGAAGGACTGAGGGCTGCAACTCCAGTTAAGGCACTGGTTAGTAGTAACATAGGCCTGTGAACAAAGTATTATGAGAACACAAGGAAAAGAGCAGTTCTACCTTTAGGGGCTCAGTAATACTTAAGTGCAATGACCAGTGCACTGGTCATTGTAATTACTGTTATTTCACTGTCTACTTTTGACTTCAGTAGATTTGAGCTTTGCCTTTCTTGTCTTCCTTCTGTTCCCACATTTACACCCATGGCTGTGTTCATTTTGAGAATGTCCCATGGAAAATGGTGTTAGGATCCCAATTATGTTTCTTGGAAATCTGAGATTTTATGAAGCAGTTTCAAGGATACTACCAAAGTTGGACTCAAATAAATATGCAAATCATTAAATATATAAAAAGAAACTATAGAAAGCAGCAACCTATCCAAATTGTATATAACAACCCACCAACTTTTCAGGCAGATGTTACTGCATTTCTTACAAATATTGGAATAGAGGCTCTTTTGCTACTTCCAAATATATATGTATACATATATATATATGTTGTCATTGGTTAGAAAAATTTCATCACTGCATGTTTTTTAATTAAGAACTAATTCAAGAGTGAATAAGTGAACTATGAGAATACATATGCCCCATTTACTCTATAACATCACACAAAACTCAGACTTAAATGTTCTTGTGAAGGTGTAAAAGATGCACAAGATAAGCAAACAAATGGAATTAGTGTTTAAGAAGAGTTTTTAAAAAAATTATTGGTAATAATTTCCTAGACCCAAAGAATGAATAATTTTTAAATGGAAAAAGCCTACCAAGTGTCAAACAGTATAAAACATTTAAGTGACACTTCTGAGAAGGACAAATAGAAATAAATAAATTCTTAAATGTGAACAGAGAGAAAAGAGAAGTTGCTTAAAGAAAGAATAACATTTAGACTTCTTAGCAGCAATACTGGAAAGATGAAATCAACAGATCAATGTCATTAATATTCTGAGGAAATATAACAGTAACCTAGAATTATAAATTATAACTTCTTTTTTCCATAATTCAAGAGCAATGATAAAATAAATATCCTTTCAGATATATAAGGCCCATTAAATTATGTATATTACATATAATGTATACTTTATATTATATAATAATATAGTATACACTATATAACATATAGAAAATAGATAAATATATAATATGTAAATTATAATAAACTTTTTAATAACTATTACTATTTATATACTATTATTATATATAATATACATAACTATATTATATATAATTTCAATAAGAATTTAAAACAATAAATGAATAAAGGTTACTTAAATTTGATAAGTAATGATGAAAAATATTAGGTAACCATTTATAACTGAAATTCAAGACAGAACAACAAGAGTGGAAGTGTGATGCACCTAGAAGTGAGCTGGATTAAAACGGGATGTCAAAGCAATTAAGAGTATCTTCTCTTTTTCAGAAGTCAGATATTGCCAATGATGAATTTTTGTGTTTGATATGACAATTAAATTAAGATACTGATGTAAAAAATTTGAAGATAACTACTAGAATAGAAATGAATATGGGAGTGAAAGCAATCTAAAATGAATGGGAAAATAGATGTCAGCACAATAAAAAATGAAACCAGTCAAGTAATTTAACAAGGAATTCATAGAAAAAATATGTATAATAAATAACAATAAGAAAATATGCTGGTCCAAATATAATATATTTTATAAGAGTAAAGTTACACTCATCTATTACAAAGAATTTTTATATCTTAGCAAAGGTGTTCTAAATATGTTATCACTTGTAAAATAAAAACTCAGAAAATTTGATATGCACTGATACAATAATATACCCTAGCCCCAAACTAGTAAAAACAAAGCTAGTAACAATCTTAATAGTATAAAAAGTAGAATTCAGTGAGGGGGAGGGGATAAACCATGAAAGGACATGGATATATCTTAAATACATATTACTAAGTGAAAGAAGCCAATTTGAAAAGGCTACTTACTATATGATTTCAACTATATGACATTCTGGAAAAGGCAAAACTATCAAGAGGTTGCTAAGGGTTAAGGGAGAGGGAAGAATGAATAGGTGGACAGAGGATTTTTCGGGCAGTGAAACTATTCTTTATGCGATTTTAATACTGGACATATATCATTATACATTTGTCAAAGTCCATAGAATGTGCAACATCGAGAGTAAACCCTAAAGTAAACGACAGACTTTGGGTTCATCAGTTGGAACAAGCACCACTCTGTGCAGAATGTAGATGGTGGGGAAGGTTGTTTGTAGAGGGGACAGGGGAACATGGGAACTCTCCCTACCTTCTGTTCAACTTTGCTGTGAACCTAAAGCTGCTTTAAAAAATAAAGTCCATTTAAAGAGAGAGAGAGAGGGAGGGGGGAAGAGAGAGAGAGAACTTATATATTACTATTATAATTTGAAATTATTTTTATTGGATAGTTTGCAGTACACTCTGAATTTGTAAATTGACTTTAATGCTTAGCAGGATTTTAATAATAATACAAAAAGAACAGAAGACCTGAGAAATAATAATGAAAACCCTGAGAAGGAACAAAAGATGAGAACACAGCATTAATAAACCAACACAAGAAGTTAGTTTATTCAAGAAAATGAAAATAAGATTTATATTACTATCAGAGCACAGTCATTTTTTAATATCTTATGAAAGCTGACAAACACAACAGATAGCATTTACAAAGGGTCAACTCTATTCCAGGCACTCTTGCTAAAGATTTTATAAGCAGCAACTCATTAAACCATTGTGAAAAGTCCCATTAGTTGGGTACTGATATATTATTGCCATTTTATAGATGAGGAAAGTGATGAAGTATGTTAATAGTTTTTCCATACAGAAAGATGTTTACATTCCTAAACATAAACCACACACTTGGTGCTAACATTGTGTTTTGTTCGTTTGTTTTTAAATATATCTTTATTGACTTCAGAGAGAGGAAGGGAGAAGGAGAGAGAGAGATAGAAACATCAATGATGAGAGAGAGTCATTGATCGGCTGCCTCCTGCATGACCCATACTGGGGATCCAGCCCACAGCTGGGCATGTCCCTGACCAGGAATCGAACCGTGACCTCCTGGATCCTAGGTTGATGCTGAACCGCTGAGCCATACCCGCCCGGGCCATTGTGTGTGTTTTTTAATATGCTGCTAGAGTTTTTTGTTAATATTTTAACTAGGATTTTCCATTGATGATCCTAAGTGAGAATAGTCTAAAAAAGAGCATATACAGTTTAATGTTCAATAGCTTTATTTATTGTCTGTACATGTTGACTCTCGTGAATTTTAAAGTATAAAGACTTTTACTAATAGTGAGCTTCATTTTATCTTCTTGTATATATTATGATTTTTGATATAGTTATCTTGGTGCTATATTCTTTGGTACATAGATATTCATAATTGTTTTGTATAAATAGAAAGGTGCACATTACTCTAACTATAAATAACCTTCCTCATCTTGTTTAACATGCTTTTTATTTGTATGACACTTTGTCTCTGACTAATTTTCATTCCTGCCTCCTTTGTATGTGCATTTGCCTCGTTTATATTTTTCTACACTTTTATTTTTCAAACATTCTGAGTTTTCTTGCTGTAAATATAAAACATAAAATTATATTTTGTTTCATGATCCAATGTAGAAATCTCTACTTTTTTATAGAAAATGAGACAATCCTATTTACATTTATTATATGTTCACTCTTTGTTCTGCCATATTCTATTACCTTTTTTAAACTTTGTAAAATTCCTTCATTCTATGTGTTTTTTAAAATTTTATAAAGATTTTTACTTTATTTTTCTTACTGTTTTAAGTATTCCTATATACATTAACCACATTTCTTTAAAGACTGAAACTGTTAGCTTGCTAAAATAAGTAATGATAAAAATTAGTATTTCTTGTTCTTCCTATCTTCCTATTTTACTACACAATTATTAGATATTATCTTTTTATCGTTTACCTTTATATTCTTAAATATATTAGACTATTTGTTCCTTTATATGATTTTCTTTGAATCTTGACCATTTTACAATCAATGGTTTTATAACTTATCTTCTTTTGCCTTTCTCATCCTAATTTTGTTTAGACATATAATCTTTATATTGTTGGGGGTCTATGAGCATTATATTTCATTATTTTGCTCTAATTCTCATAACCTCACATTTCAGGTGAGCAGTTATATACATTCAATGTTTAGAGTCAGTCCTTGATCCAAGATATCTCTTCCTTTTATCTCTTAGAAAGCTAAATTTCATTCTCTATACTGGGGATTTCCTGAAGATGGGTTTGTGAGAATAATATTCCATTAGTTCTTGCATGTTCAAATCTGTTTGTTTACACTTGATAAACTTGAAAGACTGTTTGACTAAGTAGAAAAAAATAACCCTACCTCTCACTTTATTTTCTTCGGTATCATTTGTGCTTTCCTCCACTGATATTAAATGAGTATTCTGCAATGAATGTTGTATTAAAGAATTCTGAGGCCAATCTCAGTATTTCTCTTTTTAATTTACTGATTGTTTTTGCTTGCGTACCCCCAACATTCTTATCATATTTAAATTATACTTACTATACTAGGACGTACCTCGGTGGTGATGATTCTGTGCCAGTTTTCCCTAGAAGTCATTAGGTCCTTTAAAAAAAAAATTTCAAGTCTTCTTTCATTTCAAGAATATTCCTCTTTAAATATTAAATATTGTGTTAATCATTTATTCTGCATTATTTATTTTTCTTCTCCAGGTTCTCTAATTATGTATGTTAGATTAATTTGCCTAACTTTTCTACCTTTATGTTCTGCCTGATCCTGTTTATCTCTTTATTTCCGTTTCATTTTGCTAGCCTTTCTCATTTCTGCCCTCTTTCCCTTACTGTATTTACTTCAGTGTGCATTTTACCTTGTAATTCTTCCACAGTCATTCTTAATGTAGGATGGTTTTCATTTTCTCCCACTTCTTTCTTGAGTTTTGCCAGCTTTGGGTCATCAGCTCCTACTGTTTCATCTATACCCCTGCAACCCCCTCACCCCGGCCCAGCCGCAAGTTTGGCATCATTTGTGCCTTGGAGTTCTCATTCATAGAAGCAAGTCCTCTATTGTGTCCTTATGAAAATTCACAGCAGAATGCTAGGATGACTTTTTCAACTTCTCCATGGCAACATTGTTAAGGTGTGTGTTCTTTAACAATTGGTACATATTGCGGCTCTTCTGTCTTCCTATATTATTTTTGTATTGATACTGTGGCTGTTCTTTTTGTATTACTCATAATTAACAGAGTTAGATTTTTCTCATCTAGGTTCCTGGGGAAAGTAGAGGGGAAAATAGCCATCTGGGATTTACAAAATTTTGGTCTTTCTGCTACCTCAGAGATGGACTGCTTTTTGCAAACATCACTTCTCTGTTTAATCTTTGTGTAGCCCAGCATTACTTCAGACAGGACATTTCCAAGAGGGCTTTTGTCACCAGCTCTACTCATTTCAGTTGCCACACTGGTTGCTGAAAATAAGATGTATATGATTTGCAAATAAATCAAAATGAGCAATTCAGCTGCAGATGCACGTTTTTGGGGGTTTTGTGAGATTAGCCACAACTAGAGTCCTCTTTACACTTGCCAGCCTTCATCCTTTCCTCCTTTTGCTACAGCCCAGTTTCAGTTTCTGAAAACATTGTGTCCAAGGGAAAGAGCCTTTGCATTTCACAGTAAAACTCTCCATTTCAAGAATTATATTTGTGTCAGTGCTTTCTAAGATTACATATCATTGGGCCACTACCTGCTCTTCTCCTTACTTCCTCTTCTGTGACCTCTGGTTAACCTCAGAAGTTCTGGCATCTTGTCCACAGATTTTGAAAACTGCGTGTTATCTGCTTCCTGACTTCACCGAAAATAGAATTTGCCAGGTGTTTGTGTGTGTTTGTGTGTGTATTTTAATTCTCCTTGTTGGTTGGTGTATTCTTCAGAAGGAGAAAGGGAAAGTTGCTAATTTTTGTCACCATCTTCAGCCAGATTTTGTTCATGTATCCAGGCAGCATTACCAATTATACGCATTATATAGGACATAGATAATTTTTCAGAAGTCTCTACAGCCTCAAAGACATTTATTACTCTCTATTCTTCCTCACTGATATGAGCAGATGTTAATTTTTAAAAGGGAAGGCTCATCAAAATTTTCATTGGCCTAAAAAATTTCCATTGTTTCCTTTTACAACAAATGTTGCTCTTTTTTCGAAATCCTCTCTCTCTTCACTTCAAGAACTCATATAAGAACTGTCTATAAGCATAGCCTAAGTATCTGTATTTTTTCTCATAATCTTGTTAATGTCTTTAATGTAATTAATAACTACTTCTTCTTTGGGCTTCAAATTTATCATTATCATCATCTTCACCATCATCATAACTAACCTTTCTTAGTGAAAAAGCACTGTTATTGATTCACTAAACTCTAAGTTTCACAAGAGCACACTTACTAATTTTCTTGTCTGTAGTATCCCCTGGACCTAACATAATACCTGCCCCCAAAGGGTGCTTATTAAATGTGTTCAACAAATAGAGGGATGATATTTCTTCTGCTAACTATCTCTGGCACCTGTGCAGCATTTGTTTAAAGATAGGGTTTTCAATCTTTCTGATTTCAAAAAATTTCATTGTGAGAACTTGTTCTCAGTTAAGTAAATTCAAAGGGTTTAAAATGAAGCTTGTTATTTTATTTGGCTTCCCATGCTGTAATGTTTAACACAGTATGACACCAACGGAGATGTGGAGGAAAGAATATGACATGTAGAAAATGCTGTGGCACAGGCGACCGAAAAGTTTTCAGGCAGCCTGAGACTCTAGACTGAAACCTAGTCCCTCCAGCAGGAGAACCAGATGCCTGTCCACCTATCACCCCACTGACACCCCACTGACTCTTGTCTCTGGTGGGCCAAGTGGTTGGAGTGTAGGAGTTGCCACTTGTCTTTCTGAACTCTTAATGTCATCCCTTCTCTTGGCTTTAAGGCATTTGAGCTGGCTTTTTTTCTCTGCCTTTTTACAACCATAACATGAGACTATACAAATATTGCTATTACAGTGTCATAATCAAACACAGGAGGAAAACAGCACAAATTCTCAAAGGCAAATCACCTTAGCAAAGAAGGAATGAGGAATGTCCTAGACAGGGATGAGAGAATGAAGACTGAATTCTTAGCAAGCACTAGTATTAGAAAAAATGTACTGCCCCCTTCCAGAATATGCTCACAGCTGAGAAGACCTAAGGCTCGGATGAGTTGTAGGTCTTCCCCAACCATTTTCTCTCTATGGTCTTCCTTGAAAGAATAGCAGATGGTGAAATTGCACGGTGCAATGCTGAACATCTGGAGACGTAACACACGCCTTTTCAAGCTGAGGTGTATTAGAGGAGTTTGATATCTCTTCTCTTAATGAGGAGATGCTTCTGTCATTCAGATTATCAGGTAGATGTGAAACCAGATGCTTTCACCGGCAGATACACTCCACAGGAAAGATTCCAGCAAGTTGAAAATACATAGACCATCGAGTAATACGTTATCAGCAACATTTTTCCCCCTCACGTGAATGTCTATGGGAAGAGCTAGAGGCTTTCATCAATATCTGGGTATATTTTATTGCATTAAAAATGCTTCTCCATACTTATGCACCATTCTCAACTGTGCAGCTATTTTAATGTAAGTACGTTTTTATATAAGGCATACTTAGTTAAAATAACATTCCTAAATTTTTTATTCTAAAGGTTAAGAGCCTTTTGCTTTTTAAATATGACTATTAAGTAACTGAAAGACTACTAAAGTAAAGACACACAAAATCAGAAACTCTTTCCCTTTAGGGTGCTCCCAGGGAGTCGTTTGATCACCTTATGGTAGGTTATTTGAGGAGAGTTCACTACTTTTCCCCCCTTAGTCACATCTCTCACACAAATAACCTAAATGCTCCCTCCCTCCCTTCAACCACCAAGTGAGATTATGAAACAAAAATGTGGTTCGTGGTGGAAATCAGTCAATAATGCCCTGATTGTTTTCATATTTACTGAAAGCGTGGATTCACCCCCTCTACCTTGTAAGTGGATAGGCACCAAATGCAGTATTTATTTTCACGGGACTCTTTGTACTTTGCGAATAAACAGAACTGATTCATAGTCTAATAGAGCCAAGGAAATCCACAATAGTAAAGCGAGGCCAACCCTAGAAGAACTGGCTTGGAAACGAAAAGCTCTGCAATAAAAAGACTGACAAATGTTTCCAGTAAACGTGTTCAGCTCTGTCCTGGTTGTCCAGGATGTTGGGATAAAGGAAGCGGCGAACCAGTACATCAGGTAAAGGGCTGCCTCTGTGCCATGGCCCTAGGCAATCGGGTCACAGGGTTGTTTTTCATTTTTATGTTTTTTTTCGTTTTTACCTGGTTAGTTGGTCAACCCCGCGGCAAACACCCGCCACCTCTGCCCGGGCAGCAGCTCCCGGGGGCGGGCGCTGGTGGCCTGCACTGAGCTCCTGCGGCTCCTTCCCACCGGACACTTTGTGCCAGAGCCCAGGGAGGCAGGCGGCGGGGGGGGCGCAGATGTCATAGATGCACAACCGTGATCCCAGCCTGACCAGGAAGGGGAGAGGAGAGCGGGGCGCGGACGCCGCCTGGAGCCGCCGCAGTGGAGCGGTCCGCGCGGCGCGCACAGGTGCCTCGGGCCGGCCGCCCGGCGCCGCAGCCTCGCCCCGGCAGGAGCCCCCGCGGCGGGGAGCCGGGTGAAGCTCCCGGCGGAGCCCCGAGAGGAGGATCCCAGCGAAAGGGCGCGAAGGCTGCAAGCCCGGAGGAGAGGTGGGGGAGGGGCAGAGACCCGGCTCCTCCTGAATTTCTCCTTCCCCAGCGCGGCTGGTGGGAACCTTTGATGGGCTCGCGCGCCGCCCTCCCTCCCCGCGTCCCGCCCCCCGCCCCTGCGCTCCGGGTGATCATCTCCCGTCTCCCCGCGCTCTCCCAGCCCTCCCCCCAGTGCGCTCCTCCCGGCCGCGTGCCTCCGCCCCTCCCCCTCGCCTCCCTCCCCCTCCGGCGGCGGGAGCAGTAGCCTCTTCAGCCGAGCGGGTGATGGGCAGAGAGCGCGCGCGGAGCTGCAGCTCGGGATCCACCGCGCTCCCCGCCCGCGGCTCCCCGCGCCCCCGCCGCGGCCGTCGCCACCTCCGCGTCCCCCGGCCCCGCGCCTAGGACCGCGCCGCCGCCGCCCGGCCCTGCCCTGCCCGCGCCGCGCAGCCCCCGAGCGCGCCCGGATGGCGCTTTTCTCCCCGGACCGGTGAGTAGCCTGGAGCGCGGGGGCGGGCTCGGGCTTAGCTTGGGCAGAACGTGTTTGCAGCCGGAGGTACCCCAAACCACCTGCTGGGATGCCTCAGCCTCCAGGCGGGGGCTCGGGAAGCTGCCCCGCGTCCCAGAGGGGCCGCTGGGTTTCAACTCCACCTGCTGGCCACCTGAGCCCCTCTCCCGCCCGGGCCGCTCGCGGGCTCGCCGCGCTTCCCGCTCCCGCGCTGGCAGCGGCGGCGGGGGGTCCCGCCCCGCCCGTGGCCCCGCAGGGTCCTCGCCGCCCCCGCCGCCCCCGCCTTCCCCGCTCGGGTTTCCCGCTCCCGCGGCCCGCCGACGCCCCCCCGTCGCCCCCGCGGTCCCCGGCTGACAAAGCCGTCTCCGCGAAGTCGGCCGTGACCGCCTCCCCTTCCCCTCCGGCCGGCGGTCACCCCGCTGTCCCGCCGCGCGCCCCCGCAAGGGTCCCCCCGGGGAACCCCGACCGCAGCCCCCCGCACGACGGCGCCTCTCCCGCGTCCCTGACAGTCCCCGCGGGAAACTGACACAGACGCGCGTGATCCTGGCCGGGTGTAGTTACTTTGTGTGCACCTGGGCAGTTCAGGGTATAATAAAGCATGGGGGGGAAAAAAGACAAAAACCCTTCTGCGACGGAACTTTTTGTTGCGGTTATTTTCAGAGAGCGCAGCCCTTGCCTCGCTCCGAGGCGCTGCGGTCGCTCCGGGGCGCCTGGGGCACCGCGAGGAGCGCCCGCCCGCTCACCTGCGCTCCCGGCCCGCCCCGCTTCCCGGCCCGGGCCGCGCCCGCCGCTGGGGATCTCCTTTCGCGGCAGCACTGTCAGAAAGCTCAGCAACTCTAGGAAGCTTCTTCTCCAGACAGACTAGAGTAGCGCCGGACTCGTCCATTGAAACCTATTTTGAATTTGCAATAAGCCGAAGCCCTTTTTTTTGGGGGGGGGGGGGTCACGGGCTAACAGAAGCGTCCAGTAGGGTGAGAGGCGCACCGGCGGCTCCCGCACGGCCCGGGCTCGGGCGCCGCGCGTCGCGCATCCAGCCCTCGGAAGTTTTCTTCGGGCAGCTGTCCTTCCTTTTGAAACCGTGTTTAAGGCTCCGGTGTTTCTCCTCGGCTTGAGGGAGAAGGGGGAGCGGTGCTCAGGAATGGAAAGGACCCAGGGGGTGAAGGAGGGAGCGAGCCAGGGAGACCATTTACCTGCTGAAATTCCTGCACCTGATTCCCCGCGTATCGACGTCTTAGAAGCAGAACTAACCCCCGCGCAATTTATTATTTAGTGCTTTAAAGAAGTGATGAAATGATTACCTTCAGCGGATTTTTACTTTATAGAGCCCTTGGCCGTAGGGCTTATGTTCTAGGCAATGCAGGTAACAACATTCAGAAATATGTCAGGAACTTCAAAAGGTGCCCCGTTTGAGTATGTGGTGTGTGCATAGAAATTTCCTGGTAATAATATTATTATTGTTTTAAAGAATTTTAAGGAAATGGGCATTAAATTGTGATTTTTGCTCTTGCAGTGGATGGAGAGTGGTGTTTCCTCACCTTAAATGAGCAGGTCTCTGGCCATGCAAGAAAGAGAGAAGGAAAGTTGAGCAGTTATCTGGAGAATTTGTCTAGTGAGGATTGCCTTAAAATCTTGACTTCTCCAATGTCAAGATTTTTTTATAAATTTTTGTTGTAACTCAAACTATTGGAGCCTCCCCCTCTGTAGACATAGGCAAAAATGCAGTGAGCAAGTCCCTGACAAGGATAGTTTTGTAAATGTGGAGAACAGCATCCAAAGTCAGGAGGGGTTATGACTAATGACTTTATTGCTGGTTTTCTACATTCAGAAATTTTAGTTGGTAAAATTTAGTGCTTGACTAAGAAGAATATTCCAAACTAAGCATTTAACCTTAAAATGACTGCAAATAGTCACAACTGGTCAAAGCAGGTGGATAGATAATAGGTGAGTTATGAGCTGAATCAAGACATCATTTAATTTTTTTTCTCTAAATGCTTTTATCCTTTGGACAGTAGTAGAGAGCTTACAATATGCAATATGTCCAACAGTGATGACTCTGTATTGGAAAAGATACATCCCGATTGAGCAAAAGAGAAAGCAAGGAGCTGACTTTGATCAATGATTGCCCATAATTGTGCACATGATGAGTTCAAGACAATATATGCTCACATAATTATAATTAATGTCAAATTCTAAACAATGTCAGAAATTTCTCATTTCTTTTATAAGAATATATGCTTGTATACATGTAATATTAAAAAAAGCCTCGGAATTGTCTATCAGAATGTAAATAATTTGCAGTAAATTATGGCATGAGTTTTTGTTAAGAATGTTTGGTGAGCTGGAACTCAAGTTCTGCTTAAATTTAATGTCATTGTCATTATTAAGGTTATGCAGAACAGCAAATATAACACTTGGGGAGACAAGTCATACCAATATTTGAATGGCATATCTTTGAATATCATTAAGCTGTATCATATAATGCTCATAACCATATGCCACCTAGAGGATGGGATAGGTCTAAATTAAATGTTTACAGTGGTAAAGAGTAATTTTTTTTTTTTTAATTTTAATCATTTTTATTTGACTTAATTGATAGATACAGGAGAATGGTTGTGAAGCCACTGGCAGTATGATAAACTTTAAAGCATTTATTTCAACTTCACTCACATATTATATCTCTTGGAATAGGAATATATACATGTTTCACCAATAAATACTTAGTGCTTTAAATTTACAATTACCCTATTTGCAGAAACTTTAAAATCATTCCAATTAAATGAAAAAAAATTCTTATTTTTTATTCTTACTATTTAAAATATATCCAAAAAATTTTTTTATAGCAACCAAAACCTTTAACCAAAAATTCAGAACTGTAGTCTCATAAGCTTAACAAAATGGCCACATTCTAATTTAATTTTCTTGATTATTAACACTGGATAAAAATACAGTGACTCCTAAAAGAAGAAAACCTAGCAATTGGTACAGTTTTCCCTTCTAAGCCCTCATAGCTTTTTCCTGGACTATTATTTTTATTTCATCTGTTCAAACACGGACAACTGCTCCAATGTTAAAGGAAGTTAAAGTGGACTTTGGGCATTTATATTGGTGATGCTTGCTAAGATTTAAGAACTCTAAAAATGAGAATCAGAAGACGACCTTGGGAAAGAGTAATTTAAAATGGTGGAAAAGATGTAGATTATTTCACCAATAGACTGCTATTAGCTGAATGTTGCCTGTGAAACCAGTTTTTGGCTTGCATGTGTGAAGGGGGTGGGCTGAGGAAGGGAAAATGGGCAAGGGAGAAACAGAAAGGGTAAAAACCTTGCTTAAATTCCTTACTCGAGTAAAAGTAACTAAATACAAGTTCCATTATTTTGGTTTTTGGGATAACAGCTGTTTTCCACCTTGAAAAAATGTCTTCTTATTTATAGCAATAAAAATACAATTTTTAAAATAACGTGTTACATCCATTTTATTCAATAAAATCCAGGGGTTATAGGCAAACTATTCTATGTCAACTGATTGACCTAAATAAGATTCTAGACAAACTTAAGAACAAAGTCTTGAAAGGAGAACAAACATACTCACACACACCTAAAATTGCAATATTAGGCAAAGAGCCAAGTGGTTTTTCATCTTATGAAGGTCAGAAGGTTCAGTGGAGCGATCTACTAATACTTTCATAGCTTAACATACATCTCTCATATTTTCGTGTTTACATTTGTTGATGTATTATTCAATTTTTTATAGATTATTGTGTTTTTATTTACAAATTTAGAAGAGTATGTATATTATGAAATGCTTCATATTTTATGAATTTGAAATAATCTGCACATTGTACTTGTAAGTATCATATTATTACATAAATGTTTACAGATGCCTTCGTTTTCTATCGTCATTATATAGCGGGAGGAATATTACAGAAAACATTTCCAAAGAACAAATGAACAAAGCAAACATTTCAGAACTAGCACATGACAATTCAGTAAAAGTTTCACAGCAGTGCTGTCACTCTCGCAAGATCGAATCTCATGCACGGTTACAATTCCCACAGGAAAGAAGCATTTAGATTCTATGTTTTTACACAGAACGGTGTGAAAATCATTTTTCTTTCTTTAGCTGCAAAGGAAATGGTTTGCATTCTTAATAGAAGACATCACAGAAATTAGACATCAATTAGAGGAGGGAGGTAGAGGGCATTCCACTTCCATCATTTTACTAAGAACTTAGGTTTTCAGTAGTTAATAGAAACAGAATTAGAATCCAGATCTCCTGACTCCATGCTGTATATCTTTCTATAAAATAAATATCAGTTTTACCCCTTGTTTTATTTTAGGAAGGTAATAGGGGAGAAATCAATTTCAGTATTAAAGAAAAATGAAAATAAAATAAAATAAAAATCTGTGCCTTCCTCAGGGAGTGCCTAGCCCTGTAACCATCATAGTTGAAAGTAATATTTATTTATTTATTGTTGCCATATTACAGATGTCCTCCATTTTCCTCCTCTTTGCCCCCCTCTGCCAGCCCCTGCCCCACCCCCCAAGGCCTTCCTCACACTACTGTGTCCCTGGGCTATGCATATATGCGTATATGCTCTTTGGTTAATCTCTGCCTGTCCCCTTCCCCCAGCTCCCCTCTGAGATCTGTCAGTCTGATCCATGTTTCTGTGCCTCTGAGCATATTTTGTCAGTTTATTATGTTCATTAGATTCCACATATAAGTGAGATCATGTAATATTTGTCTTTCTCTGACTGGCGTATTTCTTAGAATAAACATCTCCAGGTCAATCAATGCTGTCGCAAAGGGTAAGAGACCCTCTTGTTCAAAGCCTCATGGTATTCCATTGTGTAATCTTTTTATGCTCACTCTTTCTCTCCTTCAGGTTAAAGCTTGGGGAATCTTTTACAAATTTAACTGTCTTTGGTTCACCTAAAAATCCTTAAATATTTTTGCTTAATTTTCATTATAAATTTTTCGCCATATAGTATCAATGGTAATTGTATGCCATAGATGCTTCCATTTTAACTTTTAATAGACAGTTGATTGAAAAATAATCCTAAAAAACATATTCTGGTTTCTGTAAGCAAAACAGTGGAAATAAACTTATAGTTTGGTATAGTTTCATCTCTCTGAATATTTTCTTTTTGTCACCAAAAAGAAAGTTTGTATATCCATGTGTTTTTTTGTGTTTAATTTTTGTCACCGTAGTCTGTGAATAGATCAGGTGGTCAGGGAAGAGAAATTTTGTTTCACAAATCTCCCAGTCGGCAGTTAAAAATCCTGGCCCTTGTAACTTTCTCTTCACTAATGGCCAGACATTTCAGTGAAAGTGAATGACTAAATCAATGGGGAACTGTCGTCATTAATGGGTAAAAAATAAACCTTCAAATATATTCTTGGTGATACGGCTCATCAGTGTCACCTCATCGAAGAAGAGTAACATGCTAATGTAGATTGCTATCTGTATGGAAGAATATGACATTGTTTAATTGTGTCCGTGTTGGCGGGAGTTAGGAGACTCTGTGATCTGGAACTGCTGTGTGGCTGCTTCAAAAGCAGAAGAGGACACCATGTCTTAGGAAATGACCTTCTTTAAACCAGTTATGATGCAAACTTAACTGAAAGGAGAACTACATCTCTAAGGCTCCCATAACCTAATTTCTTTGGAGTGTAATTCAGCTTCCACTTATTGAGGGCCTCCTACCTGGCAAGATCTGAAGTGGTAACTACAGACACCAGGATGAATATAATACAGTACAGAATCTGACCTCGAGCAGCTGACAGTATAACTGGAGGGACAGGTAAGAACAAACAGAAAGGAGTGATGGGACACCAGCTGGCATTAATCTAGGGCAGCTACCATGTTACCGAACAAGTTGTCCAAGAAAAATAAAAAAGACTACAACTTACTCTTAATATGCCTTGCCAAAATGGATCTCTGTATACCATGACTAAGTGTTGGCACAAAAATAACATATTTCTTTAAAATAACATCTGTTTACATTGCTTTCTATATCTATTTTAACTCTGACAAAAAAAGTTTTCTGACAATGGAGATTAACTGATATTTTATGAACTAATATAGAATGTCCCATACTAATGAAACCAGTGTTTTTTCAGGTGTTATAGCTCATAGGGTCATTTTTAAAGGAAATATAACTAATTTTACATTTTTAACATAAGTTTGAAATATTAATTTTGTCTTTTAAGAAACCCAAATCTTTAAGGTACATTCAAAGGAAATGTACAGAAGAGGGAGTAAACGGAGGCAGTGAACAATATTTGTAGTACCTACTCAACAATTAAAAGATCATAAACTACTTTAACAAAATATATTTCAATTTAAACAGGTAACTTTAAATCTCTGCATTCTATTGACGCTGATAACAAATGTTTATTGAGTAGGTGTGACTGTATGACATAAAGGGACATAGGGCTGTTAATGATAATGCTAAGGATGCTTCACTGCCTTGACTTGTAGGAGACAATTTTTTTTTTTAATATATCTTTATTGATTTCAGAAAGAGGAAAGGAGAGGGAGAGAGAGAGAGAAACATCAATGATGAGAGAGTCATTGATCGGCTGCCTCCTGCACACCCCCTTCTGGGAATTGAGCTGCAACCTGGGCATGTGCCCTGACCGGGAATTGAACCGCGATCTCCTGGATCCTAGGTTAATGCTCAACTGCTGAGCCACGCCGGCTGGGTGAGACAACTGTTTCAGTAGCCAATCCCTGCTGACTTACAAGACCCAGGAAGGGCCTTAAATAATTGATATATAAATTAAGACCTCTAAATTAACCCTGAATAATTGATTCTAGCCCTTGTTTCGGAGGGGCTGCATGAGGGCATTCAGTCTAACTTGTCTAATTTGTCCCACTGAATGGCTAAGCAATGGTTAGAGAAGTGGGAGTTGGAAAGACAGGCAGAGGTGTTGGTAGGTAATTCGCATGGGAAATGCAGAAGCTGGGGACATCCCCTGCTGTTTCCAGTACATTGCTTGCTCAGATTAAGGGGGATATAGATTAAATCGTGGTCAGAGCTGTCTGGAGGGGTTGGCAGATTCAGCAGAGAGTTAAATTTAGGACACAACAGTTTGGAAGAGCCATTTTTTTTCATGTAAACTGAGATGGCAGAGGAGCCAGGCAAGCTGACAGCTTGAATATACCATTTTCATTTGATAAGTGTGTCTGTAGGATCCTCACTCGTATTGTTAGTCATTCAGTCTGAGTTGACCCACTCCAAAAGGAAAGTGGTAGGCCATAGAGTCATCGAACCTCCATGGGTATGGAGTTCAAGGTTGATGAGAGCTCAGTAGCAAGCTAATAGCTGTTCCCTAGAAGACGTTTACCTGGTAGGGTTGTACCCCCCTGTGTTAGGGAGGTGACCAGTCCAAAACCCCAAAGGGTGAAGGCAGTCTCCCTCTTCCAGACTTTAGTCACAGAGCTTGTAGCCCACAGGTCTATTAGGGATGTGGGGCTCCAGATGTAGAGAGCATGCTACAGTTTACTGGACAGCTTCAAACAGTGTGTGTTGGTTTGGGCGTCTGTCAAAGGATGCTAATTTTTGGATTAGCTGAAATGAAGGTGTAAGTAGAACATCCAAATAAGGCACATACTGTCTTTTAGTACCCACATATTCCTGTGAGGTGCTGGCCCTCTTTTTCGTTGGTTGGAGTTGAATAGACAGCAGTTTTTCTTTGACTGCCAGAGGGATTGAATATTGCTTATCTGCTCATAGAGTTACAATAAAACTTATTTGACAAGCAAAGCCCTGACTTATCTGGGTTTGTCAGCCACCCTGGCTGGTGGAAACATGATAACACCACAGTCGAGGCATTGCTAAGGAAGCTTCTGACTTTGTCATCAACAGAATATCATGATACAGTTAAAGCTTTGTACAGTGGAGGGTGGAGGCACTCACACTACACACCTGACTGATGGAAAATGGCAGAGGAATTTAGCTACCCCTGGAGATAACCTGTAGTAGCTTGGGGAGTTAATACAAATGTATATTGGTGGCCGTGGAATGTGAGTTGGTGTTTGTCCTTAGGAGCCAGTAGGATAGAAAAGAAGACATTGACACAGCAAATGTTTAGTCAGGCAGTGGATTCAGTTACATGAGCTGCTGGTGATAATCCATTCTAGGCTTCTAGTCTTTAGTATTTTTCACTGTCATACTGGGCTATTGTATTAAAATATAATGGTATCTGGGTTTTTTAATGTGATCCCTTCCGGAAGACCATTCGAGTCTGAAACTTTCGAAAACCGAGGGATCCACAGCCTTCAGCTGGGCCTCAGGATCTTGCCCTCAGCGGGAGCTGCGTGGCATGTTTGACTCCTGAGGCCTGTTCGAAAACCGAAGCATTTACTTCTGGGTTTACAGCGTTCAGAAACCTAAATGTTCCTCAATGGAGACGTTCGAAAACTGAGGCACCACTGTACTGCATCTCTTGCTCCCTCTGTTATCTTCAAGTCTTTAATCAGGGCGCTGGTTTCCTTTTCTCCTCCCAGGATTTTATGCTGATTCTCTTAGACCATCTGGGAAGAAATGGGGAGAAGATGAGAAAGTGATTTACATGTTCCATTAGCATTTCCCTACATGTGGCCGTTCCCAATTGTGATAATCTTCTCAGGCACTTAATGAGTGATGAAATATAAGCATAGAACACATTAATTCCTCCTACACAATCAGATGTAGAAACAACAAAAATAGTACATTAAATTGGCCTAAAGTTGTACAGCCACAAGATCATGTTAACTTGCCTTTCCCACTGTGAATTCTACCTAAACCCTATTAGCTGAACCTGAGTGTTCTTTAAATACAGATGTGAGAACAACTTGGGCCTCCGCATTCAACATATCCATAAAAGTTTGATTCCCCCTCATCCCTGAAATTCCCCAGCATACTTAGGTGAGCACATATGTCCTTCAACCCCTGTTGGACATAGGGATACTTTGGTCTCTAATCATGTTTCTCTTTAAATTATAGGTCAAGGTAAAGGGACAGAGTGATCAGAGAGCAAAGAAAGAGAGAGGCTTCATCTGTATTTTCAGTTTCAAGTAATGTGGCAATGGCTCATGGAAAAACCAAATGAACTTTGAATATTTGGGGCCTACCCAATACTCTATGGAGGAGCAAAGGCCTCACAGCTGATACCACCTGTCAGCCTTGGGAATCCTAGACTCAAAAACCATAGCCACACTGCTTTTTTACTAGGACCATGGGATGTGTGACCTTTGAATCAATTTTGGCTCACATAAGGGTGACCTTCTTTGAGTCATTCACCTGAATTTGGGGCATTTGCTGTCCCATTATCTAGATAATGTCTTTTAAGTTCTTGATGGTTTCAACATCAGGGCAGGGGGAGTTTTCTTGCAGTGGTGATGACCTTAAGAATTCAGATTTCTTTGGGTCTCTTTCTCATTCTTTAGTCATTCAACTTCATTAGAATTCCAAACTCAATCCAGGGCAGTAAGAGCTCAGATGCTAGCCAAGGCCTCACTGTGGTCTTCCACAGGAAGTTTTCTGTCAGGAAAATCTCCCCAAGAGAGCCAATGCTCCCTTATAGCATCCAGAATTCACTATAAAAAAAAACCAAAACAAAACCAAAAAAACTTAGAGATTTTACTGGTATGATAGAATTTACCAACCAATATGCTCCATACCTCCTCCTTTCTCATGTGAACCAGCCAAACTTTTAATGATTCACCTGATTTAGGGTCATGGAGTTCCCCTGTTCGCACTCAGTGTATGTGCACATCTCTCTAACTGCTGTCTGAAATGGAGAGCAACCTTTGGCCTACCCAGTAAAAATCTTAGTAGTAAGTTGTTACTAGTGCTGAAGATCAGAGGCTGGCCATCAGATTGACAAGGAAGTCCTTTCACCTAGAAGAGATTTAACAACAGAACAACATTTTGGCATTTGTATTTTATCTATTTCTGTTGCTAAATCTCTTCGCCTGCAGCAACCTCCTCAGCTTCTCTTCATTAACAAGCAAAAACGTGGAGGCCCATTTATTTATTGCCCAGTTGATTACATAATTTTCTACTGATTCCCATAGACTTCCCTCAGATTCCATTAGTAGACCTGTGTGGCCCTCATTCTTTTTCCAGAAAGAAAGCCATGTCTCTGTCACCATCCCATCATCATCACCAGCATTATCAAAACCTCTGAAGGGGCTGAGATGCTACTTTGCTTTTAAGCTGACATGAAAGCCTGCCACAGAGTCCTGGATGCTGGTAGAAGACATTAGACTTCTGGATCGGAGATGAAGGACATTTATTATTCACAGTAATAGCAGTAGGAAGAGTGTCTGCTTTTATTTTTTATTTTTATTTTTTAAATATATCTTTATTGATTTCAGAGAGAGGAAAGGAGAGGGAGAGAGAGAGAGAGAGAGAAACATCAATGATGAGAGAGTCATTGATCAGCTGCAGCCCACAACCCAGCATGTGCCCTGACCGGGAATCAAACCCCGATCGCCTGGATCCTAGGTCGATGCTCAACCGCTGAGCCACGCCCGGCTGGGCAGAGTGTCTGCTTTTAAAACTGGTTCCCAGTTTTCACAAGGCAACATAAAGCAGACCAGATCATATCAACATTATAAGAAAGGGACGCTGAATTTAAGGAGTGCCGATCTTCTTTAACGAATGGTAAAGATGCTTCCCCTTGCTCTGGAAGCAGATGCTGTTTCTGTCTTCTAAGACTGTTGGCTTTACAGATATCTTTTAAAAAATAGTTCAGAACAGAAGTAGCCAGGGCTTCTTTTATAAGATGGGCAGAAATGTGAGAGACGCCTGGGAAATTGTTTTCCAACAATGACAGAAGACTTTGATAAATGCTCGTTTTGGTAGGCGCCTTATCTATGGTAAGATATATGTTCATCCTTGCTCCTCCAAGTGGTGGGATGCTTTAAACACATGAGAACTGACATTGGTGAACCTCTCACTAAGACAGAAACCAAAAAGGAGACTTTTAAAGCAAATATGTTGTATTTTAAGTGTATCATTAGACCCTTAATTAGCCACTCCAGACCATATAAGTTACAGTGCAAGGCAGATTAAATAATTGAGGATTTTTATGTCAGGAAGCTAAAATTTGAGCTAAACCACAGGATATAAGAAATATCTATTTTGTATTATTATAGTAGATTGTCAATAAAAATCATTAAACAAAAATCGGATATATATATTCATGTTTCCCCTTGGCCTTAATATTTCTCCAGTACTTTACAGTTTGAAGGGTACCTAAACTTTTCCAAATAATCAAAGGAAAAAGGTTCATCGCTATTTTCTTTTGCTTACTTGTAGACTTTTTCTTCAAGACTGAGTAGCATAGCTGTTATCTTCTCTGATAGGCATTTCCTATACCCAGGCTGGAACACACGCTCTTTCTCTGTATTAGTATAACATGCAAGCTTATCTGCATCATACTATGACCTTACAACATCACATTGGTTTTATATATTTATATGTGTTTCCCCACTGCATTACTCTGAATCTGGTGCTTATTAATCTTCCCACTCCTAGTGCCTAGCTCTCCAACTAATGCATGGAGAGTATTCAATAAATATTTGTAGAGGTGAACTGAAGGTAACAATGTTTATTAATGTTGAACTGACCGTGAGATATTTTAGAAAATTACGTCCCACTGAATAGAAGATGTATAAAATATTTGAGCTGGAATAATCTTTAACAGTTCTCAATGACCTTTGTTTAGTTACAGCCATGTAAATATCCAAATTCTGGTGCCCCTTCTTAGTTTTGTGACATCCTGAAGCAGTTAAAATTACTTCATATTTATAGTGAAACCTCAAAATTTTATATAGCTTATATACTTTTAGAAATTGAGGAGTGGGTCACAAAATTAAATGCAAGGCTTTGTTTAATCATCAAAGTCTAGGAGTCACATATTTATATTATCGAGGGTGGGCTACTAGGTTAGAAATTTCAAAGCCTCTGACTTTTCTCCTTTGTCACAGAGGCAGACTGAAAACAAACCTACTTCTCTTTTACCTTTCACCCTTATGCACAGATGGTCTTACTTCATTTCTTTGTCACATTGTGTTTTTCCTCTGATGTACCAATGACGGCTGCCTGCGTGCGCCTGTCTTTGCGGCTTTGGTCACCACTGTGCCCTGGTCGTTATTGCTGTGATAGCCCAAGCTGCCAACCCTCAGCCTGCTACACTTCTCCCCGTCCTTTTGTTTCTTTTTCTCCTCTAAGTCTCCAATTTCTCCTGCCTTCTGTTGCTTACTCATGTAGTAAAATCAACAAACACATAAACAATAAGCTTTCTCCGAGGGAGAGCTCCCTTTCTTCCCCTGCAGTGGGCCTGAAGGAGCTGATTAAACGAAGGGCTCTCTGGCTCTCTTTCCGTGTCTGCTGGCTGTTCACGGGCTGCTGCATCTTCAGTTCAAGGGCTGTGTCTTTCTGGTTTTATCCCAGAGACATTTTGGAAATGTGAGAATATTGAATTCTTGAATCTTGACTAACTGAATTTTTGCTGTTTTTCTCACAGTAGACAGGTGTTGGGCAACCATTTCGTCCCTGCATTGCCTTCTTGATTTGATAGCAACGCTAACAAAGGGATACTTTAGAACTGATAAAGCATGTGTGTCATTTAGGAGAATAAAAAGGTTAGAGTGAATCAGATGTAAGACAAATAAGGCTGTATTGGAGGCACGGAAGGTCAGGAAATGACTTTGGCTTGTTCGGGGCATGACAGTGGTGAGCTTTCACAACAAGGGAAAAGATGAAGATATTGGACAATGGGACCTAAAAATAATGTAAAAGGAAGAAGGGACAGAGCAGCAAGTTATAGTCTGATAAAGACAAATATTTACCTATGTCAGCAACTTTCAACCGCTGTGCCCCAGGAGCACACTGGGGTGCTGCAAGGATTTATGAAACATGTAGTATCTGACTATTTAATCAGGGGCACTGACCTCTTCTCCCTTAGATTGTCAAATAAAAAAAAATGACAACAGCCGACACAGCAACAGCTGTTTGGTGTGAATGAGTCAAAATTATACCTATTTTTTTGTCAGTTAGGCAAAAAAAATTTTTTTGGTTTGCCTCAGAATCTTAGTAATTAGTTTATGTGTACCATGAGATGAAAAGGGCTGGAAATCGCTGACCTATGTCATAATAGGGCTCCCTGGAAACACTGCATTATTTTTATAGAAGAAAAGCATAGATCTGTGATTAGACATAACTGGGTTGATATTCCCATCTGACTATGTACTAGCTGAGACACCAAAATGAAATATCTTTAAGACTCTTTTTCCCATTATGTAAAAATTCTGCCTGACTGTTGTGAATGTGGAATTAGATAATATGTAGAAATCCCTAAAACACTGACTGGCTCTGTAAATTCTTGTTCAGTAAGTGTGTTTTCTCCATACTTAATAATTTGAAAGGACATAATCATTTCATTTTGTAACAATGAAATGAGTGTATTTTCCAATTTTATACCTAGCAAGTGACACTCACTCTTCCATGCCAACTAGGAAAATTTTGGTCTTTTCAGAATATTATATAACAACGCAGGAAGTAGCATATAATGAGTACAGAGCTGGTGGGAATCATACTTTCCATGACAAAATTAAGCAGAAACATGGGAAACAAAATGTGTTCTTTAGTCATCATTAGGTTAGTGTGGTATAAAATTTCCCCCAACAATTAAAGCTCCTGAACTGAAGGATTTTGTTTTACCTAAGATGAACAAAGCTGGAAAAAATGTTTACCCCACCCTAACAATAAGAAAAAGCCAGGTGAACTACAAAATCATAATTTTTCCTGAGCCCATCAGAAAACCAAGTTCCTAGGGCAAACAAATATCCAGAATTTCTAACCTGTGGGTAGATACCATGAATCTAGAGGAGAAAAGGGTCATGGGGATGGTGTCATTCGTGGCAGAGGACAGAAGAACACCTGGCCACCATAGAAGTGACTAAAAAGGGATCAGCTAAAATTGTCACTAATTGCTAAAGGCGGAATGTAGCCTAAACTGAGAGTATAGAATCTCTGGTGACCCTGACACAAGGGGAGTTTGAGCTCACCAGTGCTTTATGTGGAACCACATCAGGTGCTTATGAGGAATATTGGAAGCAGGGTGAGAGACAAGAGGGAGCTTCCCTCAGTAATGTAGGTGCAGAGTAGACGACTGGCCACCACTGTAGGTAAAGCACAAAAGCCCACTCTCTTCATGCCCCAGCCCCCATGCCAAGCACAAGGCAATTCTATAGGAATTTGAAGTCTTTGGTGCACTAAAGCTCTACTTTTAACTATGTTAACTCTATGCCCCAAACTAATGGCCTTGAAGTAGTCAAGGCATGTCCTGTTCCCAGGCATAAATGATTTTCACAAGTCTCTATTGTTTTACACTTGACCATTGGCATTTCTTAAAAAAAAATGACAGGCTATGCAAAAAGGTGAGAAAAAACAATCCATTGTCAAGAGCCAAAACAATGGAGAAAAACAAACTCAAAGATGACCCAGGGTTTTGTAACATGTAAATGTAAAGTACATGTCAGTGATTCCTCATAAGCTACACACAGTAGAGTAATGACTACTTCACTTATTTTGAAATGACAGAGATAAAAAGAAAGCAACAAAAACTGTAATGCAAGATATGTTGAAAAAAGTTCTTCCTGTGGTAGAATGTGAACATTTGTCATCTGAACATTTGTACATGTTAGTAAACATGTAGCTTAATTTCTGCAAATAACATTCCAAAGTGTTGATGCACATTATTTCATTTGATCTTCATGATAAAGCCTGTTATGGAACAGGCTTTTTAGACTGATAAGTAGGTAAGAATATGGTAATTCAGGAAGGTTACATGCTTGTTGGAGGTACAGTGTGCTGGAGCCAAGCCTAGAAATCATATAGAGACAGCTAACTTCCATGCTGAATTAGGGTGGCTGCCCCCCGAGAACATAATACAACGCAGCAACTTGGGCTGTTAAAAGATTATTGTCCCCACCAACTGCCCACTGCTTTTTAAACAGATGGTGTATCCTTAGATGGCACTACAGAATATTTGTACTGTAGTAACTTGTAAAAAAGTATAACTTTGACTCAAGTATATCTAGTACACATTAAAAGCTTAGTTATGTGAATTAACTTTTTTTTGAAAATTAAATATTGCTCTAGGGTAGTTGGTCCAAAATTTAGCTACTTCCAGTTGCCAACCCTACAATGTAAATGGGTGAAGTGGGTCCCAGCTAAGACATTGGGTCATGGTGGGAATGGAGTAATGGAAAAGATTGGTCTCATCGAGACAAGGGTGCTAGTCAGATCAGTTTTGCAGGCTCAGGTTTGTTTGCAAAGTGTTTCTTACAGGACTGTGAAATAAATGCAGAAACTGAGAGGAAGCATTTAGAAAATTTTAATAGGAAGTTGAAAGTAATTTATGTCTCTTAAATCTAATAATAGAAAGCATAGACTTATATTGTTGTCTTTTTCATTTCTTTTTGTCTAATTTATTTGTAATTATGTTTTAGAAAACTATTGATTCATGAAGAATAGAACATTTAAAAATAAAACTAGTGCTTCACTGCAGTTATTTTGAGAAGCGATGATCCCTAGGCATTCAAACTAACTAAAAAAATAATTAAGACAAGTGCAACAGATCTGTGACCAAACTTGGCTTACAGCTTTCCAATTTCTGAGCTTGCCTCTAGAAACTCTAAAATTGAGACCTATGTACCAGGAATATATTGCTCTCACCTCATTTTTAGCCTACATTGAGCCCAATGGAATATAGTGTTGAATTTAAAATAAAGATATTCTGAAAAATCCAGTTCACTGCATTATGCAGGGCTCTTTTAGAATGATCTGCAGAAGAAATGTTCCTCACACTTTGTTTTTCAGAGGAGTCATACTGATTTTATTACTGATCATACTGAATTTTTAATTCTCCCTTCAATGGCTGCTAAGAAGCTCAGGGCCAAATTTCTGTCCCTAATAACTGTTAAGAGGTGTGTGGTACATATTTTTTAATTATATGATTTAATTTATGAATGATCTTGCTTAATTTCTTGTCTCCTACCCTAGTTGGCCAGCAAATTATTTTTTTCTCATAATGCATTTAAATTTGTAGCAATGTAAAGAACAGCTAGGAAAAAAGATAAAAGGTAGTAGGGAAAGAAGGAAGGAAGGAGGGAGGAAAGAAGACATATACTCAAATATGCTTGTATATTGCTTACGAAATATCTGAGTAAATCTAAAGTACATTACCCTTCATTACAGTGTACTCTCATTGATGCCTAGTAACAATGTGAATAATAGGTTAGAAATTTCAATGTTAAAACATACGTATTAAGGGGAAATTTACTATAATTTTCTATACATATAAGTAGACAATAAATTTTGTTTCATCCATTCAGAACTAGGTGTTCTTAACCAGGTATGAATACTGGGAGCCACTTCGTTATTATTTCCATGGCCATGCGTTCTCACAATGTTTCAGGTTCCTGATTTAAGGCAGGTCCTGTGTGTAGGCAGGCTGTGTCACCTTAGAGATAACAGCATCCCACTGAGATAATGTGCTTTCATTCCTAGTGGTGATCTGAGGAGCAGGTGAACAGTACATATTATTACAGCAGTTGTACAAAAAGTTCAGGCCAGATTTGCATCCAGTTCAACTCAGCACAATTTTGTGATTCCCAGAAAAAAGTTTATATGCTGCTAACCAGGAAAACAACCCAACTTATTAAGAAAAATTAGACATGGTTTTCAGCTCTCTACAATGGGAGTTGAAATTTTAATTAATTATACCTTATGCAGATAAATAGAAAAATTTAAAATCAAATAACTCTGCTGATAAAATATGAAAAATATTGAGAGCCCATTTATTATTAGTAGTTTCATAACCATTGCTAAGCACTGTTTTAAGATTTTGAATATATTGGGTTGAATTTCAGGGAAGAAAAGTCATTGTACCTCATCTCTAAGACTCACTGAGAACTTCTTGATTTCTAATTAAAGCTGCTAAGTAGTTAGTGCTCCTATTGTATAGGAGCATTTTCCTTGCTGGTGAGAGAGAGCCACCTAAAATATGGGAAAGCAATCCATAGATAGAATAAAAGTTGCTTATGAGAGAAAATGAATCCTCATTCAATTGAAACAGCAGGGTCCAAAAAACATACAAGTCACAAGTAATTACCTAGCCTGGAAAATGGCCAAATCCCTGGAAACTGTCCAAGGTCAATTTCCCTTCAT
Source organism: Miniopterus schreibersii (assembly GCF_964146895.1). Classification (NCBI taxonomy): domain Eukaryota; kingdom Metazoa; phylum Chordata; class Mammalia; order Chiroptera; family Miniopteridae; genus Miniopterus; species Miniopterus schreibersii. Next base: position 46,718,802 of record NC_138107.1, read on the forward strand.
CCTAAAATTATTCTTCCAAAGCACACAAAAAGTTTATTGACATAGACTAGAATATAAGTAGCCTAGAATGAATTAGAGTGTTTATTTTCAAACCCAAAAATTATGCAGATGAGCTTTTTTCTCAAATTTGTCTTTCTGATCTATCAAAATAGAAACACATATGCACACTCAAATATACATACACATACATGCATACTTATGTATACACAAACACTGACAAATATATAAATATACATACAAATATACTCAAGTTCAAATGCAGTACACATATCTACACTTGTAACTATATACACGGGCACTTAGAGACACACTCACATATGCATGTCTAGCTTATTTAAATATTCTAAATTCAGAAAATATCAACTCCTAAATTTTCTATAAAGACAAACACAAAGAGTTCCAACTTAGGAGGGGAAACCAGAAGACAGGCTACACTACAGGAAAGGTGAACCGATACTGAGCTGGTTGAGCAGGGTCCATCTGACCTCCCTTGGTAGTGTTTTTTCAGTATTCTCTTCTTAAATTTCCAACTTTTTCGTGATTGTTGTGGACCCCTCCTGTCCTTGGGCTCCTTCCTGGAGCACGTTGGCCCTCAGCGTGAAGTAGGCCCAGGAGCAGAGGCAGTCTCAGCATCTACTTTAGAAGAGGTAGATATACATCATCATTAAAACTGTTACAAGGAATATATCATCATTAAAAGATAATTGTATGTGACATTATGGTTAGACAATATAAAACCCTATTACCCACTAGGATAGTCCCTGCTTTACCTAGGAAATGATATCTAAATATGAAATCAAATCGGCAGAGCAAAAGAAAAGAAAAATCAATACCTAAATGGATTGTAAAGTATAAATCACACAGAGGAACAGTGCATGTCCTTAAAACATTTGCTTGAATTATTGTCTTTGCTCAACAAACATCTATTCAGCTAGTATGTAAAAGTTCAAGATAAATGCTCCAGATTAGCAAAGAAGTAAACTGGCAGGAATCAATATCAGACGCAACAGAACAGAAAGGTTCTCAGACACCTACTGCTCACAGTGGCCCTTTAGTCCTCGGACTAGGAAACCATCACCTACTCCCTCCCGCTCTCGCCTCCCTGGACACAAACCTTGCCCCTTGCCTTGACCACAGGCATAGGCCTTGTTTAATCAGCGCAAAGAAAGTCACCAAAACTCTTAACTGGAGGTGAGGAAGAGAGCTTAACGTTACTTTCTTGCTTTTTCAGCTTTTAAGTTTGTAATAAAGATCTGTTTGGGCAGCAACTGCCCGTTATTCACAAAGCAGAAGTGTGTGATAAACGGATTGGAAAACTAGAAAGTACTAGTGGCTTAGATAAGAGGAGATAAGCAAAGGACTTAAGGGGGCACAGGCAAGTGAGTTTTCTGAAAGCTCTTATCAGAGAGGGATGAGTAACCATCAACTCAATTAACCCACATGAGGTCATAGAGTTACTAAAGGTAAGAAATCTGTACTGGAAATAAAATGATGCAACCATCTGCTCTAATATATGATACCCTTCCTAGAATACCAAGAAGCACTCCTACAACACAAAGGAGAGGGAGGGAGGGAGGAGGGAGGGAAGACGGGGGGAGAGGGGAGGGAGAGAGAGATATTAATTTAATTTCATTGTGAAGCGTTATGGAGTGACTACTATTAGTATGACAAAAGGTGCATGAATACTTTAAAAACATCTTATTTCCTCTCATTTCTTTTAACACTTTTTAAAAAATTATATCTTTATTGATTTCAGAGAGAGGAAGGCAGAGGAAGAGAGAGAGAGACAGAAACATCAATAATGAGTCATTGACTGGCTGCCTCCTGCATGCCCCCTCCTGGGGATGGAGCTGGCAGCCCCCGAATGTGCCCCGACCCTTACCGGGAATCCAACCTCGATCTCCTGGATCCTAAGTCGATGTTCAACTGCTGAGCCATGCCCGGCTGGGCTCTTATTTCTTTTCTTGACTCAGTAAATGTCACTGTGAATTTATTCATGAAGACTCATAGTCTGTTCATTTCATCTCTACCTCCTAGGCCACCCTTAACCTATTTCCCCTTTATCTTATTTGGTTTTCTTTTATCCTTTAAGTTATACATCTCCCATGCTTCTCATACATTTAGTTCCTTCCATTTTAGGAAGTCATTTTGGAAATATAGGTGTTCACAGTTTTGCAGAGTAATGTGGCTTCTACCCAGGAAAAATTCGAAAACTACCTTAATTTTAGGTAGTTATAATATGAAAGTGCAAGTCTAACCCCTGCAAATGAATCCATATGGTTTTAAATCCTTTTTATGTTTTGAACTAAAACATTTACACTTCAAAATGGAGATCTTATATAAATACTACATAGCTTAATGTGATAAACTAATTTTGATCTTCAGTGTGTCCTTCTTAACTAATATTTGCCCTAATTTGGAAAGGTTCTGAGCAGATTCTCTGCCACAAGAATAACAAATTCTGACGACTAAATGTATCTCTGAGATTTGCTACTATAATTAAAGAAAACCTACAGCACTGGTAATCGGATACATTGGGTCTGTCCCTGGACTGCGTAATCATTATTGTCCTATATGGTGACTAGGTATAAATGCTAAGTGGTTCACATAAATGACTGTCATTAGAATTACTTTTACATAGCCATACTAACGTTTTGTCTTTTCTCATTTTGTGAGTGGGGCCATTAGTGGTGATAGCTCCCCTAAATGATGTGGATATTTATTCAGGATTATATTTAACACAAACATCATAACATATTATAAATAAATACTTCTTCTTTGATTAAAACAAAAAGCAGAATCTTTTTTTTCATTGCATGGTTCTTCAGTTCAGCCATGGCCCTAAGTCCCAGATCAGAAACCCTTGCTGTGGTGTGTCTGTATTTTGGGATACCATGGAGAAAGAGAAAGGAATAGTTATCATTATCTTCCTTTGTGCTTTTACATGAAGTTTATATAAACCAAAGCCAATCCCTGTGCTTCTCAAACTCTAATATTTGAGTGGTCTGAAGATGTGATTAAAATGGAGCTTCTTACTTGATAGGCTTGGGCCAGGACCTGGGATACCTAACACACTCAGAGGTGAACTGTAACTCTGTGAACTACACTTTATATAGCAAGGCTCCATGGAACACTAAAGGCAGACCATCTAGTTCAATGGTTCGTAACCAGGAGCCTGTGAATCTCTTAAGAATTTAGGATTCCTTGAGTTCCAAGAAATCAGCGCAAAATTATATATGTTTGCGGATATGAGCATTTTTTCATTTCTGGAGAGTGAGTTCCTAGTTATGAGATTCTACAAGAGGCCTGTGTCCTAATTAAGATAAGTAGCTACTGATTTAATACATTCAATTTTAAATGAGTAAGTGAAGATTAAGCAAAATTACCTGGCTCACACGATTCGTTACAAAGCTAGGACTTGCACCCAGGTCTCTGGCGCCTAATCCATGGGCTTGTGATGGTACTAGATTGTCTTTCAAGCTTTGGTTAGAGAGAAAGAAGGCTTAAGAATTCAGTAAGTGAATGAAATAATGAAGGAACAAATAAATGAACATGAATCCATTCATGAAAATGATTTTTTATTTATTTTTCCTTCAAGGGAAAAGCATACTTTGCCTTGGCTTGGATTGGAAGAGAAAACTGATAGTATCAATGATGTTTAATGGGAACAGCAAACACTGGAAAAGGAGAGGAGGGACAACAAACTCATACTTTAAAGATTAACCCCTCAGTTTATCACTATCTCCATCCAAATAAAGCTCTGCAAATGCTCAATCATTAGTCTTAATGTGAAAATAACCAATTATTAAATGTTCACACACAATAAATATTTGAATCCTTTTTCCAGAGAACTGTACAAACTATATCATGTTTTTTCATTAGCCACTTACGCTGAATTAAAAATACAGAATTGCTGAGGTGCAGGCTCTCAAAAGAATTACTCTTGACAGGTGAGATGAATGGGGCAGTAGTTTTTTGTTTTTCTTTATATATTTGTATTTATTTTGAGAGAGAGACAGAGGGGGAGAGAGGGAGGGGAACATCGATGTGTTGTTCCACTTAGTTACAAACCCATTGGCTGCTCCTTGTATGGGCCCTGACCAGAGATCAAACCAACCACCTTGGTGTATTGGGACCATGCTCTTACCAACTGAGCTACCCGGCGAGGGCTGGCACAGTAGTTTAATAATGGGTTCATGCCAGTATTGGCCAAGACTTTGAGCTGGGCTACGATTTTGAAGGTATTAGGAGTTTCCAGAAAGGGGAGCTAATTAGGGCTACTACAGACTGGAACACATGCGCTGAAAGCTCCACCTTCACCATAGGTGTGTGCGGACTTTGGTAACTTGCCCAAAGGTCAGTGGACTGTAAGTAAGATGTGTAAGATGACAATGGGCACACTCAGATAAAAAAAATGCAACATGTATAATCATAAAATTTTAAAAAGATATCGTTTTCCATTTAATTTCCAATTATGGAATCAAATAAAAAGAGAAGTAAAGATTTTCAGAGAAAAGATGAAAAACGGTTGCAAATATTCATCAGAGAGGATCCCTGTCATATCTGGGTCAAGCAAATTCACTGCTCTCTTGGAATCCAAGACATGATTCATATTAGAAATCTAATGACATCTCAGGCTTCTGTCAGCAGAATGTCTGGCTAATAGGACAAACCACAAACCATGCTTTGATTCTTTCTCTTTGTACCTAAACCATAAAGTTAATATATACCTTGATAAGTTATAAATATAAATTATATGATATAAATTTATAAATAAAAGAAAAATGTTGGAGACTATAAAGGACGTATCAGGTAACTCTCTTTTAAAACTATTCTATCAAGGTCAAAAGGTGTTTGAAGAATTCAGAAGCGGTTTGGCATTTCTGGAGAAGCAATTTTTTTTCAGGGTAGTAACTGGGGGAAAAATATGTCCAAGATGTTCCCCAGAGCAGCCAGAGATTTATTTAAATTTCAAATTTCAAATTTCTCTAGGTCCAGTCTACTCTCTAACATCCGTCAGTGATTTTAATTGACCTCAGGATAGTGTTTGAACAGCTTGAAATGGCCTTGACGCTGTTCCTGAGCTGTTTCTTAAGTCTGAAATATCATTTCCCACACTTCCTTAGTTCATATTTTAAGCTTTAGTAATACTGACTTGAAAGGCCTTCTTTGCACCCATCTATATGAAAATATGTCTCTCTTTTTTTTTTTGGCCTCTATGTCTCTGAATCCACTTTGTTCATCAGTTTGTTTTGTTTATTAGATTCCACATATAAGTGAGATCATGTGGTACTTGTCTTTCTCTGACTGGCTTATTTCACTTAGCGTAATACTTTCTAGATCCCTTCATGCTGTCCCAAAGGATAAGAGACCCTTCTTCTTTACAGCTGCATAGTATTCCATGGTGTAAATGTGCCACAGCTTTTTTATCCACTCATCTACTGACAGGCGCTCGGGCTGTTTCCAGATGTTAGCTATTGTAAATTGTGCTGCTATGAACATAGGGGTGCATAAGTTCTTTGTGATTGGTGTTTTAGGATTCTTAGGATATATTCCTAGATCACTGGGTCAAATGGCAGGTCAATTTTTAATCTTTTGAGGAAACTCCATATTGTTTCCATAGTGGCTGCACCAGTCTACATTCACCTTATAACTGAAAATTAATATGCTTTTACCAACCTTTCCTTATTTCCCCATTCCCTCAACCCTTGGCAACCGTTTTTCTACTCACTGTTTCTTTAAGTTTTATTTTTATTTTTTTAAGATTCCACATATAAGTGATACCAGAGAGTATTTGTCTTTCTCTCTCTGGCTTATTTCCCATAGGTGCCCTCAAGGTCCATCCGTGTTGTCACAAATGGCAGAATTTTCTTCTTCCTAATGTCTGAATAATATTCCTGTGTGTGTATGATTGTGTGTCTGTGTGTGTGTCACACCTTTATGTATTCATTGGTAGATGGACAATGGTTGTTTCTGTATTTTGGCTACTGTGAATAATGCTGGTAATGAACATGGGAGAGCAGATAGCTCTTCAATATCATGTTTTCATTTCTTTTTAAATGTGCCCCCAGAAGTGGGATTGCTGGATCTTATGGCAGTTTTATTTTAAAATTTTTGAGGAACCTCAATGCTGTTTTACATAGTGGCTGCTCCAGTTTACACTTACACCAACAGTGCTCCAGCATTCTCTTTTCTCCACACCGTTGCCAGCATTTGTTATCTCTTGTCTTATTCTAACAGGTGTGAGATGATATCACATTGTGGTTTTTGATTTGGATTTCTCTGAAGATTAGTGATATTGAGCACCTTTTCATATACCCGTTGGCTAATTATACGTCTTCTTTGGAGAAAAAAAAAATGTCTATTTAGATCCTGGGCCCTTTTTTTAATCAGATTGTTTTTTGTGCTTTTTGTTGGTTTGTTGTTGTTGTTGTTTATATTTTGCTATCCAGTTGTATCAGCTCTTTATATATTTTGGATATTAACCCTTATCAGATATGTGATTTGCAAAAATTTTCTCCCCTTCAGTAGTCTGTCTTTTTATTTTTGTGTGAATTATCTTTGTTGTAAAGAAGCTTTATAGTTTGATGTAATCTCATTTGTTTACTTTTGATTTTGTTGCCTTTGCTTTGGTGTCAAATCCAAAAAAATCATTGCCAACACAGATGTCAAGAGAGGAAATGTGTGTTTAATTGATCTGAGCACCACCCAGTTATATATGTCATTGGTGGAAACCAAGGCGGTGGGATTCAACTAGTGCCAATTATGTGAATCGCAGGCATGAAACAGGAGGAACTCCACAGTCCTCAGAGCATGCTTATGGTGGTGGCCACTCCTTCAGCAATAGTCATGTCCATGCTTACTACTTCCTCTCCGTTAGCTTCCCATCAATTCATGAATATGCCTCTAAATCCCTATATCACTGGGCCTATGAACTTGTCCTCATTTTATACCATGTACCTTCTCCCTTATTTTCATTCATTCCATTTCTTGAACTTGACGAGGATGTTTTCACCACAGGACCTGTGCTTGTGGTATTTTCTCTGCCTGGGTTCTTCATTTATCCACATCTCAACTCAAGCATTGCCTCCTCACAGAGGCTGTCTCAGTCACCGTATGAAAGTAGCTAGACTCCCTGTCTAGCTCATTCAATCACAGTATCCTGCTTTGTCATCTTTATATTGCTGACAGCATTTGAAAACTTCTTATTATCTGTCTTCACTGATAGAAGTAAAGCCCCAAGGGGACCAATCTTGTTCTTTGCGATGTCCCTATCACCTAACACAGTCCAAACGTGCCACAAGCAATCAATAAGTATGTGTAAGCCTAATGGGATGGATAGCATATTTTCTTTACATATTGAGTTTTCTTATACAGTATGATCTATACAGGGGTTTCTTGGATTAACAGTATGTGAGAGAAGCATACCTTGGACTCGTAAATCCGAACTGTTTCTCTCTTTCCTATTCTTTCTTTTCTTCTTAGTTTCAAGTATTTATCAGGTTTCTATCCCATGCCTGCCTGGCACTAATAACTAATACAGCATACTATGTACTATGACCTTAAATAAAATATTTTTAATATCTAATTAGTTCTGAATATTGTATGCTATTTTGTTAGGCAGAGATGAAAATGATTTGGCCTTGTTATTTAAGTGTCTAACATGGTGCCAATACATAGTTGTTTAAATGTTCCATCTATCTCAGGTCCATTTAGAACAACAAAACACATATTATTTGAGACTCTGAAAAATTCCAACCAAGAAGGACAACAATAAATTCACTTATTTATCCATCAACTCACTAGTGCAGTCATGTGGTCTAAAGAGAGCATTGCCTACCAGCCAGTATTCCATGGCATTGTGAAACTATGGCATGTTCCTGGAACTGCAAGTATTCACTATTATTCAAGTACTCAATAGTATTATTGGAACTTGAATGATGCAATGTGGGAGCCGAAGGTCAAGGAGCAATATAAAACCAGGGAGTCATCAATTCCCAGGTTTTGTCTTGGTAGTGACATTCAAAGACATTGGAAGGAGGTCAGGTTTGTTGGGGTTGATGTCACAGCAGTTTCTCTGTACTTGAAATTTATCATTTTTTTGTTTTTGTTAATGCTTAAAAGGTGTGGTTAGAGAGTGGGAAAGGAAGGGAAACTGATCCACTAGAATTCTCAGGTTTTGAATTGAAGTGTTTTTGTTTTTTGTTTTTTGCCTGCCACTCATTGCTCACTCTCTCACTGTCTATGGCCCAGTCCCTTAGTCTTTCTGCTCCTTTCCCATACTTGGCCAGTATTCCTCCTAATATATGCCTATACCTCTCCAGTTTTCATTTCCCTGATCAATCTTGCAAAACACAACTCTGTAAATGCTGTTTATATACCACTAGCTTCCTCATTTAATAAATAGTCTGCCAACTTCTTGAGGGCAGGGTTTATGTGTACCATGAAGCAGCCACCAAAGTGTCGAACATAAAATAAATATTTGATGTATTGAATTCTTAGTGTTCTCAAGCCATGAAAACCAAGGTGAAGGATTCTCATCACTCTTAGTTTCTCCCTATGGTGCTTAGTGGAATATCTGATTTGTAATCTATATGTGAATTACAAATTAAGATAAACGATTTTTCATATGGCTTTTCTTCTAAAGGCATCTTTATGTATAGTAAAATAATGAAAACCCTGCAGAGGTATTGGCAGTGTGGGGTGGGAGGAAAAAGTACTGAATCAATGACTCTGCCACTTACCTGGCCCTGGGATGGACTTGAGAGGTGCATCCTTTAACTATTCCAAACATAAATTTTCTCCCTCATAAAGGCAAATTTCTTAAGGCATCTCTGGCTTCAAATTTCTCTGATCTATGCTTTTTTGAAACTCTGTTCAGAACACTATACAATCATGTTTAACATATAAATATGTTTAGAGTTACCACTTCTACCTTTTGTTAATCCTAATGAGTCTCTGCTTGTCATAGTCTTAACCATATTGTAGAATATTGTTGAAGAACCACACTCTCTCTGATATTATGTTTATATAGAAGTAAAGAAAAGAATGGCAATTATCTGGATAATTCAGAAAAAGAAAGGTTAACGGGAAATATCAAAGTGATTGAAGCAGAATTATTTTTGCCTAAACTTGATCATTACTTAGTTATGCATGCATAGGGAAGAAATGACTATACAGCTGCATTTCATGTCCTAATGAGAAAGAGAAAGAAAAATGTATAAATACTGTAAAGGAAGAGACAAAACTCTCATTGTCTGCAGACATATGATTTTATTCTAGAAAATCTGGGAGAATATATGTAGTTTAAAAATTTAAGTTAAAATAAAATAATTGACATCCAGAAGAAGGCACATCACTAAAATACCTAGAAACTTCCTACAGAATGCCAAATATTTAACTGATTGACTCTATTTTTTAAGTGAATTTTAAACAACAAGTATTTTTTTTCTCTAGTTCTAAAATAAAATCATAATTCTTTCCTGATGACATTATAATAATTTCCACAACAACTTGCTCTGGGTTCACACTGAGTTATTATTTAGGTTTTAATTGCCAGGAACGTCTCAAACAATTAAACAAACAAAGAAACAAAACCTTAGCACTATTTCAGCTGAGATTATAAAGAGAAAAAAATAACTATGAAAAATAGCAACATCTTATAAAAACATTTTACAGTTTCAGAGCCATTAGAAGTCCCATATATAAATATATACATGTGTATGTGCATATACATGTCTCTATATGTATATAGTCACACAAGCACACACACATACAATCTTTAAAACAGAGTCTATCACACATAAAATATTTATTTAAAATAAAATATAAATTTAAACAGGAATAAAACTGTACCATACCAGGTATTTGTGGCAAGTTATGTTGTGAGCACATTTTTCTTGTCTTTCACGGTTTTGCAATTAATGCACTATTTCTCCAGGACATTAGCATCAAACTGCACCAAGGCTACTTTTCCAGAACTGGACTCCAGACTGGAAACTAACCTACAACCCTCAGTCATTCCCAACTCCCCTCATGCTGACTCGCCCATGCCCCTAGGTTCAGCCTGGTCAAATGAGTCAGAACTAGATGCCAAAAAATTGTGTCTACAGGCACCAGGGTTTGATACATGGTTAAAGTGAGAGTCAAGGCAAACATGGTTATATCTATAGGGGCACCATCACAACTAGTAATTTTGGACCTGTAGGCAAGCAGCAGAAATCCTGCCCTTAAATATAACTATGGAACTATCAGATAGGGGTTGGGAACCCTATCTGCACCTGGTAACTTCTTATTTTAACTAACAGCTGCTAAAAAAATTAAGATTGATTTTGCACCCTTTAATTCTTTTTTTTGTTTTATTATGAAAATGTGAAGCACATGGAAATTTAAAAGAATATCATATATACCCACTACCTAGATTCTACAACTAGTGTTATATTGCAGTTACTTTGTGCTTGGATATCCATGTATTTATCCCCCTGTCAATTCATCTTCTTTGTATATCTGTTTGTTTGTTTGTTTGTTTTGATGCAGAGTAAATTGCAGACATCACTACCCTTCACCTGTACACATTGGTATATGTATCAGAAACTAGAGTTCAGTAACTGTTGATGATTATTTTTTATTTTGAGTTCTTTAATGTGGCTTGAGAATGTATATTTTAGAGATGAATCAGATCTTAGATGTAACCCTACTTTGACAATAACAATAGCTAACATTTATTGAGCACTTAACCTGTGTGACACTTGGTTTTAATGACGTCAGGTATGTTAACCCATTAAATTCTCATTACATCTCAATGAGGCAGGTCCTATTATTATGCCCATTTTACACATAAGGAAATTAGAGCCTAGAATAGGTAATTAGGCATAATTTATTAAGCTTCTTTGTGCATATAAAATATGCAGTCAGCACTTTAGAAGTCCTCATAATTATGGTTATCAAACATCAGTCTGGACCCTTGTGGTTCTTGAATAAGTTTTTATGATTGTGGCATTATAAGATACATTTAAAAAAAATTCATAGGGATGTAAGATTATAACTCATAATTGTTTGATGTCAAAGAACATTGCTTTTTATAAATTATAGTAACAATAGATGGCAGTTTATTTTGTATGTTTGGTTGTTTTGTTTATTGTATTGGTCTTACTAGAAAGAATATATCAATATTATTTTATTTGAATAGCTTTGGGTCTATAAAAATCCCCAAATCTTGGAACCCCTTGATTTTAGTACAACTAAATAATTAAAGAAATCTCATGCATTTAACATTTTTATTTAAAAATATAAGATTATAATTATTAGTTATAAAACAATAGCGTTACTGTGAATGATTAATCTTGCTTGAATAGCATATTCTTGTTTAACAGTGGGAAAGAATGCTCCCACCATGTCTTTTTATAATCTTGCAGGGCTCAAATAAAATGATTTCCAAGTTTCCTTTTCTGACAGTTGACTTATAACCAAGGGATGTTTCTTTTTTTCTTTCTTTTTTAAAAGCATAAGATAGAGAAGCTGCAAACACATTTTTAAATGACAAAGATAGTAAGGATATCAGAATCATTTAAAAAATAATTTAAAAAACACACCAGTATTCCTTCTGCTATCTGATCAAGAATTACCAGTCTATACTGGATCAGGTTTCAACCACTTTACAATAAATCTTGTTATCTTTGGCTCAGTTCGATTTTGTCTGCTTTAATGTCACTTTAGCTCAAACTTGTACCATTCAAAAGTAATGTTTGATTTTTAAAAAAACACAAAAAACTATGACAGTAGTTCTGTTTATATGTCTCTGTGGGTAGGTGGATATGGGGAAGAGGGAAGAACAAAAGTACCAGAGACATTCCAACTTACATAATTTTTGTACTTGTCCCCATTCAAAATAAAATGAATGCATATGTGTACACATGAAAGCCTTTATTCTTAGTATTCTCAGTGATTTTTTCATTATCTACAATTTGCCTCTAAATTGAAGGAATGATTCCATGAGCAAAGACCAAGTTAAGGCAGCATGACCTAAATAATTGTCCTTAAACCTAACTGAGTCCTCATGAATTTTCTGAGTTTAGTCATTTAACTTTTTTTTTGGCACAGACAGAAAGACATTATTTAACAGACCCATTTGCATTTATAGTTACTCAGTTTTGAATGGAGATATTCCAAAAATCTATATCTCTTAAAAAGCTCAATCATGCTTGAACCAAACATACAAATAAACTTTATTTTCCATTAATGCTACTGAATCAAATATGTGACATAGTTTCTTCTTATATTGTTAGATATTTGCATTGACACAGAACCTCTCAAGTAGCATACACGTATTACATAACTGAAGCTCTTGGATTAGGCACTGGAATTTTGTTCAGTAGTATTTTTAGTTTCTTTTCCTGACTTAAGCACAGCTACAGTCACATTTTTAGAACCACAATCTGTGCTAAATCGTCATGCTGAAAGTTTTATTTAGAAATACTTTTTAAAATTCTCTAATTACCATATTAATGAGTCATATAAATTTTAAGTAATACTTTTCTTATTTTTGGTATGAAAGTGCTGTATAAATGAATCATTTTAATGAAATGACAGTCTTTGCATAAGTAAACTTACTCTGTTGTTTTAACGTTGACTGCTGATATGTACAGTCACATAGGTTCTACCTGTCATAAAAATATTTCAAAATGCTTGATATGCCAGGTGACTAATATCATTTGATAAATGAAGGCACAGTATAGGAAGTCAAGCTAATTTGGGTGATGTGAAAGGGGTGAGATGGGCCAGGGTCGTTGGAGGGGAGATGTTGGGACTCGGGGAGTTAGACATACGGCAGCTGGATCCTTCAGCAGAATGACATTGGCCAAGTTGGTCAGTCAACCGTCATGGTCAGGGGTCAAACGAAGAGGTGAAAATTGGAGAGTAAAGGAAAGTTATGCTGGAACAAAGTGACCAGTGGAAATGTCAGAGCAGGGGCTCAGCAAACACCAACAGTCAAACTGGGAGAAAGAAAGGTGGGTGTTAGGGAAAAGAAAGGAGAAACCAAGGAGAAGGGTAAGGTGAAGCGAGTGGGGCTAAGAGGAGCTTCCAGAGGGCCAGGAAGAACTTGGCCTGACTTTGAGATGCTGTTCCAGCTGTCTTTTATTTTAGGTTGTTCCATGTGCAACTTACAGACATAACTTTCTGACATCACTTTGTTGTTGATTCCTAGATAGTAAATTCTTCAATTATGTTCTTCGTTTTTTTAGCATAATTTTAAACCAGACAGTATATTAGGCCCCGACAGTGCTTAAAAATCCCGAGGACTAACAAGTAAATATTTACCATCCAAGATAGCAAATACTGTTGGAATTTGACTGATGAGGCACAAAGCAGAGGCGATCCCGGGGATGCCCAGGGATCCTGCATGTGGTTGTGTATTTCCTGCAGGGAAAAGGGTCCTTGACTACGGGAGAAGTGGGGGCTGAAACCCAGCCTGAGATCCACCAGCCAAACTGTGCAACCGGTCACCCTGCTGAGGTTACTGCCATGCCACTGCACCTCAGAGGAGGCGACTTCTGTTGTAATCCATCCTTTCCAAGGGGGAATCTTTTTTGTAATTTGCCCACGACAGTTTAATGCAGGATGGGTGCCTCCAGGAGAAGAAGGATTACTGAAACCTCCAAGAGGCCACCTAGCTATAAAATGCACCATGACCTCGGGGCTGAGTTTACAGCTTTCCAAATACTTAAATCTGATCTCCTAAAGAAATGAGAGTGGATCCATAGATTCAGCTTTTGGGCAGCTCACATTTTTTCTTTGTATGTATGTATAGGCTTGAAACCTTCCTTCAGTATCTTATTACATGTGGAATAGTATTCAGACCCCTATGATAAGTTCTCCAGTAGTGTCTGTCAAACATTTACTGGGACTCATTGGAAGAAATGTACATTTTATTTCATGATTCATATGTGCCTACACACACTCGTGCACACACACACATATGAAGCAATCATTTTGTAAAAACTATATTCTTAATATATGCAATGCACTCTGATTTTTATATTTTATTCTTTTCTGATTGTAAAAAGGCATGGTGGGAGCATTCTTTCCAAGAATCTTAAAAAAAAAAATGTTGCAGCTCACTGAATCGATTTCAAGACCCACAAATTGGTTACAAACCACAATTTGAAAAACATTGATCTATATACCTCCCTGTAACTTGACTCTAAGGCTCTTTCCCCTTTGCCTTAAACTCCTGCTCCAGAGCTCTCTGCAAGAATGGCTCCTTCTTTTCTTTTAAATATCTACTCAAACGTCATTGCTTCAGAGCAGATTGCCTTTGTCACCCAATCTAAAGTAGATTTTTTACCCCAGTTCCATGGACCTCAATCTCATTCACTTATTTCACTGTTTATTTTATGCCCCTCCCTGACAGTGAATACACAAGCTCCATGAAAGAGGAGAGTCCGTTTCCTCCACTGCTGAACCCCCATGAATCCTGGACATGGTGGCAAGTGATTATGAATATGAATGCTTCATCTGTCATGTATGTGCATCTGTTCTAAAATTCCCGAAGAGTATTTTACAATGAGAAATACCATTTAGCGTCAACCTGGAGAGCTTTACCAGCAGATGAGCATGTCCTTCCTCCAAGAGCATGCTCCATACAACACCAAGTTATTAGCAAAATGAAGGAGAATTAGTCATGTATTTTGACTTTAGTGACATTAAAAGTAACATCTCCTTAATAATGCTTCTCTTCCCTTGATGACTAGAAAACTTTGTCCCAGAAACAGGACACCTGCCTCTTTTTACTGTGCTTTAATGGCAAATCCTAACTCCATGTGGTCTTCCCTTTTCTCTAAATGAAGAAGGATCCACGTTTGGCATGGCCTGAAGCTCTCACAGTTTGGGGGACCTCCTTAAGAACAGAAAGTCACAAATACATGTCCTTCCAATGCCACCCACCAGAAAGTGAAATGTGAAGGAAGAGACATGGGAAGAACAGTGGTCTTGACTGATTGCAGTGGAAATATCTCACTTATGCAAATTTTACTATAATGCATGACCCTCTCAGGCCTCTCTCTGGACTTTGGAAGGGACATGCAAGTGAGGAGGCCAGCAGTGTTAAGCTTCATTCACCTCCCACTGTATCATTCACTTCATACTCCGTCTGCCTCTACTTCTAGATGCACATTTAGTTGCAAACCTTTTCTTCTACAGTAAAGTAATATTAGTACAATTTTCATTTACTGAATTGCAATCACATCTTTTTTCCTCTTGCTTGAGACTACTAACAGGTATCTTTGTTGAGAATTGTATTTCCCAAATCGCTCACCATGCTCTTAAACCCCCAAATTTTGTTTATTCCCTGAGATAACTAATTTCTTTCACTGAGTGTGGATTTTTTGTGATTTTGATATCAGAAAGGAAATGTATATTTCTCACGTATAGGTAGACAAGGAGCTCTTTCTGCCACACGCACACCGGTATGAAATTAGAACAAGAACAGCAATAGAAAACCACCATAGGTAGTATGTGAGAAAACACAACGGGACCCAAGCCAGAAACCAAGCATGGAGAAGAAAATTCCAAAATCTCTAAGGACTTGCTAGATGATTTATAGAGGACATACTAGTTTTCCATTGCTACTGTAATAAACTACCACAAATCAAGTGGCTTAAAACAGTGACAGTCTATTATCTCATAGTTCTCTAATTCAGAAGTCCAACATGGGTTTCAATGATCTGAAACCAAGGTGACAGCAGGGCTGTGGTCCCCTCTGGAGCCTCCCGGGGAGTCTGTCTCCCTGCCTTTTCCATCTTCCAGAGGCTGCCTGCTTCCCTCCATTCATGGCTTCTTTCCTCCTTCCTCAAAATCAACAATGTTGTGTTTCTCTGACTATTTTTTTTCATGGTGATATCTTCTTCTTACCACAAACAGGAAAGTTTCTCCATTTTTAGAGAACCAGAGGAACACATGAGGTGCACCAGAAAATTTGGATATCACTCCATCTTAAGGTCCTTAACTAAATTATGATCTGTAGAGTCTCTTTTGCCAATGAGGTAACATATTCACAGGTTTCAGGAATTAGCATATAGACATCTTTGTAGGGAGGCATTATTCTTTCTACCATGGAAGGATCAGAGTTTTAGAAAGATAAATCTGGCAAAAATATGACCAGAAACTTGGAAGCTATTACATGGCTGCCACCATTACTCAAGAAAGAAAAGACAGAGTCTTCAATGGAAGTGATGATAGCTTGAGAAGAAAGCTTTGCTGTGTAGCATATTTAGGAAGGGCTGAAAAGAGGAACGAGGGAAAGGAAGGAGAGAAAACTACTCCAAGGTTTACAATTTGGGCAGAGAGTTCAATTTGGGCAGGTAGTTCCATTCAGAAAGATGGAGACTAGAAGAGAGAATGGATAGTGAGTTCACATCGTTACAATGACTTAGGTTCCGGTGATAGTTGTGCTACACTCAGGTGAAGAAGTGTGGATTCCCGTGGAACTGAAGCTCAAATGAAAAGACCTGCACTGAGGATTCTGCTTTGCACATTTTCACTCATTTAGCAAAGACTTCTGATCACCTAGGTTCCTCAGCGTGGGAAATAGGAAGGGAGAGCTGAGTAAGTACCATTGGAGCTGCTCCAGGGCCTGGTTTTCCGGTGGGTGTGGTTCAGGGGCAGTCAAGTCAAGAGATGAAGAGCGGGGACTCTGAGGTCAAATTGCTTGTGACTGAATCCTGATTCTGCTACCTCCTACTAGGGTCACCTGCAGCAAATTGTTTCATCTTACTGTGTTTTAGTTTCTTTTCCTCTAAGATGGACATAATAATAAAAGTATTTGCTTCATGAGCTAATACATGTAAAGTTCTTAGAACAGTGCCTGACACATAGTAGCTTTAAAAAAAAACACTAATTATAACTATGAAAAGGCAAGGAGGCAATTATAAACATGTAGTCTTAAAATAAGGGTTTGGTTGGTCTAAGCTGATTACTGATGGACAGGAAGTAGAGGGGCACATAAAGAGTCTCATAAAATAATCTCTTCACAAGGGGGTGGCCTTCTCAGCTATTCTGTAGCCTTTTTCTAAGGATTACACAGATGGCAACATTCAGTTTCTGGAATGCTAATTATCAATATACTAAAACACATGCTACTTACTGATAATACTCAGTATTTAAATTGCATAATGAAACATTTATGCACAATTTATGTATCTAGGTCTACTAAAAAATTTATTTTTTAGTCCTATCACTGTCAGTGAAAAACTCCTTCTTACTTCTTTTATGTCTCATATGAGACCATTCTGTTTCAAAATCAATATCCACAAGAAACAACAGAGATAGATTTGAAGAAGGGGTGATGTTCATACTTGTCCATTTGTGATACAGTGGAAATAAATGGGTGATCTACCAGACTATTGAGCCCAAGTTTTTCAAGTTCTGGAGTGAGACACACAAATGAAAAAACAGTTTTGACTTAATTTTCTTTAACCTGTTACACCTATTTTTATTATTTTACTTGGATTATGAATTATTGGAACATCTCTCTATTTTTATTTACAGAAAAGAAAGATGCAGAGACTTGGGTTATAGTAAAACCTTGGTAAAGAGGAGAAATTCGCAACACATTGGCATAGTTAACGTGGACTGAACAGTTATATGCCAGGCACTGTATGAAAGTACTATATTTCATTTGTTTCTCATAATAATTCTACAAGGCAGATGCAATCTTTATTTTAAAAATAAGGAAAGTGAGAAATAAAGTAATCTGACTAGTAGAAGCAGCCAAGATATGAATCCAGCTGTACCTGAGATACTTTTTATTTTGGCTTATGATTATTTTATTAGTTCATTTGTACCATGTTTATTGAGCATGTAATATATGCTAGGCCATTATGAGTAACAATTTCTAACCCATTAAAATTTTCTGTTTTCTTTTTGTTATTCCATGGTGAACGATAAGATCTCCCAACATCTCTAGAAAAGGATTCATGGTGTGAAACTAATTTTATTGCTCCCAGAGAACAGCCTCTTCATATATACTGGATGGATTTGGAAATAATCCAAAATTAAGTACAGCAATAAAATTAAGTACTCACTAGATGCTTGGCACGTGCTAGAATATTTAATCTTTATAACAAACATTAAGTTAGGCATTCTGTTTGCAGGAGAAACTGACATTCAAAGAAGCTAAGTAACTGATGGAGCTAATGAGTGGAGGAGCCAGATTGCTCAATGTGTTCAAAGAAAATCTCCAGAAATACTGAGAAAATAGCTCTGGGCTCAAGTAAGGGAAGATATGCAGCATACTCTAAGCCTTCCCTAATTCTTCATAGCGTGTGTTAACCTGTTAAATGTTTTAAGAAACTCTAGTGGTAAGGAAACCTGTTTAATACTGTTGAAGTTATCATCTCTAGATTTATATGACCATATAGGCCAGATTATAGCAAATTGCAACATTTAATCTAAGCATCACGCATCCTGTTTAACCAGGGTCACTTACATAATTTTTGGGACACAGTGCAGAATGAAAGAGTGCAGACCCTTGTCAAAAGCAGGAAAAATGTTTCTTTAAAGATATTAAATGTAAAGTATTTTTCTTTCTTTTGCAGTCTTTCTCTTGACATGTCATGGTATTTATTATCTGCTATTCAATGTTGTTCTAAGTAAAAAAAATTAAATCATTAGCATGAGTTTCACTCTTCATCTTTATAGTATGTAATGACAGTCTTAAATGCAAATATTAGAACATTTAATTCACATGCAAAATCATCAAAAAATTATAATTCACATTTCATGGCTTATACATGAATATGTATTCCATTCTTATTACAATGGAAATTCTGCACAAACCTATCCTGTGTTTTTATTTCATTTCTTGAAATGTACATATTCTACCAGCACTCTACTTTTAGCTTACTCATGAATAAGACAGAACTGGAAAGGAAAGGAACTATGGGTTGACCTATCTTGATCTTTCCTTCTATGTCATCACTTTTAGTGTAAATGGTTGGCTAATACAGAGAAGTGATAGGAATAAAAAGGAATTGGGCAGGATTCCTTGGGAGTTTGTGTTTCTTAGAATAATACTGCCTCTGTCTACATTCAAAGCAAGTTCTGGTCCAAATGGAAAACATGACCTCTTGGTGTGGTCAGTGCCACTCCTCCTCTTACTCCTTCATAGACTGAACACTTTTACCTTGCACTCCCTTTCTCTGAAGTCCCATGCATTGTGCCTCCTCCAGGACTCTGTGCCCGTGGGCCTTTAGGAAGGCTAAATGCAAATGGGACAGCAAGGAATGGTGCCCATGCATATTGGATGTGTCTCCATGTACATGCTCCATGGTCACAGTAGATTTCACTTACAAAATAGAAGTTCAAAGATAAAGTTATTAAGAATTTCAAGGCCCCAAGAACAGAGCATTAAATCAAGGATGGGCCCTCCACAGCGTGGCCCTGTGTGACTGCGCAGGTCACATGCCCATGGAGCTGTCCCAGTGCTTAACTCAACCTCATTTGAGATAAAATTTAATATTTTTAAATTATCAAAACACCACTTTTTTATTTCTAACAGAAACAATGCTCTGTTTACCACCGTTTCTCTCATTTAAAAATGCAACCCACATTCACACTTGTGGTTTAGTGTTCCAGTCATGAGCAACTGCGCTCTTCATTACCTAACCCAGTGCTTTTCAAGCTGCCTTAAGAAGAAGAGTTTTACCTTCCAATCCATCACCAACTGGTAATTTTTTAAAACAGAAAAGCACACACTTGAATATCCTTGTCATGTTAAATTGCTATAAAAGTATTTACGTGCCTGCTTCCTCTGTCTCAATTTATCTTGATGATGTTCAGGAACAAATAGTCTGCAAACCATACCACACTTTGAGTAGCATTGAAATTTATTCTAAGGGCTACCTAGTAATTGCATTTTAATTGTAAAGATGATTATTTTATGTTAGTCCCTAGTAATGAACTGATTAGAAATATTATGTGTCTTTTAATTCACTTACAGATAATAAAGGGATACATAGCTGCCATGTCTCTTCTACATTTCTATCTGATGAAGTAGTATTAAAGGATTTTTTTAAAAAATTAATTCTTGATAATCCAGAAACTGTTACCTGACTTACTTGAAATTATCTTTTATAAACAATAAAATAAAGTAAGGTTAGTTAATTAAAATTTTGCAAGTCAGCATTATATATTAAATACACAGTTTTTTCTTTGATTAGAATTCTCCTGGAGAAAAGCAAACAGACCCACTGAATGTCTCTGGGAAAATGCTGCTGGTTTCCCAGAGCCCTTTGGGATGTGCGACCTTTCTGTTCCTCTTTCTCCCAACGATAGACTCTCTACAGTGTTTTCTGCTGGTTGTTCCTTCACTTTCACTCCTGAGCTTTTTGGAAAACCTATCATTATTTTCCAAAATTTTTGGCAATTACTGCTATTAAATACAATTCATTTTCCTCAACATCCAATTGTTTGAGTCAAGTCTCATGTGCTCCCTAACACAGCCAGGCTGCCGCAGATAAGAAATGGGGGCTGGAAAGAGACCGGCAGAGATTTTCCAAGGGAACCAACTTGACTTTCCTGTGGTCACTCAGATGCCAAGTGTGTGAAAGATGTTGGGGAGGGATTGCTTCCTATTTCTAACACTATATTTTAAATGAGAGGTTTTTGCATTTTTAATGCTTAAGATACTTCTTGAAACATCAAGAAAGAATCTCTGAAAAGAAAAATACTTGTCAACTTTTCTCTATTAAGTTAGTGTGGACAGAGGGTTAGAGGGGGAAAATTAGAGAACAAGTTAATATTTAATAAGATCAAAAATTTAAACTATAAAAATGAAGTCTTGAAAATGATCTTGTGTAAAAGATCACCACCCACCAAGCATACCTTAAAGCCCAGCCATCACTGAAAATTTACCAAGAGTGAAGCAATTTTAAATTCTTTCAAAACCAAGTTAAATTAGATTAATTAGCGAGACCTTTTCTTGTTCCACAGAAGAATAATTATTTCTACATGTATCTAAAAGATATCAAAATGACTCAAGAAGTTTATATTTCCATAAAACTAATTTACTTTTTTATATTCAGGATTATCTTAGATTTTAGAGCTTTTACATATCTAAGAAGTATTAAAGCAATGCATTTTTATCAAACCACTTATTAATTTCAATTACTGTTGTAGTCTAGAAACTTCAAAACTATGATATCCAAAATACTACTAGAGCTATACTACATTAAATGGAAAAAGATATTTTTCTATTCTCTATTTTTAAAAAGAGAGAGAGAAAGAAATTCTGAACCATTTAAATAGAAGAAAATAAATTTAGCAGACACATTTATGTAAATAATCACTTCAGCACTAGCCAAAATATCACATGCTACAAATTTACTATCAATTTTGCACGGTTCCCTTGGATAGCTATTTAATATTTGATTGGATACACCAGAAGCATTAATTATACATATTTATTTATCTCTTATATTAAATTATGGTTCTAGGGAAATTGTGAAGCTGTATAATTTGTGAACATAATATGATATGAGTTATAGAATTAATAAATCAGACTAAGCAGGTTTATTTCTAATTTTTAGATATATTTAATGGTGCTACATAAAGCACAGGATATCATAAGGTGTCACAATATAATGCTGTAGAGAGTGTGATAGCTAGAAGACTAACTCTTCTACTGTTTCAGGGTCTGCTTCACTGACTGATCATAGCTGTCAAGGTCTTTATGGCCTAAGGGTCTTGCCCTTATTTGGGAAGATGAATGGAAAAACCCACTCAAGCATCCAAGGAGGACTCATTACAAAACCTACCCTCTCTCACATGCCACTATAAGAAAGTTTTTAAATTTTTTTTTTAAATATCTTTATTGATTTCAGAGAGAGTAAAGGAGAGGGAGAGAGAGAGTTAGAAACATCAATGATGAGTCATTGATCGGCTGCAGCCCACAACCTGGGCATGTGCCCTGACCGGGAATCGAACCCCGATCGCCTGGATCCTAGGTCGGCGCTCAATCTCAGCCACGCCTGGCCGGGCTGTAAGAAAGTTGTCATTAGAGTGCATGCCATTGGACTTCAAAAGAAGAAAGGTTTAGGAGAGAGACGGAGATAAAACACACTACTATAAATACAAATAACTAAACGTAAGAGAAACAATGGGAAACATCTAAAGTAAAGTTTCACCTTCTCCTTTGCATATGCTTCAGGTCGGCAGGTCCTATTCTCCTTCTCAAGGAATAGGCTCATGTTATAGGAACATGCCCTGGGAGTCTGTGCAAGACATGCCCAAGGAACCTGATATGTTGATGCTCTGAATAGAAAAAAGCCTGACATTTCTTCATCCCGACTTTACCGCTTATTAACAGTAGGGTCCTGTCAAGTCAGCATGGGGAGGAGCCCAAGGGCCCCATTCATTCTAAAGCTTCTTGTGTCTCCTCTATAAATCTCCCCTCCAGTCCTGCACGTGTCAAGCATGTCTGCTGCCCCCTTTCTCCCCTGCATTTCTTTGATGCCCCTTCCTTTGTAAGTCCACGTAAGGTCTGGGTAGCTCCCTGCAACCCCACCTGCGCAGCACTGAGGCGGGAAGGGGAGAAAGGGGGGACGCAAACAAGGTAGCCCACCAAGTGAAAGCACCCCAAACCTGTCAGCTTCTCCTCGCCCTGCTTCCTCTCTCTCACCAACGGCGCCAAGAATAGGACGGAGAAATTGAAATGCTTTCTCCTCTAAACACAAACCAGGAGCTGCGATGGCTCAATTTTCAAATGAGAAAAATAAAACATTTTTAAATTTTCCTAATTGGTTTAGGTGCTTTGTAGAATGAGAGCAGCTAATAAAATACTGGGAGTGCTTGACACAGACAGGATTCATGATGTTCGCCTTCCTTTCAGAGGCCTTTGAAAGTCTTCACACCTAAATGACATAACATAAAACTAAAATCTGAAGGAACTGTTAAACCTATTTATATAGACTAGACAGTTTTCTCAAGATTTATTTTTTTGGGTCTCTCAGACTCTGACTAGACCTCTGTCATCAGGTGTTAATTTGCACTTGAGAAGCCTCCAACCTCTCCAAACCTTTTTAAAATCTGCAAATTAAAGACATTTTAAAAGAATTCACATGATCTCATGTGGGCTGTGGCTTGATCTTGTTTGACATTCCTCAGCATTCTTTTCATAGCGGGTCAATGGCAGAGGGGCCGTAACCGATCTCGTTTCAGCGCTGGAAACGTGAGGCACTTTGCACCGGCTCAGTTCTGTTCGGTCCTGCTACTCCCATTTGTCAGTAGGTAAAAACTTTCCTCGCTCCCCAGAAGGCAGTACTTTCTGTGAATAGTCGCTTTAGACAAGCATTCATTGTTCAGAGGGCTTGATTCCTCACTGAGCAAAGCGACAGCATTATAAAGATGCCAGTTTAAATTTTTTTTTTAGGCTTGAATTTTTTCAAGCTAGAAAGGAGCCCTCACTGTGGAGGCAGTCATGAAAGAAAACCTCTTTCACAGCCCCTGGAACAAGTGGATGAAGAGAGTAAGAGTGAAAGTGCAAAGACTGGGAACCTGGCTTTTTCCCAAGAAACAGAAAAAGCCACAGTTAGAAGAAGTAATTGAACACTTTAGAAATCTCTTTGAAGAACTAATGCAGTGGAACTTTTTAAAATGAATTAAAAGGTAAATGCATAATAATTCCATGTAAGAAACATAAATGAATATTTGCAGTACTAAGTAACGCATTCATAAATGTTTAATGCAGTGAGACCTAGCAGTAGCACCCTTAGGTAATGTGTGTTTAGCACCGGCAATGTTGTTACTTGGAGGAGACAAATGAAAAACCTGGCAAAGTTTTACCTCTTGTTATTTTACATCTTGAATACTTTGCCTGATTCATGGCCCTGATATTAGCTGTATTGATCACACTTACTCGGTAGAATGTTGTGCACTTTCAAACTGAATTTTGAACATAGGCAAAATAAAAAGGTAAAATAATTAGACAACTACAAAAATTGTTCAAAAATTATTCATATTGCGACTGATACATTAAACAGTCTTGTATTTCACTTATAGTAACAGGAGGGGAAGTTGTATTTACAGGAAAAAATGTTGGAATAGATGTTAGCTCTGTTAAGAGAACACACAGTATGAGCTTTAAAATACCTGTTGCTACATGTGGTATTTTTTGATAAAAATAATATGAAAATCATTGATAATTGAAGAACTTTCATATAAAATCAAATGTGTGTAGAGGACAGTAGGGGTTATGACCTAAAAATAAAAAAGCCTTGAGTGTTTATCAAGCTGAAGGAGAATGTGTTGTCTGCTAAATGTGGTATAAGATGTTATGTATTTAGTACATAGGATCAGGCACCAGCAAACCTCCCTAATATCCCAATGGTTTCTTTGTGCCAGATTTCCCTGGGCTCATTTTTCCATATCCAGCTAAAGTGACCCCATCCAAAGGAAGCCAGAAAATAACGTTAAGCCCACCACTTGCATACATACACACCTGCACACATGCATACCTGCTCACCGGCACACTTGCACACATGCACACTTGTACATGTAAATACTAGAGAGCTAATATCATTCTACTTTGGAGCAATGATTTTACACTGGACCATGTAGATGCTGCAGAGGAATAAGAGCGACCTAGCATACAGGCATTTAAAGAGAAATAACTCTGATGTAGTGGAACGTGACAGAATCCAGAATCAGAAAAAAAAATCAAATAAAAATAACAGAACCTTTGGGTTGGAAAGAATTTAAAAAATCATCTGAGCCTGGCCGGATGTGGCTCAGAGGTTGAGCATGGACCTATGATCCAGATCACAGTTCGATTCCCGGTCAGGGCACATGCCCAGGTTGCGGGCTCGATCCCCAGTCTGGGTCGTGCAGGAGGCAGCCTATCAGTGACTCTCTCATCACTGATGTTTCTCTTTCTCTCCCTTTCCCTTCCTCTCTCTGAAATCAATAAAGGTATATTTTTAAAAAATCATCTGAGGCCTATTTCTGACTGCCATTACTGTGGAAGACTACTGATTTCTAGCTTTTGTTTAAAATTTAGTTTATAGAATAATTTTCCAGCCTGTCCCGCAATATGTTCGTATGGAAAAATGTTATCCTTTTTTTCTTCTTTTTTTTCCTTCAAAATGTGAAGATAAAGCAATGAGACTAATTTCTTTTGTGAGTCATATTGATCTCTAAAAACAGTTCCTAAAATGGAGTTGCTAAAATATTCTACAGCATGGAGCCTGGTTGGAATAGGCTAATTGAAGTGAATATTCTGAACCGTATCTCAGTACTCATTTTATAGCTATATCTCTATAGAAGCTGAACTTTAATACTAAACTTTGGTAACTTTAATACTAGAAGACATACATAAAAGCACATTGTGTCTATTGTTTGCATAGAACAATAGCATAATTTCTTTATTAGTGTATGTCCCTTTGTGAAAACAGTCTGACAAAATTTCATCTCTTCATCTTGCTCTCACTCAGTTATCTAAACACAGGAAATGGTTCTGATCTGAATTAAAACTCTTTGTTTAGTGTCAAATTGAGCAGATAAAAACTCACTTATGAAGAGCCTTCTTGTGAGATAAACTCTTTAATACAATAACTATCTAATCCCAGAATATTCCAAAGAATGTGAGCACCAAGTTAAATTCATTTCCAGTACCAAAGAATATTTCAGCGATAACATTTATATACTAATTTAAATGTAATTTCACAACAGAAAACACGGAATCATTAAACACACAAAGATTATGTTGACATGTTCAGTGTTTCTAATATCATTCACATATTAACATAATGTTTAAAATAATGACTTAAATGTTTGGGTAAACCCCTTATCACTTTAATCCTATTAAATGTTATTTGTAACTTGCGGCACACTCAGCATCTATAGAGACGTCACTAGCTGGACATTTGTTGCACCTGAATCATGAAACTCAAGGAATAGAAAAGATCTTTTATTAAGATTTAACATTAAAGCAGAGAATTTAAAAAACTAAATGTGTTATTTTGCTTTGCTTTGATTCGTTTTTGCAAAAGTGTTCTAAAAAGCCACAAGCATAAAGGTGTGAGTACACATTACAGTGTACTTTATATCTAATATATCTAATGAGAATTAAACTTGAAACTCCCTAGTAATCCCATGGGATGTTATCATGGCTTTACAGAAATAGGAGAGGCCATAATAGCTTTTTCTGTTTCATTTTAGAATTTACCTATTATGGTACTTTAATATTAATTATTAATTTAAGTATTAATCTACTTTACTATAGTGTTGTTGAAGCAGATTCTACAACATATTTTCATATATATTCTGATACTTGACCACATTTTCTGTTAAGAATGAATTTATCATCTATTGTTCTTTAAAGATCCCATGGCATTTCTTAAGCTCTGTTCTCATTGGAGATTGGTAAAGTCCAATAACCATACAATATAGTATTATCTTAGAAATCATTAATTTATTTCTTATCTAGGTATGTTTAACATTTCTAGTTTCTCATGGGTCTCGTTTTATAAATTATTTCACTCTTTGCATTTCTCTTCACTTTATATTTTCATTGACCAAAGAAGCATCTGCATCTTATCTGCTTAGTTACCTGTTTCTTATCACCTTAAAAGTATGGCAAGTCTCATGGAACATTCGATGCTTTTCTATATTATTCTTTTCTCTCTCTTTCTTTATTTTGTGAAAGTGGCCTGCACTATGTGTTCTTGCTCTTCATTCTAATGGTGTCTACTCTACATGGTTAATGTTATTTATACGGTAATCCTCTCCTCTCAGATTCTGATGATCTAATTATATTTAATCATCAGCACACTCAGAAAGCTCTTAGCCTCCCCTGTTTTATTAGAAGCACTCTTTAAGAATATGTAGTTCTTTCCAGGATACTAAAAAGAAAAATGAACCAATGCCACTTTTGAGTTACATAAATTATAGGCACTATGGATTATCCAGTAGCCAGAGATATCATTATATCGTATGTGATCTATATCCTGGACATCAAGTTGATCTTTACCATTCCCATGGAATAGCTGAATTAATTTAATAATTCTAACTTATGAATGTGCCATGGTTATAATAATCTTATGATAGTGTTCAAAGTGACTTCACTTAAATTATCTCTTTTAATACTGGGGAGGAAGGAGATGAAGCAGCTGGCTTATGAACCATTCACTATTATCATGAAGGAGCAGAAGTAAGGATGCTATAGGGAGGGACAGGGAACAGGTAATTCAATATAATCTCTTTGGAAAAAGCTGAAAGCTGGATCTCTTGGTAATGAACTAATGCTATTTAAGGAACAGGGAACCTTATCTGTGGAGTGTTGTTAGCATTGTTTAAGATTGCTTATGGCAAATAAACCCATAATTTGTCACTTTATGGAGCATGAGACATATGGAAGTTTGACGACTATCTGAGGTGTCAAGTAGATGTTTTATGACCTAAATGCCCCACTCCTTGTGTGAGACAAGTGAAGGCAATGAAGCACTACAGGGTTGCAGGTGGAAAATGTTATAGATCCAGTGAGTATAGACAGTGGGGAGCAATCAGTTTTCCCTTTGAAGAGAGAATTGGGGAAGGATCCTGCAGATGTCATCAGTATACTGTGCACAAGGCAGATGCACCAAAGTACCCCAGCCAACATCATGGAGAGTAGGGTACAAAAACTGTGAATGTATATTGAGACTGGCAAGGGGACAAATCCATATAATTAAACCAAAATTAAGTAATTTTTTGTTTGTTTTTTAAACTCACTGGAAAAACCTCAAAGTGAAATAGTGCTATGGCTTGATTGTTTGAATCATCAAACTCTTTGTTCCATTATCAGGATTGCCACATGTCTAGATCCATTTACAACCTAGAATGGAACAATTGCTGCAAAGTGCATAGGAGATATGGGGTGAGAGATCCAGAAATACTGGCATCAAAGTGGAACAATTACGCTATGTTTTCATTAGCTCAGGTTAACCACTAGTGGAGAAGTTGCGTGTCCACGCTGGCTGGCTGTGATAGGGAACTCACCCAACACCTCACTGTTAATGTGATTGCGATGGCATTTGACCTTGGGAAACAAGTTCTCTGTGAGCTGACTTCTGCAGCATGGCCTATCTGCTGGATGAGAGCTGAATGGAAGTCACAGCAGGGTACAGTATCATGTGGAATGTGATGCTGAGGATCGATCATACCACATTGGCTATGCTCAAATAGGATGGAACTGACAAGCAAATACATGGTAATGACAGCAATGGAAATATGAGAGGGCTGATGGCATCGTTAGAACAAGGAGCTCTTTGCAGAGTCTTCTCATTTCCTATGGTAGAAGACCTCCACTTTGAAATAATTTTTTTTTTGGTTCTCAACACACACATTTACCCACATTCCCCAAATTGTGTATGTAAAAGTAATTCTAATATATAAAAATGGTTGGGTCCTGAATAAATCTGATTTATTATCTGTGATGCTCTTGGCTTGTTTATAACCAAGGTCCTACCCTTTCTTCCTCTTTATTTTTCATTATAACACACACACACCACTCCACCTCCTTCCCACTTCAGTCTATATTACGGATATCTAAAGCTGAATGGCTAGGTAATCATACAATTAAGAAATCTAGTGTGCAGCCAAAACAATGAGGAAGATTATTTAATTTATGAAGAATTGTGATATAGAACAGTAGTTGTCAAAATATGTTCTTAGATTGACTACATCAGTACCCTCTAGACATAAGAATCTCCTAGACTGTAAGAACATAGATTGCTAGGCTTCAACACAGATTTGGAGTAGAGATCAAAAAGACTTTATGTTTAGCAAGTGTTCCATGTGACTTCTAAAAGTAATAATTATTACAAGACTAGATTAAATATTTCTGGAAAAGTTGTTAGTGTCATATGAATGCTTTTCCTTTCTTTCTATCTAAGTTCACTTGGGTGACTTATGAAAACCTTCTGAGCCTTAGTTTCTTTATCTGTAAAATAGAACAATTAAGTTGGATGGTCATGGAGGGCTAGCCCAGGTTTTATTAGTAGAATTCATTGTCTAGTGGTTCAGTTTAAGTGTTTTAAAATGAACTATTCAAACAAACAATGCTCTCTTAGAGGACTTTTCCCTGTGATTCTGTCATTTCTAGTGTTCTCTGGGGAGACATCTATAGCCACAAGAGCAACAACACTTGGGGAAGAAAAAAGTATGTTTAGTGAGAGGAATGCCAATGGTTACAAATTCCTGGCAACTTCCTCAGTTCTCTAAGGAGTTGGCTACTCCATCTAATACAATGGGATGTGATCAGTATGTTAATTAACAGAGTATTGTTGTGTCTCTTTGAGCTGCAAGTCTATTAATTTTCTCAGGAATTTATATGCAGTTTAAAGAATTTTGAATTAAAAAAAAAGATATTTGCTTTGTTTTCTGCAACATTTTCCCTCTAGAGGATATGTATGCAACGAATAGCCACAAAACTGCTATAGGTTTGTTATTTTAGGTATAAGCCATATACCTAAAATACTTTGGTTGAAAGTGTAGTCCTCTATCTGTCACAAATTACAAAACTGATAGAAAATCTTCAGTGAGAAGACTTAACAATTATGAGCTGCAAGATAACAGAAAGATAGATTGTTGTCACAAGATAATGGCCACTGACTCCAAGATAAATATCAAGGCAAAGTCATGGCAAAGTCTCACCATTTATCAAACGTAAACATTGAAGAAAAGTAGGACACATTTATCAAGCAACTGTTCTAGTCCAAAAATTTTATTTTTCTCATCCTGGCTGATATATGATTTAGATGCTGTCCTTTCACCTGCCAGATGTTTGCACAGCTAAATGATTTGGGTCACTACTGCATTATTTAGGGTTATATAACCTTGAATTTTGAATGATGATTTCATTTAGTCCAAGAAATACAATAAGAAAACAATGTAGAAAGTAATTGATTTGGCTTACTTTTAGTTTCTTTTTTCTTTCTACTTAGAATTTTCTATGCCCTCATACATTTCCCAAAGGTGATTTAGTATGGTTCACATTAAAATGCATATTCAATAGATTAGTAGGATAGAAATTCAAATAAAAAGCTAAGACCAGGGAGAATTATTCTCAAAATTATTTTAATATAGGCCTAACAATTCTAACAAGTACACTGAGTGCTTCTGCAGCTCTTACTCTCTGATATGTGTGTGCTATCGAACCACAGGTCTGGTATATCATTTTGATACTTGACAGCTCTGTTGTCATCCATAGTCATTTATACCTATTACCACTTCTAAATTACTGTAAAAAGAAGCCACCATTCTCTTAATTTAACATGTTATACATTCCAACCATGATGGTGAGTTTAGAATCCATTTAACTTCTTAAAAGAATGGGGTCTATAGGCCAGCTTTCTCTAACACAGAGCAAGGCCCCAGTAATTAGTAAGCTGAGAGAGTATGAGAAAATCTTTCTATAACTGATACAAGCATAAGTGTATAAATTTTATTTTCATATCTACTTGAGAATGGAAATTCTTATAGACATGGTAAAGGTTTTTCCATTTATTCCCTAAACATTCAAGGCACTTGAGTATGCTGTACTCTTTCCAGAATCTTGCCCGATTCCTGCACTTTTATACTTTTCCTCTCAGTGTGAGAGGATACTAAAGGAATTCATGAAAATTATGAACAATAAAATATGGTTACCTAAAAGCTTTTCTTTTTTTCTTCACTGCTTCCTTCCTTCATTTATGTGTTCAACCAAAATTTATTGAATAGCTACCATGTGTGGAGTACTGTATATTGTTAAGGTAAAAATAAATACAGATGAATGAGACACAATCCCTCTCCTGAGGAATTCCTATATATATATTAAGCTGTGGATATATGTGTGTGTGTGTGTGTGTGTGTGTGTGTGTGCATATATGTTTAGGTAAGGACATTAGTTTAGCATGATGGAGAGCATATGAATGGTGTAGGGTTAAAGAGTAAATGTGAAATGTAAGAAAACATACAACAATTTTAGAATATAAACGATCTTGTGTACTTTGCTGAGGAGTTTGAATTTTATCCTGTAGGGGGGAAAATGTCATGGGAAGATTTCCAACATAGGGAAAGTGAAATCATGTCTGACTATATTGAAGGCAGCATGAAAACAATATATATTGGAGATGGCAAGTGTTTGCCACACTTTAAGAGTTGGTGGTTGCTTGAAACAACAAATGTGGAGGCCAGGGAAGGGGGTGCAGGGTGGAGGTAAATGGGGGGAAAACGAGGACATCTGTAATACTTTTAACAAATGGGGAGTAGAGGTGATGGGAAGGACATTAACTAAGGATGTGAAAGACCAATTGACAGGCCTTGGTAAATTATTTAGGACTATAAGAGGAAGGAATGACTCAAGGAATGACTGTGTTTAGCTTGGAAACATAGAATTGCAGTTTAAAGAAAAACAACAGACTTTGTGGTGAGACTCTAAAACTGTTTTCACCACTTTTCATTTTATCAGTGTGACCTTGAATAATTTGCCAAAACTCTTTATGCCTAAATGCTCTTACTTGTCAACAGCTATAATTACTTTTACCTCATAGGATTGTTATGAGGATAAATGAATTAATACATTCAGTGGTGCGTGGAGTAGAGTAAATGTTGAATAAATGTTTTTCTTCTAATTATTATTATTGAATCACTGTTATTATCATAGAACATCATTATCGTCAACTGATGTCATGATGCCATTACCCAATATAAAGAATTCCAACAAACATGGTCTTGAGAAAGACATAACATCCCATTTTGGACTAATCAAACATTTTAGTAAAACATCTAGGTAGAAGTGACAAGAAGATAGTTGGAAATGCAGTTCTGGAAAGAGATGATAACTAATATATAAACTTGGCGGTCAACTGTATACAGGTCACAGCTGAGGCTGTGAAATAGTTTGGATTGTCAAAGGAACACTATAAGAAAAGAAAGTAAGGACTGGTTAATCACAAACAAATTAGCTGTCATGGAAATACCAATACATATTCAAGCGACGGGTAAAAGATGAGCCATCGTAGTAGCCTGAAGATCAGTCAGAGACATAATGAAAGAATGTGGGTAAATGGGTCAGGTAACCAAAGAGATAGAACTCAATAAGGAAGAAGCTGAAGAAAACTACATTGTCAAGTTGTGAAAATAAGATAGAGCCTAAAGGGTACTCACTGGAATTAAACAAATGATTATTGTGAATGAAGTAATTAACTACTATGATCATTGAGAAATCACTGGTGACATAGAAAGTAATTTTCATACTGTTTCTATCACACTGATTGACATGTGAATACATTGAATTTAAGTATTAGATTAAAGAAAGCAGTTTAAGCTACGTTAGATATGCAATTCACATTTCAGTGGGTTGTTATTAATG
This sequence comes from Miniopterus schreibersii, assembly GCF_964146895.1. NCBI lineage: Eukaryota > Metazoa > Chordata > Mammalia > Chiroptera > Miniopteridae > Miniopterus > Miniopterus schreibersii. The sequence goes on from NC_138107.1 coordinate 46,751,185, forward strand.
AGGAAAGCTATGCTTTGGTAAAAATATAATTGTAGACATATTTTCTATTAAAGTGAATTATATGCCATGTGAATTTACTCCCATGCTATTCTTCACACCATTGTAAGGGTAGATGAGTCGGCAGATTTCACCCAGAGATTTAGGAACAAAATACCCATTTATGAAGAACCTAAGAAGATTAACTGGGAGGAAAAAAAGAAGTAAAAATTTTGAGTAAAATAAATTGAATACAAGCAAATTAAATGCCAAAGAGTTCCTGTGGGCAAATAATAATCAATTAGATATTATAGTGGTAAAATGATTCTATTTACAGGAGCAAATATGAAATATTATAGCTAAGATTCATCTTAAAAAGAAATGAATGAGAACTGTAATATTTTGTGTGCCATAATGGAATGAATAAACAAATTCCTGAATGGAAAGTTTGGAAAAAAATTATTTACTTCCAGATTTTTTTATATATTTAATTTAATTTTAATCAAAATCCCAATCAGATACCTTTAGGAAATTTAAAAATCAATTCTAAAATTCATCTTATTAAACAACTTTTGGTAACATAACTTGGAGAAAGATGAGTAAATAAAAAAAATTTGTAAAGCACATTTAAACAATAATTAAAACTTAAAAATCAATTTAAGAGAAATAAAAATGTCTCAATAGACACAGTTCATAAATAAGTTATAAATTATTCATTAATTTAGAAATATAGTAGCTAATGAAATAAAGAATAACTTTATTAATAATTAAATACATGCAAATTAAAAACACAATGAGATTCTTTTATTTTTTTGATTAGCGGATATGTGAGGGGCACTTATTTTATTAAACAAAACTAATAATGTGCTCTGAATGTTTGTAGTCTTTGTCCTATAATTACATTTCTATGAAGCTATTTTAAAGATATTAAAATATAAAAAGTCATTTATTTAAACATGCTTATTAAAACATTATTCATAAAATAGCAAAATATTGGAAGCAACCTAAATGTCATAAAACAGGAAAGGTTAATTATGACAGTTCATATTATATAATATTATGCCAGCATTAAAATTATAATTACATGTCAAGTCATTATTACAAAAGTTTGAGTAAAAAGCTGGATGCAAACATATATATGCAATTAGATTTAAACCAGAATATATGTAATATATCCCAGATATTCTTTAAGCCATTTTTCTCTCGAGATCTGAATTATTCATTGCTTGGCTAAGGATACAGTAATCTGAATAGAAAAATTGAACTGTACATAATTAGAGGCATATCAGATAGCTATAACTCTGCTCACTTAAATTGAGTGCATACATTTCATATTACTGCCCAGACTAAAATAAATATGAGCACTTTACAAACTTAATTGACCAGAAATAATATTAAAACAATGTTGGTCAATTAAAGTAGCTAATGTAGATAGGATAAAATTTCATTGACCTCTAAGCTTACATTTTATGAACCAATTGAAAGTAAGAAATTCAAAATGTTTAGAGTGGTTTCTAGAAGCAGAACAGGTGGCCCAGTCTGACAGCTGATGTGTCTACAGTAGTAAACTGCAGGTTGGGATTGCTCTTGAGGAGCAGGCATTAGAGCAGCATCCTTAAGTGAGGATTTGTGTGGACATGTCTCGGCAAGCAAACTACCCCAGACTGGATTTGCTCTATTTGTCTTGCAAGAGAGAGTGTGTTCTGGAAGGTGGGTGTTCTAAGAAGGGTGAAGATGAAGAACATGTTGTGGAATGAAGAATTTAAATCAATTTTCAGACATCTGCCCACATATCATGATTATAACTTTTCTGATATTTCACTGAAATAAACAATCCAAAGAAAATAATTCTGGAAGTAAAAATCGGTACTGTTTATAAGCAGATCAATTTTGCAGAAAATGAAGTTTGTCATTTTAGTGAAGAGTGTAAAGAGCACTAAGCCACAATTCCAGACACCTGGAAGCTGTCCCAGGTTAACCGTCTCCACAAAAACAAACTTGCGCAAGATTCACAGTTTACAGTTTCCTCAACTGTAAAATAAGGGATTTGTTTTTAAATTGTCACTAACATCCCCTCTATTCTGAAGTTCCTATGACCATAATTCCAATACAGTGACTCCACAATTAAAGCAATAATAACGGTTAATTTCATTAATTGTTACTATTTAGCTAAGTGAGATACAAAATATTTCCTATACATTATTCTATTTAATCATTGTAATGACTTTGTAAAATAGATTCTATTATTAGTTATATTTTTAATGGGAAACTAAGGATTTAGAGAGGTTAATTAACTTGCCCAAGGTCATGTAACTGCAATTGGCAAAGTAAGGACTCAAACCCAACTGACTGAACCCCAAACTCAGCCATTACACAACTCTTCCTCTCCATTTCTTCCAGTATCTTACTTAAGCAACCAGAGGATATTAACATCTTGTTGCAAGCATCTAGGTTCATTAAATTTACTGGATGTAAGAAGTTGTGTCTTACTCTTGTTATTTTCTGCAGCATCTAGTAGATTGTCTTACAGATATATCTTGGTTGAATACACTGAAACACAGTAATTTTCTCTCCTTATACACAATTGTTGGGATATTTAAAAAAATAAATGAGAGGAGTATGTTGAAAATTAGCAGTCCATAATGGCTTGACATAAGCAATTTGCTATAAGCTCGGCACATAACTTCAACATTGTATTAACACAGTTACTTTTATAGTGTCTTTTTCTGCCATAATTTTTTATAAAAGGACCACATTTTTCTCTCGAACAAAGTTCACTGGTTAATTCATTAGTGAAAGACAAAATTTTCTGAAGCCATCGTTTTTCACTATATATTTTAATTAAGATATTTTGATGTAAGAAATGCACAAATGCAGCTAAGTAAAGTTTATGGTTACTCTAAATATAAGAAAAAAACTGGCTAACAGATACTTTTAGTATTTTGAACAAATCGAATTATATGCCACCGATAAAACTTTATTTTGTAGGTACACTGAGGCCAGCACTATCTAGGCACTGGGGTTACAAAGAGGAACCGGGCGCTCTTCCTACCCTTAGATCCTTTCAGGTTAGTGGAGAGGCGCACGTGAAGGATCAATCAGAAAAGAAGACAAATGCTGCCACTTGTCACATAGGCACAGCACGTTATTGCTACCTGGGCGCGGTGGGAGGATGGGAATCTGGGCACCTTCACTGAGAGGAGACTTGGTCCTTCCCTGAAGGAGCATTGAAAAGAGGGAGGGTGGTTTTATTAGTAAACGTACAGGTCAAGTAAAGGCTAAAGGTCCTTCGGTTCAGAGTAGTCAATAGGAAATAAAGGTCTGATTGTCAAGAGTGAGGTTGAAATTGAAATTCAGGAAAATTGAAATATGGGAACACTCTGTATAATCTTTGCAACTTTTCTGTAAATCTAAAATTATTTCAAAATAAAAAGCTCACTTAAAACCAAAAAACCCCCACACAAACACAAAAACAAATAAAAAAGAGTGAGGTTGGGCTAGAGAAATGCGTTGAGCATCATCAATATCCAGCTATTAAAATCGTTGCACTGCATGAAGTCAATAAAGATATATTTAAAAAATAAAAAATCAAAAAAAAAATCGTTGCACTGCATGAGAAGCAGAGCTAGAAAAACTGACGTGGAAATGCACAATGGGAACAGGCAAACTAAACTGAAATTCCCTGTGATTTTCAGCGTTACAAAATTATAGTACGCAGCTTGTCCACTGATTTTAAATCCTTCAAAATTTAGGCTTTGTAATTAAAATAATGAAAGAATCTTTACTGGTTAAAACATTGCAAACCATTTGTCCAGATGGCTATTAGCTCGGAAAACTTATCTCAGTGAATATTTGCAGTGGCTGATTTTTCACGTAGAATTTATACTGCACCAAACAATATTCACACGGTCCCCAGCCTTAAGAATGTAGCCTGCCTGGCAGCTGCTGCTCATGGGCCATTAGCTCTGCAGTTTACATAAAAGGCAATGGTATCTGTTTTCTTTGGTTTGTTAAAATCCAAAACATAGCATTTAAAAATCAGTCATTTTCTGGAAGGAAGGCAAAGGCATAAATGAAAGAAAGAGTTGTTAACATGAATTTCCCAAAGACGTCTAGTTTATTGACATCTAGTTAGGAGTCAGATTTTCATTTAATTAGAAGGTTCTTGGAGGAAATTAAAATTAGCCTTCTGACATATCACTATTCTTTGTAAAAGGGTCAGGACCATAATTGCTCTCACCTAGTATTTCACAGATATTTCCTAAAAAACATTTCAGAAGGAGCTTCTTTGTTCTTTTGAACATTGGAAGTCAAAAACAAGGTCATTTAAAAACAAAGTAGTCGCTGACATAACCACATTTTTTTATAAGAAAAGGATTTTCACTACTAAAAATTTTGCAACTAAAAATTTACTCTTGGAATTATATCAAATATTGTAAACCGTATAAAATATAACCAATAAATAATTAGATTTTAGTTTTTAGACAGTGCTTTTATATATGTATAAGGTATCCCAAAAGATATATACACACTTTAATAGCTGATAGCTCAATTTTTAAAATGAAATATATTTTAATAAACACTGCCTTTATAGTTTTCAAAGTATGTGTGTACATTTTTTTAGGACACCCGATATATATATATAAACTTGCCTTATAGAGAAGATTCAGCTACTGTCAGAAAGCTTTTATATCACATAAATCAAAAACACTACAGAAAGTTGGTTGTGTCAGGAGTCAAGTTTGAAACTAATGATGGTGAAAACTGTAAACAGTGGAAAACAATCGAGGTTGCATGTTCTCCTTGGATACACCAGTAATGGAGTCATTGATCAGGATTTGATGCAAAGTAAAGTTGAGAAAGCATGGAATCCCCAAGTATTAACTTTTCACCATTTCGTGTTTAGCATCAAAAGAAAAATGATGGGAATTCTGTGTTTCAGAAAGAAATCCCACTTTTCTGAAAAACAAATATATGAGTTTTCTTTCCTGCAGAAACAAGTTTGACAAATATGAAAACTCGAATCATGCATAATTTTTATTTTTTAACTCTTAGTAATTCATTCATTTCATTATATTTTGAAAGGAGAATTAATGGATCAAATAGTATAAAGACTGGAATATTCTTGTAATATGAATGTGTGTGAGTATAATAGAAATCAAAACACATTTTAAACCTTTAGATTTTTCAAACTACCAGTCTTACTCAGTTGATTGCATCATCAGTTGAACATTAATATCAGCTGATTCCTTGAATTTCATTTCAAGTGAAGTCCACTGACTGATTTGACACTAGCTCAATGAAAGAGCCTTGCAGGATAATAAAGTTTAATATGTACATTAAGTTAATCAAGAGAATGACATTTCTTTTCTCCTCCTACATATTTTGGAGTGGAAATTAACCAACACTTATAGCCCACAAATAGCCTGTGGTTAGAGCTGCCTTTGTTCTTCTACCTCTTAAAACCTACCAGAAAAGGACACTTACGCCAGCTATGCTATTCGCACTGTCACCAGCCTGTGGTGGACTATAAATGATGAAATGGCTGGGCCGGTGGTCTGAAGCGAACTGTGATGCAGGGCATTCTGCTGCTGGATAGCACTCCCTTGGGATTCAGAAATAGCTCAGATTGTTGGTAACTTTCATTAGGCATGGGTACCAAACAAAGAAAATTTGCATTTTCTACACCAAATGGTATTTTTTAAATGATGTTGACATTTCAGGAAATATAGAGAGACTATTTTCTTTTGGGATCGGATCTAAAGAAGGAAAAATTAATAGGGATTATTAAGCTATCTACAACATGTCAAGGGTGGCAAGTTCACGAAATACGTAGTCTTATTGGTAATCTGGAAATAACTTGAGGGTTTCGATTCTCTGCTAAATTAATTTATCCTACCCGATGAATATAAATTACAGTCTTTCTTCATCCAAGCAGACAAATATCCACATACTTTTTGAGTTTTCACTTAAAATTTGTTTTTTAGTTAGGTCCATTTGAAGGATGATATTATTTATAATTTCACTATATGGGATAGAATTGGCAAAATGACCTGTTTCTTTCATTTGAAAATTGAAGTGCTGACACTAACATATGCTTAGCACTGGCTTCATAAGTATAAAATAAATTATTGACAATGAATTATACTGTTTATATATACAAAAAAGAATGAAATCTTGTTATTTTTCAACAACATAGATGGATCTAAAGGGCATTATGCTAAGTGAAATAAGTCAGACAGAGAGAGACAAATACCATATGATTTTACTTACATGTGAAATCTACAAAAAAGAAAACAACTGAATAAATGAAACAGAAGCAGACCCATAAATATAAAGAATGAGGTGATGGTTGCCAAAGGGGAGGGGGTGGATGATAGGGAAAATATATATACATGCTTAGCCCCTAATAAAATGAAAATTTTGAATGGGCAGTTATAACATTGTTTTGTGTTTGTGGTGTTATTTCCCCCAGGGCAGCTGAAGTGCTTCTAACAGTAGTTATTTTGTCTTCAGATTCAGCACACGAAGCGCTCTGCAGCAGATAGTTAGCCTTGTTTCACAAGTTGGAACATTTAGTCAGGTTCATGTTCATATAATCAAAAAGCCCGTAATAAGGAAACATTGACTGTTAGTTTACTGATGACTCTCTTCATTCTTTATTTTATTTGTAAAATTTTGATCCAACAGTATACCAACTTAGCTTAAAACCATTAAATAGAGCAACAAGTCTAGTGAAGAATAGCTGTAGTTCCTTCACCAGGCCTTTCTTCCCCAAGGTTGGCACCCCCGAGACATAATACTCCCAAATATACAGCGGCAGACATAGTTCTCATACAATTTTATGTAGCTATGAATTAATCAGTGTTCGTGTTAGTTTTTGCCTTCGAGTTATGGTGAGACCTGGATCCTTACAACCCCCATACACATACCCATTCACACACAAGTCCCTTTTATACAACCTCCTAAATGACTAATATCACAAACTTTAATTAGTTGTTAGTTTTTATATTATTATCATTATGTAGATAGTCATTCATGATCTAAATTATCCACTATAATTTTTTGTACAACTTTTTATTATTATTGGAGTTAATTTTTTTATCAATATATATGGGCTTCCTATGTAACTATTCCTTACTTTCCCGGTTGATTAAACCTATCAAAGCCTTTTAAAATAATTTGTAAAAATTAAATATTATATAATTTATCAGCTTCCCCCCACCCCTTTATCTTTTTTACTGTAGCACTCTTCCTTTTTCCCGACACACACTCAACTAATAATTTGATTAGTTGTAGAATTCCCTATTGACAATAATTATCCCTCAGATTTTAGTGTCTCTTGATAGCCAGTGTTTTCTTCTTAGAATTCAGTAGCTGTTACTTTTTCTGTTCCCTTTTATTCTCCCTGCCTTCACACCCCTTTGTTGTCTTTATCCCTGGAGTTCTGAAATTTTAAGACAATGCACATTGTTGTGAATTTCTTTTTTTTTTTTAAATTGTCTTAGGTATTCAATGAACCTTTGCAATCATGCCCTTAGTTATTTTCTTGTTGTGTTAAAAATAATTTTTAATTTTTTTTTTGTTTTTTCTGGAATGCTTGTGATTCAGATGTTGGACCTTCGAAATTGACTCTAATTGTCTTATTTTTATTTCAACATTTTTCCAAAAAAAAATTATTGATTTCAGGGAGAGGAAGGAAGGAGAGATAGAAACATTGATGAGAGAGAAACATCACCTTCTGCTAGGGACTGAGCCCAATACCAGGGCATGTGCCCTGACTGGGAATCCAACCATGACCTCCAGGTCCATGGGCCGATGCTCAATGACTGAGCCACACAGGCTGGACTCTTTTTCTCTTTCCTTATCATTCTTTATTCTGGAAGATTTCTGCAACTTTGTTTTCCAGATTTTCTGTTGGAAATTTAATTTTGGTAATATTTGCTCTTTGGCTGCCCTAGCTTCATAGCATTCTACTTTTGTTTCACAGATACATCTTTTATAACTCTGAGATATTTGCTTATCTCTTGTGATCCTTTTTCCAATGTGCTTTCTTAGATCTCTTTTTTCATATAGAAGCTAACCAAATGCCACATGATCCTTAGTTATGCATTCAAATTTCAGGATTAACACCAACCAAATAATATTGAAGTTCTTAGTATATGAATAGAATTTGATTTGCATCATTTACAATAAATTGCTTTTTTCATTGGAAGACATCAATATTCAGATGACTACTTTCCATTCTCAGCCATGCAGTTTCTGAAAAGAAGACTCCTCAATCTCCTTCCGGGGAGGTATGTGCCTGTGGCTGAAGGTCTGTAATCAAAGGCTTTCAGACTCGCACCACATCCTATATTTGGCCCTTGTCTTCACCTCATGTCTTCACTCTTCTCAGTGTCCCTATGTTAAGAGCCACTGTGACTTAATTTCTCTTGAAAATAGACACTTGGTTTGTTTTCCTTGTTGGCAGACACCTTGTTTTTAAAGGTGGGGAAGCAGGACTAGAAAACATCAGATTTACATGCATTCTTTCAACCAGGCCTCGATTTTAAATAACTTCAAACAATACCAGGTGTCTCCTAACACTGATCTTCCAGGATACCATGGTGACATTGACCAGCTGCTTACTGTTCTCCTTCTGTCTGGACATTTAGATGGAAGCTTCCCCCATGAAGCTAATTCAGTTGCTACTCTTTCATTACCCTTTTATTCCTCCTGAATTTGTTCCTCCTGAATCTCAACTGCTGATATTCCTCTGTTTCCTGTTCTCTTTGAATGTTTGAAATCTTTTTATTCCTTTGCAGTTATTTTGGTGAGGTTATTGGAAGTAGAGAAAGTAAATGTATGAGATCAATCCACCATTTCTAATGGTATGTTCTTTATTAATTTCCAGGTATTGGCACCATCAATTTGCCTTTTAATATACAGACAAATGTTACTGAGGACATTTAAGATGATAAATTCCATCATTCTACAATTTATTTCTGTGTAAAAATATAACCTCAGTCTGAAAAAGGAAAAGAAGCAGACCTGAAATTTTAGTCCATAATGTGTGTGAAAGTAATAAGAATTGTCCTACAATAAGAAGTTAATGAGGGAGTCCTTTGGCATAAAGAGGATGACAATGATATATTTGAATAATTTAGGAAGCAGTAACTAGTTGCTAAATTTAATGAACTTTGAGAAAATGAAGGGTCGTTGTGGCAAAACAAAAATAGGTTCAGTTTACTGAAAAATGGAGAAGCAGTAATGATCCTCACTTAAGGGAAAGCCCTCCCCTTTACAACAGTGATCTGTCAATGTTATAGCTGTACTTTAGGCTGCAGAGTAAACCCAGGCCATTAAAAATCAAAAGAAACACAAATTTGCTTGTACTCATGTGCTTAAAATGTTTTCAGAATTGTAGTTAAAAGAACCATCATGAATTAAATATTCATTGAATACACATTTAACATTTTGTTTATTATAATGGTTGCTGTGATCTATTTCTCTGTAATTCTTACAAGTAAAGCTTAATTGTGCTTCTAAAACAACAGCCAGAAAGAATGACATCACATTTTTGAAAAATGATTATTTGTAAGAGGATTTATAAGTGTAGCTCTGGATAACATCTTTAATACTTATCTAGAATCTAAGACTTATTTTAATAGATTTTACATAAAAACAGTGAGGAGGTCAATAAAATAAAATTTTAAGGTGCATTTTTCTATGCCTAAGGCGATTTAGTGAAAGAATAAAGAACTGAAGTGAAGCAAAAATAGAACACCTATTTGCCTATTTATTAAATGTATGTAAATTTTGCCTCTTCCAAAAACTAATTTAAATTATTGCAAGACTTACCATATTGAGAAAATTATGATTCACCAAAATAAGATATTCAAATGTTCTAATAAATATTAAAATAAAAATATCTCATATATTTAACCTTTAATAGTTGGAAAACCACGTCTTAACCATGCACTCTCTTCCCTTTAAAATCCCCAGATTCCTTAAAGTGATCGCATCCAGTTCCATGGTTTAATATAAATGCCATCTATCTGCCCTTGACTCTTAAATGTGTACCAGCAGGCTTAATATATCTACGTACCTCAAAACTCCTATCTATAACTTAGTATTTTATTGGGTATGTCTGTCACACATCTCAAAATGGCATGTCCAGGTCAGAAATGTTTTCTCATTCAGGCAATGTGTGCCTGTTTTTTTCAAGCCCCAAACCTGGGATTCATTCTTGATACCATTTTTTGCTTCATTTTGACATGCAACCCATCAAAAAATCTTATCAGCAATAATAAAACATTTCTCAAATCGGTCTCTTCTCTTCATCCTCATTGGCAAAATCCTAACTGAACTACAGTCATCTATTTTTATTTTGTTTTAATATCTGTGGAATATTTTATAAAAGAAATATATAAAATATATAAAAGTTTAAGGAATATTTTTAGTTAACATCCGTCTTCAGAAATAAAACAATCTCAATGAATATCTGAATGTTCTCACCTATCAAATTGCCCCCCATTTTTCCCAGAGGTTAACAGTATTATAACATATACTCATATTTTTTGTTCTTTAAAAAGTTTTCCTTTTTATGTATGTATGCTAGATAATAATTTAGTTTTTATTATTTTTTTAATTTTTCATAAATGGAATTGTATGCTGTATATTTTTCTCCAATTTGCTTCTTTCCCTCAAAGTATTATTTGTGACATTTGTCTGTGTTGCTGTGTGAATTAATAGTTCATTCATTTTCACTGCTTTATGCTAAACAATTGTTTTATTATCTAACAATTTACATACTGATTATAATTTGTGTAAAGATTTGGATGGTTTTCAAATTTTTTGATGTTTCATTGTTTTAGATTAAAACCAATACTGTTACAAACATTTTTGTGATAAGTCTATTATTAATATGTGATAGAGTGTCTCCAAAATACATACCTAGAGTATAATAACTATTTCCTGAAGTTTGTACATGTTTGAATGAATTATGTCAAACTATTAAATGTTTGTGCTGATATACACCCCCATCAACGGTGGATGAGAATTACCGTTGCTCCACTACCTCATCAATATTCATTATTAGCTCTAATTTTAAAGCTTTGCCTATTTGAAGAGTATAAGGAGGCAACTCTTTGTGATTTAAAATTTGCATTTTCTAAATTACTAATGTAGTTGAGCACCTTTCACTATGGGTAAGGTCATTAATGTTCCCTCCTTTCTAAAATGTATATTTGGTCATTTAGACATTTTTTTATTGATTGTTTTTAATTATTTATTTGAAGACAGTTTATATTTTCACCACTATGATCTTTTGTCCAATATAATTTTGTAAATATTTTATTTCAGTTTAGGTCTTATTCTTTTACTATCTTTATGGTATCTTTGAATAATAAAAACATGATTTTAATTGAGTCAAATTTATCAGTATTTTCCTTATGAGTTTGAAAATGTTGAGTTTTAAGAGAACCTTTCCAAAGCTTGAATCATAAGGATATCCTCCTAAATTATCTCCTAAAGCTTTTAAAGTTTTGCCTTTCACATTTATACATTTAAAATCCCTTAAAACAAGTTTTGTGAATGGCACAGGCAAGGATTTAATTTCATTTTCTTTTTGAAAAGATATCCAGCTTCCAGCATGCATTCCTTAAACAATCCACTCTTCCCCAGTTACTGGTAGTGTAGCAAATCAAGTCTCCGTAGATATGTGGGTCTATTTTTAGCCTATTTTCTTCCATTGGCTATTTCTTATCCCAAATACCACACTGTCCTAATTATATAACTATAGCTTTATAATAATATGTCTAGAGAGTTTGGGCTATTACTGTCTTTTTATTCTTCTATATAAATTTTAATTAGTTTTCAATTTTCTTAAAAACCCTTTGTTTGTTTTTTAAAAAGTTTCATTGACTCTATAAGCCAGTTTTGGGAAAATTGGAGCTTTAATATACTCAGCCTTCCATTTCATAAACATAATCCCCTCCACTTATTTAGGATTTCTCTCAAGCTTTACACTTTTCTCCAAAAGAACTTCTACATACTTTATTTACCTTCTTATTTATTTATTTGTTCATGTCTAGGTATTTTATGCTCTTAGTTGCTTTAACTAGGAGGTTTTTTTGTATTGTTACCTGGTATTCCTAAATGCTAGAAATAAGAGTTCTTCCAGAATTTCTTAATTGGAATATTGTAGCTGCTTAACTGGTTTCTCTGCTTCCATGTTTGTCTCCTTACAGTCCGTTCTCCTCACTTATCACATTCTGAAATTTTCCCATTTCTTTATTACTTGATGTATTTGTTAACTGTTTTCTCTCGCCAGAACTCAGCTCTCTGAGAACAGAAACTTTGTCTTTTCTGATCAACACTGTCTCAAATAAAGTGGTGCATTGAAAAATTCTTGAATAATTGGTGAGCCACATATTGTTAATATTCCAGAATGCATAAGTCTACATAAAGGTTTGCTTTTCTCATAAATAAGTAGATTGTCTTGGCTACTTATTAATGAACATTAACCAAAATTCTGGAATTGCAAACCTAAGGATAAGATTTATGGGTAGCAGGTAATATAAAATAAACCAATGATCATTTGTTTATTCTCTACTTTTCTCTGGAAGCATTCACTTACAATTTATCTTTGAACACAGGGTAGACTAGTACTGTCACCTACTCCACTTGTCACCCCGTGTTCTAACACCTCTATTGCATCTTTGTTGAGCGGGCGCATGATTTCCACTTGAATTCCGTCAGTAACGGTCAGCATCCTCTTTCCTCAGGTTTCCATCCCATTTTTAAGTAGCTCTAATTATGTTACAGTTCTTTATACAGAATTAAACTCTGCTTCTCTTTCATCCCTTCTTTGATCTGACCTCTGACTGCCAGATCCACAAAACACAAATTTAACTTCTTTTAACATCATAGTGCTTCAAATATGTTGAGTAATCTTAGCTATGCTAATTTTTCTCTTGTTAGTTTTAACATCTCTTCACATTCATACGTGTATTCTTTCAGCTACTATTTCTTAAGTGTCTACCACATGCTAAACATGGCAGCTATAAACAATAGTAACTTGAGAAAACATTTTTCCTCACATGTCATTATATAACTCTTCAAACTAAGCTTTAACCTTTCAGGATGTATTGTCAAATGAATAGATAATAAGTTGGGACTTAGGGCTTTTTCTTAATTTTAGTTACAAAGATGGGACAGTTTTTACAAAACTGCACAGCTACCTTGAAAAAATTTTGAAACAGACTTTTTTTGAAAAAAAGAAGTGTTCATTATGCCAAAAATTAGGTTGTGTAGAAGACCATATCTTTCCATTTTCTTTTCACATTTAAAATAATTTTGGATTTATTCTCCAAAGAATTCTGTCAGAAAAATCTTAAATTTCCAGGAAAAACCATCTGGTGTATTCCATAAGTGTTATGTATTTTTAAACTATCGACTTAGCTGTCTAAGAAGACAAAAAGAACAAATATTTGGATTAAGAACTAAAACTATAAGTTGTACCACATTTCAGCCTTTAATTGTACCCCCAATCATTCTTATCATTTGGAATTTCTTATCTAAAGTACCCCAATTTCACCTCAAAACTTGACCCTAGCAGACTTTAAAGTTGAATAATCATTATTCGGAGTGCAAAATTAATTTTATCACACATCCACTTGGGAATCATTGCTCTAATACTCAGCTGTTAGCAAATTAGACTTAACAGATGCAAACACATGTTCCATAGAGATTGAACTGAGCTGACTAGCAATGCAAGAGTCTTAAAACTGGTAATCATACACCCAGTGGAGAGGGCTTTGACCTGTAAACCATAGACAGTACCTTGAAGCCCCAGTATTGAGAGTTGCTTTACTCAGATTCATCAGCTCATTATGGTCTCTAGTCTCTGCAAAGTTCTGATCACTGATTCCCATTCGTTTCTTCCTACCCCCACAGACATTCACTCCATCCCTGGCTATATATGTAACCTTGTAAAAGTTATAATTTTGTGTGTATGCATATTTTTATTAATTTACATAAAACATATTATGATATATAGCATGGTATATTGTTCAGTTTCTTGGTTTACTAAACAAGATCTATTTAGGTAGCTAAATAGATTTATAATTAAATGTATGGAAAGATTTTCCAAGTTTGGCAATTTGAGAGGACTGACCAGACTCCACAGAAGAGATTCACCTAAGGCTTATATTTAAATGAGAAATATACTGGTACAACAAATATACTGGTACAACATATGTTTGTGTGTGTTGTTTTATTAAAAGACCAAGAATAATTTTTAAAGGAAAACAAAATAAAGAAAAAAATTTAAGGTCATAAAAATATTCATTTTATTACATGTTCAGTCATTTTATTAAGGAGATCACAGTTTCTGTCCTTGATTTAGGGAGAAGAGGAATTCTAAAAAACAGACAGTTTCCTTTTCTACCTAGTCATTGTCACCAGGAATTCATATCTTTTTAGCCTGTGATGAATTAATAGTATGTATATCAAGATATATCTGAATAATTAATAGTTATTTCAGTGCATTTGATATTGTGTGTGTGTATGTGTGAATATGTGTATGTAAAACCTAAAAAGGACTCGGCCGGGCGTGGCTCAGCGGTTGAGCGTCGACCTGGGATCCAGGCGATCGGGGTTCGATTCCCGGTCAGGGCACATGCCCGGGTTGTGGGCTCGATCAATGACTCTCTCATCATTGATGTTTCTGTCTCTCTCTCTCCCTCTCCTTTCCTCTCTCTGAAATCAATAAAGATATTAAAAAAAATTAAAATTAAAAAAAAAAAAACTCAAAAGGTAATTGGTGGGTATTTCAGTAAAACACAATAAAACTTCCATGCTTTATCGTACCAATTATATACAGATAATAGCTTCCTAATATTACATCTTTACTTATAAGTAGGTAATGGTGTTCTTGCCAGGATCATTTTTATTTTTTTAAAATGGTGTGTGCTAATGATCAGTTTATCTTAACCATGTGCATTAGAATGACAAAGTAAAACTACACATCAGAAATTTTACATATAAATAAAGCACTGAATTCACCTTTTTAAAGATTTTATTAAAAAAACATAACTATTAGGTCTAGCCATGCATTAGGATAAACTGATATGATGCTATGGTTCTTACTAGAATAATTTTCTGATGATTGCTTCTTTTTTCTTTAATACAAATTTTAGGACCTATTATTGCTTTGGGTTATTTTTATCCAATAAGATCTTCATGGTCAGGTGCTTCTCTCTAAGAAGATTTATAATTATTTTTTCTCTCAAAGCTACCCCAAAGGGGCCATGAGTCTGCTTTTGAGAAACACTTTGCTATAATAGTCATCTTTTACTTAGATTTGCATGTTATCGGCCTTAAATTTATAACTTGGATTGTAATTGCACATAACTCACTGAATTTGTAGTACAGGACCATTAAATCTTAAACTATAGATGTAGTGGGGTTTGATACTACATTAAATAGCACATAAAAAAATCATGTGTAGCCCTGCCGGGCGTAGCTCAACGGTTGAGCATCGACCTAGGATCCAGGCGATCAGGGTTCGATTCCCGGTCAGGGAACATGCCCGGGTTGCGGGCTCGATCCCCAGTTGGGGGTGTGCGGGAGGCAGCCGATCAATGACTCTCTCATCATTGATGTTTCTATCTCTCTCCCTCCCTCTCCTTTCCTCTCTATGAAATCAATAAAGATATATTTTTTTTAAAAATTGAGTGTATTACCTCAGCACACCAAGTTTGAAGGGAAAACATCTTCACATTACTTACACCAGAGAGTGTAGTTTAGCTTTTATTCCTCCTACGTATGTATCTACACTAGAATATGGGACATGCCTGCCACCCAGTCCAACAGACATTACATACAGGGTGGGGTAAAAGTAGGTTTACAGTTCACAATAATTAATAAACAATAATCCAAAAATAAACTGTGTTTCTCTTACAACGGTAAACCTACTTTTGCCCCACCTTGTATTGAGATGGGAAAGTACTTTGAGGAACTGAAAAGGCTGGAGTGACTGGAACAAAATGAACGAGGCTGAGAGTCGTAGGCAGGATCTGGACTCCCTCTTGCTCCCCTAGGCCCTGGTCCTTTGGAAAGTAGCAGCCAGAAGGAGCCACACAGGCTGCCCGCTTCCAACCCTGCACCTTAGCTGAGAGCGCACAGAGAATGACCTGAACAATGGGACGGGGCCAGGAGAGGCGGTGACCATGGCAGAAAAACTGTCATGCATGTTACAGTCCATACCAGCTTTAGTTAAGAACATTCTGCGTTCAGCCAGGAACAATAGATGTGTATTTTTAAGATACTTCCCGTCTCCCTCTCTGCCCTCCATTTCCATCTCCCACGTGCCTTCTTGTTCAAGAGCTCGTCGCTGCTGAATCCCACCATCGCCCCATCCACCCTCCTTACCCAGATCCAAACTAAACCTTTGACAGATGTGTTAATTTTGTAAGGCTGAGGAAGCAAATGACAACAAACGGGTGGCTTAACACAACAGAAATTGATTCTCTCAAACGTTCTGAGGTTAGATTTTTCGAGAGAATAACTCGAGCCCCTGGTGGCTGCCAGCGATCCTTGCCGCTGCCGGTCTGTGCCCGCAGCAGTCCAGCCTCTCTCTGGCCCCCCATGGTGTTCTTCCTGTGTGTCTCCAAATTTTTCTCTCCTTATAAAAACACAAGGCACTGGGTTTAGGGCCCATCCTAACCCAATGTGACCTCATCTTAACTTCATTACATCTGCAAAGACTTTATTTCCAAATAAGGTCCTATTCACAGATACTGGGGGTTGAAACTTCAACAAATCTTTTTGAGAGCGCAATTCCGTCCACCACAATGAGCGGGGAGAAGGGATGCTAGTCTCAGCTAGGTGTTTAGAAGGACTGCCAGATCTATCTGATTACATTTAGCTATTTATTTATTTATTTCCTGATTTATTTTTAAGCTTTTTAAAAAAGATGTTTTTAATGATTTATTATTTATTTATTTTGAGAAAGGGAGAAGGAGGGAGAGGGATAGAGAGACAGAAACATCGATGAGAGAGATACATCAGTCGGCTGCTTCCTGCACACCCCCTAATGGGGATCGAGCCCAAACCCTGGGCATCGGCCCTGGCTGGGGTTTCATCCGGTGACCTCTTGGTTCATGGGTTGATGCTCAACCACTGAGCCACACGGGCTGGGCTGATTAAGTTTATTTATATAAAATTAAGAACAGTTCTAGGGTTTATTTGCATTTTTTATTGATTATTTTAAAATTTATTGTTGACAGTATTACAGATGTTCCCCATTTTCCCCCTCTTTGCCCTGCTCCACCCAGCCCCACACTATTGTCTGCGTCCATGGGCTATGCATATATGCATATATGTCCCATGATTAATCTCTTCCCATCCCCCCCATCCCCTTCTCTCTGAGATTTGTCAGTCTGTTCCATGCATCCATACCTCTGGACCTATTTTGTTTGTCAGTTTGTTTTGTTCCTTAGATCCCACATATAAGTGAGATCATGTGATAAGTCTTTAAAGGACTTTGTAACACAAATGTATCGATCCCAACAGAATGGTTGGGATCAGAGCATTCCTGGTCACTGCTTTCTATCCACAGCTCCCAGCTCGTCACTTTCAGCAAACCAAAGGCTGAGGGTTAGGCCCCTACCCACTCACGAAAGTGGACCAGCTACAAAATGAAGAAAAACTTAAGTTGTTTATCTTATTTACCTTTCCTTTAATAGTGTTTTCACTTTTATGGTAAATATTTAAATATTTTCGTATATCAAATTATCTGAATAATGGCTTTATATTTCATTTTCATTTTCCCATATTAATGTGGATTTAGATCTGCATATTTCCCATACATGGCACATAATGAAAGACATATATGAAAAAATAAAGACTCATATAATCTAAGCCAGAAAGTGGCAAACTATAGTCCGTGGGCTAAATCTGACCTGTTGCTAGGTTTTGTAAATAAGAGTTTACTGGAATACAATGATAACATTTGTTTATGTCTGCTTTCACACTGCAACAGCAGAGTTGAGGAGTTATGACAGAAATTGTATAATAGATGAATATCTATAGCACATCCTTGACTTCACCTCTTGGCCAACAATGCTTAAAAAATATTTACCATCTGGCTCTTTACTGCAGTTTACTAATCCATGCCTAAACCAAAACAATCATGATATATTTTCTGAAGCTTCTGAAGGCAAAATACTCATAAATGGAATTCCATAAAAGGATTTCCCATAGAAATAGAAAATTTGAATAAAGCAATTACTAGTAAGGAAATTGAATCAGTAATCTAAAATTTTCCCAATGAAGAAAAACCCAGGACCAGATGGCTTCACTGCTGAATTTTGCTAAACATTTAAAGAAGAATTAAAACCAACTATTCTCAAACTCATTCAATAAAACTCAAAGAGAAGGGAACACTCTTAAACTCATTTAGTGAGGCCGCCATTATCCTGATACCAAATCCAGAAAAGGACACTACTGGAAAAGACTAGTACAAGCCATAAATGTAAAAATTCTCAATAAAATACTGGTGAACTGAATTCAGCAGCTCATTAAAAGAATCATTCACCATGATCAAATGTGATTTATCCCTGGGATGCAAGGCTGGTTCAACATATGCAAATCAATCATTGTGATACACCATGTTAACAAAATGAAAGAAAATAATCACATGAATATCTCAATAGATGCAGAAAAAGCATTTGATAAAATTCAACATCCATCCTGAAAAAAACTTTTAAAAAGTTATGCATAGAAAGTAAATATTCCAATATAATAAAGGTCACACATGACATGCCCAGAGCTAACAATATACTCTATGTTGAATGGTTGAAAGCTTTTCCTCCAAGATCAGGAACAAGACAAGGGGCCCCACTCTTACCACTCTTACTCAACATAATACTGGAAGTTTTACCTAGGGTAATCAATCAATCAATCAATAAGAAATAAAAGGACCACAATTTAAAAGAAATAAGTAAAATGGTCTCTATTACGCAGATGACATGATTTAATATAAAGAAAATCCTAAAGGCACAACCAAAAAACTGTTAGATCTAATCAATGAATTCAATACGATTGCAGGATACAAAATTAACATGCACAACACAGTAGCCATTCTATACACTAATGAATTTTCTGAAATAGAAATGAAGAAATTGAAATATCCATACCCCTCTGCTCATAGCAGCAGCATTTACAATAGCCAAGGCATGGAAACAACCTTTAATGTCCATCCATTACTCTAAGTGAAATATGTCAGACCGAGAAAGGCACATACTGTGTGATTTCATTTATATGTGGAATCTAAGCAATAACAAAGTAACTCATAGAAAAGGAGCTCAGGCTTATGGTTGCCACAGGTGGAGGGGGTGGGAGGGGGGTTTGGAGGAAGGTGGTCAAAAGGTACAAACTTCTAGTTGTAAGATAAGTACTAGGAATGTAATGTACAACATGACTATAGCTCACACTGCTGTATGGTATATATGAACAATCTTGAGAGTAAGTCCTAAGAGTTCTAATTACAAGGAGAGTTGTTTTTCTTTTCTTATTTCTTTTCTTCTTATTGTATCTATAGAAAATGATGGATGTTAGCTAAAGCTATTGTATTATTCATTTCATTATATGTAAATCCAACTATTATGCTGTATGCCTTAAACTTGTACAGTGAGGTATGTCAGTTATTTCCTAATAAAACTGGGGGGAAAAGTTTCCCCATACACATGTTAAAACACACTATGTTCTTTCCTCGCTAACCAGCACAAGAGAAACTTAAATATGTGAGAATAACTGCTTTAATCCCAATAACCAGAATAGTGCTTATCATAGTAGGGAGTCAATACATATTTTGGTTAAAGAAATGAATCTTTAAAAATGTATGTGCATTCTGCATTTTATTTATGATATATCTCTACTATAGAATAAATTTGTTTTCCCCAAATCTTTGAGTGGGACAGATGCTCTGGGAAGAATGCACAATGAGGTTTTCTTTACTGTCTAAAGACCCAGGTGGGAGGAGCTCAATAATTTGCAGGTCTTAAGAGAATAAAGTAATCCTCCCTCCCTCAAAAAGTGTATGTTGAAAAATATTTCTATGGATAAAATATTTGTTTAACTATGGGCAAATAAATTTCAAGCATCTTCTTTTACAATAATACTTGTATACCAAGCATAAGTATATTTAAAGTCCTCAAGCTACTGATGTTTGTTAATAGTCCTAAATGCTCAGCAAGCAGGAGAGTCTGCATCAGTTAGGAATAGCTCACTTCATCAGCCCCAACACTGTTCTATGAGTTTGCAAAAACCTGTGTCTTATACCCGCAAGGAATAAAGGTCACGACACCTCATCCAAGCCAGCTGCATAAGAGGGAACAGAAGAAGAAGAAAGCCCAGCCCAGACGATGAAAATAACCAAGGAGCTGTAGAAGCAAGCACCAGTCACACACTTCTCCCATAGCCACTCTTTTATTCCAGCTCCTGCAGAGATATGGACCGAGGAAGATGACCATTAAATTATCCAGACTAGAATCTGTCCCACAGTAAAATGCTCAAGAAACATTCATTATTTCCCTTCCTCTCCCCTTTCTTCCTCACCTGGCTTTGTGTTTTTAGGCTCAGGATTCCTATTCCCATTTTTACCCAATATGAAGAGCAAGCCAATATTTTGTACTGTGAGAGAGAAAGTATCCCTTTTTCATGTACATTATTCAAAAGGAATCTCCTACGTCTAAATCATCCCATGTTGATCACATGAGGCAGACCCGTGGGACGAAGGCTGAAACTCTGGAGTTAGCCTGTCTGGGTTCCATGTTAGCTGCACCATTTGCAGGCTGGCTGGCCCAGGGCAAACTGCTGAAGTTCTCAGTGCTTCCTCTTCTTTAAAATAATACCTTATAGTGTGTTGATATAATTGAATGAGAACAGGTGTGTAAAACTCTTAAAATTTTGTCTGGAATATAGTGAACACTTTGTATTATAAGGAGGTATTATTATTGGTGTCAGTGATGTTCAAGTTCTCAGCATGACCAGTGAGAGCATGAAGGCCCTCCAGTGACCAGCCCCTCTCACCTCTACTGCTTCCTGCACAGGCTACATCGTAAAGCCTGTCTCTTTGCTCCAGTAAAGCCAGATTATCTTTTAGTCCCAGACTGTTTTATCTCTGTCCTCTTATCTTTGCTCATACTGCGCTGCCTAGTTGTAATTCAACATTCCCTTCATACAACCTGTTTTCTACTAAGCGTCGACCACGTAGAATTGAATGCTGCTATATTTGTGCCCGTGCTCAGACATTTTGTACAAATTTCTTCATTCCTCTCCTCTTCCTCCTCTGGATTATGAACCCTTCAAGGGCAGAAGAGTGTTTCAGTCACCCTTTTAGCCATACCACCCAGCAGCTGTTCTAAGAACACATTTAGGAAAATGTGTGTTGAATTAAAGAAGACTTAAGAGCCCAGTGTAGTAATTCTGAAGTCATAAAATTCTGTTTAAAGTACAGCCACAGGAATTGACTCGGTAACCTCTTCTGGCAGCAAATCTCATTTATTACTATAAACTACATAAAGTAATTGTCTTTATTTGTTCAAAATTCAATGTCCTTTAATCACATCTGGTGAATTGAATTAAGGAACTTATTCTTATTAATGGAATTCAATTTTTAATATATCTGAGATTTTTCTAACATCATTCAGAGTCCTATAAAGTTTTCTCCTTGATAAGTAATGCTCCATTTTTCTATTTTCCTATTCTTTTGTTTATAAATATCACATAATGTTTTTGCAATCAATTATACTATCTTTAATAAATTGGCTTGCCAATAATTAAAAACAATTATAATATATAAGTATGTCTCCATATTTTTTCCCTTTGGTGAATTTTACCCAAATCGAATGAAGTATCTTATACAAGTAACTATGTAATTTATATTTTTCTAATGGACTTTTGGTAAAGAAAAAAGTAACTTATCCTATATGATGGCTCAAAAATGCATTTATTTGTGAAATTAATAAATAGGATTTTATACTTCCTTCAAATATATCACAAACCCAAACATTTCTCTCCATTGTCACTGCCACCAAATTTACACTCACCATCATCCCTCAACTCAACTACTACAATAGTCTTTAGACTGGCTACCACTTCCAGGTTTGCCTCTCTACTACCCGCAGCACATTTGAAGTGATCCTTTAAAATTGTAATCAGTTACCCAGTCAAAACCCTCCTATCACCATTATATAATGAATAAAGTCTTACCTCCTTCCAATAGCCTATGAAGCCCAGCATGACCTGGCCACTGTCTGCCTGTCTCCCTCACTCTCTACCCCACCACCTCAGGGCCCTGGGTCACTATACGATGTTTTGTTTTTTTTCCCCTCCTTGAACATGCCATGCTTGTTCCTGTCCTGAGCTTTTGTACTAGTGTCCTCTCTCCTTGCAATGCTTGATCCTGAAGATAAGGCTGAGTCCTTATGTTCAGATCAAATACAGTTTCTTCACGAGGCCTCCTTCCCAGACTGCCTCCATTCAAGGAGGCTTTCCAGTCCTGTTGTGGGCCGCTCTGCCATTGACATCTCTCACAGTTCTTGCTCAACTCTGCCTGTGCTTAAAAGTCCAGCTGATTCAGTCTGCCCTGGATCTTGGCACTCAGGTCCACCAGGGTCCCCACTATTGCATACATTGTTACCACCCTCTTGTGACACCTACTTAAAGCTAAAAAACCTCACAGACCTCCGTAGCTGAGCCACTTTGCTTCCAGTAGGCCAGTTTTTTATCAGCCATTAGCCTTGCCACACAATAACCAGGGGAGATTTAGGATTGTAAACTGGGTTTATTTGTACCATGGGGCCCTTGTGACACTACTGAGTCACCATGTACTGGCATGGGATTACTCAGCCCAGTAATCCCTTCCCCAAATCATAAGCAAAACCCTGAGAATTTCCTCAACTAGGAATTTCTAAAACTACTCCCACCAGACGTTTGACCTGAAGAAGCTGAGAGGAGAAAACAAGAGTTCTCGCAGCCACTTTCCTCTCCCAGTGTGGTCTTCTTCCTCTCCACTTCTGTTATATCTCAAAATAATGCATGAAGAAAGCTCTCTTCCTATTGCTTTCTGCATGATTTGAAACTCCTTTATATAAAATTCCATGAAAACTTAGTCATTTGTGCTTGCTGAGTAACATCACGATGACAAGTAAAATCAGTTAGTGAATCATCTCAGTGTTTTATGCTTATATTACTAAGCATCGGATCTTGGCAAAACACCCAAATAATAGACTAATCCACCAAGTCTAGACTTTATATGTAAGAGGGGATGAAAGGTATTTAGAAATCCTTTTTTCCCAAGACTGACTGACTTTAAACCATCTATCAAAGTGGATGACAGAAACTGAGTGTCTTGTGCCCATCTCTGCCCCATGTCAGACAGATGCCTTGACTGCTCTAGGAGGAAAGACAAGTATTTAGGAATCAGAAGAGAAAAGTGTATAATCATCATTTGACTTAGTTAGACACAAATGTATGGAATGGAATAGAATGAGTTTCCTTACATAAAATACAAAAAGCAAGATAGAGATAACGATAGCCAAATAAAACTTTATAAAAAATAATAATATATAAGTAGCTCTATAACTTGAGTGTTATTTATTCTTCATGCTGAGCCATTAAATCATAGTCATGATTTAGGAAATGCACATGCACGCCTAACACACACACACACATACACACAATCTGAGTTGCCAAATAGATAACAGGGCTCAGGTCACTTGTGGGCCTTAATTATTTGCTCTCATTCTAGATATGATTTTCAAAAAATCAAATGTTTGATTTTCTGACTGTCCAGCAAAACATTTTGAAAGCAACATATCAAATGTTGTATGGTAAAAACAGAGCAAGAATGGCATTTGATGCTGAGACCAAATATTAATGTTAAAGAATTAATATTCACTCAAATATAAGTCTATAACCAGTTGAGATAGGTGTGAATGCCCCTTTTCTATTTTTAATAATATTAAATATGTTGATCTTTTATGTCAAGATATACAACCAACATATTGTGTATGTTATATGCGATAATTGTTTGTAGTTTGGGTCATTTAAAAACTTCAAGCACAAGCTATACACAGTTTCAACAGAGAAACTTGATCTACCTTATGAAACATTAACTCTCTTTTTCTCAAATTGAGGGCTCAAATAGTATTGAAAGTATATATCCAGGCAGGATTATCTTATAAACAGTGTCCCAGAGACCATGTGCAACTGAAGACTTTTCTGAATATACTCAGTTAGGACTGGATTGACCCAAGCTACCCAGCTATAACTTCTAGCTTCTTATATGGCTTAGATGTTTCAGTGATCAGAAGCCTGTAAAATGGAATAATAAAGCCCACCTTACAGAATTGCTGTGATGATTAAATGACAATTACACACACAGTTGATACAAAATATAGACATGTTATTCATCTATTATGTTTTATACCTTTGAGAAAAGATTAAATAAGATTTGGTTTTTAAAACAATAGAAATGCCCCAAAACATTCTCTATGTTTTGATTATCTTTAAATGTGTTTAAATACAATATTTAAGTGTAAATAATAAAAGTACTAAATTAGGAGGAAAATTAAATTATTTTCCTCTTAAAGGCCCCACCTCCCAATACCATCATCTTGGGCATTAGGGTGCATACAACATATGGATTTGGGGAAGGAGGGCAGGGAGCACAAACATTCAAATCATAGCAGTTGACATACATCAACATGAAAATAAAAGATATTTAGACAAATCTAATTATATGGTCTTTATTTTGTTAAGCATTCAAGTAATTATAAACATCCAGATGTTTAATGAACTTTTTGTGATTTTATATATGTATATATATGTATACATATATATTTCTCTGTGTGTGTATTTTATGGACTCAATTTATTCTGTAAATGGGAAACATAAAAATATATACCATGAAATATAGTTAGTTAACAAGATATACTCATTTTCTTAAAGTATCAATTACAACATTCAATATCTTTTAAATATTTATTTTATTAAGTGATTCTATGGCATTTCCTAAAAATTAAAAGAAATGATAAATCAATGTAAACAAAGGACACAATAATACATACAGAAAGATCTACAATAGTGATTTATTTTAGTTTCCTTTCGGTTATTCAGTTATATATATAATACACTCAGCACGTTAGACTAACATTTTTTCTCTCTCTTTCTCCCAACAGCTTAAGAATGTACTAATTCAAGAATTTTAAAATACAGTGGACTAGCATAACAACTGTCTATGTGCTTCCCATGATATGTTCTCTGTATTGTAAGTATATATATTTACATTCCCAAGCTAGATTGATTGTGAGAGAAATATGTTCAATTAGAATTTACAGATGACTTAGATTGTTTCAGAAAAATACAAGCTACAACTCATCCAAAATATAGAATAGTCTTAGAAGGTTATCTTATGTGAAGATGTGTTCTGCAAATTTGATTTAACATTGTATCAAAATTAAAACTTAATATAATTATCTATCATGGTAGAATAATATACCCATTATGTTAAATTTTTTATAAATATTATACTTAATATCCTTAAGATTTTTATACCACTCCTCAGTTTTCTAGAAATTAAAAAAAAAATACTGGACATGCAGAATTCTATGCTAAAGTATTAAAATTTGTTGAAATGTTTTAAACATAATGTTTACTATTTCAAGGTTGGATCCATTTTTACTATATTGTTATCTTTTTGAAAAGTTGTTTTAGTTCTGGCAAGATACTACCCATAGCACTAAATCATAATGCTACAGAGAAAAATAATTGTTCATAGACCTTGTACTCTATTTGATAATTCTTTTTTATTGAATTTATTGGGATGGCATTGGTTCACATAATCATACAGGTTTCAAGTGCATAACTCAACAATACGTCATTTGCACAATGTCTTGTGCATTCATAGCCCCAAGCTAAGTCTCTTTCCATACCCATCATCCCTCCCTTTGCCCGTCTCCACATACCCCCCTCCTGCCTGCTGCTTTCCCTCTGGCTATCACCACACTATTCTCTGTGTCTATGTGTTATATATATGTTTATTTTTTCACTTAATCCCTTCACCTTCTTTCATTCAGCCCCTCAACACCCCTACTGCCTGACTGCTGTCTGTCTGTCCCATGTATCCATGAGTCTGTTTCTATTTTGTTCATCAGTTTATTTTGTTCATTAGATTCCACATATAAGTGAGATCAATGGTATTTGTCCTTGTCTGACTGGCTTATTTTGCTCAGCATAATTACTCTCCAGGTCCCTCCATGCTGTCTCAAGGGGTAATAGATCCTTCTTTTTTACAGCTACATAGTATTGCATGGTGTAAATGTACCACAGCTTTTTAAAAAATTTATTGGGGTGACAGTGGTTAATACGAATATATAAGTTTCAGGTATGGGTTTCTATGTTACAAGATCTGTATATTGCACGGTGTGCCCATCATCCAAAGTCATATCTTCTCCCGTCACTGTCACCATGTATTAGGACCCCCACCCCCTTCCCTCTGGCAACCACCGCACTGCTATTTGTGTCCACAAGTTTCAGTTTTATGTCCCACATATGAGTGACATCATATGGTTCTTAGCTTAGCTTTTCCTGACTGACTTATTTCACTTAGCATAATATTCTCAAGGTCCATCCACGTTGTTGCAAATGGCAGTATTTCATCTTTTCTTATGGCTTAGTATTCCATTGTGTACATATGCCACATCTTCTTTATCCAGTCCTCTATTGCAGGACACTTTGATTGTTTCCATGTCTTGGCCCCCCTAAATAATACTGCAATGAACATAGGGATGCATGTATCTTTGCAAACACATGTTTTTTTTTGTTTTTTGGGTATATATGCAGGAGAGGGATTGCTGGGTCATATTAAGCTCTATTCTTAATTTAACCACAGCTTTTTTATCCACTCATCTACTGATGGGCACTTGGGCTGTTTCCAGATCTTAGCTATTGTAAATAATGCTACTATGTACATTGGGGTGCATATATTCTTTCAAATTAGTGTTTAGGTTTCTTAGGATATTATCCCATAAATGGAACCACTGGGTCAAAAGGCAGTTCCATTTTTAATTTTTTGAGGAAACTCCATACTGTTTCAACGGTGGCTTCATGAATCTGCATTCCCACCAACAGTGCACAAGAGTTTCCTTTTCTCCACATCCTCAGCAACACTTGTTTGTTGATTTATTGATGATAGCCATTCTATTTGCATCTCTGATAATTAGTGACATTGAGCATCTTTTCACATGTCCATTGCCCATCTATATGTCCTCTTTGGAGCAGTGTCTACTCAGGTCCTTTGTCCATTTTTTAATTGGGTTAATTATCTTCTTGGTGTTCAGTAGGATAAGTTCTTTATATATTTTGGAAAGTAATCCCTTATCAGATATATCATTGGCAAATATGTTTTCCCATTCAGTGAGTTCCCTTTGCATTTTGTTGATGGTTTCTTTTGCTGTGAAAAAACTTTTTAGTTTGATGTAGTTCTATTTGATAATTTTTCTCACAGGTATACAAGTTAATAATCATGAAGTTACTTTGTATGTATACTAGGGTGAAGCACGTAAATAAATAGTTAATAATCAAAGTTACAAATAAGTAAAATAAAATAGCTAAAATTAACCTCATAGTGCTAGATAAGAGATGAAGACATCAATATGAACTCATTTTTATTTTAGTGTACATAAAGATAGATACAAAATAAGGATAGATAGGTGTGCATAGATAGGTATACATACATAACATATATTAGCTCTACCTCCTGAAAGGTCCTAGAAGCAGTTCCATCACTGTAGCAATGAGCACACCTCATGCCCAGATTTATTTTCTAAATGTTGTCCAATGAAAAAGTAACCAGGGCCCTCAGAAACAAGAGCTGATTTTAGATCTAGGGCAAGAAAAATACAAGATGAGTCTGAAGCATCTTATAATTCCAAAAAATGCTAGGCAAAAATGCAAAAAGCATATTATTCTGTTTAGGTCAGTGCACTTTTTTAATATTTTTGCATACTTATGGATAGTATGACTTGTTTATGTGTGTGTTGTATGTCTGTTTGTATGTATTTATATCATTTTATAATGATATAAAATGTGTTTCTTTCTATAGGTCATAGTTAAAAACTTTAAATGCCACTATCCAAAAAATGCCCTGGAAAAGTAGAACTATAGGAAACTTTTAAACTAATGAACAAAATAGAAACAGAGGCATGAATACATGGAACAGACTGACAGCTATCAGAGGGGAGGGGAGAGGGGAGACTGCATGAAAGTAGGTGAAGGGATTAGCCAAAGGACATATATAGGGGTGGGCAAAAATAGGTTTACAGTTTTGAGTACATGAAACAGAGTTTATTCTTGCATTATTTTCCACATAAACAACTGTAAATCTACTTTTGCCCCCTCCGTATGCATAACCCATAGACACAGATGACAGTGTGGCGATGGCCAGAAGGACTGGGGATGGAGGGGTGGGCTTGGTGGAGGTGAGCAAAGAGGAGGGGGAATGGGGACATATGTAAGAGTGTCAACAATAAAAAATAAAATAAATAAAAAGAAACTTTTCCTGTATCCAGAAGCCGATCCTTTGCTTTAAATGTTGTCTTAGCATCTGTGGTGCTATTCTTAAGTAACTATGAAAGCAGCTACAAGAATAGTACAAGAATGAAGTAAAACTCAGAAAAGGAAAACAGTAATGAAATCATTGCAAATACTCGGTGAAAAGTCCATTTAAAAAAAGTACAAATATACTTTAAAATTCGGTTAATAAATGGTGAGTTCAGACTAGTGGGATTCAGACCTCAGCTGTACAACGTACTGGTTGAGAAACCCTGGACACAGTTACTGACCCGCCCTAGGCTGCACAGCCTTAGCTACAAAATGAAGATAAAACTACCTCCTGTTTCCTCAGGCCGTCAACAGAACTGTCTTGTAGTTCATAGATTGGCCTTAGTGCCTCATGTGTGATACATTTTCAACAACTGTTAGCTATTAGTTCTACAGCTCTACAGGAGGGACTACTGCAATTCATCTGTCCCTAGTACCCAGCGCATAGTCAAATAGCTGCCTAACACATTCAAATTTCATGGCATTTTCAAAAAGACAAATCACACAATTGCTGAGGATTTTGTAAAATCAGTTGCAAAGTTAAGAGCTAATAAGTTGTTTAGAAAGAAAACAGAACAAGTTATTGCCAAAATTACTTTATCAAATGACTTTATTAACATGAAATAACATGAATGACAGACAATGTCAAAGAGAAGCTATTAGTCTTAGTGTCCTGACTGATGGTTTTCTCTGGCTGATAGTTCCCTGAAGGCTCCGATGTGTAGAGTATAATCAAGTGTTAGCAGAAGCATGATTCGTATACATGAGAGACATTTTATTCACTGAAATTTGTATTAGAAAAGAAGAGATATTTCTTTAAGTTACTGCTTATTATCCTTTTGGAAAATATTGTAGCCTCAGACAACATTCTACCAAAATTAGAAGTAAATTAGCACCAGTTATTGTACCCCAGGGAAGAGTGTTAATAAGCAAATGTCAGTGGTTGCACCTCAGTGCCAATATTTAAACTAGCTTTAGGCCAAAGACCAGTTGGCAGCCAATCTAATGAATCCAGACCACGGTCTAACATCAAAAAAGATAATGAGCTTTGGGAATATAATAAGATTATGGACATTAAGTATAACGTGTAAAGATATGCACAGCAAATGTAAAACTGCTTTTCTCTTCTAGAGTATGCTGGTTGTTGAAAGGAAAGGCACTTTTGAAATGAGGGGGAGGAAACAAACGTTCCATGTCTGTGAATTCAGGTGTCTCCCTCAAGCAACATATCTCAGTGATATATTCAATATCTAACACAGCCCAAACCAGTTACTCCTTGCCAGAAAAAATGACTTTTACTAGCATCCCTTAGCAAGAAAAAAAATCGTGCAAAAGACCTGACCACTTATAGTTTGACTTTTTCCAATATTTGATGATTTTCCTTAACTTCTAGTTGCCTTAGAAATATATTGATGGGGTGTCATTGAGCATATTTAAAAACCACATCCATATGCTGCATTAGATCATGAAGATATAATTTCAGAATAAAATATCACTGAAGAGTAAATTAGAAAGCCATTTAACCTTTTAACTTTGAGCATGGTATGTTTACTTAATATCTGATGAAGTACCAGAAGTTGGATCTCAGTATTCAGAACGATGGGACAGAGCTTCTGGTAAATCTTAAAAGATATAATCAAAAGTTTAGATTTAATTTTACTAAGAAACAAAATGCATTAGAATCTATTTATCCTAGAGTCAGATATAAATAGCATCATCCTTATGAGATAATTGTATTGTGTTTTATTAGTTTATCTTTATATTTCAATTGTGATAAACATCTTACTGTATCTAAAATTGGCAATCCTTTTGCATTCTAAGTAAACATTAAGAAGTCTGCACATGCTGACAGAATGATGACATGCTTAGGATATCTTTTTTACAGCCCTTGCATATTATTACGATGCTTTTGCATTCAGAAGAGAGTGAATTTTATTCCAAAGAAAATAATTACTGAAGTGTGGCAAAGTCACATGTGTAGGAGGTTGGGGATATTTGGTCATTTTAAAATAAAAGGAGAAAAAAAATTTTGATCATACTCTCAAACCAAAAGCTATTCTCAGGTTTCACAAATAATCAACACAATATGACTTTTAATATGACTTATGAATCAGACTTGTTCTTTACAGCATACAACTACATACTGAAAAAAATAGAATGGGGTATGGGCATATGGAAACTTAAGACAGAGCTTACAAATCTTTGACATTTACCTTTTCTTGTTTTCCATATGCATCAAACTCAAAATTAGATTCATAGTAACCCTAGATTGATCAGCAAATATTTATGAAGAACTTATTAATTAAAGACATATTGTGAGGCACATAAGGATGGGAATCATGAGACATGACTCCTTTCCTCAAAGACTTGGTTGTTTTATTTTCCTCTTTCTCATGTCCTAAATACTTCCTTTCACGTGTTTTCTTTTTTTTTTAAGTTTCTTTATCTTTATTGTTGAAAATATTACAGATGTCTCCTTTTTACCCCCATTGATTCCCTCCAACCCACATCCACCCCACCCCCATGCCTTCCCCAGACCGGTGTCTGTGTCTAAGGGTTATGCTTATAAACATATAAGTTCTTTGATTAATCTCTCCCCACCCATGTCCCCCATCCTCATCTTCCCTCTGAGATCCCTAAGTCTGTTCTATGCTTCTATGTCTCTGGATCCGTTTTGTTCATCAGTTTATTTTGTTTATTTTATTCCACATATAAGTGAGATCATGTGGTACTTGTCTTTCTCTTAGTGGCTTATTTCACTCAGCATAATACTTTCTAGTTCCCTCCATGCTGTGCCAAAGGCTAAAAGGTCCTTCCTCTTTACAGCTGCATTGTATTCCATGGTATAAATGTGACACAGCTTTTATATCCACTCATCTACTGATGGGCACTTGGAATGTTTCCAGATCTTAGCTATTGTAAATTGCACTGCTATGAACATACAGGTGCATAAATTCTTTGTGATCGGTATTTCAGGTTTCTTAGGATATATTCCTAGAAGTGGGTCAAGTGGCAGGTCAATTTTTAATCTTTTGAGGAAACTCCATGCTGCTTTCTATAGTGGCTGCACCAGTCTGTATTCCCACCAGCAGTGTACTAGGGTGCCCTTTTCTCCACACCCTTATCAGCACTTGTCATTCGTTGATATGCATGAAGTGATACCTCATTGTGGTTTTAATTTGCATTTCTCTGATGCAACGTTGAGCATTTTTTCATATGTCTCTTAGCCATCTGTATGTCCCCTTTGGAGAAGTGTCTCTTTGGGTCCTTTGCCCATTTTTTAAGTGGATTGTTTGTCTTCCTTTTGTTGAGTTGTATGAGTTCCTTATATATTTTTGGATATTAACTCTTTATCAGATGTGTCATTGGCAAATATGTTCTCCCATACATTGGGCTCCCTGTTCATTTTGTTGATGGTTTCTTTTGCTATGCAGAACCTTTTAATTTTGATGCAGTCCCATTTGTTTATTTTCTCCTTAGTTTCTCTTGCCCTAGGAGATGTATCAGCAAACATATTGCTACGAGAGATGTCTGAGATTTTGCTGCCTATGTTTTCCTCTAAGATTTTTATGGCTTCATGTCTTACATTTAAGTCTTTTATCCATTTTGAATTTACTTTTGTGTATGATGTAAGTTGGTGGTCTAGTTTCATTTTTTTGCGTGTACCTGTCCAATTTTCCCAGCACCATTTATTGAAGAGACTGTCTTTACTCCATTGTATGTTCTTGCCTCCTTTGTCAAATATTAATTGACCATAATGGAGTGGGTCAATTTCTGAGTTCTCTGTTCTGTTCCACTGATCTATATGTCTGTTCTTGTGCCAGTACTAAGCTGTTTTGATTATAGTGGCTTTGTAATATAACTTGACAGCTGGTATTGTGATCCCTCCAACTTTGTTCTTCTTTCTCAAGATTGCTGTGGCTATTCAGAGTGTTTTTTGGTTCCGTATAAATTTTCAAAGTGTTTGTTCTAGATCTGTGAAATATGCTGTTGGTATTTTAATAAGGATTGCATTGAATTTTGTAGATTGCTTTGAGTAGTATGGACATTTTAATGATGTTAATTATTCTAATCCATGAACATGGTATACTTTCCATTTGTTTATGTCTTCTTCTATTTCTTTATTCAGTGTCCCATAGTTTTCCGAGTACAGGTCTTTTACGTCTTTCGTTAAGTTTATTCCTAGGTATCTTATTTTTTAGTTGCAATGGTAAATGAGATTGTTTTTTTAGTTTCTGTTTCTGAGAGTTCATTATTGGTGTATAAAAATGCCATTGATTTCTGGGTATTAATTTTATATCCTGCTACCTTGCTGAATTCATTTATTAAATCTAGTAGTTTTTTGGTGGAGTCTAGGATTTTCTATGTACAATATCATTTCATCTGCAAATAATGACAGTTTTATTTCCTCCTTTCCAATTTGGATGCATTTTATGTTTTCTTCTTTTCTGATCACTGTAACTAAGACTTCCAGTACTATGTTAAATAAGAGTGGTGAAAGTGGACATCCCTGTCTTTTTCCTGTTCTTAGGGAAAATGGTTTTAGTTTTTGCCCATTGAGTATGATGTTGGCTGTAGGTTTGTCATATATGGCCTTTATTATGTTGAGGTATTTCTTTACTCCCACTTTGCTGAGAGTTTTTATCATAAATGGGTGTTGGATTTTATGAAATGCTTTTTCTGCATCTATTGATATGATCATGTGATTTTTGTCTTTCAATTTGTTTATGTGATGTATCACATTTACTGACTTGCGAATATTGTACCAGCCTTGCATCCCTGGAATAAATCCCACTTGGTCATGGTGTATGATCTTTTTAATATATTGCTGGATCCGATTTGCTAATATTTTATAGAGGATTTTAGCATCTATGTTCATCAGGGACATTAGCCTGTAATTCTCTTTCTTTGTAGTGTCTATCTAGTTTTGGAATTTGGCTAATGCTGGCCTCATAAAAAAAGTTTGAAAGTGTTCCTTCCTCTTGGATTTTTAAAAATAGTTTGAGGAGGGTAGGTGTTAATTCTTCCTTGAATGTTTGGTAAAACTCCCCTGTGAAGCTGTCCAGGCCAGGACTTTTGTGTGCTGGGAGCCCTTTAAATATTGCTTCAAGTTCATCAGCAGTTATCGGCCTATTCAGGCTTTCTGACTCTTCCTGACTGAATTTTCACTCTTCCTTTCATGTGTTTTCAACTGAAAGAGTACAGTGACCTTAATGTATTGCATGGTAGTTTTCAAACAGGCCATTTAAAAAGAGACACGGGTTATTGTGTTTTGTTTTGTTTTTTGCCAATTGTATTCCTTAAAAAAATCAATCAATCCTAGATTGCCTTGCATTGCTCTAGATCCAATCAATACTCATTTCATTCAAAATGTAGACATTCTAATATGCTTCTCAATAAGAGGAAACAGGGCTCTTTGGAGGAATGGCTGACTCCAGGACTCAGGCAAGGAGTGCACAAGATGAGCCTGAAGGATCTCATTTGCTAGAAAACAAGGAAGTGTTAAGACGAAGAAGAATGAGGAGGAGGAGGAAGAATGGGGGCTTATCAAAGGAACAAAGGAGCAAAGGACCTCCCAAAGGCCAATTATAAGTAGCTTACAACGGAAAATATTATCAACAAAATAAATACTTCAGTGTCACAATATAACCCAATGTATTAAATGAACATCTGTGAATGCATGCTTATGTGAATAAGTGATTAAATAAGTAAATGAGGGGGGAGGAAAGACATCTATACAGAAGAATTCCAAATAACTTATGTCGACAACCCATCCTCAAGGAGAGGAAGCATAACTCCCAGATCTTTATATGTGAGCTGCAGGTAGTGGCTTCCTCCCAAATAGTACAGTGTTGAGATGGATTTAAAGAGTGTTGAAGCCTGATAAGCACTCTCTCAGCCAGGTAGCATCAATAATGTTAAGTCATGGTGATAGCATGTATCTTTGGTATGATGTGATAAGAATGGCACTTCCCCTCTTTGGTCTTCCTCCCCAGAACCTCAGTCTAATCAGTAGAATAATGTCAAACAATGCAAATTGAAGGATGCTATACAAAACATTTGAGTAGTACTCCTCAATACTTTCAAGGTCATTCAAAGTAAGGGGAGTTTGAGGAAATTATCATAGCAAAGAATTGCCTAACAGGACAGACATGATAACTAAATGTAACATGGTATCCTGGATGGGACCTTGGAACAGAAAAAGTGCACTAGATAAAAACTAAGGAAATCTTAATAAGGTATGAAGTTTAGTGAATAATAATGCATCAGTATTGGTTCAACAGTTGTCACAAATGAACCATAGTAATGTAAGAGGTTAACAATAGGGAAAACCATCGGGAGTATAAAAAATTCTCCGTACTATGCTTGCACCTTTTTTATATATGTAAAACTATCCTGAAATTATAATTTTATTAAAAAGGTTGTATATAAAGGGCTACCTGGAGCTATAATCAAAAGATATCTATAGAGTATCCCAGGGACAATGAAAAGAAAAATATATATATCTATGTGACTGCTCACCTGTTGAACTGCTGGACTATTCTCTCAGCTTCTCCTGTTGATGGATATTCTACGTATGTCACCATTCTTACTCTCTCTGTTAATGATAAGCTATTAACATCATCAGTTTTGAGCCAGTCCTACCCTCTCTTGATTCAAAAAATAGGGTAACAATGGTTTTTCAATATATACAGAACTGAGTATTACTGTATCTTTGGGGACAATTACTTTGTAGAGAAGGAAGGAGGTCTTTAAGGTCTTAGATGAAAGAAGCAGTATAATCTTAGCAAAGGGGAGTCTCACTTGGCTTTTTATTCTTTACTCTTTCTTTTATGCACTTCTATTTTTTTCCCTTTATTGCATTATAAAAATAGATCTAAATGCTGACAATGAAAAATAATAGCTTCCAAAGAAAGACATGTGAATGAATATTCTCAGGTAACAGAGCTCAAGCACCTATGTGTCTATTTTTTTAACACTTTAATTTTACAAGGAAAGTGAAATTGAAAATGCCACTTCCTAATGCAAAAAACAGACAGCAAAAACTATTAACACAGGTGGTTAGCACCAAGGCTGAAGACACAATTAACAGGCTAAAATTATATGGATGTAAAGTCTGTCGGCAACACAAAAGGTGTGGCAGCAGCAGTCAGGACCGAGCTGGCTTCATTAGCGAGGCGTCTTTTCACTTCCGTTCAGTCTGCCTCTCATCTCATTTGTGACTGTAACACAGAGGCATTTCTAAGAGTCTACAAATGAATCCTAGTAATCAGGAATCCTTTGCACATCATGTGTTATCTCTTTTAAAGTAGAAGGTGTTTTTTTCAGGAATACTTAACCTTAGTTTGAAGTGCTCAGGTAAAAGTTCACAGTAAAACTGTCACAATAATTAGACACAATGAAAGCAGAGGTCATTTTTTCAGAAAAATTCATCAACCAGTTATTGATTGCCTTCAGTGTGGAAAATGCAAATCTCAGTTTAATCTCCATGTTTTAAAAAATTGGTCAGTTGTTAGAAATCAGCATTATATGTGCTAGAAACAAGGTTTTTGCCTTATAATGAGAATATTCATATTCTTCCATTTTAGTATCAAATATCTAAGATATGACATGCATTATATAACTCAAATCTGACAGAAATGCATTTACACTTGAGTGAAAAGGGAAATGTCTTATATCCTAGATTTATCTTACAGTTAGATATAATTAAAACAAAACACATCAATTTCTGGATAATAAAGGAGTTTTTACAAGTATCTTTTTTTTGTTAAATTTATTTCTTTGATTAGAATTAAAAAGATTTTTTGAATTATCCCAAAGGTACTATGTTTGTGACAGGTTATCTATAACACAATATGGAAGCTATGATTTAGTAATCAGTTTCTTCTGAAATGTGCTTTTTCTTATTGATTTTCATACTTTAACAATATTTTTCCTGATGATAATATCTAAACAAAATATATGGGCTAGTGGATCATTTTTCCAAAATTGGAAAACTACTAGTTCTAAGAAATTTTTTAAAAAATTATTCTATGAAAAAGGAAAATCAAATAAGTTTCAGAAATGTTGCTTACCAGCCTCCTCTAAGTTTCTTCCCATCAGCATATGAAAGGTTCTGGTAAGTCCTCTAGAAAGGATGTCTATCAAAAATATCTTGAGAGCAGTAGAAGTAAGACTATAGAAGCAAACAGCATCCAAATTAAGAAGGATCTTTTACGTCTTGCTGAAAAGTTTGGAACTTTTCCAAATTTTTCTTTTAGAATGACCACTTTGGTAACAATGTGAAGGATGGATTAGAGGCTTATTTAAGGAACTTTTTCAGTAATCAGAACAAAAAAAACTTAGCAAAAGTAATTATAATCATGCTGGAAACAAATATTAAAGATGAATGACAGGATTTGAAGACTGGCAGAATGTTAGGGATTAGAATTCAGGAGTGGACCCAGTTTATGGCTTTGTTGCCTTGTGGATGTTGGAGTCTACTTATTAAGCATGAAGCACATAAAAGGGAGCATCCGAAATTAGACGGGGTAAAATGGAGTATCTGTCTTTATGTATGTTGAGTTTGAAGTACCTGTAGAAAATCAAGGAATAAATTCTCAGTGTATAGTTGGATAAAGAGCCATGGAATTCCAGAAAGCAAACAAACAAACAAAAAACCCAGTCTCTAAACAGATACTAGCAAAACTAGCAAATAGGTGGTAAAGTCATAGGAAAGGATGGAGGCACTCAGAGACAATAGTCAGAATGTGAAATACAGACAGCACAACAGAAACAAACAAGGTTTACTTAACTAAGTACTCTACAAACAGAAAGACCTGAGTGAGCAGGGTGAGAGAACCTAAGTGTAGAGAAAAGATCAAGAAAGGGAGTAATCACCGATAGAACAAAATAGGTC
Organism: Miniopterus schreibersii; assembly: GCF_964146895.1. Taxonomy (NCBI): domain Eukaryota; kingdom Metazoa; phylum Chordata; class Mammalia; order Chiroptera; family Miniopteridae; genus Miniopterus; species Miniopterus schreibersii. The sequence continues at coordinate 46,788,716 of NC_138107.1, forward strand.
AAGTGGGACATGTGCAAAACAGTGTGCTTTGGATTTAGTAATAAAACAGTTGTTAGTGATTATGGCCAGCACAATTTCAGTGCAACAGCAAGGCAAAAACTGGAGAAAAGATTCAGGGGAGGTGTGGCGTGGAGAGAGCAAACATAAGCAATGATTTACTTTGGTAGGAAAAAGAGTGACAAGATCATGAATAAGAAACATATAGGTAGAGAATAGTATTTTATTCTTCCTTTTTTGTATCCTTTTTTAAAAATATATCTTCATTGATTTCAGAGAGAGGAAAGGAGAGGGCGAGAGAGAGATAGAAACATCAATGATGAGAGAGTCATTGATCGGCTGCCCCCCGCACGCCCCCAACTGGGGATCGAGCCCGCAACCCGGGCATGTGCCCTGACCGGGAATCGAACCCCGATCACCTGGATCCCAGGTCGACACTCTAACGCTGAGCCACGCCCCGCTGGGCCCTTTTTTGTATCTTTAAAGCAGGAGGGGTCCAGTAAAGAGGAAAAGCACTGACTATATAAGCAAAGGGATCATTAGTTAATTTAGATTCTTGGAGTAGCAGGAAGGGATAGGATCCAGAGGGATGTGTCTTTCTCAAGGACTAAAGGAAACTGATAAACGTACATGCATAACATGGTACGTTTAACTGAGGAACATTGAGGGACTTCCCCTCTGCTGCATTTTAGTCTTCTTAAAGTAGAAGGCAATTTTTTTTCCTGCTGAGAATGAAAAGAAGTTTAAATCATAGGGGCTTTAGGAAGTTCTGAGGGTTATGACAGAGGCACTTTGAGGAAAGGAGTGGCCAGGGACTTTTGTCAGGCTGTTGAGGACCCAGCTGAGCTAGTACCACTGCATTTATAATGACACCATGCCATTTTGTTACTTGATTTTCCAAGGGATCAATATGCTGTCTGAATGCAGGAAATGAGAAAACAGACAGACTGACCCAGGCTCAAGGTTTAAAGGAAATGAGATAAAGTCTAAGAAAGACAATGGGAGTAAATGTAGAAGGAGGAGGGCAAGAGAATTAGAAAGTTTACAGCTCAGGTTCATTCAATAGCACATACAGCAGAAGCAAGAATGTGTGAAAGGTGGCAGTTAAGACACTGTAGGGTATTTGATGTAAGATTTCAAAAGTAAAGGCATAGGCCACAGCGATTTTCCACGAGGGTGATGATTGAAGGACACAGGTCATTGGATAGAGGTCATTGGATGTCTTATCTATATGAACACTGGCATTGCCCTCAATTAGGGCAGGATTAGTTTAAAGAGGAAAACTGAGAGTCAGACATCAAAGAATTCAGGGATCGTTGGAAACACACAAGGAGCAGGGAAGTAGGTGATAAAAGAAAAAAAAAAGTGTAATCTACCTAAATAGCCGAGTCGTCAAAGATGTAAGAAGATTTTACCTAAATGCAGAGGATTAAAAGTAAAGGGTGCTGAGGAAAGAGGGCTCCAAGGCTGGGGACGTGTAAAAGAATAAAGAGCCCTGGGTGAGAGCCAGGAAATTAAGGCAGGAAAGCAGAGGGGTCCAGAGGGCACAGAGGAGAAGCCGGGGCTTCTGTCAAAAGAGGGGAAGGCGAGTAGCAGTGCAGTGCGGGGTGAAGGGAAGGAAGGAGAGGGCAGATTCTCACAGGGGCTTGAGTTTTACGTCGGGATCCAGGATGGCAGAGATAAGAAACTGCATGAATTAACTCCGTCCTAAGTTTTCAGAGAGCTCTAGAATTATGTTACAAGCTAAGAACCCAGGAAATCTGGGGAATCTGACAGTGGTAGACCAGTCCTTGCTGAGACCTGATCTGCTGAAATACTACTGTTTCTCAAATTCTAGTTGTCTTCTTCGAGATTTAGCTGGCTATGACTTGGCTGCTTTTCTTTATTATGATTCACCCCAAATTCAATTTTTATGCCTCTTCCATTTTATATCCCAGGCCCTGTAGGGATTAATTAGTCCAAACACATTTAAACAATATATGGATATCTGTGAAAGGATATTTTAATGGCACTGTCAGGGGAAGGGCCAACCACATATACACATGAATATTCTGCTCGTAAACTTACCTTAGCTGTAAAATCTTTTCAAAAACTAGTAATTTCAGAGATGGCACAAGTTGTAGGAAGATGGCAAAAAAAAAAAAAAAAAATCAATTCCATTAAAAGTTTCTAGTCCTGAGGCAAGTTTCTAGTTCCTAAATTCATCTGCACAGCATCCTTTTATATTAAGTGACAATAAAAGCAAAATTAATATGCGCTTATAGAAGCACTCAAATTATCTTGGAAAAAATGAGACATGATCAAGTTATAAATAAGAGAAATGGCCAGAAAAGGGCTGGGCTATGTCAGTATCCGATCTAAAGCCTTAGTCTGAGGGAAAAAGCTGGCTGCACTTTACCAAAAATGAACAAAAGACCAAATCCTGGAAGATCTAGAAGGAAGAAAATGATCAGAATGAAAATAGACTTGGATTAGCAGCTACTTTGAGGCTCATCATTAATGAACATAAAATAACTAAAGGAATCTGATCTTATATCAGAGATTGTTTGTCTTTTTACTCTCTTTTGTGTTTGTCCAACTCCCCTCCCCCCAAGTAGTTCATTTTCTCTGTATCCAGATCTGTTATGGGATAAATATTGCAGGTTATCCAGAAAATTGTACAGAAAAGAATAGCCACCTGAAGGACTATGATACATTATTTTGTTTACACATCCTCAAAAATCTCATTAAAATACACATACTATATATAGGGAATAGTATTTGCTTATTAGCACTTTCCATCTCTGTAATTGTGCTAATTATGCCAATGGGTTCCTCATTATTATTATTATTTTCTTCTTAATGTTATTTTTACCTAAGAAAGAACATAACTATAGAGGAGAATATATAATGTTATTGAGTTTTTATCATAATAATAAACTTAAAATTATAGAAACACATGATTTTTAAAAAAATATTTGCTCATAGCTTATATCATGTGACCTTCATAAAAGCCCCGTGATATTAACGAAACAGATATTTTGCCTACATTTCAGCGAGAGAGAAATTGGATCTTAGTGAAATTTAAGGTCTTTCCCTGAATGGCATAACTAGTCAATGTTATAGGTAGAAATGACGCCCAAGACCATTTTAACTCTGAAGACTGTGTTCTTACTATGTTGCCTCCTGACCTAATTCTCTGTGCTTTTGTAGTTGCAAAACCTTGGACAAGTTACTTAACCTACCTAAACCTGAGTCCCTACCTGGAAAATGCAGACATCAATGCCGTTTACCTGATAGCTTTGTTATGAGGTTGAAATGATATATTGAGTGTGACTTAGCTCTGTGTCGAGTAGCACAAATGCTACTCATGCTAATATTCCACCTATAAAATAGAAAATTTTAGAGAAGCTCAGGATCCCTTCACAGACATTAATAAGCATTCATTGAGCATGTATTATATGCCAGACACTGTACTAGGTACTGAACAGACAAGAACATAAAGTTATAGCACCTTGCCTGGAGTAGCGTCTTCCCCAAAGAAGGAAAATACACATGCCAGCTAATACTTGCCGAATGTATTTCAATCATTAAGATAAAATGAGTGCATCCAGCACAGAGTGGCCAGGAAAGGTCTGGAAGTTTAGGAACTATTTCCTAAAATGTGGCATTCCAGGCAGAGAGAAGAAAATGAGCAGAGGCAATGAAACAGGGAGCTTCAGTGTGCTCGGGAAATGAAGCATTTCGATATGGCTAGAGATTAGGGTGGTAAGGGCCCCCTGAGGTAAAGGCTAATGCTCAGACAGGGCCATAATTTTGTAAAAGCAGGTAAGTCATACTGCTGTCGCTTTTCTTCCTTCCTTCCTTCCTTCCTTCCTTCCTTCCTTCCTTCCTTCCTTCCTTCCTTCCTTCCTTCCTTCCTTCCTTCCTTCCTCCTTCCCGCCCTTTCCCCTCCCTCCTCCCTCCCTGTCTTCCTCTCTCTTTGCTTGCTTTTCAGCAATCCCGTTCCCTTGCTTCAGCTTCCAGCCGGCAGGCACACCATAAGCCTGGGACATGTCAGTGCTGAGCACAGAGCCATTAGCAGCGGTTCTACCAGCAGCATGAGTTCCACAAGATTATTTTAAACTATAAAGATATGAACCTTGTGAGTTTATTAAAATTTTACAGGGTAACCAAGACGTGTCTTTTTGAACAAAAAAGGTAAGTGGGCGCAATACGATTGTCCCATTAGAAGCTAGGAAGGAACCATATGACAGAGGATAATGAAAGACATCAGTGAAATAGTTGGAGCTGATTCCCCCTTCCCGTCCGTCTTCAACCCCTCTGCGTTGCTTCTGCCTCTTGGGATGGCTAAGTCCGGTTGCGCACCTTTCTCCAAAAGCCCCCACTTAGTGAGTGCAGAGGCCGGGCTTCGCAAATGAGCAGTGAACTGCTCCTCTTAATCGGTGTGCTCTCCCTCTCCAAACTGAGTGCCCTGTTCACCCCTCTCTCTTTACTCTTACCTGGTTATATTTTCACAACATGGGGCCTGCAGCTGCACACACACAGGGAACCAGTTCATTGTATTTTCTGTGACTCTTGTGGAAGTTAGTTTCTAAATCCTCTTCCTTAGTGACTTTTTTTTTAATTGGTTGAATGAATAATGGAATTTGTTTGCAGCTTCCAGTGCAGTTATTCATTTAGGAAAATTGCTTGATCAATGCTGTGCAGGACTATTATATCTTTTTCTGCTGACAGGAGAAAAGAAAGATATGTCAGATTGAAAGAACTGGAAAAACAGATTGCTGAATTAGAAGTGAAGGTATCATTAGATGCACCCTCCAATAATTGGTTAGAATTGGAAACATTTAAGTCTGTGCATAATCAAATATCACCTGGAAATGTTACAGCATCCTTATTTTATGCTAAATAGGTTTTTATGGAAGGGCAATAAAGGAGGAAATCTGCTTTCTAATTTGATTAAAAACATGATGGATCTCTGTTATTTCAGCTATTAAAACTCCAAGTAGGAGGAGGCTGATTAGGAAAGAAAAGGAAGAAATTAATTTCATATTTGAGATCAATTATCAAACATTGCATATTTTTAAAGTGGAATTATTCATAACAATTGAAGATGTATTTTCATAATTACTATCAGAAAAGAATAGATATATTTCTAAGTTCTTTTCAAAAAGGAAAGCAATAACAGCACTCTATCATCTGTATTATTGGGGGAGAGAAGGTAGCTTATTAACCACATAAACCCATTCACAGAAAATACAAAAGAGATAGAAAGAATTCCACTTGCTAAAGGCCATTCCAAAAGCAAGAGCTGTAGAGTCCCGTGACTTAAGGACTGTGTCCATTCTCTGCTTCTACTATTTATAATTTTTTATTGTCATAGCTATTAGTGATCACATTCTTCTGCCTTATTATCCATTCAACCATTAAGTGGATATTTACAGAACACCAATTTTGTGTCAGGCAGTGCTTCAGGCGCCAGGGACACAGTAGAGAATTTAGAAGATAAAATTTCCTACCATAAAGAATTTTGTAATCTATTTGAAAATGGACAATGTGAAAAAGTAAATAACTACGATATATAGTATGTTGGATAATAAAAAACGCTAGGGAGGATAAGTGTATAGGAAAATATAAAGTGGGGGTGGGTTTTAATTTTAGATATAGTGGCTGAAAAAGACCTTACTGGGGAAAGTTTTGAGTGTATTGAAATGATGTAAAGGAGCTGCACTTGTGGATATATGAAGAAAGCCTTTAGGCAGATGTGCAAAGGCCCCAAGGCAGGCAAGGGCCTGGCTTGTTGGGGAAAGTGCCTTGTCTTGAAGGCACTAGAGAGGGGTGGCAGGGCTGGGACGCTGGGGCTACTGTTCTGTTAAGTCTTGCAGATTGCAAGGTCACAGTAAGATGGGACTTCTAATCAAAGTGAGATGGGAAACAGGCTAGTTTTGCACAGAAGAGAAATGATCTGCCTTATTTCATTAGATGTGAGCTCCCTAATGGCAGGGGAAGCTCTAGACCATTCAGTTTGGCACCCTTCTCTGAGTGGCCTAACATGGTACTTCTTACAGAGTCAGAATATATATATATATTTTAAATATAGCTTTATTGATTTCCGAGAGAGGAAAGGAGAGGGAGAGAGAGATAGAAACATCAATGATGACAGAGTCATTGATTGAGCCCGCAACCCGGGCATGTGCCCTGACCGGGAATCGAACCCCGATCGCCTGGATCCCAGGTCAATGCTCAACCACTGAGCCACGCCCGGCCGGGCCAGAATATATTTTAAATACATCATAGCTTTAAGGACAATTCCAATTCCTTTTTTAACTTTTATCTTTATCAGCCTACTGGTTTATAGAAATCTCAGTAACCTTTTCATCCACTTTATTATTTAGTATATAATCAACATTGGAAATGATTTATTAATGATGCTGGTTACCTTTTACATAGCAAATCTAAAATAAAATGTGGCTCTAATTTAAACACAAAAAGACAAATTTTTAAACTGCAAATGAAAACATGAAGGTATTATTGGTGGAGTGTCCTCTGCATCCCCACCTATTGCAGGTGGAAATGGGCTTTTTGGGGTGATGTGGAAATAAGAATTTCCTGAAGCCCCCACAGGAGGATGAGGTATTGTGGAAAGCTTTATTGATGAGGTAACATTAAGGGAGATCCCCTTCAGGGTTTCATCTCCCTCCCTTCTGCCATGGGAAAAGCCCCATTTTGTCTTCAGCAGAGCTAGGATTAAAGCCACTGCCCAGAGTTTCTGTTCCATGTTGAAGCATGGTCCAGTCTCACATAAGGCTAGCTTAGCTCGTGTTCCCACCTGCAGTCCATTGCTTATAGGGTCCAAATGGCCATGGGTCATGTGGCTTCTAGAGCCACGTGATAGGCTAACATGGGTCACGGAACAAGAGAATGCAAGGGAGCAGGAGCAAAGCAAGAGGAACAAGGGAGAGAGACGTCTTTGTTTGGGGATTTTACCTGAGAGCTTATCCAATGAATCTTTCAAGGTTTTGGCACTTGCAGTGGCTCCACCCCCCTCTAGCCAATTATTGTTTTCTCAGGTTAGACTGACTAGGCTGACAGACAAGCAGCTTCCCTATGTCATTCCAACTTCACCGCACATGTTCCCATTTTCCCCTTTGTTGCTCACCTTCCCCCAGTGATTTGCAGGGAATGGGCCAGTGGTTCTGTTATTGGTGGAAGTAGGGTGTCCATAAGTGGAAGTGGAGATCTCTTTCCCCACTTGGTGCTGGGGGTCAGGTTCTTTCGATATCTTGAGAAAAAGAATTTCTAAGACTTACACAGGAGAATGAGTGATTTTTACTCGCGTGAAGTTATATCCCTCAGTTTTAAAAGTCCCATTTCCTTTCAACTGGTCCTGGAAAAGTGAAGCTGGAGGTTCAGCAGAGCTAAAAGCAAAGCACCACCCCAGTGTCCAGAGTTTCCATTCCATGGTGAAGCTGAGTCCCGCAGAGTATCAACCAAGTTGTAGTTCATTATCCCGTTGTGTGTGGCGTCCACATGGCCATGGGCCATGTGGGCGAGTGCAAAGTGAGAGCATACCCCCTACAACAAGAGTCCCCAGAGAGCATGAGAGCCAAGAGAGGAAACTCCCTCTGTTCAGGAGCTTGTGCATCTCAAATTTTGTGCCCTTGCTGTGGCCATGCTTATTCTAGCCAATGACCTGCTCCCAGGTGTGACTGACAGGTAATCACCTTTCCTACATCATTCAGAACTTACTGGGCATGTGTCTATTGTCTGGCCTTCCCTTTGTTCCTTTCCTGTTAATTAATCAATGACTGGGTTAATTACAATGATATCAGTTCCCTGGGGAGTGTGAAACTGCAGCTTCCTGGTGAAGCTGTCCAGATGACCATGCTTATAATGCCTGGCCTTCCCTTTGCTCTCTTCTTATTTTAATATTAGCTAGCTAGTTATGATGGTAACAAAGGGTCATATCTTTCTAATCCAGTTTAAATGCCTATACTTAATTGCTAAACTATAGTTAATTTCAAGGCAAATGATACACTAAAAGAGAATTCACCCCAACAATAAATAAATAAGTGCCTATATAGTACTTCCTAAGAACGTACTAATTTGATAAGAGTAAAAAATGTTATCTTGATGCACCATACATTATGATAATATTTCTTGCTTTTTCTTCTTTGAAAGTACACATTTAAAGAGGAATAAATTAATTCTGGAGTGTCACTTCATCACAGAAAGAAGACAAAAAGATATCTCTAAATATCTATTTTATGTACCTTCTCATTCTTTTCCATGTTACCATAAAACAACATTACTACTTGGTGAAAGTTTTGTTTTATTATAAAATGGTAAAATGAAATTTTAAATTTATTTCAAAGTATGCCTCCTGAATCCAGCTAAATATACTTGCGGGTCTGCTCCATCCACAGTTTTATTGCTGTTCATTCACAAGCCCTCTTGTACTATACTAAATTTGGAACAGAAAATTCTCTCTTTAGATAGCTGTAATTTAATCAAGCTTGCTTTAGCTCTCTTATTATTTCATAATGAAATATAAAACCCCATACAAGCAAATGCCTTTCTTCCAGAAATTAAATAGAGAGCAAAGAATTCACAGGGCAGAGAGTAACAATTAGTACAAATACAATTACCTTCTCACATACAAGATAAAGCAACTCTCCCTTTTTTATTTCTTATCTAATATCAGAGTAGCACAATCTTTTCTCCCAGCTTGCATAAAAACCTATTATCCTCATCTTTATACTAAAGCAAAATAAAAGGATAAGTAACTGTGGGATAAAGAAATACTAAAGATATTGGTATATTTTCTGGGAAAAACTAAATTTGGGGAAGCATATAATTATAGATCTTAAACCTAAAGACAGAAGTAAGCCTTCCTTATATATCTAAAAGCAATGTGAACATTTGCACCCAGAGTGAAGATTTCTTCATTCTTATTCTCCATCCTTCTGTGTGTGTTTTAATTGAAATTATGAAGATCCCAGGGAGGTGGTCAGTCATCTCAGACAAAGTGCTAGCATCATTTGATGGCTGGCCATGGTGGATTCAAGCTCACATAGCGAATCTGCAGGAATTCTTTGAAGATATCACAGCAATGCTAGATAAAAGGTATTCATGGGGTAAAATATAGCTAATATTTTAGGGGAAAAAAGTACATTTGATATGGTTTCACATCAGAGATGAAGATTAAAAAAAAAACCACACTGAACATGGGATAAAGAGCACCGAATGGAAAATTAGTTTTAGAGACAACTACAAAGAGAAGCCTTCAAGAGAAACATTAATGTTAGGAAAAAGGTGTTGAAGCAGGGCACTACATGTGCATTTAATTGAAGGCCAGTCCTTCAATAAAAATTTTTTTAACTCATTGCATACCTCACAAAGCTGATAGCTAGAATTCTAACTGCTTTTTACTGTAGACTAATCAATCACTAAGCTAAAAATGTGAAAATTTAGGTTTTCATGACAGTAAATTACTAAATGACCTTGGACAATTATGTTTATGACTCTAGGTCTCGGATTCTTACCTAGGGAACTGGAAATTAAGGCTAGATAGATCACTAAGTCCCTCCTGTCTCCAAAATGATTTCACCCAAAGAGTTCCATAGAGCTCTAGGGAGTTTGGAGGCGATAAGCCAGTCAACAGCCACCATCAAATATCAAACCATCAAAACATGAATAAATATTTATCAAACAAGTCCCATCATGGAGGTGGACAATGTAAGAATGCTCAGTACATCAAAAACAGACTCTCACTACTGGCTTTTTAAATGTTTTGTTTTGCTTTTGATAAAAGTGACATGGCATAATCTGTCGAGCCATGGAAACATGCTATGAAGGCTGTTGTTCCTGGGTTCTTGAAAACATCATTGACCATATGAGGACAGTGAAATAGTCCAAAGCCTGGAGTGGCCTTGAGGAAGTTCAGGTTGTAACAAGAAAGCGAGGAGGGCTGTTTCCTTGAGGCTTAAATGCTTTGAAAAACCTTGATAGTGAGTTATCCTTAAGGTAACTTCTACTTCAAGATAGGCCTCAATCCATGGGTCACACCTCTGTAGAGTATATGTAATAGAAATTGGGACTTTTTCCCCAAAATGTATTACAATGTCTGAAGAAAATAATCTCATTTTTTAACAGACAGAAAAGAAAATCTATCAAAGAGAGCAGAAGAAATTATACCTTCCTTTCTTGTCTTTGCTGACTAAAATGAAGTGAAATTGTTTGCCTGTTATCAGATCAAATGCAGATATACCTGAAGGACAGTAGCCTCCCTTAAAGATTTTATCAGTTAAATACATCAGTCTTGCCTTCCTACTTAATTCAGGGCACTGTTAATGGCTTCAGAGCATATCTATATGCTAGTTCACTTGCCAAAGTTATGCAGAACAAAACTCCCTTAAATTCTCAAGAGCCTTGTTACACAAAGCTATGAGCAGAATTTTTGTTATATGCAGATTCACTATCCTCATCTTGTTACCAGACAGGGGCCCTGGCCCTGGGCGGGTCTGCCTAGGGCCATCCGGTAGTATGTAGGTTCTTGACTTCGTGTAGGAAAGATTTCACAGTATGAGTCCAGGCAACTGAGGGTATGCTTATTAAAGCTGGGGACAGTGAAACAAGGAACGGCTTAGCATAGAAGAAATAACAGGAGAGCCCAGGCTGAGCTGCTTTAGCTCATTGGGAAGTCAGAGAAAAGGAGGCCTTGGAGACAGGCTCAGGGGATTTAGCCCAGGAACAGCTGCCACTGCCCATTGCTCCCCTGGTTGCAAACCTCCTGGGATCCCTTAGACTTTAGGAGATTCATACCTGTGGGGGAAGAAGTGGAGGAAGAAGAGAGGGAAGAGAATGGCTGGAGTGTGTTTCCCAGAGGGAGAGCGAGGGCTGGGTCCTCTGACTTAAGAGTTTTTGTCTGTCTCATGCAGGCAGGAATCTTAGAGGTGGTCTCAAGGGAGGGTTTCAACAGAATATTCATCAGTTTTCCAGGTGTGCTCTTTTAGGGTCATGGTCTCTACTAATTGGTCATTGCCAGGGCAGGGGGTCATTAGTCACTGCAACTGGTCTTGGCGTCACTCGCCTGTCTGCTGCTTTTCTGGGCCTGGAGCTGGAATAAAACTGAGACCTAGATGTTATCTCTAGGGAGGTACCTGGCTGTACATTTCTCAACCAGTTTGTTCATCGAGCTGTCTCAGTTTCCCTGTTTCACTTGTCCTGATTTACTGACATGTCTCAATCTCTCCTGAACTTTGAGTTCCAACTAGATATTTGGGACCTAAGGAAGAATTTATTCTTTTTCTTTCTTAATATTAAAGGAATTATGTAAAGGAGACATAACTATGAGCTTTGAAACTGTTTTTAATCATGAGAGCCTGCTTCTTATCTTTTTTTTTTTTTTAAAATATATCTTTATTGATTTCAGAGAGAGGAAAGGAGAGGGAGAGAGATAGAAACATCAATGATGAGAGAGTCATTGATCGAGCCCGCAACCCGGGCATGTGCCCTGACTGGGAATCTAACCCCAATCGCCTGGATCCTAGGCCGACGCTCAACCGCTGAGCCACGCCCTGCCGGGCCTGCTTCTTATCTTAAAAGCATCTCTCAAGCCCCATAATTTTGAGGTAGAAAACAATGGCAATCTTGAAGAAATACAACCAATGAATTAGAAAGATGAAACTGAGACACATTCAGAAAGTTATTCACAGGTCCACTTAATGCCAGAGCCTGTCGAAAAAAATTTCAGAGATATATTTAGTGTCATTGACACTGTTCCCGTCTTTACTTAGGGTGAGATCAGTATTATGTTTTGAGAAACTATAGAAAAGGAACTTATATTTTGAAATCTGGTTCTACCCAGGATTCTGCCTTTTAGACACTGGCCCTTCTATGGGTCATCTTTTCCTTTGTCATGGTTTTAACTGTTACATAGTATATATGTCGGTGAGACCCACATCTATAAATTCAACCCAGATCTGATCCCTGAGGTTCAGATTTAAATAGTGACCTTGATTTATACATGGGTGTCCTCCCCAAGGCCTCTGGTCTTCGTTGTATTCTACAGCACTCTGTCACCCCTCACGGCTCCTCTCACGTTGAATTCTAAGTGCTTATTTTACTGCCTATCTCTCTCACTGGACCAAAAGTCCTAGGAGGGCTGGGTTATGTCTGTTTTGTTCATCTTTGAAGGTGTGGGGGCTAAAAAAATAGTACTTTTCTTCCCAGATACTAACTTCTTCTAGCTGGACTAATAATAAATTGACAGAGACAGATTAACAGGAGAAAATAAAAACTTAATACATGTGTATGGGGAATTCACATAAACATGAAAATTTCAAAGATAGTGAGGCAAAATAGGGTTATATATGTCATTCTGGACAAAGGAGAAAAGGGAGGTAGGGATCTGAAAGTCTGAAGGAAGTAGACAACTTACAGATAACTGAGAAAGAGCTGAATCTACAGAAACAATGAAACAAGAGGCGGGGGGCATATCTAGTAAACAGGCCCCTGCTTGAAGCTTTTCCATCTACCATACTCCCCACAAATTAGGATGCTAAGAGAAACATCCTAAGATTTCCTTTCTGGAGTAGGTCTTTCCCTAAATCTCTGCAGCAGGAGTGGGGGGAGGGTCAAAGATTCTTTCTCAATCTTATTCCTTAACAACCAGCTTAAAATCAATCCCAAAAGGCAAAATTTTTGGTCCCCTTCAGAGGCTTAGCTCCTGGTACATAGACGCTGTTCAGTATTTCTTAATTAAATCAATCAATGGACTAGGGCTGAATAATTCTGGATAATTATACTTTCATAAAATGTCCTGATACAATGTGCTCTCTAGCCATTGCCATTTCAAGTTAAAGGGTTAGGACTTTTCTATGTGCCTTCCTACTTAGGATCATAGCACTCTGAGTGAGGCACTGTCCTCTCAACTATGATCCCCTGTGTCGCTTTGCCAAGTACAAATAATTTAATTTAATAATCAACTATTATTAAATTAAATTATTTGACGTTATTAAATTAAATTACTGTCCATTCAATTGAGAGTTATAAATAGAGAATTATTGCCTTTCAGAAGAATGTTGCTTCAAAGCAATAAATGTGCATTTAAAGAAATACCTGAAGAGAGTAATATGCAAAGTGCTTTATTCCCACATGCATGGTTCAGTGAAAGCTGAGCTTTGCCTCACAGAGGACAGGCAAACTGCATCTGGGTACCTTCTGGGGAAACTGCAGGAATCTTCTTAGGAACAGCACTAGATGGGCACAGAAATTCTTAGTGTGATAGAGAAGTCATTAATCCTTCACATTAATAAGTAATGGGTGCCTTAAATCAAGCCTATCATTTTTCCCAATCTATTAAGTGGATATCAAACTGGGAAGGTACATTTTACTGTATTGCATATTTGGAAGTTGCTTAGAGAGTAGACTTTAAAAGTTTTCTCTACAAAATGTAACTATGTGAGGTGATTGATGTGTTAACTAACCTTTTTAGTAATCATTTCTCAATACATGCATATATATTAAATTATTATGTTGTACACCTAAACTTACACAACAGGATATGTCAATTATATATCAAAAAATGGGAGAGGGTAGTATTAACTCTTGTAGGTAACTGGTAGGAAAAGAATCCAAATTCCTTAAATACATGTAAACATTTTTTGAAAAGCAGCGAATCAGACCGTCTGAGATTTGATTCCTCACAACTAGTCCAGATGTACTCTGTGCCCTCTCTCTCAGAGGGCACAGCTTCATGGGCGTTAGGCATTGATTAATGCCTCACGTTCCTCTATGTTCTGGGGATACTAGAAAAACTGATTTAGCACCACTCCTTTATAAATGTGTAGGATTCCCTATAAGAGGATAATGTGAGAAAGTTATGAATACTTTCCAAATTTCTACCTAAGTATGAAATGGAGAAATATCTTAAAAAGTCAGAGAAATCAGACTGAATTAAGTTAAGAAAATGCAAAGGCATGTGTTTCCACCGGGAGGCTGTCTGTACCCTGGTAATGACCATTAAACCTCAGATCTCTATGAAAGTCTTCACTCAGACAAGACAGAAATAATAGCTTGTTAAATGAGAACAGGGGAACTACTGCTTCCTGAGGTCTCTCCTTTATGGCCATGTCTCAGTTCTCACTTTTTCAGAGGTTTTTAGAGTTTTCCATTGTGAATGCTAGAATCACTGCTATCATAAAAAAAATAGAGTGTCTTTATTTCTATGTTCCATAGATTTAATTTCCTTCCCCTTTCAGAAACAATTCTTTTGCTATTAATAGCCAGCAACCATCTCAATCTAGAAATGAAATGATTGAATTCTTAATTTTCTTGGAGGGGGAGCTACTACATTTATCTTTTTTCTTTGGATTTAATTATGAAACTGTATGTTTCTACCTCATGAGCCTTATTTCATGAGCGGTTTTCAATGTGAGTAATGGGAGAAGGTGGCATAGATGCTTTTGTTGGGCCAGGGAAACGTTCTTCCTGCCCCTCTGTTCTCCTTGCTGCTTGAATAATTCCAACAACATCCAGCAGATTAACGAGGGAAAAAATCAAGTTTAATAGGTGCACACAGGCTATTCACATAAGCATGAAATTTCCAAAGACGGTGAGGGAAAATTGGGTGTATATTTGATTTTGGACAAAAAAGAAAGGGGGAAAATGGGATCTTAGATTTTAGTGGGACATGGTGGGAGCAAGGGGTAGGTGTCTAGCTACTAGGCCCCTTCTTGGATCCTTCCTGTATAATGCTAAGGTCCTTCCTGAAGCAGGTTTTTCTTTCTGAATCTCTTTAAAAAGGAAAGGGGAAGTTAAAAAAACAAAAACAAAAAAATCAAATAAGTAAACAAACCAAAAAACTCTCCCTGAGTTTGTTGGGCTTTATCTCCGTGCCAGGGTGGACATTCTGGGGACACTCGCTTCTGACCCCCACATTTTCAATTCAGTGGTTAGTCTTGTTTGACACAGTGTTTGCTTCCATATACTAATGATGTACTTTATATTACTTTCTAAGTAAGAGCTCACAATACTTTATAGTTATATTTTTAATAATATTTATCATGTTCTTGGAGTTGGATATTAGCAAAAGTGAAAGAAATATAAGGGCACAGAGTAGTGAAATAATTTTCCCAAATGGTGACCCACTGTTTACTCTGAGTTTTCAGTTCTGGGTCCCTTAATTGTCTATATAGCTACAATTATCTGGCCAAGTTTTATTTTTTAAAAATGCAGGGATTTTTTGGATTATAAATTAATAAAAAGGCAAATAAAAAATACTTAGGTTGTTAGTTGGAAATTATAAAGTATATTAGTAAAAATGGTTTTGATTATAAAACCCAATGCACATCCTAAGCTCTGTTTAAAAGCAAAAAAAAATTTATTAGTTTACATAATTTAGGAGTCAAGAAGTGGGGGCTTTGGGTATAGTCTGATCAAGTCCAACTCAATTTCTTTATAATCCTGTCAGCTCTTTATTCTTCCATGAAAAGCTTCATTCTTAGACTTAACTTTATTCATGATAGCAAAATGGCTATGGCAATTGCCGATATTACTTCCATGCACCATACTATCCTGATAGAAAGAGAGCTTCTCTTTTCCCAGTAGTCAAAAATCCCGGGAGCACCCTTCTAGTGGCTAGATGGGATGCTACCCAAGTCATGCATCACTTAATAAAGCCAATTAGATCATAAAAAAGAAAAAATTCCAGGTTTCATTCTGCTTAGACCCAATTATCATGTGTCTACTTCTGAAACAATCACTATAACTGGACACAAACCCTGTATATGTAGGTTGGAAGACAGGGGTCAACATTGGACTGGACCTCATGGAACTTCTTTCCTGGGTGGGATCGTCCTCCAAGGTGCTTGCCTGCTATACAGTACGGAGGGGAAGGTGCGTGCTGAGGAAGGAATTGCGGTTTCAGTATGTCCTCGTGCTTACTTAACATCTCCATAGGCTTTTCTCTAAATCACAAAATCATTCTCTTTATTGCATAGAAAGTGGCCCCAGCCACCAGACTGAACTGTCTCTCAAATCTACAGCCACTGAAGTTCACTTTCCTATAGTACCTACCTTTTTTGAATGCTCTTAGAAAACATATAAAGATTTTAAAACTTTATTTCTATATATTTTTTAAATCTAGAGAGTTACTAACTGGGAGTTAGAAATGAAAAAAAAGTACTTAGTGTCATGTGATTCATTGTAAAAGATCTATCTTGTCTTTTGGAAGGGGAAGGTATTACAAGCAGAATTGTGTCCCTCATAAATTCATGTTAGAGTTCCAATCCCCCGGTACCTCAGATATAATTCTGAAACAAGGTTTTTAAAGAGATGATTAAGTTAATATGAAGCCATTAGGGTGGATACCTAATCCAATATGATTAGTGTCCTTAAAAGAAGAGGGAGAGACCCCAGGGGCACCCACAAAGCAATGACCATGTGAAGAGGTAGCAAAAGGAGGGTCTTCTGCAAGCCAAGGAGAGAAGCCTCCGAAGAACCCAGTCCTCCCATCACCTTGACCTTGCACTTCTAGCTAGTAGAACTGTGAGAAAATAAATTTCTGTTGTTTGAGCCACTAAGTCTCTGGCATTTTATTTTGCAGTCCTAGTAAACTTACACAGTGGGATTGTTTTTTATGCACCATTAAATGTCTGATTGTTAAAGCAAATGATTTCCAGTTTTGTTCCTTAACATGCCTTTGTTAGGTGCATTCTGTGTCTGGTCTGGGACTTTCTCCTATAGCTAGTTACATTTTTTATATAGCTATATCCCTTTGGCAACTATAAAACCAAGCTATCTCTTTCAGCTTTTTAATTTAAGGTTCTGTGGTTTCCGTAAGGAAAGTTGATTTTAAGAAAGGAAATAATTACTTTGCTGCTGTTCAAAGCATACTTCTACTTGGTGAGGCTGATGTATTTCTCTTCACAAATGGAACATGTAATGCTATTGGCAAGTTTTTTTAATTTTCACAATGGCCTAGAACTAATAATTTTGCTTTAGACCTGCAAATATCTTAAGGGGCAGATCTATGAACCAGCACACCTATCACAATGATCTCTTTCTAATTTTATTGTTGTTAGCTCACAGTTTTCCCATGGGGCCTTGGGAACATTCTTCTTGTTGTTTTTTTCTCTTTATTTTTTAAAGCACTTTATCTCTATTTCATCTCACCATAAGCCTAGTTCTTATGAGATATAAATGAAATATCCTCTTTTTACTGTGCTCTGAGATTTGGACCCTGAATGTGTAAATTGTGACTGCCTGTCTCTTAAGAACTGAAGTATGTTACCATTAAGTAAAATTACCAACAGGAAATGTTTATTTGAAATGTTTTTTCCCCCCTCAGTTCTCACTAAAATTAGGTTGGTTTGTTGTTAAAGAAAAGAAGAGAGAAATAAAAGACAAAGCTTCTGCCTGAACCGTATCCCCGTGCAGTTAACTACACCTAGCCCTAGATAGAGGTAATGAAATCATGACTAGCCAGGGAGACTAAAGATCTGGTTACTTCGATTTGCTACTAACATTTTGATCCTATGTAATATAGTCAGTACCTTCATCTTCATGTAATTGTGAAACGGGTATGATAGTTCTATCTATAGTACCTCAGAGACTGTTACCAAAATCACTGAAAGTATCACAGAGGAAGGCCTTCAGCTCCTCACAATTTGTTAAATGGGGTAAAATGTAAGACACTTGAGTCTTTTCACAATCTTTCCATTATTCTGATGAATTTCTTTTGGGGTTTTTCTCTTATAAGAAATTATGTAATAAAACTACTTGGAGAACGTACACTGAATCACAGTAAATATCTCTAAATTTGAGGTGGTTTGTGTTAGTGTGGAAGAAGAAGAAACTTTCCTCTACGTTCTATGCTCTTCCAGCTGGTCTATGGATAGGCATGAGGCAGATTAACAGGAGGAAAATGGCCCCAATACAATTACATACTATGTATGGGAGCCCTGCATATTTGACAGTCAGAGACAGAAAGGTAAGCTGAGGTATGTAAGACATCCTGAGCGAAGGAATGAGGTAAGATGGCCTGGGGCTTCAGAGGGGCAGAGGTACTTGTCAGGAAGATAAGAGGAGCAAGTGTTCAGTAATTAGAAGCTTGCCCTGCCCTATGGATAGGTCATAAAAAGTTACTGTTTGTCATAACTCTTACTATGGTCAAGGCCCCTAATGTAAATTCTTTAAGGGAAACGTAAAAGTTTCTCATAAGACCACAGGATCCCCTTTGCTGTCAACTCAAAGTAATTTACATGCCAAAGCAGCACATATTAAGGGGGCCTGTTCTGAATTCCTTCTTAGCTAGAAGGAAAGTTCTAGTTTAGAATTTTTCTAGACAAATAATGACACTTAAAAATCAACCAAGGTTAAATAACTCTTTAAATGAAGCAAAAACTATGTAGAAGAATTTAAAATTTTAAAACACAGAAATGTCAATCAGGACTGTAAAGCTAATTCAACTAATGATTTCAAAATACTATAAAACATATTTTAAATATATATTTTCTGAAACAGGAAAGTGAATACACTTCTTAGTGAGAATCACTTAGTCTTGCAATTATAATTTATATCAATAGCATATAATATAGATCAACACTGCCTTGCATATTTTTCCCTTGATAACCCAAAGATCACTTGTCTCCACATTTACTATTGCCTTCTTTTTAAAGAAAAACTCATTAAAGAAATATAGACATCTGTCTATAATATGATGCAAATGAATGTAATATATTTATAGCAAATATGATTTCACTGCTATATATTTTTCACCATGACAGAAATTTTTATATTAATTACATAATCCAGTCTTTAAGTATCACTAATATAACAACATTATTAGAAAAGATAATTATACATGGCCTCAACAATGATGAATTTTAAATAGTACTTTTGCAACCTGCTTTTCTGAAAAAGAAAATTTTTATTAGTATTTACCATAATTTTCACAAAACTATTTGCCCTAACTTTATATTTCATGTGTCATATTTCAAAATAAAGAAGAAATGAAGGAAGGGAGGGAGGAAAGGAGGGAGGGAGGGGGAAGAAGAGAGAGAGAGAGAGAGAGAGAGAGAGAGAGAGAGAGAGAGAGAGAGAGAGAGAAGAATAGAAAAGAAGAGGAAAAGAAAAGAGAAAGAGAGAAAAAGAAAGAAAAAAGAAGGAAAGAGGAAGGAAGGAAGGAAGGAAGGAAGGAAGGAAGGAAGGAAGGAAGGAAGGAAGGAAGGAAGGAAGGAAGGAAGGAAGGAAGGAAGGATGTTTTCTTTCACTCATAAAGTCTACCCACAGTTTTTCAAATTACCCTTTGTGCTTTAAGCTGTCTTCTACTGCAGCCAGGAACCAAGTTTAGTCTTTCTATCACCTCAATTCCTAGAATAGTACTTTAATTTAGAATGTAATAAGAGGTCAGTATTTGTTGAATGAATGAATGATTGAATCAAGCCTTACAGCTTCATAAGGGAGTCTTGCATCAATAGAATTTCAAACACATTTATTATTTTGTCTTTAGAAGTAACTAGTAGTCTTGGTGAATTGCATCACTGTTCATGTTTTCTTAGTGATAAAGTTAAACATATATACTTTTGTCACTACCTCATCTATGTTTTATTATTCTACTTTATATTCACCGATTATTCCTTGGATATATTTTTCACTTGTTTAAATTTATAATATTTTAAAAAGACAAAAATGAATTAAGCTGAACATCAGATAAAATTAGAAAAGGGTAGAAAACTTTGGAACACTTCTTAGTTACACAGAAATAAATCTATTTAGTTTTTATACATATAGACTTACTGACTGACCTTTAAAAATGCTGCCATGTTGTGATCTCAATTTAAAACAAGGCTCAAAGCTTAAAATGGTGTGGAAACCACTCATTTAGTTTTGGGCACACAGAATCAAATTTGGGAATCTAAAATTTGTGCCAATGATGGGATTGTGTCTCTATGGAGAGCTGTGGGTAGGAGTGGGGAAGGAACTTCGAATAAAATTCTGGATTGCCCAATCCTTGCAGCTACTAATTATTTGTGCTGATGAAAAGTAGACAATTATGCTGTCTGGATTTGCAGAGCAAGTAGCTTCAATTTCCATCACTGACTGTGTTTTTAGTGGAATAATAAAGGCTTTGTTTGCTTGGTTTAACAGTCACTTGGTCCAACCCAGTGAAATAATTGGTCACTGTAGTTGGAACAATGTATATGAAAGCCTTCAAAAAGCTATAAAATACTATAAACTTTCAAGGTTTTATTTATCAAATTGTTTATATGAAGTGATAAAAATTTGTCCAACTTGGTGACTCACTGAATTGTCCAAAATCTGTCAAAAATATGGGGAAGACAACCTAATAATGTATGCAGATGATTTTTAATAATTTCACCATCCTAGATAGTTTGCTCTTAATTATTTATAGAAATGGGATTGGTGATAACATGAGAAAATGGAAACGTGAAGATCTAGCAATAAGATAAATATATTTGCATTACAGATATCCTTTTCCATGGCAGATAATTATCACATTGGGATTTTTTCTCCTTTTGCTTATTTACTTAATGTTGTAGAAATAATCATAATGATGAAGTGATGATGATCAGGAGTGTTTCTGTGTGTGTGTGTGTGTGTGTGTGTGTGTGCATGTATGAGAGAGAGAGGAGAGAGAGAAGGAAATAAGAAAGAATATTCTGTTCCTAAATAATGATTGTGTAAAGACAAATTATAATCACTGAATAACTTCCATCTACTTCTATAGGATAAAGTAATTATATTGGATTATTTTTATTTTGTAACACCAGAGCAGAAACAGTGATTGTCACAAGAAAGACCAAGATCAAAGAATAGGCTTTACAGCTATAGCTATATAAATAGATATAGATATGGGTTGAATATATAAAAATAGATATAGACATAAACAGACTGGATTTAACTTATTTGGAAGGAATAGTAAATAGTTTCAGTATTGGAGGTTACTGCCTGAATGTTAGACATGGATATTGAAGGGCCACACAAAATTTTATGTTATCTACAGACAGTTTCACACATTTAACTGTATGCTATACTATGAGTTCACATTTTCTGAAAAATATAAACCACATTATGTAAACTTAAAAAAAAAAGCAGTACTTAAAACTTCTATATTACTAATAAAATGAATATCAGATATCTCTAAGAAAGTGCACTCACTCCTCTATGCCTTTTTCACGGGATAGGAAGAAGACGCGTTCACCACTCCAAGTTTGTGCTAGTGGATTTTTTTAGTTTCTTACTCCAAACACTGCTCCAAATACAGTGTACCCTTAAATACATCAAATGAGTTCTTAATTTCAGACAGTATAGTTTCAGTTCTCAAATGTCTGTTTGGTTCGTTTTATACATTCCAATTGTTGAAATGCTCTATCTCTTAATCCAGTTTGCCAGTTTTTTAATCATTAGAGGATACCCAAGATCACTAGGTTCAAGCTTTCCTTAATACTTGACATCAGGCAGAATCCCAGGCACTCAAAATATATGAAGATTATACCACTAATGTTTTAATTTTTTATATGTTGTCTACAGCATGTATTGTATTTCCCATTAAATCTCTTTCATAATACAATTTTTGTATTCTCAGCAACATTCTGATCCACAGGCTGAACAATGAGATCATACAGCTACATGGTGAAGCGGCACAAAGTAGCGTCCCTGTTTCTTTCCTCAGGGCTGGTGCCCTTGATGCTGCAGAATAGTGGCCCAGCCAAATTGAAAAAGAGCATTCTACTGACTGAATCTTTTAGGGCACAAATAACTGGCAATTTCATTTAGAAAACAATGTACTTATCTTTCAGAGCATTTGCTTCTATCCACTACACCTCAGGTAAAATATGGCAAAAATCCAGGATGAAATGTTTTCAGTCAGTAAATGTTTTCTTTGAAGGCAGAAAACTGTTTGCATGTTCAACAAGTCAACCAGTTCTCCTCCTACTTAAATTTACAATAGTTGATTCACAAATCTTTGCAAGGGTAGAATGTTTAAAGATTTTTGTTTTGCAGACTGGATTATTTGCATTATTCTACTATTCAGGGGCACTGTATTTAGAAACAAGTTCTATCTAAGAAGGCCTAATATCATTCTGTAATATCATGATTTGCTGATGGTTTCTTAGCCAGGTACACTCAACAGTCTAAAGGAAATCTCCATATAAAACACAAAAGCCAGCCAGACCCATCAGAATAGGCTCATAGTTATTTGTTTTTTAAAATCTTTGGCAAAATTTGTGACAGTACACAAGGAATAGGGTGCCTTTTAATCTGTTCACTGGGGAAAAAGAGCTGGAAACCTGTGGCATCGCTGGAGATTCGACTGGGCTTTGCTACATGTGCCAGCACTGGGTCAACAGGGGAACATTTTTTTAATTTTTAGTGGTTGTCCTAGAATTTGCAATTTACTTTTTTTTTTCCATTGTTATTTCTCTCTGTAGTTCAATTTGAAAAGTTTCTACTAACAAATCTTCAAACTCACTGATTCTTTCCTTGGTCACGTCCATCAAAGGCACAGATAACACAGTGAGGGAAACAGGAATAAAAGAGGAAGAGAGGCGTCTGCCATGAAGCCACTCCAGGGGTCTCCCAAGGAGCTCTGGGTAAGGGGCGGCCCTTCAGAGAGGGCCTGCACGGAGGCAAGAGGGCCAGGCCTGAGCACTCACACCATGATGAACCCTGAACCTAGGGACAAATTTGAGAGAAGCACTCAACTATAGAGGGACTCAACTGTGAGCTGCCCATAGCCAACAGGCCCAGCAAGTGCAGGGTCCTAAAGGAGGGAGATGAGTGGGGCCACACGGTGTCCACCACAGTGACCCACCAGGTATTGAATAACTATCTGATGATATGCAAATCAGTATTGCCCATGGAAATGTTAATGGATGTGTAGCAAATATGATCATGCCAATTCTAACTTCAAATTAAGCTGTACTGATGGTTTTAGTTGTATTTTAAATTCACACCCAACCTTAAGGGTAGTAAAATAATGTCATTATCCTGGAGGAAAGGGTTGTTTGAGGACTCAGTGCAATAGTGTAAAAAAAAAAAGTACTCAGCATAGTTATGGGCAAATAGTAAGTACTTGATAAATGCCAGCTAAGTTAAATAAATGAAACAAAATTATGGTTGTTAGAAAGTCATAGTTTCTTTTTTATTATCTATAAGATTGTGTGTGTGTGTGTCTGGTTTGGTTTTGTTGTTGCTTGTGCTTTGTTTTTCTATTCAAGGTTAGAATTAGGTTTTTATCTCTCAGGAAGTTTTGTTTTATTGTAGAAGTGCACAATAATTTTAAAGTTAGATAGTTTAGATTTTTTTAATTGAAGAACTATTCTAAAATGAGTAGGCATTATAAACAAAACTTTTTTCTCATGTTCAAATATTTTAAAATATTTTTAAAACTATTGTTACATTTTTGTTTTATATTTCACATATGAGAGATCACATTGATTTTTACCCTTTTTCATCTGATTTATTTCACTTAATACAGTGTCCTCAGTATGTACCCATGTTGTCGCAAATGGCAATATTTCATATTTTTTAATGTCTGAGTAAGATATGGGATATTTATATAGGGTGGGGCAAAAGTAGGTTTACAGTTGTTCATATTGAAAATAATACAATAATGAATAAATAACAATACATGACAAAACTCTGTGTTTTGCAAACTCACAACTGTAAACCCACATTCCCATCCTGTACAGTGGAAAACTACTCAAATCTCTTTTTTAATGCTGTGTTTACCCATTTTTTCTCCTTTCCTCTTTAAAATTGTTTGATTTTGTCTCATTTGGGGAAATTCAAATCAACATTTTTTACTGTGTTGATTAAGAGAATTTCTTCTGGGAATGATGAGTGAAAGGTTACTTTCTGTCAGCCAAATAAGTTTGGAATAAAGTTGAGTGAGTGATTTTTTTCATTAGCCTTTGAGAAGGCTATTTATTTCCACATGTAATTAGAAAACAAGTACTTCTAACTTAATGAAATCAAACCAACCTCTAAAACAAATAGGACTCATTTGCAGTTCCGGCTAAATTAGATACTGAAAAGTGCTTGCATTCTGATGTGTTTTGAAGTGTCTAATGAAATTACAGATATAATATTTCAAAGAACTAGGATGAAAGCTTTGATCAGAGAAGGAAATGTATGTACATAGATAACATCACAAGAAGCTCAAACTCACTTTACCATCTTAAAATTTCTCTTATTTATAAGTCAACTATGTTAAGTAATGCAAGAAAATTGAATTTCCACCCAAATCTCATGAAAATGCTAAATTTCATGAGAATTGAGTATAAGTACTTTACAATTTGCACAGTAGGTCGAATTGATATTGTGATTCATGAGAGTCAAATATTTTATTTGATACATGTAGAAAACCAAGATTGCCTCTGGCAGAAGTTTAAAATAAGTTATAAATAAGATTAAATGTTAACAGCAGGGATTTATACTAACCATAAAGAGAGAACAACCCACATTAATACATTAGAGTCATGAACTACGTTATATCAAAATTAAACTGTCCTTAAAAAAAAAAAGAATAGGCAGTTAAAACCAGTTAAACTAGAACAAAATCTTTTTCTTTCACACACACTGTTGAATAGGAATAAAGTAAGAAAATACTATTACTGTCACAGAGAATCATTGCCTTATAGTTTGAAGATAATGGTTTTCCTATGGTTTCTGTTGTAAGTTGGTAGAAGTCCATAAAGTATGTAATAATGACAAAGAGCTACTGTCCCGGGATTAGAAGAAAATATATTTTTCCAGCTCTCCATTCAGACAACACATTTTAAACTCTGGAGAATGAGACATTTGGGGATTGTGCTCTGAGTCAAGTAGAAACTAGAAACAAAAAAATCCCAGTTTTTTTTATAAAACTCACTTTCTCTAAGTTACTCATAGCCTCAATTTAGAACATAAATCTTTTAACAGTCTACTGTTTTGGGGACAATACGTGGATTACTCTTCCTGCTTTTTTTTCTTCCTTCTTCTAAATTCCCTCTACTTTAGTTTCAGTCCTAAAAGCAGAGCCTGAAAGAAAGACTTGATTGCCGGTAATTTTGAGGAGCATCTGATTTTAAAGAACAGGAGCACAGAAGAGATACAAAACGCTTATTCCAGGATGCATTATCAAGGTGGCCACCAAACAGGTGACTAGCACCGAAGCACATGGCACATTCTGAGGAGCCAATGAAATGTGTCAGATCTGTTTGCCTGGGGGATGAAAGACAGAAGCATGTTTCTGTCAGTTCCCACCCCCATTTGGACAAGGTTGACTCCGTAGATATTAACTGCCCAGCTGAATGCTTTGCAGGGTCCCGAGAATGTCCCACACTCAGAGTGTCAGAGAGGCCTCAAGGCAGTAAGTGGTTGGCACATGACCCAAGGAAAGGCATTGGACTGCACCTGCCAGAGCTGGTGGAGGGCTGGTGGGGATGGTCGCCTCATTGCAGCAAAGGTCGGAGAGCCAGGTTGAGCTCAGAGCAGGGTGACATGGACACAAGTGTTGTCTGAGACACCTATCTTCTTCCTTATGTGGTCTAGATTCTTTAAAGCTCCTCACTTAGGGTTCCCAAACACCTCATTCTTGTTGCCCTTCTCCACATCCCAAGGCGATTTTGTCTCCAATGTATGACCCCTATTTTTCTGGGGCCAGTTTAAAAAAAGAGAGAGATTTTAAACTTCAAATATTTAAAAAAGTTAAATAGCAGCTTTAAAAAGGGCTCATGCAGCAAAATTTTGAATTCCTCTGCCTTATTCAAGGGCTCCCATTAACTCAAGGAATGCCCATTACTGGTTTTCCCTCTTTTATCCCAAACCTAAAATTAGGCAAGTGGCCTGAAACACCATCCTGAGATCCTATCCCCAGACACCTAACAGAATAAATTTCCTAATAATTAAGAAAAATTATGGTTGACTGTCATTGACAATTATAAAGGTAGGAAATAATTCCTCAAATCATCAGTGTGAGCTAACTAGAATGAAAGATTTCCTTTAACATTTTTCTTGGGGACACGGCCATTTACCACCATATGCATTTTTCTGTGTATTTTCTTCCCATCAAAATGCTTGTTTGTGGTTGTTTATAAGTCTGAACACAATTTTAAGTCATTGTTTTGTCCCTATATTTGGAAAACAACACTACATCACTGTGACATATTAAGCTTATTAACTATGTAACCACTATAATCTTTAGCCCTTTTTCTTAGAGTGTGAACAGTGTGGGTTTCTGCACCATCACACCAATGTTTAGAGATTGCTGCCAAAAGTCAAGACAAGGAAGAAAAGAAACTTGTTACTGAAAAATAAAAAGGACAGCCATTGAAAGTTTATGTCTGAGAACTGACAACTAGCAACTAAGAAGCAGGTTTAAATCCTTAAACCAAGGATTAAGTTTCTAGGATCCATTAGTAAATGTGCCCAATCTGAGCAGCTTCAACTACTTTGCTTTTATTTAACATACTTTTGTCATGTCACTATTATGCAAGGTGCTGTGGTTATTACCTCAAAGGCATTCCTCCTTTCTTTTTACAAAAACTGTTTTAGAGGTAGAAAATCTAATGAGGAAATCATAATTCCAGGGTCAAATGTCAAGTCCTGGTAGATCTTCAACAAACTTCAAATTTCTTATTTTGTCAATACCATTTGTCCAAAAGGATTGTCACTATTAAAGACAAAATAAATATAGAGACACAATTCTCATTATTGAAGAAATAACTGTATACACTTAGAACATAAGAGAGCTATGTACAAACACATAACACATAATTAGGTGTGAATTTTCCCTGGTATTATTAAAATATTAAAAACACTATTAACGGAAAAAATTTTAAAGGGCAAGAGTCAAAATAGATGGTTTTATGGATTTGGGAGAAGACATAGAAAATGGGAGATATGGCCCAGCCAGTGTTGCTCAGTGGTTGAGCTTCAACTATGCACCAGGAGGTTGCAGTTTCAACTCCCAGTCAGGGCACATGCCCAGGTTTCAGGATTGTTCCCAGTGGGGGCATGCAGGAAGCAGCTGATCAATGTTTCTCTCTCATGGATATTTCCATCTTTTTCTCCCTCTCTTTTTCTCTCAACGAAATCAATCAAATGTTTAAAAAAAAAAAAAAAAAAACATAAAAAATAAAACTGGAGGTATGAATTTAGATTGGTGGAGAGGAGCAGGAAATGAATTCCTTGTCAAGAGTAATACACAAACAGTTCACAAGGTGCACAGCATCCTGTTCAGTCACAATGGCATTTTCCTATTTTCTTTTTCCTTTTTTAATATGTTTTAGTTGATTATTTAGAGAGAGAGGAAGGGAGAGGGATAGAGAGATAGAAACATCCATGAGAGAGAAACATCATCAATCGGCTGCCTCCTGCACGCCCCCTACTGGGGAAGGAGCCTGCAATCCGGGCATGGGCCCTGACTGGGAATCGAACAAGTGACCTCTTGGTTCCTGTGTGGACCCTCAATCACTGAGTCACACAGGCCGGGCTTTATTTTCCTTAGCTCCTAGCTTTGTTTCCAGATCGCTGAGGGGCTGGCTCCCATTTGTCATTTAAGCTCCCTTTAAATATCCTTCTAGCTTCTGATTTACCTAGACACTAGTCACTCTCTAGTACTATATTTTGTTTCCTTCAATTTGCCTTAACTGATACTGTCTTGTTTACTTGTCTTTATATTTATTACCTGCCATCCCCCACTAAAATGTTAGCTGCATGAGAGAAAGGAACTTGTCTGCCTTCATTACCAGTTATACTGAGAGCAGCTTGAATAGTGCTCAACATGAAGTTGGTAACAAATCACATTTATTGAATGACCTACCACATACAACACCACGATCTTACCTCTTTCCTGGTGGGAGGTGGGACTTAAGCACGTCTTTTTCTCAGAGTCTGTGTTCACTTGTGTTTTCTTTGACTATGATCTTGCTTCATTTAAAATCTATTCAATAAAAACAAAAGAAAAAATGATGAATATTTTATGAGATAAAATATTCTTGCATCTGTCTTGTAAAGGTATGAATTTGGCAAGATGAAACACCTGGTCTTTTATATTTACAATATGATGATTTAACATGTATTATGATATTTTTAAAAATCCTACAGATTTTCTTTTGTTTTTTCTAATAGTATTTCATAAGGTCTACTATCATTTTAGAGCATTGCTAAGAGTTTTATATTTTTAAATAAATGTGATTTCCATATTGTTGTCATTAAAACTTCTTTTAAGAAACCATTTGCATAACAAAGTAGTTAATAATTTGTTTTATGTTGATTGTTATTTAGTTTTTCTAAAGAAGGATCTGAAATTTTATTCTGTAACTCAAGACTAAGAGAAACACAAAAAGTGTTTATTAGGACTTCTTAAGTGAGGAATATTTCTCACCGGTTGAGACAAGAAATGTGAAATCCTATGTCCCAGTAATTATCACACTTGCTTTTGAAGTCTCAGGCCACTACTGCCCCCCCTACACACACACACACACACACACACACACACACACACACACACACACAGCCTTAAAGATGCACAAACAACTCGTTAGAGATTGAAGTAAAAAAGATGTGATTGGACAAATGCAAGCTTATCACCACTCCATGAAACAACTCAAATTAATGTCTTAACAATTACAGCTTTGTATTTAAATAGCCACAGATTATTATGAAAAGATGTTAAGAAAACTTAGATTACTGTTAAAGACAGGATAGTTGAGAACTGTGGATTACTGTTTTTAAGAATATAAAAAGCTCTGTTGACCAAATGTTTTCCATCTACATGGAGACAACCAAGTTAAATGATGTCAAATTACAAGAAAGATGTAAATTATACCTAAAAAATCTTCTCCACTGGAGAAGTCTATTAAAATAAAACAGTTATCTTTCACCAGTTAAATATAGAATTACCCAGAGGCAGAGGTTAAACAATATAGTTTCGGTCAGGGTTTTTCTCCTGGCAAGAAATAGACACAAGGGTTCCCAAATAAAAAGGCCGACAACTACAATAGCAAGTATACAAGCACATTATAATCCTATTTTCCCCTTCAGCACAATGCTTTTATTTTCAGTCCAGAAGAAAACAAAAACATAAGGGGAACACAGAGAGTGTGACTAGATTAGAGAGGCTGAAGAAGATGGGAATAAATGGAGAAGATAAGAATTCACAGAAAGTGGTCTGTGCATAATGGAAAACCAAAAGACTTCTACCTGGCCCAGGTCTGAAGCCCTCCACAAATTATCCAGAAAATATCCCAAACAAAAATTCCTTGAATTAAATGTAAGCCATTTCATCTACATGTTTTTCTCTTTTTTCTTTTCTTTCTCTTTTTTTTATGATAAGGGTCTAAAGTGTTTATCTATTCCAAAGGAATAGTTGACTCCCAAATGTTTCAGGCTCTCACACTAAACATTGCTGTGCTCTAGTTGTGTTGCTATGGCAGTCATGACTTTGCCTTAACAATTAGGAGTTAGCTAGACTGCAGGACTTCTTTCATGGAGCTGAGCTGAAAGCAAAAATGTCTCAATAAAGAATCAAGACTCTTCCAGGGAATATTTAAAGCTAAAGGAATGCCCTTTTGGCTCCCACTTCCTTGAAGCTGTAGTTTAGGAGATAAATCTTGAAGCTCATCAAAGAGAAAGAAACAGTGCGTCTCAGAGGCCATGGCCCCATCACCTTCCCAGCTAGCATACTTAGCTCTTTATTGAGTAAGGCAAGGTACTATATTTTTATTTCCTCCCTGCCCCACTCGCACCTTCTATCTCAACTAAGTACATCCCTAATACTACTTTGTCTGCTAGGAAATATCTATAAGAAATATGCTCACTTCAAAAGGAGCAGAAAAAAAGTTTAGTCATCAAATATGTACCTACTCTGTAGTTAGCAGTGACAATTATTTATATAGAGGTTTCATGGACACCTAAATTAATGTAGATTTAACTAGCAATAAGGGAAAATGTAGAGTTTGTTACTTAAAATTACTCTGATTTTCCACCTGAGCCATCAAATAACAGTAAAAATATATAAACAAATAGGTGCACATTAGGTTTTAAAATAAGTTCAACCTGATGCTTTAGAGCAGGGGTTGCAAGCTTTTTCTGTAAAGGGGCAGATAATACATATTTTAGCCTCTGTGGGCCATACAGTCTCTGTCACAGCTACTAATTCTGTCACCATAAGAGGCCACAGACAAAACATAAATGGATGGTGTGGCTGTTGTCCAGTATAATTTTATTTACAAAAAACAGGCATTGGCAAGGTTTGACCACCAGGCATATAATTTGCTAACCCTTGATTGAAACTGACCCCTTTGGTCGTTTCAAATGTTATTTCCTCGGATATTCTCTCCTTTCACCCGCTTTTCTCAAAACCTCAGACAAAGCCCAGGAGAAGGAGATGCATCTTCCTGTGTGGCATCTTCCAACCGCAGGGACAAGCTTCTTGTCTGCCTGTGTTTGGCTTGTCCTGCTGGTTTAAGTTTGAGGCCAGGATAATTAGGACCTGTGACTTCCAGTAAGAACTCTCGGAGGAGCTGCCTGGCTGCTGTGGCCTCCCCTCAGTTTCTTTGGTGCTATGACCTTTAAAGGGACTGATGTGGGCCCCACACAATTCCAGCTCGGAGAGTCAAGTCTGCAGACCTGCAGGCCTGCACCATGGCATTCCCTCAGGCAAGCTTCCCTGGCACATCTGCACCCCACCCATAACATACGCGAACCCTGGGCAGCCTAGGGAAGCTGTTCCTCAAGATTTCAGGTGTCTGACTACGCTCATCAAGCTGACTTTGATGGCTCCTATGGTTTTTGAGAGGCTTCCTTGCTTCCCTCTGTTTTTAATATTACCCTCAATTATCTGACACCCCCTCACTTAGGCCAAAACCTGGAGAGCTTCCTTCAGTCTCAGATGCTGATAGATTAAAAAAGGAATACTGTATAGGGCACTTAAAAAATCCTCTCTCAAAATAATATTTGAGCTTGCATCTTCTACTACATGTCAGAAACTGAAAATTGCATTTTTCTCTCTTTATTCTCAAATCACTCTTAACTTTCCTACCCCACCCTCATGAAAATTGAGGTAGACAGGCCAGTTAGGATCAAGGTCAGGTGCTGAGAAAATTCAAAAAGGAAAGTCTGTGCATAGTTCCAAACTATTACTCTGTTATACATTACCTTACATTTCTTCACAACCACCCTTCGAGGTAGGTCTTATTCTGGTTTAAAGGTCAAAAACTAAGGCTAGGAGAACATGCTGAAGCTTGCCCAGCTACTGTATAAGGAACAGGAGGTGCAGCTCAGTCTCTGACTCCACTCCTGCTTTTCATTCAACCACAGTTTCTGAAAGATGCAAGAAGCTAACTAGTGGTGAGGGGCATGCTTCTGAGTTCTAGCCCCAAAACCACCAGTATTAGTTCTGACCTTGACAAACTAATAAACTCTCAACCCCTGCACAGAATCATTCAGATTCAGTGAGATCATGGCTATAACAGCTATCTTTTATCAAGAAA
The DNA here is from genome assembly GCF_964146895.1 of Miniopterus schreibersii. Lineage (NCBI taxonomy): Eukaryota > Metazoa > Chordata > Mammalia > Chiroptera > Miniopteridae > Miniopterus > Miniopterus schreibersii. The sequence continues at coordinate 46,820,203 of NC_138107.1, forward strand.
GATATGCCCACCTGCCAGGCAGTTTCTAAAACACTTTGAGTCAGCTCATTTAATTCTCAAAACAATCCTACGAGGTAAGAATTAAAATTATTCCCATCTATGGACTCTGTACAAAATACTCAGCATAGAACCTCATAGTAAATGCTCAATAATACTAATTATCTATTTTATTAGTGCTCTTCCATTAGAATCTTACCCACCAAAAACATTTCTACAAACATGTTTCCCGAAAGCAGAAACAATTCTTGATAGGCAGGCTTTGCTTACAGTGTGGAGGTAAGGGACCTCCCATTTTTAAAATATGTGTTTATTGATTTTAGAGAGTGAGGAAGAGAGGAGAGAGAAACATCAGTTGCCTGCCTCCTGCACGCCCCTCCTGGGGATCACGCCTGTCGCCCGGTCCTGTGCCCTGACGGGAATCCAGCCAGCGACCTCTCAGGGTATGGCTGACCCACAACCAGCTGAGCTACACCGGCCAGGGAGCATTTTTCTTTTTAATCCTCAGCCAAGGATTTTTTTTTTTTACTGATTTTAGAGAGAGGAAGGAAGAAAGAGAAACATCCATGTGTGAGAGAAACATGGATGGGTTGCCTCCTGCACAGGCCCCAACCAGGGATCAGGGTGTACAGGACACGGTGATCCAACCAAGTGAATCCCCCGGCCAGGCACACCTACCGCTTTTAAAGGAACTAAGAGTGTCAGGCTGAAGAACAAAATTTGACGTCCACCTGCGCTGCCGTTCTGCTCAACTCCCGTTGCTGGTAACTTCTATGGATGCAGGAGTCGGGACACAATGGCAGTGTCATTAAGGAAATGGAGAGAGTAAAAGGATGTGAACCAGGGTGGCCAACACAAGCTCCTGGGCCCCGTCACTATCTAGGCAAGACTTTTCTGTTTTCAATGAATTTTTCCATTTGAGTGGTTTTCATCTTAATCCACTTCATGAGCTGACTTGAGACTTTTTTTCTCATTTTGAATTCCTACTATCACAATTGTATTTCCCTATGTCATGAGAAGAAACATTGTACTACGGAAAGAGTCTTGGACCAGAGACCAAAATATATGATCTAAAGTTCCTACTGTATCATAAATATGTGTATTAGTAATAATTCAACTTTATGTATCTATTTCATTATTCTATCGAGCTATAAAATGAGACTGCCAGATTAGATGATCACAAAGATATCTTGCAGCTGAAAATTGTCTTAATTACTTTCTACTATCATCAACACAAATGCTAAAAATGTCTTTATCTTTAGTCAGTGTAAGATTTGCAAATATTTCCATTGTCAACCACCTGACAATCATTAATTAAAGGAACTCTAACTCCAGGCTTTGAATAATGTCATCATTTTTAGAAATAATTACTTATGAATCTCAATTCCTCATTTGATTTACTATTTAACAGAAATATAAATGGAAGGAATATGAATTACAGTATTTAAGGCCCTCCAGCCCTATCAGTATATTAATCATTTAATACAATAAACATAGTTAAAAAGCATCAATCTCCCTTCTCATCACTGCATGAGAGGTGGCTTTTGAACTTAGTCTATGTTTGTTTCATATCGGCACCTACTGTTAGCAACTCATAAAATCACATGGTGAAAAAAATACTGGATTTCTTTGCCTTAAAGATCTCATTTATGTTTGGATTTCAAAGAATTGTCATCTATAAACAAACAAACATATAAAAAATACTTGGCACTTTCCCTAGCTTTGGGATTTCTAAAGGATCTGAGTCTTCATTTATACCACAAGGAGCAGAAACCCCACTCTCTCAAAGCATTGACCTTATTACCTTATTGCTTGGAAATTTCCAGATATTGGGAGTTTGGGTATTGTCATTTCATACTACATATGACCATAGAAAATGTGTCTCTTCCCACTTCATTCAAAGAAAGAAAACAGAAACCTCTATAAAGTCAGAATGTTTGCTTGAACTTTCATTCATTCATTTATTTATTTACCTACTCAATTAGCAGACAGTTATGGCTCCCATGTACCAGAAACTGCGCTAGGTAGCTACAATAGAAAGTCAAAATAAATTTGGTTAATGCCTCCGTGAAGTTTAGGGTGTAGTAGGGCAGGAATACAGGCAAATTGACTATGGCCTCATTATAATGCAAGTATGTCAGAAGGATGCACCGCAGCTAGGGGAGCACAAAGGAGGAAAGGTTTTTAAAGATAAAATCTTTACAGAATACATTATTATTCAACAGGATTTGCACCGAACTTTACCTTTTCTTATTAGTTTGTTAAGAAAGCTTAATTGTATTTGAGGTAATACCTACTTATAGCATTGTCACATAAACATAGGAACTTAAAAATATTTAATGAGTATTTGTTATATGCAAAGCTTTATATCAGTTAGTTTGCCAACTGTAAGAAAAAATGGAATTGCAGTACACAGGTACAATGAAAATTAAGAAAATGAAAATGAGTGAAAATCACTTACTCCAAAAGAGAACACTTGAAAAATATGTTTTCAGAAACGGAAGGTCAACAAGGGGCAATGCACATCAGAGAAAATGAGCTTCTTAATCTCATGGAGCCAGATTTGCCTAATGAGCATACAGTTTATGACAAAATAATTGTCCAGTAATTACTCTAAAAGATGGAACAAAATCAAAATTAAAATGGAGCAAATTGCCTTTTGCATTGTGGCCAGTGACAAGCAGTGACACACTCATGGTGCAAAATACCACTTACTTTTTGACTGACTGCTCAGTGGTTAAGTGAAAAGGTTACCCCATGTAAAATCTCCTGCAACCCTGTCCCTCAAAGGAAGTACAAAGCTTATTGTTGTTACTGCTGTATGTGGTAATTTTATAATCAGTAATAAAAAATATATATCTTAAGCCATATACATGTATGTTTAGCAAATATTACGGTTCACAATTACTGAGTGCTTGCTAGGTGCCAAGGCCTATTCTAAGTAACTTACATCTATCAATTCATTTTACATGCACAAATCTAGCATGCAGATTTTCTTTTTCATTTTATATAAATAATTGACTAAACGTGGTAATGTTGAGTTCAGGGAGTAGAAGGGGTAAATAATGATTTCCAATTAGAAGCTTGCTCAGGCATATGGATAATACCGCTATTTGCAGATATAAGGAAAACAGGAACAGTGCTTGGGAGAGTGGAGGTTCTTTAACAGAAGATATGGGAACTGTGATTTTATTTAATTCTAATGGAAAACAACAATTAAAGACATAGGAATTGAAGATTTAAGGAAAATCAGGGATATTAAGTGGAATGAGGTTATTTTACTTATTTAGATTCCAGAATTGTGAGGAGGGATCAGCCTTCGATGGGAGACAGTTGTCTTTTCCACTGCAGTGAGAGGGGAAGAAACAAGCATGTTCTCTCTCTCTCTTTTTTTAATCTTCACCCAAGAATATTTTTTTCACTGCTTTTCAGAGAGAGTAGAAGGGAGAGGGAGAGAAACATCTATGCGATTGATTGGTTGCCTCTAGAACTCACCCAGACCAGGGTCCAGGAGCAAGCCTGCAACCGAGGTACATGCCCTTGACCGGAATTGAACCGGCGCCCTTCAATCCGAGGGCTGATGCTCTAACCACTGAGCAAACTGGCCAGGGCAAGCGTGTTCTATTTTAATCTAGGGTCTTTAATGGCCTCCAGTTTCTCTATCATGCTCACCAAATACGCCACTTTCTTTTGAGCATTCAACTACTCAGTAAACTAAATATTCACACAATTATTTATTAGGAATGAAATCAGAATAAGAAAGTGAAGATGGGTCATTTAGGTTTCAGAGAAAGATGTTAATTGGGCCAGTTTAATTGTGTAATACAGTAGAAGTCCTCCCCTCCATGGACTGGATATTTGTATCTCTAAGATTAAGGGTCTCTTCTCAAGAGTTCTTTATTTCTAAATTCCTCCTTTCCACCTTTCTGCTAATATCATCTTGTTAGTGTGTTAATCAGTTCATGTTCAGATTATTCAGGCGCAAGTTCATTAAACTTATTTCTTTCCTACAAGCGTTTTAGCCACACTTTTATCATAGTGTTTCTTAGGCTATTGACTTCTTTGTGGCTCATCCTTTCTATTTTAATTCTTACTGGCCTATTCTTATTATAGATTTAACATGAAGTTTCAGAAGCTCCTCATTAATGACAGTGATATGTTTTTATTTAATCCTCATAAAGCTGGTGGTAATTTGTTTCACATGAGTTGAAAAGATGATCAGCCTGCAAAATGTGGTATGATCCAGAAGCTGTTGTCATGGCAATGCCCCATCTAATACAGTGCTTACCTCCGTGGATAAATATTCTTTCCTTTATTCCTGCACTTTCTTTTTAGTATCTGTGAATGTTCTGGGAGAGATGTAGTGTCTCAGCACAGTTAAGGCTGCTGGAGAGAGAAAGACTGATTCAAACAGATACTTTTCCACTGCAAGGTGAACCCCAAAACTCTGGCACACTGAGGGTTAGAGGTCAGGGAAAGCTAGATTTGGGATTCAGGGCCCACTCATTCCATGGGTAGGATCAGAGGTGAGGCTGCAAGTTGTTCTCATACTTGTGATAGCCAAAGGATAAAGGACAAACAGAGTAGATGGCAACTGCTGCTGCCAGACAGGCCTGGAGTCCAGGTGAAACTCTGGCCACCTTTTAGGGACACATCTGAGGGACACCTTGAAGAAGTCTCCAGTAGTAAGACCAATGGAGATCAAACAATTATAATATAGTCATTAAAAGCATATGACTTTATGTAGTAGTCTGGTCAGATCCAGGGAATTTGGTATATTAAATTTATAGACAAGGAGTTATTTATTCTGTTTCAATTAATAGTTAGAATAAAAACTTGTAAATTCTTTAGAGATATTACCTGATGACTTTATGTGAGCACTCTAAGATATAACTGAAATTTTAATTAAATTAGTCTTTTCTCTACCTTTAATGTTTTTGGGCAACCTGGTTCATTGAGATAAATTAATTTTTAAAGCTGACTCAGCAAAGCAGCACTTAAGGAATTCATCTGAAAGAGTGTGGCTAGCGGGATCACAGCTATCACCAATCCACTTTGGTATTCCTTGATTTCCATTATAAACACCTCAATAATAAAACAAAGCTTGATTTCTCATTCACCTCTCCATAGTCTCTGGAGGACAAGAAGAGAATTATCTAAAACTTATAGTATTCTGGACACACTGTTTTGGCCACTGGTTTCCAAAATAAGAGCAGGGAGGAAATATCAGTGAATCTAGTTTGTTCTAATGAACAATGACTCCAGAGTAATAAATAGTATAGAATACATTTTCATTCCTATAATTTATAGAATTATTTGCAACTGTAAGCTGGAATCTCAATTTTCAATATGTATTTTTAAAGCAACAAGTTTTGGAGTCTAGCTACTAGTGTCCACATCTTGACCGACCACTTACTGTGTGACGTGAGACAAATAGATGCACATGGGTTTCCTCATTTGTAAAAATGAATATAATTGTAGTATATATTTCAACTGGTCATTATGGGATCTAAAGGAATTGATATTTGTTAAGTGTTTAGAACAATGTTTGGCACATAGAATGTGATGCATACTTATTTGTTAAATAAATGAACACAAAGAATTTTTTCCTGAAGATTAAGTGATAAATCTATATAAAAGTCTTAACCGGGTGCTTATTGAGCAAATGCTCAATAACTGTTAGCTACTGAGTCACTAAAAAGCATTTGTTTATTGCAAGGATATGCTAAGCCCAGAAAACAGAGAGGGAAACGCTGGTGCAGTGACCCAGTACAAGAGGGGCAAACATGGCAATACAGGGAATACACAAGGGAGCTTGGCATGCACTCAGGCTGGGGACAGAGGCAGGGTCCCCAACATCCAGGGCTGTGTAAGTCACATAAGACTTTTTGACTTTACCTTAAAAGTAACTGGAATTCATTGAAGGGCCTTGAACAGAAGCATAATGTATGGTCTGTGATTTTGAAAAGATCGCTCTGCTGGAGGGATTCTTGGTCTTAAGTGCATGTTGGAGTCACCTGAAGGGCTCTTTAAACAGGATTGCCTCATCCAGAGTTTCTGATTGCCTGTCTGGGTTTGGGTGGGAGAATTTGCATTCCTAACAAAGATTTCCCTTTTGATGCTGTTGTTGATGCTGTCAGTCTGGGGACCACACTTTGAGAACCACTGGTCTACTGCACTGTGAATGTATCGAAAGCATCAAAAGTGAGTGTCAGGTCGACCATTTAAAAAGCAATGTCAGCAGTCTATAAAAGAGATGATAGATGTTTGACCTCGGGAAATGGGAGAGAAGTCAACAAATCTAAGCAATATTTAGGAGGCAAAATTGGCAGGATTTAGTGCTGGGTTAGGTGCAGATTTGAAGGACAGGGCCATATCAAGGAGAATCCACTGGGTTAATTGCTCTACTTTGTATAAGAAAGAAAGGAAGTCTCATCTTCAGGGTCAGGAATACATAGTAATATATCAGGCCAAAATGAGAGGGTTTTTTTTAAAAGGCTTTCATTGACTTTCACTGGCTGGCTGCTATGGACTAAAACGTGACAATCATAGAAAGCACTGGCGCTGACAGCCAAATTATGAAAGACTGTCAGCCTCCAGGAAAGCCAGAAAGCATGTTCTGGGAAAATGCCAGCAAAGCGGCCCCTGGCTTTGTTTGAGGTGTTCCCTGTGGGTAGGCGTTACGCCAGCCAAGCTACCCGGGCTCAGCGTCAGCTCTGCTTGTTCCAGCCTCAGCTGAAGCCCATAAATAGAGTTTCTGATTTGAATAAAGACAGCAATTAAGAACCAGTGATTATGAGCAGAGAGAAGAGAGGACATAAAAGATCAACCTAGGAAAGGTTAAACCCTGGACTGAAAAGGAAATTCAAAGACACTGAATGTAGAAACTGCCCAAGATGAAGAAGTTTGCAGCGCAGGGAAACCGGCAGTGGGCAGCTTGCCCACCAAAGGAAACAAATGTCTGAGCCAAAAATGAAAGCAGAAAAAAACAGAGTGAGGCTGTTGAGAAATTTAGAGGTAATATCCCTAAAGACGAAACCACTGCAGAAGAAAGTCAGGGAATTCTAGTATGTGCCAGAGTGTGTTCTGAAGAATAATCAGGAAAAGCTTGGTGACTAGAACCAGCATTGCTGGTGGCAGCTTCTCCACTGTTTGGAGGAAGTAAAACAGAAGCTTACCCCTGGCAATGCCAGACATATATCCCAAGGTCTTTGAAAAAGGTTCACAAACACAATTTGATAGCATCCCAGAGATCAACCAATGTCTTCTTGCCAAAGAGTAAATGGCATCTCTCCCAACGGCAGGAGGCATCTGGCTGAGGATCTAATGAGAGAACTGTGGGAATTTAGAGCAGGAAGGCCTAGGAGAGAGGTTCAGGGAATCCTTGAAAGTGAAGCAACGATGATATAAAATTTTACAGTACTTTGAGGCAGAATATATTTTGGCATATAGTATAGAAAGTATAAGGGTTATATTTTTATGAATCTTAGCATAAAAATTCTAGGGAGGAGTAAAAGCAAAATAACAAAACAAACAACTCCCCCAAAATAAATAAAGCTGGGCAGTTTAAATTATAGTATCCAGAAGACTTTTGCAGAATGCCATACTAACATTATGGCACTAAACACTCTAAGGATGATATGGGGAACAAATTAGTCTCCAGCCTAAATAAGGTACTAACTATTCAATGAGACACCACCTATCACCAAATACCCAAATTCTGGGTGGAGCCTATGGCATAACATAAAGTATTGTTTTGAGAATTAAATACAGTTTACCTTTAATCCAAATAATGATCGGCATATTTTGGAGGATTCATATTATACATTTCACATCCCTCAGAAAGAAAAAAAAAAGGGAGAGATAATCACATTTTTATTAAAATTATTATTATTTTGCTTAGCTAAGGTTCTTTTATGTATGTTTCAAGCAATAAAAACAGTTATAACTAATAAAATGGAAATAATTGCAAGCTTCTGGAGTAACCCTTGGAAATGAAAGAATACCTGAAAAACCAAGCCCAGGAAGGCAGGAACCTGTGATGCTCCTCAGACTCAGGGAGCAGAACTTACTAAATTGCTTTCTTGGGGAACCCCACTGTGATTAATTAGGTCCAACACTTTTCCCTCTTATCCCTCCCAGTCCAAGTTCAAAGTCCCAGAGAGAGAATTTGAATGACCTGGCTCCCCTGCTCAACACTGGTTAGGAAAGGAGGAGACAGAGTTCTCCAAAGTCCCAAAGATTGCACACAGGAGAGGAGAGGTAGTGTTCCAATAGGAAATTGGGGTGCTATTATCAGAAAAGTAGACAGTGATTCCCAGGCAGTAAAAATCAGCAAATATCTGCTATAGAATCCTGTAAGTACAATATGCATATAGAGTGGCCTTTTATAAAAAGACTAAATCCATAAACAGCTGAAAGACCCTGATCCTTATATTCATCAGAAATTTTGTATTATATATTTTTTATCCAGAGATTATTAATAATGAGTTAAATTTTGAATGTATAAGAGAATGTGTGTATGAGTGTGTTGTTAGAAATGGTAATAATTTGCATAGAAATCAAAAGGGATCTATTATTTCAAGAGAGTTTCAGCTATGATGAGAACTCTGATTCTTGACCAATTAAAAGGGAATAATAACATAATCTCAAACATTTACATAGTGTGCTCTGTGGTCCAGGCACTACCAGAAGCAGTTTACAAATTTCATTTTACTTAACGGGAAAAGTCACAATGTGACTATATGTGGTAATTTTTTTTAAACTACTTCTCACTTTAGTCCACCTACCAATTTGTCAGTGATTCATTTCTGGTCTTTGAGGTTGTTTTGAGTTTATCTGAAGATTACCCAAGTGGCTCCAAATTTCTGTTCAAATGCTTTGTGAACTTTACACATTTTTAACAAGGATAAAAAGCCTCACCTTATCAGAAATAGTTTTATTATGCATCCACATCATGAATAGATAATATGTGTACCACACAATGATTGTCAAACACACTGACACAAGAACTCCTAAGGGCAAAGGGAAAATCTCTTCCAATCCCACGTGCCTGCCAATGTGAGACAGACAGGTGGGTTGAAGAGGTAGGTGGTGATGGCAATTTATAAATAAAGTCCTCAGTGGCAAGTTACAAAGCCCACTATCCTGTTCTGGCTTACAGTTTAAGGCAAGTAATGGGTTCTGTTCTATAGTATACCCTATCTGTTTTTAACTTAAAATAAGGACTCAAAACACACACACACAAACTTAAAGTAGAATTACCATTTCTCAAAGAAGCTGCCTGTCCTCAGTTTCACAATTCTCTAATACTTTGAAGTATATTTATGTCTTGAGAACCACAAGTCGAACCTTTTCTATTACAAGCTCTCTTCCATTCTTGAACACTCAGTAGAGCAATCTTAAAGTATGACTGAAGGTCGTCTCTTAATGGAAAAGAGAATCATATGCATACCAAGTCTTATCAAGTAGAAATTTTACTAAAGATTTTGTTATTTTTAATGCTAAAGTCTTTAAATTACATTTTCTAGTACTATATGTGGAACTATTAAAAATAATTTTAAAAGTTTAATTATATGATTTATTGTTACAATATGCTTTATGCTATGCATTTATTGCTGTCTCTGGTAAGAATTATAGTGACATGGCTGCAGGTGTGTTAAAAATAAGTTCTTTTGATGAACAGTTCAGACACGTTGGGTATCCAACTGAATTATGAGGAATAGGTGAAAAGGTTCCTGTCAAGGGGGTGCCAAATTGGCTCTAAGAGGCTAACTTTTCTGACAGTTTCTGTACAAAGCAGGGGTTACTGAGTAACTGCCCATACTGTTTAGTAATTGACCCTGGCAGCAGTGAAAAGGGGAGGGGAGAGGGTGTACAGAGAGTTAACAAGAAGAACCTCTGGTAAATACAAAATGTCCAGGAAGCAGGAGATCTGAAAGGCACACAGTGGGCAGAACATTGTTTCTGCCTGGTGACCAATTCTTTCTCATTTAAAAAGTCATGGGACTAAAATGTACTAGAAAGATGCCAACTTTGAGACATAACAGAGAAGCAAATCTGGGAAATTTTGCTCATCTAGTGATAGGAATACCTCTATAGTCAATTTTAATGGTAGTTATTCTGTAGAGAGAGATATGTTAAATGTACCAAGAAAGCAACCAAGTATATATTCATTCATTCATACTTGGATCATTTTGGTTTATCTAGTTACCAAGCATTTTACCTTGCACATAGTTGGGGACTCAACATTCATCCTGGTAACATACACATCATTTACTAAGCCCCTGCTATTTTAGCTGGTGAAGCTGAAAACACAAAGCCTCTCATGGAGCTTACAGCCTGGCATCTCCAGGATGACTGTGTTCTCTGGCTGCAACCTGAGGAATCAGTGAACATAAAGCGTAGTTATCAAACATCCACATTCTGGAGCCAGACAGCCTGGGTTTGAATGTGCTCTGCCATTTACTAACTGTGTGAACTTGAGCAAGTTTCTAAACCATTTAGGGTCCCAGATTCTTCATCAATAGACAGGAATATAATAAGGTAATATATATATTCACATATATATGTATAGATGTTAATGTGTATGTATATTAATGTAAGTGCTCAGATCAATGTTTCGCATAATAAGTGTCAGGTTATCTTTCTTGTTAAGAAAAATTGTTCTAAATTTAATTCATGGGTAAATAGCCCTTTATTATAGAGAAAATGACAGGCTGGGAATATCAAGACAATAAAGCTTGGGGTGCCAAATGTATCTCAAGCATTGGATTATTGGTGTTTGCATTATTTTTTAAAAGAAGGTTGTAGGAGGTAAGAGAGAGCATAACTCAAAGGTTGAGCTAGTGACTTATCTCTCTGGCCCTTAATTTCCTCGTCTGTGAAGAAGAGGTGATAAAAGATTTCCTTGATAAAGGTTCTATGAGAATGAAAGGAGATGATGTATGCAAAGTGCTTGGCACAAGGCCTAGCTGACAGTGGGCATTTGTTAAAAAGTGGCTATTAAAGTTGTAACCTGATTATATTAAATCGACATCATCTATTTAGATAGTTTTTGCCATTGCATTTCAATTCAAAAAGGATTTAAAGAAATTTTCAGTGATATAGCACTTCTAAAAATCATTAAACATTGGTCTCATAAGGAAAAAACCCCAACACTGCAATGCTTAGTCAAATTATGTATACTAAAGGTTAATATTACTCCATTAAAAAGGAGATCCTACAGTCAAATCCAACTTTGGGTGGTGGGCACACAGTGCAATATACAGATCTTGAAACATAGAAACCCACACCTGAAGCCTATATGATCATATTAACCCATGTCACCCCAATACATTTAATAAAAATAAATAAACAAATAAATTAATAGAAAGGAGATCTTTCCAATAAATTTTCTCAGTCTGTAGATCCCAGGGTCTGGAAGAAACTGAGATATTCTCAGACTGGTTAAATTTATAAAGTAGGGTCAATGTAACTAAACTTCCATAAACCTGTTCTTAATTTGCATCGTGATATATTTTCAATACTCTTTGTTGCTAAAATTTTGTATTTTTGCACCTGTATTCATAAGTGAAATAGAATTTTTTTAGATATTCGTATCCTCTTTTGTTAACAAGATAATAATTGGCTTCATATAATGTGTTAAGCTTCTTTGCTTATTTTCTGGTTTTCTAAAATATTTTTTTAAGTGATAGTAGTATTCCTATTCAGTGAATTGATATCACTCCTAAAACACTATCTAGGTCTAGCATTTGTTTTTAGTTATCATTTGTGAATTCCATAACTGTTATTTGTTTAATCATAGTTTCTGATTAAAATTTGCATTTTTTTATTTGTGCAGAAATACAACCATTTATTTCATTAGCTTTTCAAATTTGTTACCATAAAATTACTTCAAATAGTCATTTATTTTTTCCATGATAAAACAATATTTATTTACTTTTTTGATATTTGATTTTCTCTTTTTGATTATCCTTGCCTAAAGTTTACCTTAGTATTTTTTCCAGTTTTATTGAATTATAGGCGACATATAACATTGTATTAGTTTAAGGCGTACAGCAAATAACTTTATATGTGTATATTGTGAAATGATTACCACAATAAGTTTAGTTAACGTTCATCAGCACACACAGTCATATGTGTTAGTAATTCTCTCAGATGTCTGCTCTCAGGTTCAGTGATCTCTATCCATACCTGAATTCTTTGTTTCTTATTTCTTTGCACCATTGCTCTTTGTCCAGCTTGTTGAACAACCAATTTGTTAGTCAATTTCCTGAAAACTGTGCAAAGCTATAAATTTCCTTATAAGTAGTACTTCATCCACATATTATCCAATTGGACAAGTAGTACCATCAATGTCATTTAGTTCTAAATAACTGAAATTTCATATTCCTTTCTGATTTTCTCTCTTGCTCAAGGGTTGTTTCTGACATATTTGTGTTTTTTTTTAATAAATGTATGTTTATTAAAAAACCTAACCAAGAACAAACCTTGGGGCATTGAGAAATCAATGTTTCTTCTGAAAGCCGGCAACAACTGCCAATGTTGGCACACCTGAGGAGTTACAGGGCCTCAGTCCAGACATCATGTCTCAAATATTCTTCATCTCAAGTGGTCAAAACTAGCATTCAAAGAGTTGCTGGTGTGTGTGGACCCTGACTATTAGCATACACAGCTGTTACAGCTGGACATCTAGCTGCCCTATGTCCATTGCCACAACCCACAGCCATCCCGAGAGCCTCAGAAAAGTTACGTATCTTCAACACTCCACCTGTAGGCAAGTTCCTCCACCGCCTTCTTGCTGGCAAGCCTGGCAAAGTGCTTCTGTTCACATCCATTGGATCCATCCACTCCATCCCAGCGCCATCCAGGCCAGATGCTGCATCTGTTGGGAGGAGGCGCTGGGCCACTGTAGCGGGGTCTCTCTCTTGCTCCCCTTGGCCTTATTCTTCCCGATAAAGTTGGCCAAGGGGTCCCCCTCTCTTCCTTGTTCTCTCAGCATCCGATCTAGATCTCCATCGTCAACCTAGCAGGCCAGCGGCCTTTGCATTTCCTTTATTGCTTCCTCCACATTCTGCTGCTGCTGCCGGCTCTGGACAAGCTGTTTTCCCCACTGGGCATGCAGCTCATTTCGCTCATTTCAATCCTCTGCTTTTCTCCTGTGCTCTAAATGTTCCAGGTTCAAATTCGTCTTACGACCAGACTTTTCTCGAAATACGGTTTCAGCATGTTGGAATTCAGCTTCAAATGCCAGGGCTTCTTGGCCCTGTTTCCTGAGTTCCTGCTGCTGTCTGTGTGCCAGCTAACACCAGCCCAGTTTTAGCCCCACAACACACGTGTGCAGCCCTCTTCCCCAGAGGCCGAGTCCTTCAGGGTGGGCACAGGTCGGAGTCAGAGGATTTGGCCCTCTGTCTCCTCCTTGGTGGACACAGGTCAGTCAGAGCCCTGGTGTCTAGGTCTGTTCCATGGAGGTGACAGATCTCAATCAGAATCCTGGTGCCCTGAACTTTGTTTCTTCCATGGAGGAGAAAGATCTGCATCAGAGGCTTTCTGACGGTCACCTGGGTAGGAAGAAGAGTCCAGCATGTGACTCTGATGCCTTCTAGGTGAAGTGCTTGCATGAAACTTCCTATGGCTGGATGCAGAGCTTTTAGAGTCATGCTCTTCATTTCAGAAATGGAATTTTGCTTGCTTTATCCATGGAGGAGAAAAGTCTGAGTCATACTCATACTTGCTTTTCTTCGGGACTGAGGGATGAGAGGGCCCTGGCCCCTTCTGGTGTGGAGTTTTGCTAGAGGCTCTTTCTGGGGCTTTACTGCTTTGGGCAGTGAGTGAGGACCATTAGGAGCTGAATCAGGGGAGTCATGGCGGGCCCTCCTGAGCTGTGATGTGTCCAAGGAGTTATGAGTCCTTCTGGGTTGAGATGTCTCAGGGGAGCTGTTAGGGGAAGAGATATCTGAGGAACTGTGACGGGCCCTCCTAGGAGATGCATCTGAAGGATGGCAATGCTTCCTGAGAGAGGAGGGACCCGGGGAGTCATGACAGACCCTTCTAGAAGGAGATGACTCCAGGGAGTCATGATTAATTCTTCATCCCTACCCTTACCTATCCCCCTTTCTCTTTCTCTTTCATAGAAAAAATTATGACATCAGCATCCAAAGGAATTCTCCGCCCATTTCTAATTGTCTGCGTTATTCTGGGCTGCTTTATGGCATGTCTTCTCATTTACATCAAGCCCACCAACAGCTGGATCTTCAGTCCAATGGAGTCAACCAGCTCAGTGCTGAAAATGAAAAATTTCTTCACCACCAAAACGGACTGTTTCAATGAAACTACTATTCTGATTTGGGTATGGCCATTTGGGCAGACCTTTGACCTTACCTCCTGCCAAGCAATGTTCAACATCCAAGGATGCCATCTCACGACAGACCGCTCCCTTTACAACAAATCTCACGCAGTCCTGATCCATCACCGAGACATCAGTTGGGACCTGACCAATTTACCTCAGCAGGCTAGGCCACCCTTCCAGAAATGGATTTGGATGAATTTGGAATCACCAACTCACACGCCCCAGAAGAGTGGCATTGAGCACCTATTCAATCTCACTCTGACTTACCGCCGCGACTCAGATATCCAAGTGCCTTATGGCTTCTTGACGGTGAGCACAAACCCCTTCGTGTTTGAAGTGCCAAGCAAAGAGAAGTTAGTGTGCTGGGTTGTAAGTAACTGGAACCCTGAGCACGCCAGGGTCAAGTATTACAATGAGCTAAGCAAAAACATTGAAATCCATACCTATGGGCAAGCATTTGGAGAGTATGTGAATGATAAAAATTTGATTCCTACCATATCTACTTGCAAATTTTACCTTTCCTTTGAAAACTCAATCCACAAAGATTACATCACAGAAAAGCTCTACAATGCTTTTCTGGCTGGCTCTGTACCTGTTGTTCTGGGGCCATCTAGGGAAAACTATGAAAATTATATTCCAGCAGATTCATTCATTCATGTGGAAGATTATAACTCTCCAAGTGAGCTAGCAAAGTATCTGAAGGAAGTCGACAAAAACAATAAGCTATACCTTAGTTACTTTAACTGGAGGAAAGATTTCACAGTAAATCTTCCACGGTTTTGGGAGTCACATGCGTGCTCGGCTTGTGATCATGTGAAAAGGCATCAAGAATATAAGTCTGTTGGTAATTTAGAGAAATGGTTTTGGAATTAAGAGTTTTCCAGCATTTGCCCACCTGGCAAATTATTTTGATGAAATTATCATTCAGGTTTTGAGGATGGAAAGAGAGACAACATTATGCTTTACTGTCACAATTTATTTTGATCACTCTCTCTGGTAACGTATATTTTGATGAAGATTTTTAAGAGCTCAGCATTAGCAATCACTGCATTTGGTTTTAAATTATCCTGTATATACCTAATTATGTGCACTGAAAAATAATTTATTCTTTGCTATCATTTGCAAACATTGTGTTTTCACATCTTTGTAGTTGTTCCTTAATGTAAGTTTGTGGTACGATTACTGTTTATACATTGATCGTCTGTTTAATCTGTTTGGGAAATGAAAATGCACATCTTAAAACATGAAACATTTTCATTAAATATTATAATCTCTAGGTCCAAGTTTGCATAATGTAACAAATGAGAAGTATTTGTAATTGAATTCTAACCTCTTTGACTTCGAAGTTGAACAGTGTGTGTTAACTGTCTCTGTTTGATCTGACTTTACCTGTTTACCATGTTTGTGAAGGCAGAAATATTCAGGCAATGAATAAGAAAGACAGTGAAGCAGAACTGTTCTGTTCAGGAAACTATTAGGCATCCCATATATTTTCATTAAGCTGACTGGCAAATGCAGCCACTGTTCTCATGATTTTAAGTTAAATTACTCAAGTATTCTTAAATATCTAATTTGGGGGGATTTTTAGTACCTAGGAAATAATCCTAATACTACTTAAGAAAATAGAAGACAGTTGTCTTTTTGATCCTGATAACACATCATTATAATAAAAAATAATTTCCTCAAATGACAAAAGGATATGTATAGATTAAATTGCATTTATAAATGGCACATAGATGTATAGTTTTTGTGTGCCATTGACTTTATTTTTTTAATTTATCTTTATTATTGAAAGTATTACAGATGTCCCCTTTTCCCCCCCATTGATCCCTTCTGCCCTGCATCCACCCCCTGCCCTAGGCCTTCACCGCACTATTTTCTGTGTCCATAATAACATATCAGTTTAAAATATTTTTTCTCTCGCCCTAATATTTAAAAGTTTTATTTTACCATATAGACAAATAAATAAACATAACACTTGAAAAAATATGTCCTATCAGTTAAGAGAATCTAAATAAAATTATCAAGGAATTAAATATAAGATGTAAAACATAATAAAGTGAGGATTTATAAGATCTCAATGCATATTTTTCAATGAATAAATAAATAGCAATGGACATCACGGGAAAATGTTTGTTTGTTTCAATGAAGTGACAGTTCTAGCCTAGAGGTATTCACTGGAGATGTTTTATATTCCTCTTTAGTAATTATTTATATTATAGCACATATGACCATGGCCCTCAGGGCTTTACAGAACCAAAATAAGTTTATCATTATACTAAGTTTTGGAGAATTCACCCACAAACTTAGTTGCTGTACAGCATTTCTCCTCTCTAAGGTTAAGGGGCTGATATAGGCATAGAACAGCAGGTAAGAAAAGATGGGATGCTAGGAATTCTTCAAAAAAGCATTTCCCAAAAGAGCCTGTAATAACTTTATTCCATTCAGGGCAAAAACTCAAAAGAATTAGAATGTTCTGATGAGATCTATTTGAGTCTATTTGTGACTAATTCTAATAATCCTGTTACGTGTCACATCAGAACTCAAATCCACAATCTTCTACATCAAATTAGAGAGAGGCAAATTTCAATTCAGTAAGGAGAAGGCACCGACTCTTTCCCATAGCACTGCCATGTGAGGGAATGAGCTCTCTGGAGCACTAGAAGAATCTGAGCAGAGGAAGACTCCTGTGTTAAGGGAGGACTGTCTGATCCTCAGAACCATTTATTTACCCTGATTGAACAGGCACACTGTGCCAGGCAATGTCTCAACCAGGGACAAAGAGGAGTAAGGAACTATCACAGCTTGGAAGTAGCTTACGATTAAGTGGAAGGATACAGAAAGCCTTCCTCTGAGTCCGTGTTTATGCATATCATATTCCAATGGCGTTTATGTGAATCACTGCTGATTTAATGCAAATAACAAAGCAGATTTCCCCCAACTGCTTCTGAGCTGCAAACTTTGTTCACTCATTTGCCCCAGTGTAGATTCCCTCCATATTATCTCTTCCAACCACACTGACTCAGAAATAGTGTGTCTGTGTGAATGCCCTCCTAAATAAGGAAAGATCTCCACCTGCATTTATTTTGTCATGTTAAAACAGTCTTGTTCATTCATTTACATTTACTTTGGCATCTTTTTTGACCTTTGAAAGTATAGGGGCAGAAAGAGGATTTGTTACAAACAAGTTTAGAAAGTACCTGCTTTCTTCAAAAGCCAAAAGGTCAGGACAAGCTGCCTTTGCTGTGGTGGATGCTCATGATTTTAATAAACTGAGAAACCTGAGCACATTGCCTCTATTGTCAACTACAAATTCAGGCTCATTCTTAGACTGTGATTATATTCACATGCTGATACTATGACCCAAGCCAAAACAATAATACTAAGTGATTAACTGACACATCTATATATTGAAAACCCACTACCAAGTCCCAGAATAAGTTTTTTTAATTTGAAGTGCCGAAATAAATGAGTCAATTAGACCCTTAGGTTTTGGATCCATTGACCTGTGAGTTTTAGGGCTGGAAGGAATTATAGCAATGTTTACAAACCAATCCCTTTATTCTACTTATGAGTTAACCAGATCCAGAGACAATATTTATTCAAGACATATGTGCACACACAAACACACATACACACACTACAACCAGTGGTATAACCAAGATTAGAATTTAAGGGCCTGTATTTCTTTTTTTTTCTTTTTTTTTAAATAGATCTTTATTGATTTCAGAGAGAGGAAAGGAGAGGGAGAGACAGAGATAGAAACATCAATGATGAGAGAGTCACTGATCGAGCCCACAACCCGGGCATGTGCCCTGACAAGGAATCAAACCCCGATTGCCTGGATCCTAGGTCGACGCTCAACCGCTGAGCCACGCCCGGCCGGGCAGGGCCTGTATTTCTTAATCCTATGTTCTTTTTCATAGTATTTTCATTCAATTCCTAAAAAATGTGAATGCTTAGATGATATTATTAGAATGATAATAGTGATACACTCTACATGGAAGCACTTTGACTTTTGAAAAAGTGCAAGTAAATAAAACATTGAACTTGTTAGCATTCTTTCTGGTTTAAGTATTCTAGGACCTGAGCTTCATCAGAAGGATGGGCTTTCACTACATTTTAAGTGAAATGCACCCTCAAGATGGTGTGTGGTTCTCAGCTCCTCTTTTACCAAATCCTGTGGACTGCAAAGTTCTTTTTAAGGATATCGATTTGACAAAATTGGCTTGCTGATGATGATTATAAAAACAATTATGCCAGGGGACAAGTTGTAGATATAAAAAGAGAATGGACCATTTAAAAAGTTTTATTTCAAAATATCAAAAATCTATTACCTTCAATGTTCTGATTGTTTAAATATTAATTCTTGTAGGCCTCACTACTAAGAACATGTTAACTTTCATAGGCCTTATTAATAAGAATATATACCGAATTCTCTATATCCAGCAGTATTACACTCTGAAAAAAAAGACGACAATCATATTTTATGACAGCCATAAATTTGAAAATACGAAGTAGAAATTGGTAAAAATTATCTTAGTGAGAAACCAATATCAGCTTAATTTTTTTATATTTACTGAATAAGTCCTGATAGTCCTAAAATATCCAGAAATGTTTCTATTGTGAAGACTTAGAAAGCTTGGGGTATTTGATGTATAAAGTGACAGACTATTTAGGAATTATTTGTTGAGCTTTTAAAGTCTTGCCTCCAATTGGAGGTTAAATATGAAAAAAATAGGAAACACTATTATTGGAATCTTTTTCCTTGCCTGTTTTCAAACTAGATTCCATGAGTCTTAAAGTAATCACCTAGAAAATGTCTTTCTATGAATTCATATTATTAAAACAAGGTTTAGATCCTTACATTATGACTTTGCACTTAAATATATCTTTGAATTCCCTTGAACACTGATCTCATTTAGGGAAACTTAACAAATTCACTATAATCAAGCTGCTAAATATAACAAACTTCAGGATCTAAAAGATAAGCACAGTGCCTACCACAGAGGAGGAGCTCAGCAACCATTGCTGAATGAATAAACACATTGCATTCATGCACAATATTTTTTTAAGTGTGATAACAGTTCCAGCTCATTGGTAGCAGTTAGAGATGGTATGTTACATTTTTTCATTGGTCAGTTTACTGCCTGAATACAAAGGAAGGCATTTTATGTCCTCCCAGGCTTACTGCCTCCCAAGACTCCAAAAGAAGTAACATTTCAAGAAAGATTATGAAGGATTTGAAACATGCAAATACTCTATTCAAATGTTAACATACCAACGATTTGTAATAGGAAAGACAGTATTGAAGGTGAGCATAAAGTGCAAGCACTGTGAAGGGCCTGTATTTATTACCAAACTGCATGGAGAGAAAATAATTTCCTTTCTCCCTAACTGCAGTCCTTTGTATTGCAAACATCGGTCAATTAAGATGTGTTTTTTTTGTGTTGTTGTTTTTCCCGGATGTCTCTCATCTAGAGATTTTGTAGCATTTTGCAAATGAGCACTACTATGGAAGTGCTCTCCCTCTCAGTAATTCATATTGAATGCATCCATATTCATAAGCATTTTGTAGAGCAGTTAACAGAACATAAATGATAGCCTGATATCCAAATATACGAGTAATGCTAGTCTGGGCTATTGGTTCAACAGACTGTCATTTTGAGTAAGCCAATGAACCTCTCCAGACTTTGTTGTTTATAAGATTCCTCCTAGCACTACTAGTCTAATATAAAATCTAAACTGATATATGCATGTATTTGCAAGTGAAATCCCAATGACTGTCTCAAAATAATTTTTTTGGAGGTAACTACTCCCAGCAGATTTCTCTCTTATTTCTCAAAATAGACATTTAAAGTATAAAACTGATTATTTAAACTAATATGTGGAAAGAATCAGTGCTTGGAATATAGCAAGTGATCAATTAACTAATTTTCCTCCTTTAACTCTTTCCTACCCTTAGTTTTCTACCTAAGTCCTTTACAATTCATATACTCACTACTCACTGAGACTTGAATTGTCTGCAGAAAACCAACCATATATTGGAACATTGTTTTAAGATATTTTAGATTTTTCTATACCACCCATATTTTTATTACAATAATCTGAAAAGGCTTATTGATGCAAAAATGTCAGGGAGCCAGTGAAGGCACATAGTCAAACCTCAGATGATAATAAAATAAGGAACATAATTTAAACCAGATTGAATACATCTAGACAACTTAGTTATTTTTAAACTTATGGTTAAAACATATTTACTCATTTAACCTAATTTGAAAATTTTTAAAAAATTTTTAAAATATGTTTTTATTGATCTTAGAGAGAGAGGAAGGGAGAGAGGTAGATAGAAAGAAACATCAATGAGAGAGAGAGAGATGGGTCATCTGCCTCCTGCATGCCCCAGACTGGGGATCGAGCCAGAAACCTGGGCATGTGCCCTGATCCAAACTGAACCAATGACCTCTTGGTTCATGGGTCGACACTCAACCACTAAGTAACATTGGCTGAGCTGAAAATATTTTTTAAAAGAAACTCCAACATCAGCTACCTTTTGTCAGTGTTTCCAGAATACCTGCTTCCTAGGTCACCTGACCTAGAACCACCAGAGGTGTTTATGAACAATACTGATTTCTAGGTCCTGCTCCTGCAATTGGAATCTCTTCAAATAATTCCAAAAAAACATGTTTTTAATGCATTTGCTAAGTTTTTCTGTTCCATGCTACAGTTTATGACCCATCCTAAACCAGCAGTTCCCAAACACGTAAGACTTTGCGGCTTCCTATATCAGCTGCACAAGAATCATTTGAAAGGCTGTTAATAGTACACAGCTTCTAATTCTCTGGGTCTGAGATCTGAGCTGAAATGTGTATTTTAAAAATATCCCCAGAGAGTTCTGATGTGCTGTCAGGATTGAGGTCTGCATCTTAGCCACCAGTTAAATTAAAAGTATTCAATTGCTCAATTGATATGAGCTCTGGCCTTTCTTTAGTTCACATGGACTCTTTCTGAATATGTCATTGAAGTATTTCTCTACTTCAACTGCCTAGACATTCTCTGAGCCTAATAATTTTGTGTCCAAGCATGGTAGTAATCAGGTAGTGATCAATCTCTTGATGTGAATCAGGTTATTTATAGTCTCTGGGTCTTTTAAATTTGAGTGGTATATATATAGCAGTATATCTCAAGCTTGGATGCACATCTGAATCACCTAGAGAGGATTTAAAATTGTAGACGTCCAAACCTCACCTCCAGAGATCTGATCCAAGTGGTTTGAGATAGGACCCAGAAGTGAACGGGTATAAAGGCTCCACATGTGACACTAATGTGAGGCCACCTCTGGGAATCACCAGTCTGCATAAAACACTTGAGCAATTTTTGACCTGGAGAAATTATTAGGAACAGAAAAGATTATATGCCTTGAAAGAATATATCTCAATTTCTTTTTAAGCTCTAACTTTATATTTGTATTTTATAACATAAAAGACTGGACTACCCAATTACTAGAATCCTTTACAGCCATACACTTTTATGCTCTGTGATCTTCTCCTCTGTGTCTTTCCTATGTCCCAAAGTCCTGGCTTGATGGGTGGAAAAGTAATTTGCAGTTGTGATATAGCAACATGATATAGTGCTCAGATTTTTGATGACCACAGATTGAGAATTGAATCCCAGCTCTGCCACACACTAACTGTGTATAAGTTACTTGATTTCTCTTAGCCTCAAATTTTTTTAGTGTAAAGTGGAGGTAGCATCTTCCTGATGGGTTTTTTGTGGGGACAAATGAAATGACACTTAAGTGACTAGATATGTTTAATTAATACCATTTATTATAATCATTGTGAGGAATCCAAATCTGTTTCTACAATTTCAGTTCTAAAACTCTGAAATGTTTAGCAGACAGCTTATAATAATCACTGCAAATTTAAATAAACCAAACGAGTAATCTTCAGAAGAGGAGAAACAAATACATAGATTGTGGAAGGCTGCATTTATGTTTTTTGTAATTACTAAGTAATGGAAGGGGTGTGGGTGCTGGCAGCGAGTGGTAGTGCATAAGCATTACTAAACATATACACCATTTCTTAAAATAATTGGAACCCAAGCAGGCCTAATTTTTCCTCACTGTTATGAGCAATCAGTAAATTAACAGTCAATTTAGAGTATTATCAGTTGTATAACTCAAGTCACAGAATGCAATAGCAGGAAGTCTCTCAGAGATAATTCTCTGGTAAGGAAAGAGGTCTAGAAATATTCAACAACTTGACTTAACCCATCACTTCAACTGGTCCACTAGTTGAGCCCCAAACTAATTAATAATATAAGTTAGAAAACAGATGCAGGTCTCCATCTACTTTTCTTAAATTTAAAAAATGCTAAAAGTTACTTTTTAAATGATACCATATATTCAATAAACAGAAACATATCTGTTTAGTGGTGCAGAAATAAAATAATTCTTAGCCAGACTGTGATTAAGATCACTCTAATTGTTAATTGCTAATAAATAGAATTTTGATTTGAATAATCTCAACTACTCATGTGCACAAGTTCTAAACTGTACTGTAATAAAACAAAAAGAGCAAACTTAAGAAAATATTTTATGTTTATGCGTAAAAAAAATCGATATTTAAAATAGTATTTTTTAAGTTAGTTCTTGTCTTGCTTTAAAGAATATTAGGAATGTTTATTTCAGATACAACATTAGAAAACTTCAAAAAATGAATTATTTCTATGAGTTCTCTGGCAATCAAATTGTTGAATTAGTTGTATATATATAAAGTATGTTAAATTAGAGCTTGCTGAACTTTCATTGTGAAAAACAAATGTAAGATTTATCTGAAAAATTTTAAGAGTGACTTCTATAAAGAAGTATGTTAACTGCAGTCACTCTTTAGACACATGGCTGTATTCCATTTTCATTAGCGAGGGTGTAGGATATAGAAAAGCAGGCTGGGCAGAAATGGTACCCAAACTAAACGAACAACCTAGTACTATTCATTATGCAAAAAATATGTGCCAGCAATCTGATTGCATCCCCATAGCTCAGATTGGCCTCATCAGCCACCTTCAGTCCCTTGGATAAGACAATCCTGAAGATGCCTCTTCATCTAAGGCCAGATTGCCAGAAGACAGCTCACTACCATCTAAGGCAGGATATGTGTCTCTAGAGACTTAATTAAATAAGGCCTTTCACATACTGGTTTTCTTTTCTAAGAGCCCTTGAACAAAACAAGCATATCTGGTTGTCTATGTAAAACTAGGAACAGTTCACTTTTTCAGAACACAGATGACCTATCTCAAAAATTTCAGATATTACTTTAAAATAATGAATCAAAAACAAATACTACCATAATTGAAACCAGGAGTTTACTTAGAAAAATCACCCAAAAAACAACAACAAAAACCTTTCGGCTTATAGAGGTTCTACATTCAAATCAATGAGTACTCTTGTCCTAAAGACTGAGAGGCCATGTGGCAATGGAAATGGAGAGAGAAAAAAAGTAGTGAAAATAATGGTATCTTTTTTACTCTTAAATAAAAATTTAAATCTCTAGAGCTATCAGCATGATGTCAAACTTCAAAAACAATATTTTTATTCATGTGGGGATTTTTTTCTTCCTTTCTCATTTTCTCTTTTTTAAAAAGTTGAATTTGTTAGGAGCCAGGGTTAGTGAAGTAATTGTGACAATATAAAAATAACATTTTAATAAATCATGTATAAGACAAAGGTAAAAAGGAAGTTTGCTGGAGGAAATGCAACTGGTCAAAATTATTTGGATGAAATTATTGAGCTTAATCATCTTCATTGGAATAATATGGTTTATTCTGAAACCATACAACACATAGAGGTTTCAAAGGGGAAAGTAAAGAGCTTAAAGTCTAAAGGTAGATTCAAGTACACAGAACTGCAGAAAAGAGAAAGTGGTGACAAGAAACAAGAAAGGGGGAAGTAAACTAAGGATCAGAACCCAAGTTCTAGGTTGCACAATCTATTGTATAATTCTCTAGCTTTTCTGAGCCACAAGTTTCTCATCCATCAATGGAATGTGATGGACTTTGCATTAGAATCTCCTAAGAAGCTATTAATCAATTTTGATTGGTTGGTTAGACATTCTGTTCTAAAGTAGTCTAGAATTAGTCTTTTCTTCCTTCTTTCTTCTATGTGGCTATGTCACTGCTCTCCCAGCCCTAAGAAAGGGGGGAAAGAAGTTACCATGCAATTTCTTTAGGACCTCTAATTAAAGGGTTTTGCAAATGAAGAGTGGGGACTTCACATGCTTCCTCGTATCTCATTTCTTCAAGAACACACAGAGAGATGAACACAACGCTTATACCTTTTTATGTAGTTTAAATGTAACTTTGGATAAAATGATGTACTTAAGAAAGGAAGGCCAAAACTATCATGATAAAACAAAATGTGCCAATTCTAGTCAATCTCTGAACTGTAAAGGTCAGTAATACATAAACTATTTGGATGGTAATCGTATGTTTTATTAATGTAATGTGATTTTGCACTACTGTATTGTCTTATTTAAGCAGACTCTTAAAAACACCCTGAAACCTAAATGCCAAATGTACAGTTTATAGGTTCATGTTATTTCTGATAAGGATTTAATTGCATTGTGCTAATAGTTGTTTAATGCTATGAACTCTCTGTATGTCTTATTACTGTGATGCCGACCTATGAGGTTGTTGTAAGCACACTAATTGGTCATCCGGATTTTTATAGATAAAATCACACATTGATCAGAAATCACTTTTCTACTTATTTTTTTGTAGAGTATTTTTCCACACTTGAAAAACATGATTATTTTATATCAAACATCAGCTTTTCTTTAAAATCTTATTTTAGTAGCCAGTGCATGTTTGAAATAAAATGTGTTAGAAATTATATGATATTAAGGTTGTGCTATGTTAGGGGAAAATGCATGCTGTTGGTGAATCATGCAATTCTGGGTGAATTTACACTGCCAACTCACACACAGGCACGTCTCAATCCATGTGCATGATTCATGTCCTCTCAAAAGTCCTTTTTAAACCTTAGTGAAGTGAAAATGTTATTCTTAGTGCTAATGAGCAAATAGACAAAAGCTGCTTTGCTTTTTTTCTAATGTTGCAGCATATTGTGGTAAGTCCGCACCCCCAATTTTCTTCTTGGAGTTTCTTGTTGGCAATAAAATACAACCAATAAAAGCATTTGTTGGCTAATGATACAATTTACTGTATAGCAACTTACTATAATAAAGCATGAAGATGTGGGGGGGAAATCATCTTAATAGTTCAATACTGTGAACACAATATTCTGGCAGCTTTTTCTACAATCAAAAATGGTATGACTTCTTTTTTCTACACTGCCAAAATCAGTACTACTGCCGGGGTAGGGTAACCTGAGGCCAGGTCAGCGCAGCACGAAACAGAATAACAACAGTGCAGTCAGGCCGCATGGACAGCCAATTAGTGTAACTGGTAGAGGGAATAAGATAAAGTCTATCCTTTATTCAGTAACTTAGGTAATTAAGAAAAAATTGTTGTATAGAAAATATGAATTTGGGCTGCAGAGACCAAGCCTCTACACGATAATAATCTGAAATAGTCTTTGGGAACAGGAGTTACTCAGTGAAGTTTCCTTACTGTGGTTGTTTTGTGTTCCTCTTCAGAATATATACTTGTACTTTTGAAAGGGCTTAATTCCAAACATAGTATGGACCAATGACCACCACCCCAATGAAATGTCATTCATCGTATTATATTATAGCTAGAACATAGCTCTCGGTGACTTCAGACACCACTGTAAGCATTTACACTGCTGGAAGGTAATTTCATTGCTGTGTTATTAAAACAGTTGGGATCCTATTTATACATTTATTTATTTATTTATTTACAGAATTTTGGTTCATTCAAGTTCAATTCTAACAGCTTCAGTGAAGTTAATATGATGATAATAAAAGTTGACCCTAGCTACTACTCCAAGTGAAAGTAATGCAACAGAGTCTTGCTACATCCTGGAGTAAAGCATTAATCCAAATGATGAGTCATCAGTCCGACTTCACCAGCCAGGATGGTGTATATGTATGACATTCAGCAAATACTGATCTGGGCTCTTAGTTTGCCATCATATTGTTGTCCCTTCATAGAGTCAACCTGTAAATAACACAAAACATTATGGCAGCTAAGCCAATATTTTAATAAGCCATGAAAGGCAAAATGCCATAAGGAATCTGTAAATTCGGCTATTTGGAAAAATTTTTTTTGGATAAATTATACTGCAGATGTTATTTGAAATTTCCTTTCCTTAAAAACATCATCACAATGTAGATTCCTGTCCATTGATGTCTTTCAGGGCTTATAAATATATGATATGATTGCTATAGTTATAATTTTGTGAAATCTTGTTTAACAATTAATGGTGACTTCAGCAATTCGTGCTAAGATCCCAAGGCGGAAATAAATGTGTAAAGAACTTGAGCCTATATGTGTAAGAAGAAATCTCTCCAATTGTATTTCCTATATTTAGTGTAAGTACTTCACTGATTTACCACTGGAGTTATTCCTTGAATGTGTAAATAATGATGTTCTATTCAGGCTTAATGAATTCCTGTACTGTGAATATTTAAAATAAAAGAACTCAACTTCAATGTGCAAAATAGTGCTGGTTATTTATGCTTACATTTAAAAGCATTCACTCAAGAAGATTTCTTTTCAGTTACATGCAAATCTAGATTCTGTATATATACTGAATTAAAATTTAAAAACCAAAAAAATATATTTTATAGATTATACATTTAGTACAAATACCAAATTAAAAAATGACAGTGTACATATATAAACTATTCTACACTAGCTTGTTTCCTTAATCTTACATTATTATAATGGACTTGGGGCTGCTTAGATCTATTAATGATTTTAATTTGGGGGGGATAGGAGAATCTAGCCAACTCTCTTCATTCAGCCTTGATCCAGCTTAAAAGATGCCTCACTGTGCATCCTCAATTTACTACTCTACATACTCTCTTGATTGTTTTTATTCAGGGCTATAGACTCGACAATTTCCAACAGGCTAAGATCCCAAGTGTTTGTATCTATTATGGACATCTGTCGACAGCACAAGCCTCGAATTTCCAAATGCCTATTGTCATCTAACTTCCTATAGACTCCTTGCCTTGGATACCCTACTGTGAAGGGATTTCAACACCTAATTCTCCTCTAGTTCTTTATTCACTTAACTGTTACAAATTATGTTGCCTAAAAGCTTAGAAATCATTCTTGACTCTTTCTCTTCCTTTTCTGCACATCCACTTGACCATGAAATATCTCTTAAATATGTCCCCTTTCTTCCAGTTTACTGCCACTGCCCCATTTAGTCAGTGAGGCCTCCACCATTTCTTACCTGGACTAAAGCAATAACCTTTTAAAGGTTATTTCCTCATTTGGTAGCAAGTCATATACACTTCTTGAAATTTGGCTTCTACCAATACTTCTAAGCCCTTGTTTGCTCCCTTGTAACATTTTTGGTCACATTTGCTCTTCTGTAATAGCTCCCACTCCCAACCAGAACCCAGGCAGTTCCTTTGCCAGTGAGCTTCTGGCATCTTTAAGATTACACTCATGTCACATCCACTATGATACAAAATATATTCTATATGTAAAATATATTTCAGAGGGCTCAAACTTCAAGACAGCAGGTAAGGCGATCAGTATTTTCATGGAAGAAGTGAGCTCTGAAATAGTTCTTAAGGAAAGAATTCAGTGAGACAAGATGAGAGGATGTGTGGGTAGACCTTCCAATGAGGATATGAACAAAGCCTTAGAGGCAGGATACACTGAATAAACCGGAATGATTTTAATGGTACAATCATGAAGAAGAATGTTAAATGAGGCATTAGAGTGATGAAAATAAAAAGATTAGAATATGGAGAGCTTATGGTTTATATTGAAGCATGATGGAAAGTCATTAAAATTTGTATGCAGATGTACAGTGTGAGCAAAGCCACAAAATACATCTTTCTAAAACTAAATCATTGAAAAAATGGAGACTTGCATCATTACATCTTATCCATCCTTGTGTCCAATTCCAATGTGTTTTAATGAATAGTATTTTACTTTAGTTGAAGAGAGGCACTGTGATTTGGTGGTTTGAAGTGTTGGTTCTGGACCAAGACTGCTCACATTCAACTTTCAGCCCTCACTGCCAGCTCTGTGGCCTTGGGAAGGTTATTTCACCTTGTACCACCTCTGTTTCCTCCCATGGAAGACAGGAATAATAACAACACCTTACTTATAGGATTGTTGTGAAGATTAAATGAGTTAAAACTCATGAAAGATTTGTAGTAGTACCTGAAACAGTAAGCACTCAATAACTCTTAGCTATTATTTTAAAAGCAACACAAACATTTTTCTAAATATCTTTTCTTCAATTCCTTCAGTCTCTATTAAACCATCTTATCCTAAAAATATATTGCTTTTGTTAAAACCTTAGATCTCTAAATTATTCCTCTTTTGTTGAATAGACAGAGAAAGTGGTATTTATCACAGAGAAGAGTTAGAGAACATGACTAGATGTATACACTAGAGACAGAAAGAATACTGGATTTTTGATAATTTACTATAAGTAGACAGAGACTCTGAAACAAAAAACTCCATGTAGCCCAGACTCTGTTTGGGGAATTGCCATATCTATAGTTAGCTGGTGATGTGGTAGTTCAGAAGACTTCTTAAAAATTTTAGAATACCTTTAACTTTATGTTGCCATAAGCCAGAAGAAAAATAAACTCAATTCCCAGAAGCCAGCAGGTATGTGAATCCCCACAACACACAGTTAATGCAAAAAAGAGTGAATAGATTATTCTTGAAGGTTTGACATTCCTCTGGGATTGCCAGATTCTATCATACTATTAAATACTGAGCATAAAAGCTATAGCCAGACCTAAAACTCAGGATTTTAATTATGCAAACCATAATTACTTCAGTAAAAAACCAATATTTTTAGAGATTATGAGCTTAGAAGCACAAGAAAACATTTGCATGACCATTTGGCCATTCGTTAAATTTGTTGACATATATTATTCATTTTTGTAAATGACCATGTTTGTAAATGATCACTCTGCTTCTGAACATTGCATCAAATCTTAAATCTATATCCCAAATTAGGCTAATATCAAACACTCATTCTTTGTGATGCTCACTGAATAAAAATTGGGTCAGTGGTCAAAAACAGTTGAAAAATGCTTCGCAAATTTTTCTTTTTTAGAGATTCATACTGTACTTGCATATATTAAAGTCCCTGAGACATCCTTCAATAAAGGAGTGTGTTTACTTTTATGTAACCCAGCACTTTTCAAATATATTTTATTGTAAAAACTCTGTTTTCCTGTGATGCTAATTTGCATCCATAAAAATAGTGGTCCAAGTAGCATTCTGAAAACTGCTGCTCAAAGGCCCATTGTTTTTTGCTCTAAGGCGTCCTGGGTTCAGCCGAGTCAGAGCAGTCCTAGAAGCCAGCTTTTGCTAATGGATTGGGATGCACCCTTGTCTGACCTGGACCCAACAAACCAGAGACTCCCTATTTACCCAACAAACCAGAGAGTCCATGCCCATTCTGAAATCAAAGGTCCTCTCTAGCAGAAATTTCCAATAGTTCTATTAGTTATTTGTCAAAACACCTGAGCCCATCCAATTCCCTCATTAGACTACCAAATAAAACTATCCTTAGTACATTATGTGAAATGACAAAATAATAAATAAATAAATAAATCTCATCTTCTATCTTGGAATTTGTAAAGTTTGGGTGAGAAAAGAATACACTAATCCTGAAATCAGTACAAAGCACACACTGACAATGGATCCAACTACATGTAGGCATTAGCTGGCTGTTTCCTCTTAAGTTTAGCTATCTTGTCTCCTGGTGAGTACTCAGAGGTCAAAACTAATTCAGCTGGGCAGGCTTCATTCAAATGGCTACTATATCAAAAATCTCTGTAACAGTCATCCCAAAGTTTGTTTTCCACAGTGATTCCAAAGTTTTAATCCAGAATAAATCCTGTGATCAAATATAAATGATAATAATAGTATGTATTAAGGGTTTTCAATGAGCCAGAAAATATTCTAAGTATTTCACATGTATTATTTAATTTAATCCTTGTATCACTGTACACATCACCTTTATTTTTCCCAGACATTTTAGGTGGGATGCTTGGGACACTCACTACAATTACACAGTTAGAAAATGATAAAATTAGAATTTGAGTCCAGACCATCTGGCTGCAGGGCCTTGATCTGTTCTTTGCAAACAATGGGTTAAATGAGGTTGAACCAATGCTTAACTTTTACTGTAGGATGTCTTACTACCTTTAATATGTCACTGTGAATTAGGAATTTCCCAGAGCAGGATATTCCATACAGTTTCCAAAATGTATATAACCATCAACCTTTTGTTTTCACTGAGTACCTAAAGGTACTAGTAGAACATATTTTGAGGAATGTTACTGTAACTTGATATTCATTCTGGGTTAACAAAATAATACATAAGAAACAACTAAACCATAAGAAAAATTGAACAAAAAATTAAGTGTACTTATTTTTGGTTTAATTACAATTGATTATAAAATTATCTTCTTATAGATCCTAAAATTAATGAATGTGTCTCGGTCATTTAAAGTACTACTTGGCCATAAAAAAGAAGGAAATCTTACCCTTTGCAACAGCATGGATGGACCTGGAAAGCATTATGCTAAGTGAAATAAGCCAGTCAGAGAAAGACAAACACCATATGATTTCACTTATATGTGGAATCTAATGAACAAAATAAACTAACAAACAAAATAGAAACAGACTCATAGATACAGATAACTGACTAACAGGTGTCAGAGGGAAGGGGTTGGAGATTGGGGTGGGAAAATGGTGAAGGGATTAAGCAAAACAAAAACAAACAAATAAAAAAAACCTCATATAGACAGACAACGGTATGGTTATGGAGAATAACCATAAGATAATAACCAGAGGTAAAGGAGAATGGGGGGAGATAGAAGAAGGTAAAGGGGAGGTAAGAGGGTAATAGAAAGAGACTTGACTTGGGGTAGTGAACACACAATACAATATACAGGTAATATATTATAGAATTGTATACCTGAAACCCATATAATTTTATTAACCAATGCTACCTCCAATAAATTAATGTAAAATAAAAATTAAATTAATGAATGTGTCAACATGGGTAGACAAAATCAAATTGTGTGCATATAACCAAACTCATTATTTTTCTAAATCAACAGCAAGAAAAGAAAGCTGCTCATTTTCAGACAAATAAATGGAAGCAAAATATTACCTAGTAAGTCATCCATGTATGAGACATAATGCTCTAAGAGTTCCTATGTCCAAAGAAATAGAAACTTGGAAAGGGTATAATTTAGTCAATTCTTTGGTGATAAATTTATAATGAATTCAAAATAGAAGCAAAGAAAGCAGTTTCTTTCTAGAATTACTGTATGGAAGACAATCACTATCCCCTCTCACAAAACACCGATTTATTGATTCAACAAACCTTATTTAGTGCCTACTATAAGTAGGAAACTGTCCTTTGTTTTCAGAAGATAATAGATGGGTAAGACGTAAATTCTGTCTTCGTATCTTTCATGATTTATCCCCAGAGAGATGATCCATACAGTCAGGGGAGAAATCACATTCAGAGGAGGGAGGAATCACATTCAGACGAGAAGAGGAAAGGACATGGCATTTGAACTGAACTGGGCAGGCATCAGAAAGAGAAAAGAAAGGCTGCCTGGGGAAAGGAGCATAATGACCGCAGCACAGAGAAGGTGAAGTGCTGGTAATAAATACATAATTCCCATTAATTATATCCTTGTGCCCGTGAAGGGAGGAATAAGCAGTGAGATATACAGGGTTAATGGAAACAAAGGCAAAACCCTGTCTTAACGCAGAACTTACCAAACAGAGAGTGCGATGTGATGGTTAGGAGAGGCTGGAGAGAGAGATCTCATCCAGAGCTCAATAGCAGTGGCTCTCAACCCGGAACAGTTTTGCTCCCAGGGGACATTTGCCAATATCTGAAGACATTTTTCGTTGTCATAATTATTTAAATATTGTATTTAATATTGTAATAGCTTAAAGGGTTTAAAGTTATACTGCATTTAACATTTAAGACAGTGACATAGCTGTAGCACACTGCTAATTGACATTTAAAGGGAAAATGTCATGTCTTTCATTTCCGCAATCAGTGGACTAAATATTTCAGAAAAATTCTCCTGATGAACATAACTAAAAAAGACTAATGAAATATAAAAATTATTTTCCAAAAATCATCAAATGGCTGGGTAGTGAGAAATTAAAATACAAAGACACTGTAAAAGATATGACTCCAAAATTTTTAACATAGCAGGAAAAATTTTGCCTGGGGCATTGTCCAAACATAAATTGGTCACCACCAAAAGCTGAGCTACTTTTTATTTTATACATTTTTTACATCATCACAAGTCTTCGAAGACAAAAATCAGCCTCCAGGACCTATGAAGTGTGTAATTCTGCTGAAGTTCATGTCTGCTTTGGGTTGGGATCTAAAGAGCCATATCCCAAGATTAAAAAGAAAGAAGGAATCACCCTTGCACAGACTGTAGCCAGGTCATCTGGGAAGACCAGAAAGCTTCAAACCCAAATCTCAGTGTTAAGTTATGCAGACTAATAGTGACCTCAGAGTCCCAGCAAAAGCAATGAGAATCATTTTTAAAGGAAAGATAAATCATCCTGAGTTGTCAATTATTTCTGTAAGTAATTTTTCAGATACAATATTTATTACACAAAAATAAGCAAATGAGCAGACTAATCATGGGTCAAAAGCAACAAGCAAAATCACCTCTGAAAAGTCAACAAAAAGTCAACAGAAAGAAATACAAAAGACTCCTGAGTTGACAAGGGAGAGACGGAGCTGGTCTCTGGAGAGGTAAGGACAGCCATATTTTACAGAGCACTGTTCCAAATAGCGGGAAGAGAGAGGGAGAGAGGGAGAAGAAACACATCCAAAGGGGTCCCTGTAAGTATTCAGCTGAATGCAGATCAAAACATGCATGTGAAGGAATTACCTGAGGCCAGAGAATTAGAGGGAAGAATCCTTGGAATTAACATAAGGCTGGGAGTAGTTTGTGTTTCTACCAGGGAGAAGAGAAAAACTTTGGAATTCACAGGACTGCAGGTAAAGTACTAAGAATGTAGTGCCTCAGTAGGGGAAAAAATTAGTCCTAGGTTGAAGACTGCTCTGATTCTGCCTAACAAAGCTTAAAAGCAAGCCTTGACAGAATCAAACTATGCCCAAGTAACTTAACTGTGCCTAAAACAAAGCTCAAGATACACAGATATTATAACATAGAAATCCACCTGAAACCTATATGATCATATTAACCACTTTCACCCCAATAAATGTTATAAAGTGTACCCAAATAAAGAATATAAATAAGAATAAAAATATATATTATCCAACATAATAAACTATATAACATCTGGCATAGAACAAAAGTTAAATCCAAATTAAGCAGAAGAAAGCAAATGATGAAAATAAGAGCAGAAATCAAAGAAATAGAAAATTAATAGAGGAACGTCAACGAAACCAAAAACTAGTTCTCAGAGATGATGAATAAAATTAAAAAATATCCAGCTAGATGATCAAGGAAAAAACAGAGAAAACATAAATTACCAATATCAGAAATGAGAGAAAGTAT
This sequence comes from Miniopterus schreibersii, assembly GCF_964146895.1. Lineage (NCBI taxonomy): Eukaryota > Metazoa > Chordata > Mammalia > Chiroptera > Miniopteridae > Miniopterus > Miniopterus schreibersii. The sequence goes on from NC_138107.1 coordinate 46,854,271, forward strand.
CATGACTACAAATCCTACAGGTATTAAAGCGTAATGAGGAAATACTATGAACAACTGTATGCCAATACATTTGACATTTTAGATGAAATATACAAATTTGTTGAAAAGCACCAACTACCACAGTTCATTCAAAAAGAAATAAATTAATTGAGCAATCCAATATAAATTTTCAGAAATTGAATGTATAATTAAAAACCTTTCCACAAATAATCTCTCAAAGTTGATGGTACATTGGCAAATTTTACCAAACATTTAAGGAAGATCTAATACCATTCCTACATAAATTCTTTGAAAAACTGAAGAGGGTATGTTTTTTTTCTTGATTGTGGTAATGGTATATACATATGTCAAAACTTTCAAAATTTTACACTGTAAACATATGCAGTTTATTGTATATCAATTATAATTCACAAATATTTTTAAAATGTTTAAAAATGTATGTCCCCCATAAATGGGCAATAGACAATTTCCACAGGAAAATGTCCAGCATGTAGTAAGAAATGCAAATAAAGCAATATTGAAATATTGTTTTATATTTCTCACCAATTTTGAAAATAAAAAGATCAAATGAATGTTGACAAAGTTGTGGTACAAGTATTTTTATGTACTGGTGGAGTTCTAAACTTTTCACCAATTATGAAAAATAATATAAGATATATTAGCTGCCATAAACAGTTTAATATTCATTTATCCAATAAACTTTATTTTGACCTTATGTTCTAAGGAAATGATTTAACAATCGGGACAGCGCTACCTGCACCAAGATGTTTTCTTCATTATGTGTAATAGGAGAAAAAAATGGAAACAAAATACCAAACAGTACAAAAGGTTTTATAAATCATGTTGCTGATACATTATAAAACTCCTTGTAAGTGCAAACACAAGTGTCAATATTATAATTGCAACTATTTTCAAATGTATATTCATTAATGAGAAAAACAATGAAACCTGGAATTAATATTTGAAAATAAAAATAGTTTTGTTATGGTAAGGACAATACTGGTGATTTAAAATATTTTAATGTTTCTGTTACATTTGTTTTAATAGGATAAAAAGGTATTCCACTTGATCTGTTTCTTACAATGTAGGCTTTCTCTCTTAAAAATTATTAATTCTTTGAAATAGCTTTCTATTAATGATAAATAATTTGCACTAATTCACCTATATGCTTTTTTCCTCCTAATTTCATCAGCGATCTGAAGAACAGACTACAGCGGTAGAACAGTGTGAAGCCCTGAAGTAGAAGATAATCACATTAACATATTTAACAGCTGAGCTAAGTGTCCATGAATATGAATGCAGCAGAGAGACTGACTGAGAAAGTTTCTGCTGTGACGGTTGCATTCTTCACTGCCCAAAAAATAATAAAGCTTATGAAAAATGTAGTGAAAATAATAATAATAAAAATCTTTTACAGTTAAATATCCACAGAAATTTGCATCTAGAGTCTTGGTCAGTCAATCCTGCTTGGAGATGTAGATCCTTTAATGTATTTGTTTTCAACAGAATCCTTTTTGATTAAAAGTAAAAATAGGTCTCAAGATGCTGCTTCTTTTTCATTTCTCTCTCAAGTCTCTGTCTCTTTCTGTTTCTCTGGACTTGAGAGAAATATCTTCATAGCTTCATGAGTATTCACAGCAACTTTACCAAAAAACTTTGTGCTTCTGGAAACCACTGACCCATCCACTATCTCTGCATAGTGCTAAACTTTTCTCTTTAACTGCACAAATGCTTGTTTCTGCATGCTTCAAACATGTTTATACACTAGAAAACATCATTCAGGAACCAATTTCACTTGAACATTTTATATTGACATTTTCTTATTTACCAATCTCTTATAACCTAATTTGCATCACAAAAACACACATTCAAAGCACTCGAGCTATTCTAATAGATTGTCATCTCAACAGGCAACACCACAATGCATTTTAAGTCCACTGATACTTTTGTTGACTTCATGCAAGTTTCTTAAATATGCCCATTTTAAAATTTAGAAATGTTTGTCACTCACCTAAAAGGACCGCTATGAAAACTAAAGGAGAATATGTGTTTCTAGTACTTAGCATAGAAAAATATTTATTATCATTACCATTAATTTCTATAGATGAAAGATAGATTTCTAGGTAAAACAAGCATGTTAGAGCGAACTAGGTCTTTTAAACACTACCATATTGGATATGGATTGTTTTTACATTGCATCGTGAAATTTAAATTTTGGTTATCAGCATTATTAATTTGACTTTGTTATAAACCTAAAGTTAAACAAAAACAGATGATTCTAGTATTTGGAAGAAGCTGACTTTTGAGAGGAATGTATAGACTCTAAACTCATATTGACATTAATGCTTACTTACTAATGTGTGATGCAAAGTTATCATTCCCACATTATTATGAAACTGAACTGAGAACCAAACTGAAGAATACAAGTAACTTAGAAAACATGGATCCTTTCTAATTTAAAGTAAAAAATAAAGTCTTTCCTACAAATGCAATGTAAGAAGAATCTTGACACATTTACAGAATACTCTGATGCCAAGTATATTTCACAAAATAACCTCCTTCAAAAGTTACCAAAGAACAAGCATTCAAGTAAATAGAAAAATTAATAAATAACATAAAAGAGCAAAGGGTCACATTAAAACAGAAACAGACACTCACTGCTTCATAAAGCCAGGAAAAAGCCATTTAGTCCGATTTCTTCATTTTACAAATAAGTAAGAATTCAGAGAAGTCCAGTGACTCTCAAGGTTACACAGTCCATGGTTGATATAATAAGTACATACTGGTCTCTCTTAGTTTCTAGTGTTGTGCCTGCTCACATTCTCTATCATGCTTTATACCATGTCAAATGAAGGAGGCACAAAATGGATCATGCTCTAAAACATATATACCATGCTCAAGGTCAAATGTTAGCTGTAGACCAAACGGATTTTTTTTTCCATTAGTTAGGAAATCAGTTATACTCACAGGAAGTTAAAATACCTCATGTATTTCATATTGATTATCATTATTCTTCTATTTCAAGCCCAGTTTAGTAAAAAATTCCCTGTGAATATAATTGTGATGAAAGAATAACACTTTAAATGATTATTTTCAAAAGCTTGCTATTTCAATCAAAACAAGTAATTAATTTATTCATCTTCCATGCTTTGGTCAGTAATCAGCACTAGGTCTTATATTTATATTTTATATGAAAGTATGGGTAAAATTACAATCTTATTTAATTAGAAAATATTCATTTAGCTCTTTACTACAAAAATCATCTGTAGAGGCTAAAAAATAAAGCGATAAATTCAAAACATTAATCCAATTATACTTTCTTTTAGAGCTAGACATGACATTGGGGACTGAGTTACAGCACCTTCATTTATTAATGAACAAACTATGACCCAGAGATTTATTCACAGTTGTAGGGCTATTACGGCAAGAACAGAAATATAATTATAATTAGGTCTTACTTATTATTGCCAGAGATTGTTCAGTATATTTTAACTCATGTATGTGAACATTTAGAGACCCGGGATTGGGTTCTCAAATTGATAACTGCATAACTATTCACCTTGAATTGTTATACTGAAGATGTCTTCTAAGGGAAAACACTTTACCTTTAGAACGTGTAACATAAAGGAGGATCCTAGACGCTCGCGGCGCGGCCTGTCCGGCTTCCCACCCGACGGGCTGACCCGAGTCCCAGCCGGGCCGTGCAGAAAGGGCGGGCGTGGCGGCCGACACCGAGCAGGGAGCGATGAGAATGGGAGGGGAAGTGGAAAGCCGCCTTCTAAGAAGCTGGACGTGTAAAACATAAATGTGCCAGCTTTTTTGAAGGAATCCATATATTATGAAGGCAGGGGGTTACACCAGATAAAAGAGAAACCCAAGGAGCATCATTTACTACAAACAAAAAGCAAAGAAAAACTTAACCACAGAGAGAGAATCTTCTATCCTGCGCGGAAAGAGCCCTGAGGCTGTGGGGGACAGAGGCATGAGGATGAAAAGGCATTTTAATGAAAAACAAGGAAAGTCGCAAGCTCTCCAAACCCGAGCAGGCAAACGCAGCCAGCACGGGCTCGCCCCGCGCCGAGAGCCCCGCGGCACGGGCAGCGCCGGGCCAGCGAGCCAACAAACAGAGCGCTTCTATACCCAGAGTGCCCTGCGCGGGGGAGGGGCGGTGCAGGCGGACGGGGCGCTTCCGGTGGGCGCGCCGGGGGCGCGGGCGGGCAAGATGGCGGCGGCTGCGGTGGCGGCGTGACGGGATCCCTCCCGCGGGAGCCGGCGGCTGTGGCGGCAGCGGTATCACCGCCCTCCCTCGCTCGCCGCGCCCCTTTCCCAGCCCGCGACGTCGCCGTGACACAAGGGGCCCAGCCGAGGAACCGCGAGAACCCCTCGCACACTGCAGCCGGGCACAAAGAAACCTGACCGAGCGGCGGGGGACCCGGTGCCCCTGGGCGGATTCTGAGCCCTGTGACGCCGAAAGCCAACGTTTCCCCCTTCCCTGCCGCCCTGCTCGGCAGCCTCGCTCAGGGGACGCGCCCGGAGGCCTGTGTCGTCCTCGGCCCGGCGTCGGTCTCCGCGTCTCGGCATGGCGGGCAGCGGCCCCGCGGCCCACTTCATCGTGGGCGGGCACTACAGGCTGGTGCGGAAGATCGGGTCCGGCTCCTTCGGGGACATCTACCTGGCGGTCAACATCACCAACGGCGAGGAGGTGGCGGTGAAGCTGGAGTCTCAGAAGGCCAGGCACCCGCAGCTGGTGTACGAGAGCAGGCTCTATAGGATCCTCCAGGGCGGGGTGGGCATCCCGCACATGCGGTGGTGCGGGCAGGAGAAAGACTACAACGTGCTGGTCATGGACCTCCTCGGGCCCAGCCTGGAGGACCTCTTCAATTTCTGCTCAAGAAAGTTCACCATGAAAACTGTACTGATGTTAGCCGACCAGATGATCAGTAGGGTTGAGTATGTGCACACAAAGAACTTGATACACAGAGACATTAAACCGGATAACTTCCTGATGGGTATTGGGCGTCACTGTAACAAGTTATTCCTCATTGATTTTGGGTTGGCCAAAAAGTACAGAGACCACAGGACAAGGCAACACATACCATACAGAGAAAATAGAAACCTCACTGGCACTGCGCGGTATGCCAGCATCAACGCACATGTTGGTATTGAGCAGAGTCGCCGCGATGACATGGAATCATTAGGGTATGTGTTGATGTATTTTAATAGAACCAGCCTGCCCTGGCAAGGGCTAAAGGCCGCAACAAAGAAACAAAAATTTGAAAAGATCAGTGAGAAGAAGATGGCCACTCCTGTGGAAGTTTTATGTAAGGGGTTTCCTGCAGAGTTTGCCAAGTACCTAAACTATTGTCGCGGGCTGCGCTTTGAGGCAGCCCCGGATTACGTGTATCTGAGGAAGCTGTTCCGCGTTCTTTTCAAGACCCTGAACCACCAATATGACTTCATATTTGATTGGACAGTGTTAAAGCAGAAAGCACAGAAGGGAGCCTCTTCAAGTGGGAAGGGCCGGCAGGCCCAAACCCCCAGAGGTTTCTAAGCATGAATCAAGGAACAGAAGCAGCCCCATGCAGATGATGGGAGCAGCATTTGTTTCTCTCCACATCTAGAAATTGTAGTTCATATGTGCACTAGCCAGTGGTTGTGGACAACCATTTACTGGGTGTAAAGAACCGAATTTCAGTATAAACTGGCTCTGGGTAGCACTGGTGATGCCGTGTCCCAAGTTGTAGCCACTGTAATTGTGAATATTAGAGAGTGAAACATGGTGTCCAGTTTTCTATTCCAGTTTTTTCAAGTGAAAAAGTTAAATGGTTGACACACACAAATTGGTGGAGAAATTGTGCATATGTCAATTTTTTGTTAAAATTCTTTGAACTATACTGCTTTGAGATCTCATTTCAGAAGAACGGCATGAACAGTCTTCAGCCGCCATTGTGATGGTTGTAAATGCTCACAACTGTGCATTCTTAGGGTTTATCCATCCCTGGGGTTTACAAGTTGTTCACTTAAAACATTCTTAAAATGGTTGACTTCTTGTTTCTAAGTCAGCTGATGTGGTAGCAACAGAAGATTCCAGCATTTGAGCATGTGGAAGACTGCCTGCTTACCTGTGCAACAAATAACAGCATCTAAAGTGAAGACTTAAGAAAAACTTAGTGACTACTAGATTATCCTTAGTACACCACATTAACTCTATAATGATCTTGGTATTTAAAAAAAAAAGCATATCTGTCACAGAAATTTAGTTAACATCTTAAAACTAAACATGTATGTATGTTGCTTAGATAAATGTAATCACTGTAAACATCTATATGATCTGGGATTTTGTTTTTATTTTGAAACAGGAGCTTTTTTGTTTATAAGTTCATTAATTTAAAAAAAAAACTATCAAGTCTTAACTTGTAAACACACACACACACACACACACACACAAGGGACGGGGGATTGATCAATGGATGTGTTTACATTTACTTTTCTAAGAACAGAAGAAAGTGGCCTAGAATGATCTTCCTATAGCTCATAGCAGTCATTCATCTTCTAACCCAGGTCCCTTCCTCATTCCATTTCAGTCTACCTTCCCATGAGCTAGTTTAAGATTCTAAAAATTTGCCCATGTATAGGTAGATTAGTTCAAATACATCAATGTCACAGCATTTATTTTTTATCCTCATCCGAGGACATTTTTTCCGTTGCTTTTCAGAGAGTGTGAAAGGAGGGAGAAACAGTTAAATGTGAGACAGAGACATCAATTGGTTGCCGCCCGCATGCACCCTAAACTGGGGCCAGGGATTGAGCCTGCAACTGAGGTACCTGCCCTTGGAATTGAACCCAGGACCCTCCAGAACCACTGAGCCAAACTGGACAGGGCAGTGTCACAACACTTTTTAAAAATGAAGCCATAAATTTCATTAATGAGTCAGAATGAACAGTAACAACACTTAGAGGAATCCATCTGTCTGCCAGTCTTCTTTCTAACTTCAAAAAAAGTAATATAATTCAAAGATTACTGAATTTGGAATAACTGGAAAATAATTTTTCAGATATATAAATAGTGGGTTATTTTTAAAATAAAGTTAACTTAATCATTAGCCTAGAAAAAAAAAATTATATATACCAGATGTTCACTGATATTATGGTAAATTAAAACTCATGTATTTATTTACAGACTATCTTCAAATGCAGACAGCAGGATAAACAACCCAGATATGCACATATTCTACAGTAATGGATTTTTCTAGAATATGGAAACTATAGCTTTGGCTCGGGATGGCTTAGTATACACAACTTCATTAGAAGTTGTCATAATGTCTTACTGGAAATTCAGAGCACTTGCCTATTTTATTGATTTTCATAGAAACAACCCTGGAGAGTAAACCCAAACAACTCATTTTCAGGTGAAACTGAGACCAGTAACTGGAGATGTATGTGGCCCTCACAAGTCAGTAACAAAAACTATTAACTACCCTACATTGCTTCTGAACTGGTATGCAACACTTCATTCAATGGCTTGTATCATCCAGTATGTGGTTGAGTTTATGCATTTTTGATCTAGTAACCTTGATATTTTACACCACTTAAGTTTTATTACCTGGAAATTACATCCAATTTATCTCCACAAATACATCGGAATCCAATAAATGTAATGTAAATCAGTAATCAGGTGGCTTTAAGATTACCTTTTAATTAGACCTGTGGTAATTTGTCTAACAAATATATCACTGTGCAATCAAATTAATGTAAACAATAAATTGTAAAGTGGCTCCTCTGCCATTGGAAGACTGTAAGGCATGCTGCATACCAAGTTGTATGAAGTTATCTCTCTTCTGCAGGTTTTCTGCAATGAGTATTTTTTTTCTCATTAGGGAGTTAGTAAATAACTCAACTTATGTGCGTGTTCTCCCTCTTGCTTGGGTAACCCCAAGCCACAGCATGACCGAAGACAAGTCATGTGGATTTTGAGTCATGCCTTCTGCTAGTAACGTTTTGCTCAGGCTGCAAGCCTTTCTGTTATTAAAAATTCTCATGGTCTTATTCATAAGACATCTCAAAAGGTTCTTTGTCAGCCACAGCAGTCCACCTGACAGAGATAAAGACAGAAGTTGGCAGAAGGAGAAGATCAATCAATGGCTCCTTCTTGTCCAAGAGCTTCCAATGTAGAGACAAAAGTATCCTGTAAATTAATCCTTTCTAAGTACATGAAGCTTCGTAAACCTGCAAAAAAGCAGAGTCATATAGAGAATGGGCTGGTCTGTCTTCAGCTCTCAAATGCATTTGCAATCTGACTTGCCACTCCTCAGAGGTATTTAGTAAAATGGAGTTCATGCTCGTGTCTTTCACCAAAAATTAATAACTCAGTTCTGTTCTTCAAATACGCTTTACCTCAAAATGTTTAAGACATCATATACTGTCAGCTAACAAAGCATTTTGACTGTTGGTTCTACTGGTAACTGTCTTCAAAGCATACTCATGGGCTGCATCTTCTTGAATCAGTCAAATAAAAATATCACCGCCCTATGTTACATTTTAGTACCTGGTAGTAGATTTCATTAACGTTAACATAGAATGGACCTTTTATATTCAATCTAGAATATTACCTTTTTTAAGTATGATATTTTTACCATTACTATTATGATTATTGCTTATACATATTTAAAACTATTTTTATGGTGTACACACCATATGATACTTTCTGCCAGGCCTTTCATTCCTACTTAATACAAAAAAACTCTACGGTGAATATTTTTGCCCCATTTTTCAGATACAGAAACTTAGCTTCGAAGAGGTTAAATTGCCTAAAGAGAACTTGGCTAATTAGCTGACAGCAGAACTCAGCTTTATCTGATTCCAGTATTCTAACTATCCAGCTATGAACATCTCCACAAGGGTGGGGATGTGCCTTATATTAGGATGTAAGAGCTCTGCTCTTCCACTTAATTCAGTTATAGATTCAATAAGTATTCTGAGACTCCTACATGCCAGACAAGATGTAGAGACTTATGACTCAATGGAGAGAAAACAAAACTGATTTCTACCCTCATGGAGATTGCAAACCCATAATCACAACAATAAAGAGAAATTGCCAACTATGACAAGTGCTTTGAAGAAAGAATAGAGTTACAGGAATGTAGGTGTTTGCAACATCTCTGGGAGTGAGAAGGTGGAGGCGGAGTCAGGGGATGTCAGAGGCATTTAAAAAAACAAAACAAAAACAGAAAAAGGCTCAGTGACCAAGACCCGTGCAAGCTGAGGCTGAGAGAAAGCACCTCAGTGGACGACACATAGAGAGAGCACAGCCATGGGGAGGAGACCGAGTCTGGCCGTGAGTCAGAACTCGGTTGGATTGCTCACAGAAATCCGCACCATGAACCCTCCCAGCTGTGTGGAAGGATGACTCATCAGCCTTATCTTACCCACAAGCAAAGGAAAATCATGACTAGTCGGGCACTGGGCCAGAGAGCAGAAGCGCTGGGAGCTGAACTCCAGTGTGCGTCACCGCAGAGCTGGCACACTTCACATTCCACTGCCTGGGGACGGCCTGCTGGGCAGGTGACCATCAGCTAAAGCTTTGCTGCTGATAAGAACTGCTTTGTGACAGAGCTGCACCAAAAAAACTCTGGAAATGACCGGCGCCAATCAACAAAAAGTGAAAATATTTTTAATAAAATTATCACTGACAGAAAAGAATGCTTGAAGAATTACAACAAAAATATAAATCCTTGCCTGCCCCCACCTTTTTTAAATTCGAGACTCCAATTCAGTGCACACCTAAAGGGTTCATTCTAATCACCTCAGTCTCAGGAATGCAGACAGTTTTGTTGACAGGTTCTTTCAAATTGCTGTGGACTAGAAACCTAAACATATACAAAGCAATTGTGTCAATAAGATGAGCACAGCTTCAAGAGTTTCCAAATGAGGTCATGCAACTGTGTAGCTGCTGAGATAAATTCACTTCTCCTTGCAGCACAAAGTTTGAATTAGAAAATATGGCTCACTTTTATGGAGATTTTCAGTGTAGCCTAAAAGTAAAAGGAAAGTGTTTATACAAGATCCGTATCCTAAACTCATGTAAGATTCCTTGGTAGAAATCCTGTTTGTTTGTGCAAATGCCTTCAAAAACACAGCCCAGGAGTGTTGGGATCATGGTCCAAGCTGCTTCAAACTCATTGTGTCCCTCTGGGGACTCAACAGGCCTTCCAGTCTCCAGGTTAATGCGATTGCTAAAATAACCTTTCATCCGATTGTAATTTCTGAAAGCCTTAATTCCTCAAGGCCCACCATCAATAATGAGTGTTTCAGAGTTTCCCAGATGCACTACTCAGAATTATCTTGTCCTCCAGATGTTCTCATGGGACTGTTTTCTACCTCTACAATTACACCTGTTTTAAATAAATGTCTTAATAATGCATGGGTGAAGAAAGAAACTATAATAGAAGTTAGAAAATAATTAGAACCATACAATGATAAAAAAATATTTCTTTTAACCTATCGAGATACAGTCAAATTAGTACTTAAGAAAATTGTATCCTTTAGTATTAATTTTGGAAAAGAAATAAAGCTTATGGTTAATGAAAAACATAAGAAATTTGAACAGAAAAAAAAAGAATGTATAATTAATACATATGAGAAAAAATGAAAGAAATTGAAAATTTTTAAGTTATGTTAGAGAAGATAATTGATAAATTTGGCTTTTGGTAATGCTAGCAAAATTGCCAAAGTTCTTGAAATATTGATCAAGAAATAAAAGGGAAAAGCACCAATTAGTTATTCATTAGCATTTAAAAGGGGAACATAATTCCAAATTCAAGAAAGATTAAAACATAACAAAAAGTACTATAAATAATTTTAAGCCAATACATTTGAAATTTAGGTAAAAAGGAGAAATCCAACTTAAATATAATTGACAATATTAACTTAAGAAAATACAGAAAGCCTGAATTGTTTTTGTAAGAAATTTAATCACTCCACAAAGTAAATATGGCTAAAAATTTTATAGTCAAATTTTACCAATTATTCAAAAAAGAGCTTATTTTAATTTAGGTAAAATCTAATGAAGAGCCAGCCGGTGTGGCTCAGTGGTTGAGCATCAGCCCATGAGCCAAGAGGCCACTGGTTCGATTCCCAGTCAGGGCACATGCCTGGGTTACAGTGGGGGCTCGATCCCTGGGAGGGGGCGTACAGGAGGCGGCTGATCGATGTCTCTCTCTCATCTCATAGATGTTTCTATCTCTCTGTCCCTCTCCCTTCCTCTCTCTCTAAAAATCAATAAAAACATATTTTAAAATAATCTAATGAAGAGAGAAGAGGGAATACTCTCTGACTCATTAGGGAGAACACTCCCTGACTCATTCCAAGAAGCTGGCATGATCTTGATTTCAAAACCAAGTAAGGACATGGTAAGAAAGAGCTACTGCAGAATTATTTTAACAGTGAAGAACAGAAAATAAGCAAACTTTCCAATGATAGGAAAATGGCTAAATACATTATCATTATAGGGATCATAAGAAAAATTTCCCCTTAGGGTCTGAAACCTCCTCCATATAATTTCCCATTTTACAGTATTGTTTTCTTCTATGGAAGGAGCATTATATCTTATTCCATTGTTTTAGGTGAATTTGACAGTCATTGGTTTTTCTGGGAGATATTTATATTTTTGCACTGAGAAGAGATGGGTAATATGTGCAAATTCTCTTGATTTATGTTCTTAGGGACTGCTGGCTCATCTTATTGAATATATATTTCCCTAATCTATTTATAAAACATTGTCTACAGCTATACCACCCTGAACGCACCGGATCTCGTCTAAAGCATTAATGCAGTCACTTAAGTTCTAATGGAATTCCCTAGGACTTGACTCTGGATAATCTTCATGTTGTAGATATTCACTGCTTGTTGAGATCTACCTGCTGACCTTCCCTATTCTCCAGAATGATCTGTATGGTCTACTTCAAGCCTATGGTTTTTCTTCAGAGTATTTTACCACAGATTTTGGCATTTCAAGTAGGGAAAACAGCAAGTGCAAAGGACTTGAGGTGAGAATGTTTAACACAGTGAGTTTGAGAAACACAGCTGCGCCTGACTGCCTACCTCTGTGCAAGCTTAACAAACATGGATTGTATATAGTCTGAATAGTTATAAATTTTAAGGCCTTCATCTATGAGAACTTGACCCATTAGTTACATTTTCAAGTCTATATTTTCCCAATACTACATTCTAGGTGTATTTACAAAGAAAGGGAAACTTGACAGTATGCCACAGAAACAGGACAGGAAAAAAAAAATTATTCTTGCTTTTCCTTTTAATGTTATAATTTAACAAAAGTAACGCCATAATAGACAGATATCAGAAGTGGGTGGAGAAGGAAGGCTGGTGTTTCTCCTGAAAAACCATCAGAATCTTTCCTTGTCCATTTTCTTATAAGAGATGTGAAAATCTGCAGAACTGAAGCCCATGTGGTACAAGAGGACAGTGTTACGTATTCCTACAACAGGGTGCGACAGCCTTTCACTCCCAAACGCAAGCTTTTGTGTGTGCTTTTTAAACATAAATAGCATATAAGTGCACATTTACTCAGTGTGTGATGTGAGGCATTTTCATTTTAAGCTTCATTGCATTTATTTTCTGACAAATATAATGCAGTAAATCAACCAATAAAGAAACATCATAAATTCCCAATGATGACTTAAGATATGAACCATGTTCTCTCTCCTGTAAGGTTAATTACGCCTCCTGGTTTTTTTTGCCAAAATGTCAGCCCCTTTTCTAATATCCCCTATAAATATCCTTTACTTTCTGCCCAAGAGAGCACTACATTTTCCTGATCCACAATAAGTTCTTACACATTTTACAAAGTACTACCATCCCAGGGACTTAACTCCCTTCTCAGAAAATCATTGAAAACAGAGCAGGAAAAAGGCTGCTGATTGTCCTTCTTTCTTGGTGGCAATAGTAATTTTTCCCCATTAAATAGAAGTGATACAAAGAACAAAATTCAGGTACTATCAGCCAGGCAAAAGAACCCACAGGCAACTACATAGTAAATTATACGTTAACATCTCAGCTTTCAGTGTTTATATATGAAAAGGGCAACAGGCTAAGTAAATCCAAATGGGTTATCACCAAGACATTTTATATCGACTTGCTGAAACTGAAGAGGCAGAACATTTTAAAAAGATACAATTTTACTCTTTTTTACTGCTTAAGCCATTTTTTTTCCTTAGTTAACACCAATAGTTGTTATGGAATGAGATTTGCAGGTCCTTCACTTTCAGCTCATGCTTTTTTATGTACAATTAGCTTACCTGATAATTTTTTGTGAAAAATCACATTTAGATATTATGACCAGATTTAAAAGTTCAGTATAAGTTTTTAAACTCAGGAGTCCAAAAGAAATTGCTATTTCCAGTGGCTTTCATTCTATTGAGTGGAATTTGATCTTCCCAGTTTCTTCTGGAAATGTCAAAAAATTGAGTAGGAAAGAATACTGCTCATTTCTTCACTGTCACTCAATTGAGTAACTGAATACAGCTCTTGGAGAAAATGCTGATGTGCTTCCTGTTTCCCATATTTTACCTTCAGGATATGATGGAAGCAGTGCTTAAGGAGAACTTTACAGATGGTATTTTACTCAGTGACCTCTGGAATAAAAGGAGCCTGACTTTTCGTGATTCATTTTAAAATTATGAGTCTTTATATGAAGGTCAGTTGTGGGGTTTTTTAAGGTTTGTTTTAAATGTATTAGTTCAGGGGACCTTATGCTGAGATCGAGCTAAGGCCAAGCAAACTAAAAATAAAAGTAGGGGAAAAAAGGATTGAAAAATGTTATTATCAGCAGGTTGCCCACACTGGCCTCCGACCATCATCCTGTCCCTTAGCCTCAGTCTTCTCAGCCACCAGTGCGCAGCCAGGCGAAGGAACACGGGGGCCCAGAATGGAAAGATGCCCAGGAAAGAGGGAAGCGGGAGGGGTGCAATATCAGAGAGGCAATTCAGTAGCACTTTTAAAATGCTCGAAACTCGCCCGGCCGGGAGTGGCTCAGCAGTTGAGCACCAACCTAAGATCCAGGAGACTGAGGTTCGATTCCCGGTCAGGGCACATGCCCGGGTGTCGGGCTGGATCCCCAGTCGGGGGCATGCAGGAGGCAGCCGATCAATGACTCTCTCATCATTGATGTTTCTAGCTCTCTCTCCCTCTCCCTTCCTCTCTCTGAAATCAATAAAGATATATTTTAAAAAATACAGTGTTCAAAATTCAATGACTTAGTGTTTCTGGAAATGAAATAAATGAAAATGAAAAAAATGTCCTGAGTATGAAAGTGGTCACACAAAAAATGACCTTGTCAAATGCTGTGCATTCATCTCTAGTAGAATCTGTAAATATATGGTTGCAAATGGATTCTGATACAGCAGAGAAAATAAATGAATCGCAGCTAAATAACAACAACATGAATGGATATTGGGAAAATAACTTTCAGTGGCAAAGAAATTGTAAAATAATATATATAGTATGATTTGATGGGATCAAAAAAGCTTCAAACAGTTATTAATCTAAACAGCAGATTGTTTGGGATACAAACATAAAATTAAACTACATAGAGAAACAAGGAAATAATAAATCCAAATTCAAGATGATGGTTACATCTGGGGGTGAAGGAAATGGAACAGGGCCTCAGAGAGGAACACCTCAAGGAAACGGATTTTTTACTTGGTTATGTGGTGGATACGGAAGTCCTCATGAGACATTGCTTTTTAAAATCCTTGCATATATATAAAAATATCCAGATAGCCCTTGGCTTTTATTTGAATTTAATTTTTAAAAGACAAATTTTCCTAGTGGCCTGTACCTTGGTAGTGATTAGCCCTTGAATAAGCATTGATCTTCCACAGAACAGACAGTTCCCGAAACTGAAGCACAAACTGAGAAGACAGGCTTTGGGTCCCACCTTTGGGTCTGGATTTTGAGGGAGGATCTTTAAGGTTACTTGCTCAAGTGGTGGTCAGCACAAGGAGGAAAGTCAAGAATGAATTCTGCAGAATCTCAGAAAGTCAGGAGGTCGGGAATTCCAAGGGAGAAAGTCAAGTCCTAGTGTAGACAGCTATTTTTAGAAGTCTAGTTCTAATAGAAACTATTGTTGGGTTTTTACAGTGAACATATTCTAAGAAATCCATATTTTCTAAAATAAATAACCCCTTCCCTGGACCTATGCAAAGCCAGAGATGCCTTAGGAAACCTGGTCCCAAGCACAAATCACAGATTTATCATAAATAATTGTCATACCATGTAGGCTAGAACAGAGGATGTACAACTGAAAGGCGATAATGCTCACATTTATTTCACTGTTTAATATTAGAAGTGTTCTTGGGTCTTTACTTAGAAGTTTGGTGATCTTTTTGTGACCAGAAATATGTGTGCTTTTTATTTGTTTTCACTGAACATTCTGAGCTGCTTCTGATGGAAGGTGATTTAAATTTATGACTTAATTTTAGGGTACTTCTCCTGAGACTGCTATGAAATTTCCCTCCAGTATTCAACAATATTTCTGAAGAATTTAATATTTTAGATGTTGGGAGAAAAAAACTTATCAATAGCAATTAACACACAGTATTTTTTTTTTACAAAATATGTCTATCCTAGATTAGAATTTTTATAAATTCCCAGAGTAATTTTTTTTTAATTTTAAAAGGAAAGATAAAATCCAATTTTATGCTGGTTAATTTACTGTATATAGTTGCAGCTGACTGGAAGCAATTAATGTGGGAAAAAGCATCAATTTCCAAGTGATTGAAGAGAGAGTCTGGAGATAAAAAATATAATTTCTTTTATCTGCAGTAATTTACATATTGTATATGCATACATAATATATATCTATAAATATAGTAATAAAATATGTAAAGGAACTGTGAAATTAGAAAACCATAAAGAAAAACCACAGAATCTTAAGGGAGGGTAACAAGCCAAATTAGAAATGTCCAAAACACTGTCACAAGGCATACAACATTCAGCTTACAGTAAATGAGTGGGGAGGGTGATTAGAATAAAAGAGTCTATTAAATATATATACACTATATTTATATATAGTATATATTTACATATAATATAAAGGTAACACATAATGCATATATTTATATATTATATACATATGCAACACTTTCACATATTAAAACATTTAAAAGTTTTTGCTTTTACAAAACCAGCACAATATCCATTGTAATTGACTTTATTTTCTAATTCACAGTTCACAAGCTCATCTGGACACTAGTCATTGCTGCTGGTCTTTGAAACCCCCATTCTTTATGCCCGATCACCTTCCAAGGATCTTTTAAATTCATGGTCAAAGTCCTATATATCAAACACAAAAACCCTATCTTTCAAAGGGGTACATTTCATGAGAACAGTGACCAACTGGTAGAAGGAACAAATAGATGAATTTCTATTGAAAATCTCCTGTTTAAGCCCACCAGTGTGGCTCAGTGGTTGAGCATTGACCTATGATCCAGGAGATCACGTATGGATTCCTGGTCAGGGTCGACCCCCAGTAGGCAGCCAATCAATGACTCTCTCATCATTGATGTTTCTCTCTCTCTCCCTCTCTCTTCCTCTCTCTGAAATCAATAAAGATATATTTTTAAATAAATAAATAAATATAAATAAATAAATAAATATAAATCTCCCATTTAAATCGTTTATTAAGAGGGGTTCCCCCAGAGGTCTAGGGGGAGAGAATACTGATCTAATATCATAACTGGCTTCCTAGGATCACTTCAAGTCCTGGATGAATGCTGTGGTCAACCCAGATATCTGAGACTGTAAAAGTAAAGCTCTAGGCCAAAGTTAAGATTATGAACCTAAATATATATATATATATATATATATATATATATATATATACACACACACACACACACACACACACACACACACACACACATTGGGGTCCCAATCCTGCTGATATCCATGTCCTCTAAACTTCCAGCTGTTATTTAAACAGTGAATCCTTGAAAATAATGAGGTCTGGACTGAGGCCAGTTTGGAGGCCCTGCCTGTAAATTCTCTTCCTGTTTTCAGCGCTAATTCATTAAGTAGCCGGTCCTTAAAATCTAAGGATTGTTACAACCAGGAATACCAAGGGGGCCCAGCCACAGCTTAGTGCAAACATAACATTTTTTTTTTTTTCCTTTCATTGTTTGTGTGAAAGTAATCCAGGAATATTTTTCTCTCAACAGAAGACATAATATTGTTTTAACTCTTTGCAAAGAATATCTGGTTTTCCAATTAAGGAAATATTAATTATGCCCATCAGCATTTTGAGCAACCTGTTTCTGTTAACATAATAGTTGACTCTACAATTATGCATGTATATATTTATTTCACTAAATGTCAAAGCAGAGATTTCTAGAATTTCCCCCAAAAATGTTGTTATATAATACAAATGCCACTTTCTTTTAGGCAGACTCTTTAGCAATTACAGATTAACTAACATGAAAACACAGAGCAAGGATGAAAATGGAATCTGTGATTTTAATTCTTGCCTTACTCAGTCATCAGGTCAGGTCCACAGTTTTCTCTCAAAGATCATTTTTAAGCAGAAAAAAGGTAAAGGTGAAATGCCAACAAAAATCTGGGTGTATTGAAAGAGTAGAACTCACTACAAAAACTTCCAGGGATATACCCCCTGTAACGCCACAGACATATTTCAAGTCTAACAATCCTGCCAACTGAAAGTTGAATGTTAAAGGTGTAAGTAATAATGCTGTCTTCAGAAGCATTGTATTTGTCTACCCTTAGACCTCATGTCTCATAAAATTAAAATTTTTTTTCATCAATGCTATCAAGAGGTAATCCCAAAATGTACATAAAGAGAAAGTGAAAGTGCCAGGTAAACACAGGTGTCCGATGTGTGTAGGTGTGTATGTGTATGAATGAATGACCTGCCTCTAATGGTGTGGCCGGGAACGTGTAGATAACACTAGGAGATACAGGCACACTTCTGGCACTTAGTTACTCTCAACATCTTCTGGGTAGAATTAGGACAAGATCAGAAAATGATCTCTGTGGGGATGTAAAGTACAGTATGGGGAATATGGCCAGTAATATTGTAATAACTATGTAAGGTACCAGGTGGGCACTAGATTTATTTGGGTATCACTTCATAACTTACCTAAGTGTCTGACCATTATACTGTGCACCTGAAACTAAGGTAAAATAATATTGAATGTCAACTGTATTTGAAAAAGTAGTTTCAAAACCTTAAGAAAAATACAGAAAAGTACAAAGAATAATGTAACAAATAATCTTGTATCTACCATATAGAATTAACAAGTGTTGATTTAAAAAAAAAAAACACAGAAAAAAGAAAATGATGAACTAGCGCACCTGTCTGTATTCACAGCCTAATGAGGCACAGGCCCAAGTGTATCTTTTTTGGAAGTAATAGTTAAGATTGCTTATGAATTAGGTCAAATGCCTTTGAAAATAATTTTCATAGAGGAAGGATTTGAAAATTAAACAGAAAATGATAAAATTGCTGGTTGTATTGTAGGACTCTCAAAAAGTGTCTATGTCATAATATCTATGAAAAGGATCTGGAACAAAAAAATTCCAAAGAGTTAGCATATAGGAATTTAAGAAACTTAACTGTGAAGTGATTCTGATGTATAGAAAGTTAAACTAAAAGAGAAAATGTATTTTGTTTCATCTTTTTAAAAACTCACCTTAAATGTTTCACTATCCCACGATAGAAAGCAGTCACTGGGAATATAACCATTGAATGGGTACATAATTTTATAATAAGCCCCAGCTATCTGCTCCCTCTTTAATCATGACTTCAAGAAGGATATAATTCACTCTACATAGTACAAAAGGCTACACATGGCACAAAATAGAAAGGATTTAAGTATTATGTACAAATTCTTTCTAAAATGTCTCTTTTCAAGATAACACAGTTTTCAGACTTGAAACACAAATCAGGGGAATTATTAAGTCACCTTTGAAAAATAGCAAATGCTTCTAAAAGAAAATAAGAATGGATAAAAAAAGCTTTAAATTAAATCCATGTTTTCAGTCTCCAACTCAGAAAAGATACTTTGAATATCAAAGGTGTGACTATAAGCTTGATTTAAATGCTATTTTCTGTTGGGCTCTTTTTTTGTTTTTCTTAGGGGGGTGCCAGAAACCCCTCTCTATGTGTTTCATGCTATTC
The DNA here is from genome assembly GCF_964146895.1 of Miniopterus schreibersii. Classification (NCBI taxonomy): domain Eukaryota; kingdom Metazoa; phylum Chordata; class Mammalia; order Chiroptera; family Miniopteridae; genus Miniopterus; species Miniopterus schreibersii. Next base: position 46,873,481 of record NC_138107.1, read on the forward strand.
CTTCTGCAGTGAGAAATTGACAAGAAGTAGTAGATAGCTACTGACAGGGAAAGACGGAAATTAACAACACAAGGGAGTATTTTTGAACTTTCATTTTGACTAAAATAAATATTTACTACTATTGTGTTAGCCTTCATTTGTCACGGAGATGATACAGCTCATACTATAAACTCTCACATGAAGGATTTATTGTCCTTAATAAAGTGAGATCGCAATTCATACAAATATATCTTTAAGATCCTCTTCTGCTTATTGAGGGAATGGCTGATAAATAGAGGCAAAGCTTCACGGAACAGAGAGAATGGCTTTACTGTTTTATAGGCCACATTAGAAATAGGTTTACTGAGCTAATTCCCAAAACAGGACAGCATTATAGGCCTGTAGTGCAACACATTGAAGAATTTTATGGTTCAGTTCTCAAAATTAAGAAAAGTACCCCAGAAATGTATAGTCCTTCACCTCTTTACATTTCAATCAGTTTGATCCCATTTATCAAATGGGAATTGGAAGGGAGGACCACTTAGCTTTTAAAAGGCTACACAGGGAGACCCAAGATGGCCAAGGACTGAGTGGAAGCTACACTGACACTCTCCAGGGACCAATCTGTATTTACAACTAAAACATAGAAAAACCATCCTGAAAACCAACTAAAGACTAGCTGGAAAGCACCCTCATAACCAAGGAGGAAAAGTAGAGACTGCAAAGGGACTGGTAGGAAGTGCAGAGGCTCAAGAGGGCTGGCTGGGCTCCCACAGGCAGCAGCTGAAGGTCTGGAGGGAGATCTCAGCTGTGGGGGTTTCCACTGAGGAGTCTGGGGCCCAAACCCCAGGCTGGGCTTCCCAGCCAAGAGCACCAGAACTGATAAAGGTGCCTACATAACATCTGGCTGTGAAAAGCAGCTGGGTTTCTGTCTGCCAGGGAGAGGCAGCTGGAACTGCAGGAATCCTTTTAGAGAGCCAATGCACAAAGTTTCCTGTGCCACTCACCTTGGGCTCTGGAGGAGGGGGAGTGGAGTGGACTGGAGCTGTGTGGGGAGAGTCTGGGGTTGTGGGCTCTGGAGAGTGAAATCAGGGGACACCTTTCTGGATTCCGGTGCCAAATCATTCCCCCAGGCTGTGGGGGACATCTTTCTTCGCAGTTAATTTTCGGCTTTTGCCTGAGGGAGAAGCAATTGCCCTATCCTGCTGGAAAGCCTCTTGTCCTGCCCAGAGGAGTTTCTACAGCCCGAGGCTTGTTAAGAGACTGATAACAACCAGCCACCCCACCCTGTGTAGCTTCTATAGACTGAGGCTCATTAAGAGAATCAGATTAATCAGTCTGCCAGCAGAGGCAGACCTCAGGGTGCTATGAGTCTTTGCTTGATCTGCTTCAGGACCTGGGCCTTAGAAAAGCAGACTTTGGTGTGCATTCTAGTCCTGTGCAAACACACCCAGCCCCAGCAGAGGAGACCTCAGGCCTAAGGTTGTTGATAGCCACAAACAGGGCACTCAGGGCCAGTCACAAACTGCGTCTAACATTGGCCTGTACCAGAGACCCTCCAAAAAAGACCGAGAGCCCTAGCAGATCTAATAGTTAGACACAAACCCAAAAATGTAGCCAAAATGGGGAAACAAAAAACAAGCCCCAAATGAAAGAATAAGAGAAGTCTCCAGAAAAAGAGCTAAATTAAATGGAAATAAGCAACCTATCAGATATAAAGTTCAGAATACTGATTATAAGGATGCTCAACAGCATGAAAAAAGATATGGAAACTATGAAAAATGACCAGTCAGAAATGAAGAATGACATAGCAGAAATAAAGAATGCATTGGAAGGAATAAACAGCAGATTAGAGGAAGCTGAGGATCGGATTAGGGAACTAGAAGATAGTGTAGAAAAAAATCACTCAATCAGAGACTCAAAAACAAAAAACAATTAAAAAACAGGAGGACAGTCTAAGGGAGCCCTGGGACAGCATGAAACATAACAATATTTGTTATTTTAGGACTGCCAGAGGAGGTCAAAAGTAAGCAGGGGTTAAAGAACCTGTTTGATGAAATAATGGCAGAAAACTTCCCTAACCTGGCCAAGGAAAAAGTCACACAAGTTCAGGAGGCACAGAGAGTCCCAAGCAAGAAGAATCCAAAGAGCCTCATGCCCAGACACATCATAATTAAAATGCCAATAATCCAAGACAAAGAAAGAATCTTAAAGGCAGCAAGAGAAAAGCAATCTGTAACCTGCAAAGGAGCCCCCATAAGGCTATCAATTGACTTCTCATTAAAGACTCTACAGGACAGAAGGGAATGGCATGAAGTATTCAAGGTAATGCAAAACAAGGATCTGAAACCAAAACTGCACTATCCAGCAAGATTAACAATCAAGATAGATGGTGAAATAAAGAGCTTCTCAGACAAAAAAAGGCTAAAGGAGTTTATCACTACAAAACCAGCATTACAGGAAATGTTAAAGGGACTGCTATAATTAGAAGTGAAAATAAATAGAATTACAGATATAAGCATAAAGAAATAAAATGGCAGTAGATAAGTATCTTTCACTAATAACCTTAAATGTAAATGGATTAAATGCCCCAAATAAAGGATATATGGTGGCTGAATGGATAAGAAAACATGATCCAATATATGCTGTCTACAAGAGACCCACCTCAGAACAAAAGACTCATACAGGTTGAGAGTGAAGGAATGGAAAAAAATTTTCCATGCAAATGGAAATGAAAAAAAAAGCTGGGGAAGCAATACTCATATCAGACAAAATAGGCTTCAAAATGAAGACCATAATGAGAGACAAGAAAGGTCATTACATAATACTAAAGGGATCAATCCAGCAAGAGGATATAACCCTGATAAACATATATGTACCCAATCTCGGAGCACCTAAATTTATAAAAAACTCCTAGAGTGACTCTAAATGACACACTAGATCAGATGGATTTAATTGACATTTACAGAATATTCTACCCCAAAGCTGCAGAATATACATTCTTCTCAAGTGCACATGGGACGTTCTCAAAGATAGACCACATGTTAGGACACAAAACAAGTCTCTACAAGTTCAAGAAGATTGAAATCATATCAAGCATCTTCTCAGACCACAGTGGCATGAAATTAAAATTCAACTGCAATAAAAATACTAAAAAACATTTAAACACACAGAGGTTGAAAAGCATGTTTTTAAACAATGAATGGGTTACCAAAGAGATCAACAAAGAAATAAAAAAAAACTTCCTGGAAACAAATGAAAATGAACACACAACAACTCCAAATCTATGGGACACAATGAAAGCAGTCCTGAGAGGGAAGTTCATAGCACTACAAGCCTACCTCAAAAAACAAGAAAAACTTCTAATAGATTCTCTAACCCTACAACTTAAAAACTTAGAAAGGGAACAACAAGAAAAGCCAAGAGTAAGTAGAAGGAAAGAAATAATAAAGATCAGAGCAGAAATAAATGACATAGAGACAAAACAATACAAAAGATCAATGAAACCAAGAGCTGGTTCTTTGAAGGAAAAAAAACAAGATTGTTGAACCTTTAGCCAGACTCATCAAAAAACAGAGAGAGAAGACCAAAATAAATAAAATCAGAAATGAAAGAGATGAAATAATAACTGACCCAACAGAAATACAAAGGATTGTAAGAAAATATTATGAACAACTATATGCCACCAAGCTGGACACCCTGGGTGAAATGGATAAGTTCCTGGAAAAATACAACCTTCCAAAACGCAGTCAGGAAGAGTCAGGAAGCCTAAACAGGCCAATAACTGTTGATGAAGTTGAAGCAGTAATCAAAGGGCTCCCAGCACACAAAAGCCCTGGCCCAGATGGCTTCACAAGGGAGTTTTACCAAACATTCAAAGAAGAATTAAGGTAAGGTAAGGCTTCCTTCATTTTGTTCTGACTCTGAGACTGAGCCACACTGGCCAGTGGGATATTTTTATATTTAAGACATTCCTCAACTTGTGAGGTCAAAATGTCCTCATTGTTTAAATGATGTTTCTCTTTCTTTCATCTTAATAGACAAGAAAGATTTTGAGATGTTTCCCTAATGGTTCATGGAATTTTGACTCTCACTATTAAGAAACTTCAAAAATTTTATAAAAATTCATTGCATTTTATTACATTTTAGAGTCCTGAATTATCATATGACACCAAACATTACTGAAGAAATGGTCATCTTCTTCAATGCCCTGCTACTCATGGTGGCTTTATACCATGATTAGCTAACATCTCAAGACTAAATAAAGTTAGGGCAAGTTTCATTCTTAATGACAGTAAATGTATAAATTTCAAACAGTCATCTTGATAATTTCAATTATTCTTTATCAACATCTCAAATATTGTTATTATCTTATTGTGTTTAGCTCATAATGTGGCTGAAAAACAGCCAGTATTAGTTTTAGAAATGTGAGCTCTGACATTTTCTTATTATTTGCATTTGTGTTATTAGTGATATAGTCAAACTATGATGTCTTTCCAGAAATCTTATTTAAACCTTTTGTTTAATCAAAACTAATTAATATAACCTGCAAATCTACCTGATCCAACACAAATAAATTGCAATAATCCCAATATGGTGAAATCAAATGAATGGACAAAGGACTTAGGTCAGCACCTCTGTTTTGACACCTAAATGTCCTTCAGGATAACTCCTGATAAGTGAGTTGTGACACTCATGCTCTCTGATAGTGCTAGTGTCATCCTTAAATTAAATATTAGCAAATCCTAATAAATGGGTTTAGTTACCCCACTTTGAAGACCACTGGTATAAATGACCCCTTGAATTCTATATCATCAAAGTGACTGCATTTGTAAAGACATTACAGTGGCTCACCTACAAAGTTTTACTAAGACTCAGTGTCTTCAAAACAAAACAAAACACTCTTCTGATCAAAAGTACTTTTATTGGTCACTAAATAATTTGCAATATGCTAACTTAAAATTATGTATAAACATAAATTCTGTATTTTGAACAGAGTATACAAATTATATTTTATTATTAATAAGAGATATTTTACATACAAGAGAAACAGCTCCAAATTTTGGGAAAGCAATATCAGAATCACGTACATAAGTAAGAAAACTACTTCCACAATAAACACCTACTTTTGTTATACTTTTCCTCCCATTCTTTCATAAATTATCTTAAATGATTAAAAGATATAACTGGCCATGTTTTTGTTTTTATTTTCTTTATTTGAAGTAACAGACTCTGATCCAAACTGAAATACAATTGGAATTTTTTTACCTTCATGTAATGGTATCATGCTAGTTGACAGAAGAGTGCATTATTATTTTTGCACTTAAAGAGTTAAAAACACAAGGCTTTTTTACTGCAGACCTAAGACAAACTATATTTCATTTGTTATTTCAATTATATCATGAAAATGTTTCTAAAAATGTATTAAAAGTCCCATCCATCTCCCAGTAAACCGATATGTATAAAACAGTAAATGCAATATTACGAAGGCTCTTATGTGAATGCCGCAGAGAAGTGTATCTCCTCTAGGAAACCTGCAGTGTAATTAGCCTAATTACACCTAAAGTCAAGTGCTGGCTCTCAGATCGGCACAGGTGTTTCTACTATCTTAGGATAGTCAGCTAGGAGTTTTTTTGCTTTTATATATCACTTATTGAAAACCAAAAGCCTAATTGCTCATTCATTCAGTCTCACTATCAGATTGCTCACCTTATGTAAGCAGCATAAATAAAACAATCTACTTCACACATTTTAGTCTTTACATTTTAGCCAAAGATATCCAGGCACCCTGCAACATCACAGTTATACCCAATTAGATGAATTCATAGGGATCAAGAAATAGGCAGGCTTTCAAGTTGCTTGCTTTCGTGCCCTGTAACCAAATAGCCTTTTAAAAGGCTAAAGACAGACAAGTTTAAATTCAATCAAGTTGTTGGAAAGTCTGAGGAAATTGGCACCTTAGCTGTGAGGTTGAATTCAATGTGTGCCCTTTCTAAGGTCCTCTCCTCAATGCTAGACAAGGGAAAACTTCTCAACAACTTCTCTGTATGATTTCTTAAAAAGAAAAATGAAATTATAGCATGAGAGTCTGTGTCTGCCTTCGATAAAATATAACAAATAAAATATTAACAGTGCCATAACCCAGAATTTTGACAGCTAAAAGTGAAAATTCAGGTTATTGCCAGTAAAGTATGCATGCCTAGCTTTCAGTTCAGAGGAAAAAGAGTAATTTACTTGATAAAATATCAACGGAACAATGTGGACGTTTTTGAAAAAAACAGTTTCACATATATTGCAGATGGAATATTGAAAAAAGATGGAAGAAAGGGAGGGAGGGAGGGAGGGAGGGAGGAAGGAAGGAAGGAAGGAAGGGAGGGAGGGAGGGAGGGAGGGAGGGAGGGAGGGAGGAAGGAAGGAAGGAAGGAAGGAAGGAAGGAAGGAAGGAAGGAAGGAAGGAAGGGAGGGAGGGAGGGAGGGAGGGAGGGAGGGAGGGAGGGAGGGAGGGAGGGAGGGAGGAAGGGAGGAAGGGAGGAAGGGAGGAAGGGAGGAGGGAAGGGGAAGAAGGGGAGACAGGCGGGAGGGAGGAAGTGAGAGAGGAGGGAGGCAGGGAGGGAGGAATAGAAGAAAATCCCTAGCTTTGCTCACAGAAAGAACAAGCCACCAGTGACAACAGCCTGAGGCACTTCATCCTGCACGAAGCCATAAAGCGGTGGAGGTGCAACGGTGAGCCACACCTCAACCAGAGATCACTGAGAAAGAGCACTGGCCCAGGCCAGGAGACAAGGCTGGGAGGGAGATTGGCTGCTATCCTGAGGCAGCAAATGTTGAAGATTACCCAGACACCATCATGGGGAGAGGAGACATTTTGAGAGTTCAGAAATTCCTGAAAAAAATTTAAACCTTCAATTGACCTGAAATGTTTAAAATGATTGACGCTAAGCTAATTTGAATAAGCAGGCTTAATCTCTTTTTCTGCTTTGGCAGAAGTGGAGCTTGAAGGAAGTAAGAAATCAGCTTTAAAAAAGAAAAAAAGGAAAGCTGTATTTGGCACACATAAAGTTTTTAACTGGCAAAATTATGCACACTGCATTTAACTTTTTATTTTTTTATCTGTTCTGAGGTATAATTGACAAATAGAAATTGTTTATATTTAAGATGTATGACAATATCTTAATATATGTATACATTGTACAATAATCATCTACAGTTAACATATGTAATACTTATGACTCAGCAACTTTACTCCCATGCTATGTAATCAGCCCTTCAAATCAATCACTCATGGATCAAAAATATTCAGGGGAAAAAAATCCCAGAAACTTTCAAAGGCCAAACTTGAATTGGCCACATGCAGAGCACTATGCTGAACCCACACAAATGAAGTGAACTGAAGGCAGGCTCTGTTGTAGTCTATATGCAAATACAGGTTATATACAAATACTATGCAATTTTATATAAGGGACTTGAACATTGAAGATTTTGGTATCTGCAAGGGTTCTGGAACCAGTCCCCCTCAGATACCGAGGGACGACTCTATCCAACAGAAGTGTTCACCAAATAGCACGTGTAAGAATGTTCACAGCTGTATTATTTGTAATGCCAAAAAGAATGCCATTTAGAAAAAACGAAATGCCCACCTACAATAAAATGGATAGACTGTGCTATATATTTACACAACAGAATACTATGAGTAATGAGAATGAATCGATTACAACTATACACAGTAATATGGATGAATTTCACAAACACAATGCTAATCAAAAGAATGCATACACATAAGAGTACGTACAACAGGAATTTACTTCTAAAACATACACAGGCTGAACTGTCGCGGTAGAGTCAGCATAATGGTTAACTTTGGGAGGAGTAGTGACTAGCAGGGGATTCAAGGGAGCGTCTAGAATTCTAGTAGTAATCTGTGTCTTGAGTTAGGGCCTTAACAGGTATGTTCACTTTGTGAAAATTAACTGAGTATATACTTATAATTTGTGCACTTTTTATATGTATATTATACTTCAACAAAACGTACAAAAAAACAAAAGCTAGGGAGTGTGGAATTAGAGATAAAAGATTAGAGATTAAGGGTGCAGAGCAAAAGCAGCCGGAAAAGATGCGCATTAAGCAGAGTTCCAAGCGGTCAGGCACAGGCTTCCAACTTCTTCCCCATCCAGAGCCACACAGGACATGCTTTCTCTCTAACATCAAACCAAAGAGACACGTGCAGAATGTCTTTATTCGGGAAGCCTTGTGTGAGTCACAAGGTCCAAGACTTTTATGAAAGAGTTGGTCATATAGACACATTCTGCTGTGGAACCAGCCATGACAATGAAACTCAGGACCCCAACAAAGAAATCAGGGGCACATCCTCAGCCCTGGTGTTTGTGCAGAGCAATCTGAACATACTAGTATATCACAGTCTATTTGCTTCCTGTGTACACAGCGAAAGCATCAATAATTAACATAAAGAACTTTCCTATCGTCTCATTCCCAGTGGTTGGCCAAGGGTCACCCATGGTTCTGGGTTCCCTAGGAGACAACCAAGGACTGAGCAACTGGGCCTGATGTGTCGACTCTTCCCTCACAAGATACTAGTAAGTTTAGATCATCGCCTCAATTATAACCTCCTTTTCTGTAAAAATGCTGGCAATAAGACAACAGGCCCTATTTGTCCCTACAGAAGTCAGTGTCCTCCTTATTTCCAAATTTAGGCAAAGGTTTACTCTTCATGAAAAACAAAACAAACAAAAAAACTCCCTAATGAATCAAGAGAAATGTATTTGAAGTATGTGGATATTTATCAACTATCAGAAAATAAAAGCAGTTAATACAGAAAACAGCCAAATAATATTGATGGATTTCATTCTGCTTGGGTCTTTTTTCTTTTCTAAATGTAAATGATCTGAGTTTGAATGAAAGTAGATTATTTATTGTGAAGGTGTAAAGTCATTATATAAACTGAATACTAAAGATCATTTAATTTTCAGTGACACCTATCCCATTTCACATATTTCACGAATCCTAGCCATTGCTTATTTTTTCTTCTTCCAAAACAAAAGAACATAACATTTAAGATGCCCTCCATTTGTTCTCTTTTCACTGTTCTTCCTACACATGCTTATGGCAACACATAATATATACCTTGTTTAGTCAGACAGGTTTGACGTCAGTCTCCCCACTATTATAGTCCTCTACTCCAAGGCAGAAAAAAAAAACACATTTTATTTTGAAACTTCAACATTTAGTATAGTATCTGGCATGCAGTATGTAAGTGTTAAATGAATCATGATTTTTAAAAATTATATGTCATATAAATGTCTTCAAACCTATAAAATGTATAACACCAAGAGTGAACACTAATGTAAACTATGGGCTCTGGTTGATAATGATGTGTCAATATAAGTTCATCAATTGTATAACAAATGTGCCACTCTGCTGGGGGATACTGATAATGGAGTAGGACATGCACATGTGGAAGCTGGGGGCATATGGGAAATCTGCGTACATTATGCTCAATTTTGCTGTGATCCTAAAGTTGCTCTAAAAACATAAAGTCTATAAAAAATAAATCACAAAGCTTTTTGCCATATTTGAAGAGTTCTGCTCTCATGTAAACTTAAGTGTCATTTGCTTTGAAACGTAGACTTAATAAAAATGGATTTTAAAGGAGCTTGTATAAAATAAGTTGGCTCCACAATACCTCTTCCACCATTTCTCAAAATCATGCCCTTGTTTGAAATAGAATCCTCTTGGAAATCAACCATGTCATCAGGAAAACTCGTCTAAGCACTCAGGTTAAGTTTGTGCTGTCTCAGAAATAGCTGTCAGCCTTCATAAAAAGTGCTGCCAACATATGTAATGGATGTAAGAAACTTCAGATGGATGGCTTTGAGCAAAGAAATTAATTGAATGCACCTCTGTTTTCTCCCTGATTCACTGCATAGAGCTAACAACCTACAAGATAAGAAAACATATGGCCAAGGGAAAAAAAGGAGCCACGTTTTCTAATGCTTCTGGTAAAGGCCCTGTTATATGCAGAGGAAATTTATGTGGATCAGTGAAGAATATGAAATGAGATTAACCTCTTCAGAGTAAGTTTAAAAGTATTTTAAGAGATTTTTATAAGTTTTCCTTCAAAAAACTTACTCAAACATCAACCTCTATTCAAATATTTGACTCTTTGGATTGAAGCTGATCATATCTATCTGGAAATTATACCCAGAGATCTTACTGTTATTCCTCAGAGTGATAGAATTGTTTGAAGCAACCCCAAAATCAGAAGCTTAGAGGGCAGGAAAAGAAGAGAACATATATATGATGCATGCAGGGAAGGCAGGTATCTTGCCCCCAAAGAAACATGATCCCAATGCAAAAAAGATAAGACAGCCTCTGGCACAGATGGCCCTACTATACCTTCTGCATTTCCAGAAATTAGGCATTAGATTAGAGTTGAGTATCTGTCATCTCTAAGCTAAAAGTTGTGTATTTTAGGATGTAAGGCAGAGAAGGGATTCTTGTGGATATAATATTTATTCTCTTTTCTCTTTATTTTCCTTAGATCTATGCCTTTTATATTCACTGTGTTTGGTCCCCCCTCCTTTCCCAGCTTGACCTCTACTTTTCAATAGCCCATTCAACAAGCAAGTATTGAGTACATACTCCACAGCTCTATACCTTGAAGATGAGATGTGAAAATCCTAAAGGGCAGAAAAAATATATGTTTCCTGTTATCTGAAATTCTGTTATTCAAGGCAATCATGCCAAAGAATATAAGAAATGAAGAAACTCATGTTAGATTATAAAGAGAATTGTGAAGAATTTTATGAACTTAAAAAACCACTGGCTACTGTAATTTAAAAACAAAAACACAAGAGAACACAGAGAAACTCAAATGTAGAAATAAAAAAGGAAATTAGCAAAGGAAGTTAGAATATATTAGGCACAATTCTACTTTAATAAATTACAAATTTTGAATAAAATAATTTTCTGGAGAAGAAAATGAACTGAAAATAGGCGAATTACAATCCTAACAATAATATTGGGGCATTTTGAAGAAGTTTCAGAAGTTGAATTCCATGAATATTGTCATAACCAAGCAGTTGAAATAGCCAATATTTTAAACTTCTTTGGAAGAGATCATCCCCCCACTATGTGAAATGTTGCAGGAAAAACAAAACAAAACAAAATGGAACGCTCTCATTCTATTGTTGAAATCCTAAATTGTGTATCCACAGTTTTTAATGACAATTTTGCAGCAGACATCCAACTTTAAATGTGTACCATTTGGAATATTAATTTAATTTCTAGAGATTTGACTTAAAGTAGTAAATTGAGATATCCACGAATTACAGCTAATGATATTTCCTGCAACATTATTTATAATAAAAATATAAAGCAAGCAAAAACCTAAGAAAACTGATCAGACACATTATGGAAGCTATTAAATATTATGTTTAAGAAGAAAATGTCAATCATGTACTGTTTGATAATTATAAATTATGCAACTAGAGTATACATCCAAACTCAAAAAATTATCAGATGTGCAAAATATATATAAAAAATATTAACACTGTGTTATCTTTGGATGGTATTACATACTCTTCCTATTTTTCTTTATTTTTCACGTTTTTCTCCAATGAAAGTGCATGATTTTCATATCAGGTGTGATGGTAACAGTACAATAAAAATAATAAGGGGTTAAATTCAAGCAGTGAAATTGGGAGAAAATTCTAATTATAATATTTGAGAGAATTGTGGTATTTCCTCTGCTGACTCACAGGTAAATGACTGCTAGCTTTCAGGCGTAATTGAGAAATAGTTTTAAAGCAGCACCAAGGGAATTGAGCAGATTCCTGTACAAAGACATTTCCGCTCCACTGCTCTGGGATGAGAACTTTTCCTTTGGTGGCAATTCATCTCCACCGGAGCCTGCTGACACCTGTTCTGAAATACTTAGTTCATGGTTGCCTGAAAAAAGTAACAGAGCAGGGTGTTCAGGAAGGATGCAGCTCTCCCCTCACTTAAATATTCTCTAGTTTTTTAAAGGCTAATCCAAGGAAAGACAATTTTTATTTCAACATTTGCCATCTAACACTAATATTTCAGACCTATATAACAAGGAGAATGAATGCAAGGAAGAAAACTGGATCAAATATACCTGATTTGCCACAAATGCAAAGAAAACTAAAAGTGGCTTGCCAGTGAATGAGGTTTCCTAGACTTAGAGACGCTGTGAGCAAGCCTGTTATTAGCAAATCCGAAGACAGAGCCCATGTTAATCCTGTGGTCTGTCAAGTTCTCATTTTCTCTGTTTGCCCTTTTTCTTCCACTGTTAAGTCTTCTCTAATTCCAAAGGTAGGAAGAAAGAAAACCAATTACCACGAGAAAATGAGAATGGTGCTAAGAATGTTTTCCCCCTTTGATTTCTGATTAGTGGCCTTATGTGACTCGGTTATTTTTAGCTATTGGCCGAAAGATGCTCCCTTCACTTATATAATTCTCACTGAATGTAGTTTTTCCTTTTGGTTTATGGTGCTTTAAACATAGTATAAGATATGTACCTTGAAGGTGTATTTTAGAAAATTAATATAATAGTGAATATCAATTTTATATATAAAATAAGCAAGCTCAAATCAGCCAAAAATTGTCTTATGACAACTGAATTATACCTGATCATTTAAACCACAAAAGAATGATGTCTTATTTTATGAATCAGTTCTTTCTGAAAACTGCCTTCTGACCGATCAAAATGAGGATTTCAAAAAAAAACCACAAACAACACAAAAACCACAATTCCCACCTTTTGTATAACGAACATGAACATTATTTTGGAAGCTAATGAGTTTTATTTGCCCAGCTATTGTGTAATTTTTTTTGATACCAGCTGCAGCTAACCAACTCTTGGTTATTATTTCCTAGTACAAATATAAATAAAAGAAAATTTGCAAATGATGACCTTAATAAACAACTATTTAAAACAATGTCTCATCGAAAATAGTACAGATGCAATTTAATTTTAAAAATAGTCAGATAAAAATAAAAATAAAGTCTGTGCCTCTATTTCAGAGAGAACCCATTACTAAATTTCCAGTTAGGAAACACAGAAAACACATGAGAGCAAGCATAAGAGGCATTTTCTGGAAACATTTCTGGTGGTGTTATTATTAGAATATTTGCAAATTCTTGAAATCAGTCTATTGGAAAATGGTCATTTTTTTCAATATTTGCACCCTGGAGAATAAGAGGCACACAATGTTATTGTGTCCTGTACGGCAAGGTTACAAATCCTAGATTGTCAAAGTCAAGGATGCAGACTGCAAATAAAAAGCAGGAGCATCTTGGAGTGGAACCCAAGAGATTAAAATCGGAAAATCCTACATCCTGAGTTATGTTGTTGGGAGAGAAAGTTGTGATTTCCTATTGGTTTGAATAGGTTTTAAAATGATCTGTTCTGCACAAACTTCTTCCATGTGGGGCTCAGAAAAACAGTAAAATTCAGTTAAAGCCACAGGGTAATCTTGTTATTTATTTATAACGAAATATCTAAACCATATTTCATAGAAAATCTTAGCTACTAGCTGATCCATATTCAGCAGTTATCTGAACATCATGAGCCTACTGAGAGAGACTTCTATGTACACACCGACATGCAAAACTGTGGAGAGTACAATAAAATGGAAAATGCCGTCCTTGGAACTTTGATGAGCTCAGTAAAATCTTCAGCTGGTGTTAAAGCATCTGGGAGCAGTATTTGACAAAGTAGCTATGGCCAGGGGACACAGAGATAGTTTCTACCCTCCCCCCTTTCTTCCACATGCTTCTCCAAACCCGGGAGTTACCAAGGTACACTCAAAGGAGCAGGAACCCCAGTGGCTGTCACAATATAGAAAAATACTTCAGGAAATTTTTAAAAACCATTTGGATGTTGGGATAAGATAACTAAGCTGACATTCTGTTTCTAATATGATTATGGAGTTCATATTGCATACCTCTTATTTAAATACGTCAAATAGACAAAAGAGATTCATGTCTCAAATATATCTGCAGGCAAGTTTTCTATACCATTTTTTTTTTCCCAAAGAAAAAATGTTGAGAAAGGGTGACTTTCTATGAAAAGGAGACAGGTTAGATATTTTTAAAGGTCAGATTTGATTTTGACAACACCAGAGTATCCTCAACCATATAGAAGTCTAATTGCAAGGGAATGTTTTATGCTGTTAGAATCATAGTGATTCTATATTTGGAAGAGAGCAAAACATTATTTGTCCCATGTCAGTGCTTTTCAAATTAGGGTTCATCTACATACTGCAGATATGCATTTCAATAATTTAAAAAACAAGAATATTCTTAACCACCTGAATGAGCACCTTATAAGTGCCATGCAGTTGGAAAGTATTAATTTAAAATTGTGTTTACAATCATATAAGTGTCAAAAAAATATAATTTTAAGCCAATAGGAGGGCTGTGTCAGTCTACATAATGCCAAAGCATCAAGGTGCCTAACGGTTTGGACAGAGAAAGGAAAGGGGAGAAACGAGTCACTACACAGCATGGATAAAGTAAAATCAGAGAATTTGCCATGTTTGTGTCCCTTACAGCTAAGAACTTAGTTTCAGCAAAAAATATATCATTTATCATAACGTGAAATTATTTCCATTAGTCTGAGGTTGACTCGCTAAGAGGTGAGAAACCCTGCCCCCCAGAAAACACCCTTCAAGGGATCGCCTCACAAGCTGAGAATTCGCTGAGAAGGGGAGCCGGGTCTCGGAAGGAACCGTGCAGGAGTAGAGACCCCTCGATGCCTGTTCCACTCTGTCCCGCTCTCCCAGCCCACGGAAGAGGGGGAGTGGAGCACCCTGTGTGACACTTGGGGCTACATTTCCAGAATGCAAGACCGGCTTCTTATATCCAATTGGATGTTGGATGAGCTGCGAAAAGCCATAGCCTGCTTCAGGTCAGAGCAGAGCTCTGGAGATTTCTTTAAAGTTTCAGAGGGAGACAGGGGCTTGGCACCAGTTAGGACGAATCCAGGGGCCAGGGACTGGTTGGAGGGCCCTTGATGGCGGAACCGGGATAGACATGTACCTGAGAAAGGCTGAAAAGTCAGAGCTTGACAGAGCGAGGTGGCGAGTTCTCCCCTGGACCAAGGGGACACTCAGAGGCGGGAGTGCTGGTCACGAGGGTGGAGCTGGGAGCTTTGGGACGTGCAGGGTCAGGGTGAGGGAGGGCGCAGGGCTGCAGCCAGTGGGGCCTTGCCTGTTCCTCCAGGCACCACTTCCAGCCCCCCCGAGGAAGCAGGAGCAGCAGAGTGAGGAAAGGCCACAGAGCAGGGAGAGGTAGCAGGGCACACTCGCCCCCTTCCCTACGGGCTACCCTAAAGGGCTAAACTGGGGAGGAGGCGACAGTTAATCCAATTCGCATTATTAACATTTAACCAACTACATTGATCATAATACTAATTAATTTAATATAAATTTATTTCAGTAATATTGAATTATGTAAGAGGCTGAAGTTTTTGTTTAGCTTGGAATTGGACATATACATATCTATGTTTCCTTCCAGGTCCATTGAAGAACATTTTAAAGTAACTTTTAAAATTACAACAAAATTGCAAGTACAAATAATTTTTTTCTGAATCATGTGAAAGTAAACTGCTGATGCAATGTTTCATCACTGTCAAATACTTTAGCATGCAATTCTCTAAATGAGGACTTTTTCTACATAACTATAACACAGCGATCGAAATAAGGAACCCCATACTGATAGATATACGGCTAGCATCACATCCTCAGACTCCACTCAATTTTTCCATTGTCCCAATATTGCCCTTTATAATAAAAGATCCAATCCAGGAATAAGCATTGCATTTAGCTGTTGTGTCTCTTTAATGCGCTTCAGTCTGGGAAAGGTTCTCCTTGACTTTCCTGACCTTGACACTTTTTAAAATTATAGGCGATCAATGCAATAGAATGCCCTACAATTTAGGTTCGTCTCATGATTCCTCATGATAAGATTCTGGTTTTGTGTAGCTGGCAGGAATATCACAGAAGTGATGCTCTCATCTTCACAGTACACCCAATCATGTAGTACATAATTTCAACTTGTCCCATTACCTTTGGCCATCTGATTAAAATTGCATTGGACTTTCTAGCACCTAAAAATGGTATCATTCTAATAACAGAAAGAGACAGGGAAATTGCATCCAATATGCCATCAAGCACTAAGAAAGTAAATCTCAAGTCTGTTTAAGGCAACAGTGAAAGCTAGAATAAAAGCATTATCTACCTATACTCTATAGAATAAAATTAAATTAAAAAAATCAAGGTAAATCAAAGAATTCAATGCAGAACCAGGAGACATTTGTTTTGGTGTTAATAGTTTTATAAATATTAAAGATTTATAACTTAGTTATTTTGTTTATGGTATACTTATTTAAATAATATTAGTAACATAATAAAATTAATTTTAAATATTGAGATCTGTAAGAACATATATTTAAGAATCTATACATAACACAAGTTTAGAGGAAAATAAAACAATGAACTATTAAAATAGACTTATGTTACATACAAAAAGAGTTGAGTTTCAGAAAGGTAGAGAGAAACTACAGCAAATCTCACAGCTCAAAGCTTGTTCTCAATCACCCCAAAAAGCAATCTGCCACTTGTGTTAAATTCCTCTTCTCTCTGCCTACCAAGGTTGGGATAGATAATAATCATCATCATAGTCTTAAAAACAACATGTATTGACTACACACTGTGTTCCAGGAATTAGCCTAAATATCCTGTGTATCATTTCCCTTCCTTCTAATAACAATCCTATGAAGGAAGTGTTATAGGTATCTCAATTTAGATCTGATTAGGCACTTTCAAGGTATGGCCATAGACAGTATCTCAATTTAAAATGTAAGGAAACTGAAACATAATAAAAATAACAGGAATTTACTCAAGGTTACATGATTTCTAAATGGTGAAGTCAGTGCAGGAATGTTGCTAGAACAGATGTTCTTAACTGACATACCACACAGCCCCTCGGCCTGCCCCCTTGATTTCTGCTAGATAGTTCTTACTGGTCTGTGTTGAAATTACGTGTACATGTATGTGTGTGCGTGTGTGTGTATTCATGTGTTCACTTCTCTCTCTCACTTGAGTATAAACTCCTCAAGAATAAGATTTGTCTTTTTCATTTTTTAACACGTGTCTAACATGGTGTCAGTAAATTTTGCATCTGCATTAACTGAAATTATTGAATGAAGGGGAAGGGGAAAGAATGCTAAGTGGAGAAATCAAGATGAAGCTGGGTATTAGAAGTATGAAACTCTGACCACAGTAGCAAATGGTTTAGTTTGTGAAAAAAATCTGAGGAGCCAAATGAAGGTTAAAGTTCCTAAGTCCTCGGGATGAGACTGGTGAGGACCTGGACCAGAGGATGGAAATGTTAAACTCCATAGAACAGGTACAGAAACAATGGCACCGGGAAGAAAACAATGTGAATGAAGTGGGAGATGGTGAGATGAGAGCAGGATTTTGAATTAAGGATAATGATTGGTTTTCCATTGCTCAGAGTCAACTTGGAGGAAGGCTGAATAGCTGGTTGCAAGGTCTTGTGGCCATGATTCAGATTAAGTGTGAAGCTATTTGAATGGTGGGGACCAAAACTACAAGATAAACAAGCCTATTGTTTTAATAGCATGACTGACAACATATTCAGTCAAAATATGCAGTCACATCAGTTCAGTAATTTTTCACAAACTGACCTAATTGGTTGCTTAAATTGACTTGAAAAATTTTTGAACAAATCTGGATGCATACAAATATAGTCAGAATTAACCAATCAAAGATCTGATATTTATTGAATATATCTGTGCCTTAGCACATCAATTAAAAAATTAACATACTTTTGGGGGAATTTGTAGCTTCCAGCAGGTGTTTGGCTGCTGGCAACAAATAATTATATCACTACTAACCATTCTGTACAGCTCCTGCTTTACTTACCTGATAAAGAAAGCTGCAGGGATGAAAGAATGCTTATTGCATTCTAGCAAAACTCTGCCTCAAAAGCAAGTCTTAAAATACCCAGTTTAAAAGCCTACTGACGAACAGTTTGAAAGTGTGCTGAATCCTGTTCTACAGAGCACTGCTAATGCAGTTGAAAGGAAGAAATGGACTGAGTTATTAAAAGTCAGAGAGATGAAAATAAAAAAGAAAGTAGGTTGCTTAAGCTGAACTGGTCCGTTGAGGAACTGGCCGCAGAAACATGAAGTCTGGCTATGAATATAAAAACCTTTGGCAATCCTGACTAAATCTAAAAACAAAATAAATAACATAGGAAAATGCAGCTTATGTTATTAGATGGCAAACAGACAATTCTCTCCAAAGAGCAAAGGGCCAGTTTTTCTGCAGTTGAATTGCTGCACCAGTGGTTTTCAGACTTGGGGTTAGGGGAGGGAAAATAACTGCCTGGGGATCTGACCACCCAGTGAAGCCCCAGCAGCTGCAGCAGCCAATCTGAGGACCTTGTTCCAGTGGCTTGCTAGTTGGAAAAGACTAATTAGTGAGGACAGTCAGAAACAGAGATTTAATATGGAGCTTGGTCAACCTCAGGGTCATTTTTCCTGGAATGGAGAATTTTTTACATCGAAGAGTAAATGTCAACATCCTTTATCTTAGGATAGAAAAACAAATCATTATCACATCAACACCAACACCTTCAGAAGAAATATGAAGATTTGTTTTTATATTAAAGATATATGAGAGTATGTGTTGTTTGTGTTTTCAAAGTAGCTGCCTTTGACAACAAGGCCCCTGCCTTTCTTTCAGTCTGAATAGAGCCTAGGCAATGGCAGGGCAGGGAGCTCCTATAAATATTTGAATGATTCCCCTGGTCCTGGAATTATTGTCACCGGATGAAAGGAAATATTGATGCCTAGAGCTCGCCCCAGAAATCCCTGAAAGGCAATGGCTCCTCCCGAGAAGCCTGCCTGGCTCTCACATGGAGCTTTGCATCTGCATTTTTCAGCACCGAAAGCAGAACGCGCAGATGCTGGGAGCAGGATGGGGCCCTCGTTCCTGCACTGACAGAGCATGAGCTACGGGTCGGGCATGAAGCACAGCGCCGTACTAGGCTGAAATTTCAACCTCTGACTCCGCAAACCACCCAAAGAGCTTGTGCCTGGAGGTTGTAGCTCTTAACTGCCGTAAATGAGAAGCAGCTACTCATTTATTTTTGTTTTGATGGAATGGTAAATAAATCCGTTCAGCCAAATATGCTTAGATTTTCCTTCTCTGATTTCAGTGTCTAGGAAGATTAAGCAAACACAACCCACAAGTAGCTAATAATTATCCCAAGAATATTCTTCTTAAATGTGCCCAAAATTATACAATATGCTGCATTTTTTACAGTTGTTTAATTTATTTAAATGTCTCCCACTCTTTAATGTTTCTGCTGTATGCTTTTTTGCACTCACTATTGTGTTTCTGAGATCGGCCCACGTTGATAGTTAGCCTCACCTGGCTGTCTAGCTTGCTGACAGTGAAGCAGCCCTGACTTTATTGAAAGATAATTAGGGGGTCATAACTCCAAACCAAGAAACTCAACTACACAACAAAGGTAGCCAGACAGCCAAATTCCCAAGCAAAGGTTGAAGTGAGATGTGCCGTTGAAGCCTTCCCCAGCCATTGCAGATATTGCTGCTCATCAGTTGCACACTGAGACTTTGCATACTAATATGTGAGGGAAGTGATTTGAGATTTTTCAGCTTTAAAAGACTTAGACACAGATAACACTATGGTGATTACCGGAGATAAGGGGGTGAGGGGAGGTAGAGGGTAAAGGGAACCTAATATATGGTGATAGAAGACGATTTGACTGTGGGTGGAAGGCAACAATGCAATACACTGATCATGTATCATAGAAATCTACACTTGAAACGTACATGATCTTATTAACAAATGTCAGCCCAATAAATTTAGTTTAAGAAAAAAAAGTCCTACCACATTTTTCCTCCCTTGAGCCCATCCGTCAAAGTTCATATGCTGTGTTGGACTGGGCCCTTCCTTGCAATAAAATAACTTCTACTCAACACTCAAGCTCTGAGTTTTTATTTTCTAGCTCTAGTTTATTCTGCATGCTGTATAATATTTCTTTACATAAATCTTCCAAAATATATTTCTCTATTTGCCTACTAATGGATATTTTGGGTTGTTTCCATTTGTTTTCTGTGGAATTAGGCCCCTGAGTTTCCAATGTTCCATTTCCCTCCACCTCACCAAGGAAAAAGTCCCATTTAGTCTTTTGCAGAGCTAGGATGAAAGCCATTGCCCAGAGTTTCCATTCCTTATTTGCACAGTCCAGTCCAGTCCAGCATCTGGCTAGGTTAGCTTGTGTTCCCAAATTTTCACAGGCTTACATTGGCCCCACCCCTCTGGCCAATTATCTTTTTCCCAGGTTAGACTGACAGGTAAGCACTTACCCTATGTCACTGCACATGCATCCATCTTCCCCTTTGTTGGACCCCTTCCCCCAGTGATCTGCAGAAAATGGACCAGTGGTTCCCTGTGGGGAGTGTTAAGGTGCAGCCTCCTGGGGAAGCTGCCTAGATGACCATGAATGGCTGGCCTTCCCTTTTTTTTCTCTTGCTATTACCAACTAGCTAATTACAATGGTAACACCCCCTTTCTAAATTCTTCTGGCTGGGTTAATAATCAAATTAACATGAGGCAGATTAACAGGAGAATATATCTAAAATGTATTACACGCATGGGTGCCATAAAAAGAAGAACTGAGGACTAGGACGCATTGAGCCACTGAGGCGAATGTGCTATGCTGGAGCCAAGGAGAAAGGGTCAAGGGTCTGGGATGTCAAAGAAAACAGGTAGATGAGAAAGGGCAAACATGTGGTAAATAAGTTCTCACTAGGCCACCCAGAAACAGGGGACACGGAGGGAAATCCAACAAGCAAGTTTTGCTAGATTCCCCCTTTTTGCCACATTTAGTTTATATTATAGTGCAAAGGCAATGCTCCCTTCCTTTAAGCAGGTTTTTCTATCTGAATCCCGATAGGCAGTTAAAGGGGGAAGGTCAAAGCTTCTTTCTAAGTCTTTTGTTTCTTAATAACCAGGATAAAATCAGTATCCCAAAAGGCATATTTGGGGTGGCAAAATTTTGGTCCCAGTCAGTCTGTAGTCTACATATAGTGTTTTTTGATCCCCATACTCCAGGGCAGTGGTTGGGACACAGTTGTAGTTCCATGAGCATGCAGGAATATCAAGTGTCAGCATCATAACCAGCAGAATGGGTGCTAGCAGTTTGGAAGAAAATTCTAGAGAAAATAGTGGAGAATAGAATATTTTTAAATCCTAGGAGCCAAATGATATGGGAAAACAGGTTGATGGAGTTGGTAAATTGTGCATACTTAGCAACATTCCTCAGCAGAATTCTAAAGTAGGCATGCTCAACCAATGCCTAGTAGTTTCACTTCTATAAACTATTTTTAAAATATGTTTTTATTAATTGAAGAGAGAGGAAGAGAGAGGGAGAGAGAGATAGAAACATCAATGATGAGAGTCATTGATCAGCTGCCTCCTGCACGTCCCGTACTGGGGATCGAGCCCACAACCCGAGTATGTGCCCTGACCAGAATCGAACTAGCAACCTTTTGAGAAATGGGACGATGCCCAACCAACTGAGCCATACCAGCCAGGGTTATTATTTTATTTTTTTATTACACTTTGCATTCAACACTATTTTGTACTGGTTTCTAATATATAGCACAGTGGATAGACATTCATATACTTTACAAAGTGTTCCCTCTGATAATCTGAGTGCCCACCTGGCACCACAGTCACCACAACACTGTTGATGCTAGGAGAATTATTGAAATGGCAGAACTTCGTCTTGCTTATTAAAGCACGTGTCTTGCTTTATACGTGTGAAAAGAGTTGGTGGAAAAAAGAACTCAATTGGAAAAAGGACAATTTCTGAGTTGGTGTGGCATCACCTAGACTGAAACAAATGTTTGGTATTTTAAAGTTCAACATTTTAAAACCTGAATTGAGTCAATAATTTTACTTTCATAAGCAGAAAATGAAGTTATTTGGGGACAATTAATATGAGATTATAAGTTACCTCAAAAGTGTTTATCTTCTACTTAATACCATCAAAAATATGCCAAGATTTTTTCTCACAGCAACTAATTTTTTTCTAAATATAACCATTTATAATTTAATTAATTTATATAAAGTGCATCTTTTTTCAGATTATGAATAGTTTTATTGTTATATTAAATGTCTCAGTTAGCTTATAAGCTTTGCCTATGCAATAAACATAGTACCTCATGATATTAAAATAATATTCAATTATGCCAATTTCATATTCATAAATTCACAGGCAACATCTTACACATTCTGAAACTTTCAGTTGATAGGGATATTTATAAGATGAACAGTTCCTTTTGAAAAACTAAGTTGAATATTTCACTGCTATCTTGCATTATTAATTGATAAAAAATAAACCATGTCAAGAGCATTGAAAGATAATTTTTTCTTTATGTTCCTTTTTCTCTTTTATCCAAAGAATGTCACATATGGCTTTCATAGCACTAAGTTATAAATATGATGAGGTCTATTAGAGAAACACATACTACCCATTCCAATTTTTATAGTTCTAAAAGAAACATAGTATAGAGTTGTGTAGAATCTGTATCAGTTTCTCAGGTAAATGAGCATAAGCTGTCCCAACCTTCTTCACTAGAGTGTGGCATAGGAAGTTTACTTTCAATACTTACACATAATATATATCACATAAAATTATAAATTAATATAACATAGATGTATGTGTGTGGGGTACATTTTTTCAATACTCAGTATATAAAACATGTATACATATTATATACATATAAAATATGTATACATATTACAAATATGTATATATTATATCTTTTATATGCTGAATATTTAAAAATATATATACACATACATACATACATACATACAAACATATATAATCCTGACTATATACCTTAGACTGATGGTTAGTGCAAGTATCAAAAATATATATATATTGTTTTGAAACTTTACTACTTAATTGCTTTATGGCTTTTAATGTATCGATTTTCCCTCTTCCCTGTTCTTAGCAAGGCTGTCTGTTGTGGTGGGAAATACATGGACTTCTAAGGTGTGAAAAGCTGGACTTAAAACAGAGCTCCACTTCTTATCAGTTTTGTGATCCTAAGCAATTTACTTATATCCCTTTTAATCTGTGCATGGTCAGCCTCTTAAACTGGGAAATGACAAAAATTATACCAACCTCATTATATCAAAAGATGATTAAATCAAATCTACAGGGTTTGCCAGTAAGTGATATAAAATGAAGTCACATTTTCTATAATTCTCTTATTCTAATAGCTCTAGCCAGCATCTTCTCTACTTTAGGGAATTTGCATTTTCAATATATTTTTTTGGCCCAAATAATACCAAGAATCTCAAGTTACATATGCATTTTCCATTGTAATCCACAACAAAATTTTAGCTAATCAAACCTGGGAGAGAAAAAACGTTGTAAAACATATGTCTGATAAAGGACTTTTATCCAAAATATACAAAGGATGCTTAAATCTCAACACTCGGAAAACAAACCCAATTTTAGAAGTGTGCTAAAGGTCTGAAGATATCTCACCAAAGAAGATATACCAATATTTGCCTTTGGCAGTTAGAAACCACTCCACACATATTAGAATAGCTAATATTCTCATAACTGACAGGAACAATCATTGGTTGGGAAACAGGAACTCTCCTTGTTTTTTTAACTGGCTCAACATAATATGTCTTTAAAGAAATGCAGATTAAAACAACAATGAACATTACACTCCTGTTAGCATGTTTGATATCCAAAAAAAAATGACAATACCAATTATTGGTGAAAAGGAGGAGCCACAGAAACTCTCATTTATTGCTGGTAGGAATACAAAATGATATGGTGCCTTTGTAAGACATGTTTGGCAGTCTCTTAAACTCAAAATATGGTTTTAATATGCAACCCAGCAATCATGCTCCTAGGTAGTTACCAAAATGATTTAAAATTGTAGGTCCACCTATATACCTGCACACAAATTTTATAGTAGCTTTATTCATAATTGCCAAAAATAGAATGTGAATGGCTTCATAAACCATGGTACAGCCATAAACATAATACTGTTCACTAACAGAAATAATGAGCTATCATGGTGCGCGAAAACATGGATGAATCTTAAAATTAATGAAAATAAACATTAATTAATTTAATTAATCAGGTCAATTAAATTAATGTGTTAGTTTGATTAATGAAAATTAATTAGGTTAGTTGAGTTAAATTAATAAAAATTTAACTCATATTGCTACATGAAAGAAGCTAGTCTTATATGACATTCTGGAAAAGCCCAAAGGGATGGTAAACAGGTCAGTTGCTGGGCAAGGGTCGGGGCAGTGGAAGGAGGGTTGAATAGTGGATGGACTGCTTGGGCTAAATTATGATCCCTCAAAATCCATACTTGAAGTTTCAACCCCTATTACCTTCTAA
This sequence comes from Miniopterus schreibersii, assembly GCF_964146895.1. NCBI lineage: Eukaryota > Metazoa > Chordata > Mammalia > Chiroptera > Miniopteridae > Miniopterus > Miniopterus schreibersii. The sequence continues at coordinate 46,898,009 of NC_138107.1, forward strand.
TGTAGCTATTTTTGAAGGAAAGGCCTTCAAAGAGAGGATTAAGTTAAAATAAAGCCGTTACAGTGGGGTCCCTAATCCAATATCACTGGAGTCCTTATAAGAAGAAGGAAGCCACCAGGGAAGCTTGGGCACAGAAGACTATGCGAGGCAAGAGCAAGGACGTAGCCGTCTGCAAGCCCAAAACAGAGACCTCAGAAGAACCAAACCTGCTAACAGCGCAGTCATGGGCTTCTGGCTTCCAGAGCTGACAAGATGAATTTCTGTTATTTAAACCACTCAGTCTGTGGAGTTTTGTTACAGCAGTTCTAGAAAGCAAGCACAAGGACAGGGGATTTTTAGGGCAGTGAAGCTATTCTGTATGATACTATAGTGATGGATTTGTCAAAATTCATAGAGCTTTACAACAGTTAAGGGTGAGCCTTAATGTATACAAATTTAAAAAAGTAATTTAGGAAGTTGGGGGGTCCCAAGATGAAGCACAAACTGTGATTAAAGAATCCAAAAGTATTACAAGCTTATGAAACAACTTCACTGAAGGGAGTGTGGGTAGAGGTCCTAACCTAAGTAACTTTGGAATTGACTAGAATCTGTAAGATTAAGTAAAAAACAAATGGCACATAAGCACTGCACTCTAGTTGATAAAGCTGTTTCTCATGAGGGTAAGGGTGAACAATTCTGAAACCACCAGATCTGTAACGGAGACTTGAGAGAATGGATGGTGGAAGATGGGAGTCATGATTCTTATTGGATTAGGAGGTTACAGACTTGCAAGAGGGGGAGGCTCTCATTATCCACATGGTAATGCATTGGAATACATGTCTGCGTGAACGCATGTTGAGCTTAATATTAATACAGATGGATATTACAAATTGAATTATCTCCCCCAAATAGATATGTTGAAGTCCTAATTTCTAGTATCTCAGAATGTGACCTTATTTGAAAATAGGATCATTACAGATGGGATCAGCTTAAAATGAGGTCATCAGTGTGGGCCCTAATCCAATATAACTGGTGTCTTTATAAAAAAGGGGAATGGACACAGAGAAGAGAAGGGACACACAGAGAGAAGATGAGGTGAAGACACACAAAGAGAATGCCACATGAAGATGGAAGATTGAAGTGACACATGGATAAGCCAAAGAATTCCTCAGGCTAAGAGAATCTAGGGGAGAGGCTACGAGAACCTGCTTCCTTCCCTAGAGCCTTCAGAAGGAGCATGATTCTGATGACACTTTGATCATTTCAAGCTCTGGCCTCCAAAATAATGAAACAATAAGTTTCTTTGTTGTAAGTCACCTAGTTGGTAGTACTTTGTTAATGTAGCCCTAGGAAACAAGTATTAATTTATATGTAAGTATTAATAGGTATGTGCATATACATGGGATACTCTGCACACGTGCTTTCTTGCTTTATCACCTGAGAGGGCCTAAATGCAATGACACTCCAGCAGCAAGGAGCACACCTGGCCTTCAGGTGCAGATTGGCTGTATCAATGGAAACAGAGCTCATTGAAGAAGAGACCGGTTCTAGGACTGGGGTAGGAAATATATAACATGGTCCTGGGGGAGCATCGTGTAGTAGCAGAAAGACGGGAGTGTTAAAAAAAAATCCACTATGAGGGAGTATGTCAAAGGGACACAGGAGCCAAATGAAAGAGATCCTAATGTCCAAAACTGGAACAATGTGAGCAAGAAAATAAACAAAATAGTACTGGAGTATAACCAAAAGTATAAAATGATTCCATTCTGATATAAACAAGTGACAACGTAAGTAAATGAGAGAGAATAGACAGGTATCTTATGCAGAATTCCAAATAATTTATGTATACACTCCACTGTCAAGGAGATGGAGCATAGCTCTCAACTCCTTCAGCACAGCTGCACATAGTAACGTCCCATGAGAAAAAGGGAAAAGAGTAACTTCACAGCAGAGAAACCCCAACACGACCTCAGCCACGACCACGATTAACATCAACAGTGATAAGTCATGTTTATAGTATGTAACCTTGATATGATGAATGAGAAGGAACTTTGCCTCTATGACATTCTTCCCCCAAATCCATAACCACAATCGATTCATGAGGAAAACATCAGACAAATGCCAACTGAGGGATAGTCTACAAAATATCTGGCCAGTACTTCTCAAAACCTTTGAAGTAATCAAAAACAAGTAAAATCGGAGAAACTGTCACAGCACAGAAGAGCCCAAAGAGACAAGATGACTAAACGTAATATGGTATCATGGATGAGATCTTGGATTAGATAAAAGACATTAGACAAAAACTAAAGGGACCTGAAAATGTATGGATTTTAATTTATAATAATGTATCAATAGTGATTTCTTCATTGTAACAAGTATACCTAATGTAAGATGTTAATAATAGGAAATACTAGTTGTGAGGTGTATGAGAACTTTTAATACTATATTTAAAACTTCTTTGTAAATATAAATCCATTATAAAATAAAAAGTTTATTAAATATTTTCTTTAAAAAATAATTATATGACAGTGGTCTATCCTGATCAATTCATTTATCTCAAACCTAAATGTAAATGCATATAATTTGGAAAAGAATAACACCCAACTCTGCTAGCTCCCAGTCACTAGGTATCAAGATTTTGCCCAGTGGAAATGAATTAATGGATAAGCAAGGAAAGTGCCAGGAATAACAATCAGTGTCTTCCACACTTGCTGGCACAGAAAGGCTCATGACTGGCAAGCAAGCAGACTCAATAAGCATCTTGATATTACAGAAATAAGAGATTGAAAACCTTTAGGATCAAAGTGTGTTTCTTCTGAAATTACCATTATTATTTTTTTTATTTTTAGTGAGTCATACATTTCTATTATTTTGAAATTTTAAATAACTTTCTAGGAAAGAAAGAGATGTTTATGTCAATGAAAAAAATGGAAGCTTTTTTAAAAGGTTTGAAAAACACTGACCTACATATTATGTATGCTGTAGGACATACAATGGGAGTTTTGTCCTAAAGACACTGAGAGTTCACTAAAGGTGTAAATATATAAATAAATAAATGATTTTTAAAACACACCTGAAAGTGATCAGGTATTTTAGTAAAGGATCAAACACAACTGCCAAAAGAGCAATTATTGCTTAAGCCAATACCTGGTACAATCATGCCTTTAAAATCCAGCCTCTACTTATCGGGATAATGCATGTGTCACCATTGTGAACCTATGAATAGGATTTGCAGGAAGTCTATTATCTTAATAGAAAAAGAATAATTATCAGGGGTTAAATATCACTTCTCTAAAGAGAATAACTATCTCAGCATAAATTGAAGGAAAAAATTCAGCAAAACCATGTTGTAAAGCGTTTCACTATAACAGAAACTTAGTTCCTCTATTGGTGAAATTATGTTCTCTGTATCAGGCAATGAAAAGATTATTTGCAATCTAAGTGAGAAGTTAGAATTCAAACGTGTTATGTCAGATGATTAAATCCAGGAAAGGACTTGCTATGAGGTTACGATAAAACTGGATTGGGAATTTTTAATGCCTGGGTTGTAAAACTTACATTAAGTCCTGAATTTGGGGTCCCTGGTTGATACAGCAGATAAAGACAGACTACTGGAATGGATCCAAGTAACAAATAAGTATATTTGAGGATAATTTTTCTGGAAATTGTGGCTCAGAATTCCAGGCCAATAGTCAAAATCTCTAACCTGAATTTGTAACTTTAAAGACTTGGTGGGCCTCTATGGGGGGTATGATTGATTTGGTTCACTAAGCTATGTTCTTTCTTTCCATGTGCCTCCTATTCTAAAGAGCCAAGAAATAAATATCACATCACTCAGGCTCCTTGGCAGTGAGGACTCTGTATGCAAAGTAATTTCTGCCCGTTAGATAAACTCTCAGGAGACATGGAAGGTAACAAAGGACACCCTATGATAAGCAGCATAGTGGAAACAGAAGGGCAGAAGGAAAGCTGTGGCAGCCACTCTTGGCACTCCAGAGTCTAGTTATCAGTTTCATAGGTGTCAAGACAAAGTCAGGGCGGCAGAGATGCCTGTAAACATAGGAACTTTTTGGTCCTTGGACAGTAGACTTCGTGTTTTTTAAAAAAATTCAATAATTCCAGCCATGCCCTGCTCCTCAGAGCCTTTCAAAGATTTTCCCTACAAGGTATTCAGTATGTTTCTGTGTAAAATACTCAAGTCAGCTGATCTTGACTGTTATGGTATTAGACTTTTAAAAATTTTTAAATAGCATAAGATAGTTTGTGCTGCTTACACTTATATTAAGGTAAAATATACATATTTTTGTTTAAAACAATTTACAGCCAAGAAAAATACAATTTATTAAATTAATATGTATAGATTTTTAGGTTTATAAGACATATTTAAGAGTTCATGAAATCCTTTTCATTCAAATTATAAATCCATCTTGTTCAGTATTTAATGTTCTTAAGAGAGTTAGATATATTAGATTTAAGATTTTAGTGTGAAATAGCTATAGATGTTCATTAATCAAACAATTAAATTGTATTCAATCTAGGGAATTTAGTCTGGTAAACCCATAAGCTAATTGAATAGTAATAGAAAAAACAAAATGAGTCCTTTAATTTAAGCAGAAAATAGATTTGTTTTAAAAATAAAATTTGTAAGTTAAGGGTAAGAGTTAGTTTTTAATTCAATTTACTACAGTTACAAATTTTAACACAAGTCACTGTAAGTACAAGAAAGCTTTCCCCTCTCACTACAAGGTACTAAAACCAAAGAGATGGCTTATAACTTTGGACTTCATGTTCTTCTTACTCCAGCAATGTAATTAGTTTCTACTCTGTTAATATCTGCTACTTAAGTAGTCTACATGCTCAATAAATACCTGCAAGCAAATTCCTAAACATCCTAATTTTACTGTATTTTGTTAGGTGACTTTATGACACCATTAGGTACAAGTAAAAGAGTGAATAAAGAAGAGACTCATAACATATAATCAGTAATACAGTTAGGAAAGCGAGAGAGAAAAAAGACTTCTGTAGATAAACAAGAAGTGAACTCAAGAAACATAAGGTTAGACAGAAAATGAACTAGAGCAGTCAGGAAGCTGCAGTCAGTGAAACCCACAAGACCAGCTTAATTTGTGTGTCTGATCTTTCCTAGAGTTGGCCACTGACACTACTTGCCTCTCTGGCAATGTATGTAGCCCAACTCCTCAGACTTCTACAAAAATGTAGTATTATGGCAATGCTAAGAAAAACAACAAATAAATAATTCAATATAAGGCAGGTAGGGTATTCAATCCAAACCAAATGCAAGAGAGAGTGGTAAAACCGTGTTTGGGAATAGAAAGAATAAGTAGAAAAATTGCCCCTGTCAGGAGTGCCAATGTAGACATGAAAACTGTAAACAATGTTGTGAAAACCAACAGATGGTTCTGGCTCAGAGGAGATTTTCTGATTATCAGATTTTGAGCTCATGAAATGGTCAGAGAAAGGGTAGAAAGGAACTTAGCTTGTATCGAACACTTACTTTTTAATTTTCAAAATCATGCAATGGAAGGCAATATTTCCATTCAAAATAGATCAAAAATGGCAAAAATAATAATTAGATAATCTAGAATTTGAGTCAGGTTGCCACTGATCTTATGACGATCAAGCACAAAACACTGATGATCACTCTGATCTTAGATGAAACTGTTCTGATAGCCAAGTGTGACTGGGTAATTATCCTAAGAAAACATTAATATTAAAATTCTTCCTACTAAGGGTTGTGCCTGTGTTTAAAGACAGAACTTAAGGGACTATTTAGGAAGGAGATGGGACCTGAGGCTCCTCTAGAACAAGGCTGTAGATGAGAGAATTCAAGTGAGCTTGGGGTAAAGGAGAGTCAAAAGGGAGGTAGAGAATTGGAAAAGAAAGACTGGTGGAAGAAAATCGAAGTCGAAGTAATGTAACAGACAAATGGAGCCTCATTACTGAAACAGCCAAGAGACTTGGAAAACCAAAAATATCTCTTTGAGTTTGAAACTGTTGGTATTGCTGCCACGTTCCTTCATCTTCCTAACCTTTTGCCAAGTCCACTTACTCAAATGCCTTCCTATGAGTAGTTTGTTTGGCAAAATTTAAGAAAAGGTATTTAGTTTCACATTGAGACAACATGGTATGAACCAAGGACCACACAACCAAGATGGGAAAACAACTTTCAAAAACAACAAAAGCAGTAACTAGAACTATAGGACAAAAAGAGAGCATATGACCCTTAGGAAGTCATAAAAATATCAGTTAAAAACATTATAACCTTCAAAGGTGGAGAAAGTCGATTTTGAGAATTAGAGAGATACTGACAATAATGTAGCCCAAGAAATTTGAGGAAATCATTTATGTGTGGACATCATTAAGGAGGTGGTCAAATACCAAATTTAGGGTTATTCCATAGTAGTTACCCATAAAGTCATTTTTAGAATCATAATTACTTCTCCCTAACCCAATAAAATGTCCTGTTGAGTTTCTTAACAGTATCTATATATTAATACCTTTCCTAAGCAGGTTTAGAAGTGGCCTAGAGAACAAGAAAATGAAATGTTTCTTGTGTGGTCTATATCTCAAATTAATTTGAAGTGTTACTATAGAGATGTTGCTATAGAAATGTATAGTTGAAATAGTGCTTCTTGACAGTAAGGAAGTTTTTTTATTTAAGTGTGTTGTGATATGAAAGTAATAAGTAGTCTTTCAAATAATTATTTTAAACCTTTCATCAGTTCCTTTCCAGTGACGGCACACCTTTGGAGTTATTAAAACTTTAGCTATACTTGTCAAACCCAGACAGGTAGTGTATCCTCTTAAAAGGGAATTGAAGCATCATGTAAAGACAGCAATGCCATCAGCGAGCTAGTGTTTGAAAGTGAACCTGTCATGAATTCTAAGTGTGGCTCAAATAAAATCTTTCTCTGCTGTGTCAAACCAGGGCTCAGATAGCAAGAACACTTAACTGTGTTCAATGGGGCTTAATGTTTTGTCAGTCATTTATCTTCACATTGAATATATACTGCCAACCAGAAGTTAAACTTCCACTAAAATGAATTACAGGCCTCTAGAGGAAAAGTTCCTCCTTCCCCAACCATAAAGCATCCACAGAGACCAAAGGGATTGTCTTCCTTTCCCGATTTAACTAATGGAAATTGTAGTACCCAGAAATTCTCTTCAGTATAAGTAAATATACATCTTGAAATCAGATAGCACATCTAAACTTACCCTTCGTTTTCAAAATTGGGTTGGTTATCCAGTTCCTTGGCTTTTTTGTGTATGTTATTAATCATCTTATTTATATCTAAAAAATATTAGCTTGATGTTTGCTGTAAGCTTTCTGCAGATGTCCTTTATTACATAAAGAAGTTTCCTTTATTCCTAGTTTGTTGAGAGTTCCTTTGTTTGTTATAATGCGAAACTGAATTTTGTTGAATATTTTTCTACAACTATTGATTTGATTATATATCATTTCTTATTTAGTCTTTTAATATAGTGAATTACATTGATTTTTTTCAAATTGTTTATCCCTTGGATAAATCTCATTGAAATGTTATATCCTACTCGTATTTTATATATTTTACAGAATTTTATTTACATGTATGTAATATGTGTGCCTATGTTCATGTGGGATATTGGTCTATAGTTCAATTTTTGTATAGTATCTGTCTCAGGTTTTGGAATAAGTGCAATGCTGGCCTTCTAGAATGAGCATAAAAGTGTTCCTTCGTCTTCTGTTTTCTGAAAGAGATTGTGAGGGATTAGTATTATTTCCTTCATAGATATTTGATAGTATTTTCCAATGAAACACCTGAGCCTAGAATTTTATTTTTTGAAAAGGTTTTAACCATGGTTTAATTCTTTTGTAGAACTATTTGGGTTTTCTATTTCCTCCCCAACTGAAAAGGGTTTCCACCAACCCTCTAATACAATAGTTGCTCTTCCCTGTGTATATCTAGGCCTTTTGCTCCATAAGGCAGAGAAAAAACATGAATCTGGGTAGCATTTTGGCAGTGATTGCTGTTCCCCTTGCCCAGCCAGAACCAGAGAGAACCTTTCTCAGGATTCTCCATAATCTTCCCTGTGAGCATTTGTTGGCTTTCATGGAGGGCAAGTCTATAAGGGGGTACAAACCCACTATCTCTGTGATCCCCAAAGACTTCACACTAGAGCATATTTGGCTTTTAATGATTTCTTTAAAAATTTCTTAGCTCCATCTTCTTACTAGTCGATATGTTTTTGGGCAGCATCTGGCCAAGTAATCAAATTCCTGGGTCCTGTTTTTCCTGCTGGTTCATGTTTCTCCCTATTTTAGGGTTAGTTGTTTGCTCTGAAAATTCCTTACTTTGCAGTTTTTCCAGAGTTTTTCTTGTTGTAAGGGTAAGTGCGATGTCCTTCCCAGCTCTCTACCTCTGAGCTCTCAGCTGATATTTTAAAAGATCCTTTAAATATATTCAAGGATATTGTTAAAATTAGACTGTCTTTACTCAGCTCAAGATCAGCATGATTTGCAGTGATGCCTCATATATGGAAATAGGTGAGTCCTTATGTTACCTGCACATAGATTGGCAGCAACTATAACATAAGTGCATAGGATGATTTTTTAAAATCATCCACAATGTACTCACAAATGTTATGACAGATGTTTTGTAAACGTGAATGGTTAGCTGTGCTAATGTTAAATGTGCTTTTTAAAAATAAGAGTCAACAACACAAGGAATAAATTTCATTAGACTTATATTAACAGTTCTATAAAAAAGGAAAAAAAAAACACCCTATAACATAGAATTTACAAATAGCATAGCCATGCAAGTTGACAAGAAGAAAAATCCAGAATGTAGGCATGGTACACAGGAAAAAAAATGGCTGAGAAATCCCAGCAGAGCACGAAGAGAGTTCAAAGAGCAGCCTCCAAACTACCCTTCAAGGCACATCTAAGAGAAGAATCTCACTCTAATTGTCACTTTCACAGAAAATCTGGGTGCACTTATGCGTATGAAGCAATTCCAGTAGTAGTTTATATCTCAGCTTTGTATAAGCCAATGCACATTACAAAAATATTTACAAATAGAAACTGCTGCATAGATCTTACAGAAAAATAACTATTATTTATAAACACAAGCGCTTTCGAAGGAGCAGGGATATTAATTTCTACTCTGAGCATTTTTATGGGTGTATATTTGCAAGTCTGGGACAGAAACTAGGGATAAATATTGCTCTACATAATCATGGAAGGGGAGTTAGGAGGAGTGATAGGAAGATCAGAAAAAGAGCAAGGAAGCTGGCAGTAGCTCAGGTGGTACATGGGAATAGCCTCCCTGGTGGGAAATAAGCTGTGTGGTTTTGAGCTATTGTGTGGTGAGCAAGCTGACCGATTAGTAAAGCTTTAGTGAAAAAGCTGCTCCACACAACCTTCTTTTACCCAAGGCGCCTTGGAGTGTTATGACCCTGTAGTAGAAGCTGTTTCCCCATTCAGATCAACCCACCAGGCGTAGATTAACGACTTTGTCCAGAAACAAGAATCGGTCAAAGGAGACTTAAGAATGCAAGTCCCTTCACCTCTTTTCACCCTCATTCTATGCCGCAGAACTCAGCAAAGACTTGAAAGGGCTTTCAGATTTCCATAGCTCCTGAAATGAGGCAACGTCTATGTCCCCTGTGTTTATCAGCAGCTGTCTACCTTTGTGTCTAATTCTTTGTAACACTTAAGTCTCATCACCCACTTATCCATTGAGTACATATATCAGTCATTTGGGAAATCAGTAGAATATACTTGTTATTTGTGTTTATGATTATACAAATGAAAAACAGAACCTGCTTCCACTTCTTTCCATGCAGCTCTAAGCACAGAAACTAGAGCTCCCAAAGGACACATGCTGACTCTATGGAAAAAAAATGTTTCATGAAAAGCCATCACAGTAATCAACTTGTGCTGCTTGCTGAGATTGTTTACAGCACATTGTACACTGTAAGGTTTTTCCTAAACATAACTTAGAGACATATGCAGTAGTATTTTCAGAGAACTCAGATCTTCTGACTCCAAACCCAAAATGCTCCCTGCCAACCACAGCTGTCCCCTCCTCCCCGTATCACCTCACCAAGACTGCCCACTTACAAGCACACGGAATTCTCGGGCATGGGTATTGGTATATTTTCAACCTTCTCATTAGAAAAAAAATTGAGTTTCTTGAGAAGAACGAACCCTCTTCCTTAAGCATGAAGTGTTTAGCTAGTTTGTCTATGCCCTGAAAACAAGGGCTTTGAACAATGTCATTCCATATTGAAAATTCTTATGGATACAGAGAGACCATTAACTTTCTTTCAAGTATTAAATTTCACATTTACTCTAATTATAAATAGAGGACTGTGTTAACAATTCCCTAGAACTATTCTAAAACAGAACAAAATGTATTAAAACTGTATAATTATATTTTAATGTTCTCTCTCTGTGATGAGTTATCTGAATTTTCACTTCATAAATCTTTCTTTTGTATTTTCCAGTTTTTCCAACTTGTGTGAATTTAACCTGTGAACTAAATAAGAAAATTGGTTGTTCCACAGTTACGTTCTTTGTGGTAGATATTGATATTCTCTAGTTAGAAGAATTTTTCCTTCCACTCAACCTAACTCTGCTATAATTTTAAAAATGAAATGTCATTTTAAAAATAGCCAAGAAACTATGAATATGTAGAGAGGTATACTATCTTAGATAAACCAAAAAGCTCACAGGCTTGGAAGCACAAGTCTGTGTATTTTAAAGTAGGGTCTTTTAAATAGGCCAAAATTATTACTTTAGAAAGAGATCAACTAGACAAATTGCTTCATTTTACAAGTGTAAAAACTAACATTGGGAAGCAAAATTACTTCCCCAAAATCACAGAGTGACTGGGATGGCCACAAACAGAACTTCAGTTTTCTCCCCCTCAGTCTAGTCCATGACATTTACCTTACCACAGACATATAGCCTACATATTTAGTACAAAATTATGTGTGGTCTTTCATAAGGGTAGCTAATGCCAGTATCACCTCCACTTGCTCAATGTAACAGGTGTCAGATCTAGGGAATAAAAAATAAATGTTTCAAAGATGAAATTCTGACTTATCCCACAGAATTAAAATCCTTTCTTCATCCATGGGTAAACGGGAGGGAAAGGAAAATAACACTTTATTTTGGCTAAACAGAAAGGCAAGTTGGGGTGAATTTGGGGAAATGGGTGTCATTAGAAAGAGGACTGTGGCTTATACTTTATGCCCAAAGCATAAAACAATAAAACAGCTCCAGGAGGAGAAACTCAGTAAGATTGAGAATTTAATGGAAGCAAAGACTTGGTAAAAAAACTAAGAAGTTACAGAACTTCAACATGCAAGTTCACCTCCTTTGAGTATCCCTGACATTAAGAAAAACATTGTTCTCATCATTTTTGTGATAGAAGTTTAACCTAATTTGTATTTAGTTCTCAAAAAAATATCATGACCTCAGTTGACATCTGGGTTATTCTGGTATTACCCATGAGTGTAAAAATAAAAATATATCAGGCAATTCTTTTGCGTGATCACATTGTATTTGGTGATTGTCAAAATCAGGGTAACACCTATCTATAAGCAAGTCTTATTTTATTTTATATTTTTTAAATATGTTTTTATTTATTTCAGAGAGAGGAAGGGAGAGGGAGAGAGAGATAGAAACATCGATCGGCTGCCTTCTGCACAACTCTTACTGAGGATCGAGCCCGAAACCCAGGCCTGTGCCCTGACTGGGAATCGAACTGTGACCTCCTGGTTCATAGCTTGATTCTTAACCGCTGAGCCACGCTGGCTGGGCAAGCCTTATTTTATTTTAGTTTGTTTGTCTGTTTTAGTGCCTGTGCCTTGACTGGGAATTGAACTGTGACCTCCTGGTTCATAGCTTGATTCCTTTTTTTTTTTTTTTTTAATATATCTTTATTGATTTCAGAGAGAGGGAAGGAGAGGGAGAGAGAGAGACAGAAACATCAATGATGAGAGAGTCATTGATCAAGCCCGCAACCCGGGCATGTGCCCTGACCGGGAATCGAACCCTGATCGCCTGGATCCCAGGTCGACGCTCAACAGCTGAGCCACGCCCGGCCGGGCCATAGCTTGATTCTTAACCGCTGAGCCACGCTGGCTGGGCAAGCCTTATTTTATTTTAGTTTGTCTGTTTTGGTGATATGCAGTGAAGTTAAAACATTTTGGAAAATTACTTAGGTCATACCAAATAAACTGTATGATAACTAAAGAGACACAAAATCAACTTTAGGGTAATTTTAAAAGTTAATCTAAAATACTAAAATTGAAGAAAATTAATAAGGAAATAGCACTAATATGCAGAAGAATTCTAAAAATATATCGGTGCAAAAAATGATGACCACAGAAGAAAAACATACATGTCTTTGGCTATTATGAAAAAAAATTAAATTAAAATGATCCAATAGATATGACAGGTAAGGACTAATCCCCACTGTACAGATTATTATGTCAATCATAAAATAAACAGTATTCAAATAGTTAAATGGATGAAAGACATAAGAGGTTATTCAAAAGAAGAGGAAATTCAATAGTTAAGTAAGCATTTAAGAATATATTTAACCACATTATTGACCAAAATAATTAAAGTTAAAACATGGTGTCTTTATTATCTGATAAATTGGTAAAAATTAGCTTTTCTAGTGATAACATTTCATGATAATCAGGATGTCATTTAATCAACAGGATATGATTAAACTTAGTTATATTTGCAAGGTACAGTGTGAAAAACTTTACATTGGTATATTTGTGGAAAGCAAATGATAACCAAGTACATATCTTTTGACCTAGTGATCCTAAAGAAAACATAATTTTAAAAAAATCTAGGTTATATATCATTCAAATATCAAAAAAATACCTATCCACAGAGAAAGACAAATACTATATGATCTCAATTATATGTGGAATCCAAAAATAAAACCCAAACTTATAGAAGAAAAGATCAGGCTTGTGGTTACGAGTGAGGGGACAGGGGGACGGAGAATTAGAGAAAGGTCGTCAAGAGATACGAACTGCCAGCTGTAAGATTAGCAGGTGCTAGAGATGTAACGTGCATGACGACTACAGCTCACACTGCTGGGTGACAGATACACAGGAAAGTTGCTAAGAGCGTAAATCCTAAGCGTTCTCATCACAAAGAGAATTTTTTTCTTTTTTCTTTCTTTCCTTTTTATTGTGTCTATATGAGAAGATGAATGTTAGCTGAACCTATTGTGGTAATTATTTCGTAATACATGTAAATCAAATCATCATGCGGTAGCCTTTAAATTTATGCAGAGATGTATGTCAATTATTTCTCAATAAAACTGGAGCATGGGATCTATCCTAAACATTTTTAAAAATAAAGACAAAGAAGTAAGTTATGAAACAGATTGATGAACTTCTATACAACAATTTTAAATATTAAAAATAGTGACACTTTAGTATATCATTTTAGGTAAAAATACAGAATAGAAAATATAATCTAAGCTCATACATATTCATACATCAAGCAACAGAGGGAAATCTGTTAGATTAAAAGCTGTTTTGAATTAGGATGAAATTATTTGCACCCAGCAGTATAAGAATTTGGGGGGGTTCCACATTCTTTTCTCCACACTTAGCATTATTTGAATTTTTTCTTTTAGTCATTCGGGTGGGTCTGTAGCGGTATAACATTGTGGTCCCAGGTGCAATTTTCAGTGCTTTATTGGTAATATCTATTTAATCCCTAATAAAACTACATGGGAATGGAGGCCCCAATAAACATCATTAGCATTAGAATTTGAGCTGTCAGACTGCAGAATCTGAGTTCTTGACCTTTGTGATAGAACTGCCTCTACAATACCACATCAATTCTCTTCTTGGTAATCTGCAGATCATCTCACACTAGAATGGCTGTTTTAGTGGAGATTAAAATCAATTCCCTTTAGCTCTCAAATATTAATCAAACTGATGTTGCATTTTCTCCCTTTAACCTATGACATTCATAAAGCTGTCTTTTAAGCATTAAGAAATTAGCATCCAACTTTAAATATCAGTTAACATGACTGATGAAACAAAGAGAAATTCTAGAGCTGTCATCCAACTATAATTATATACAATTTAAAGTTTTATATCGTAACAGTATAATGAATGCCTCCCTTAACACACCTATAAATACATTTGTGGTAAAGCTCAGAGTTTAACCAGAATACTAATTTACTCTCTTGGCTATTCTCTGTAGAATCAGTCACAAGGGTTGTAAATAATTTCCTTAGTAGCAATATACGTAAAGGAAATCAATAAATACTTCTCTTATCTTCTTGCTGATTTCTTTCTATTTATTAAATAAAATCAAAGCTTAAAAATTCCAATTTTTTTCACAAATTTTATTATATTAGATACATTTTTTTAACCTTTGGGCATCTTCTACTACCTTGTTGCTTTTTTTCCGTCATTTAAATGAAACTGTCATACCAGATAGTAGCTGGAATCCAATAGAAGTGTTGTAATTCAGGTTTCTAGGGGTGAAAAATTAATTTCACATCTAACTCATGATCTAGAAACAGAACAAAATGTAATGATTTATTCTGTAATTTCTATTCTGAATTTTGGCTGGCACGGTCAGAGTGAAGGATTGGTATGAGGTGACATTCAAGAATGCAGAGTTCTTTAGACATATTTAAGCAAAAGTAAGGAGAAAAGGAGGTATGAAAGTAGGAAACTATAAGAAAAAAATATTAATTTAGGAAAGAAAAACATTTCCATTTAGGCTTAAAACTAATGTATCAAAAACACTGCAGTGTTTTAACTGAACACTATTATGAATGCCTATATATTAATAGCATTTTCTATTGTAAACTACAAACATTTGTGGAAATTTTATCTTTATTGCAAAATATGGTGACTCCTTTCGTTACTTGGCCATTAAAACCTATGCCCTTGTATGTGGGCTTGAATGGACACGTTCATGAGCTACTTGAAAGAATGTAGCTCATTTCACACCAGTTTCATAAAGTGCTAAGCAGAACAGGTAGCACAGCAAACAAAATCACAAGCTAAAATCAACATGATTTTAATAAAGAGTGGCATATTTGTTCTCTAAGTGCAATGGAAAAGAACATTAGTATTTTGCAGTGTTGAAACTCCAGAGAAAGACATGAAAAGCTCAGTTTCAGTGTAGAAACATTAGTCTAGAATGGGTCTACTAAGATGTGAGATCACTATAAGCAGAATGGATTATTCAAATCAAGTCCTCAAGGCTCTATTTCAGGTTTTGTTTTCTATTTCACTTTATGAGAACCCCAAATGAGCAATTGAATCGAATGTCTTAACTTCGTCCACAATTACATATCTGAATAATTGGGGATATTTTATACACTAAAGCCTCCTATGATAATATTGCATTTTTGCTAAAAATTAAACTGTCAAAACTAAACTCTTATACAATGTTTGCCTGTGAATCTTTCATGAATCAATACCTAATCACTGCTATCAAGGAGAAATAATCTTAATGTTAGTATTTTAAACAAGACAAGAGTTGTAGATCTGTCATTATGTCTTAATTTGCCACATGTAAGTCAACTGTACATTCAATCACCAATATTTTACTTTAATTATTGACTTACATAGGTTTGATGTACTCTTTTACTGGCATGAAATTATATATGCTTCCTAAACTTTCAAGAAAGTTTTCAAGTTTCAAATATATTCTCTTTATTCTTAGGTATATAAAATATCAGTACTTTCTCATTAATAATGATGTGTTAAATATCATGCCATTGGAAAGAAGTTTAGATTATTCTTAATAAAAAATTAGATGATTAAAATCTATAGAGTAAAATTTTTTCTGATATAAATCCTATTGATAAATCATATTTCTTTTTATGAACTACTTTAGAACAGCTTTCTGTCCATAAGCAAAACCAACTTAAACTAAATCTATCTCCCCATCACATAGAGTATTATCAAGTAGGTCACTAAGCTATAATTGATCTATGTCCTTATTATAATTATAGAAGTACTCAAGTTTCATGTTATTATTTAAAACTCTGAACTCTAAGACAAACAGAAAATGTAAAATTTTTATAGAAATATGTATTTACCTGCAGGTTTTTTTTAGGAGAAAAAAAGAACTTTTGGGAATCAAATTAGGTGAATATTTTCAAATGAGATATAAAATGGGGGGGGAAAAAGATTTCCCACCAGAGCCTAAATCATAAATCATTTTTAAAGGAATCAATGTACATTGCCTTCTGTGTCTGGGATTTCAGTCCCTTATATAATACATCTTCCTCAAAAAAATGGAACTATTTTATACCCTTGCTAATAGAAAACTAATGGTAGGTTATTCCTCAGATACCACATTTATAATATTTTTATACTTATTGTTTTATATCTCTATAAAGCTTCATTTTTATGTTTCATTGGGTAATTTCAAAGAAAAGAAAATCTGTTCTAAATCATAGTTTTGTGTATTAGAAAACATATATTCACTATGTCTCATGGCAGTTTTTTAAAGTCAATTAGAATCCATCAATAAAAGTATTGTGTAAGATTTGCAATGGCTGAACTAGTCTTTAATAATAATGTTTTTTAAAACATTCACATAGATCTAAGTGACATTTATAACCTCTTTCAAGGCTGGATTTGTTCTAGAACAGAAAATAACAAGATAGGATTAGATGACTATTGTACTTTCATCTCTATCTCTCATACAACCCTGTATTATTTATATTGAGAGGTAGGATTAGTGCTATATTTTGTGGGGGTGGTATCTAGATACTGACTTCAGGGAACCTAGAACCTAAGAGAAGGGGTAAAACATCTCCTCAAATAACTGACACGAGATGAAAGTTAAAAGTGCCCATAAATCGGGCGCCCACAAATAGCTGTGGAAGTGCAGAGGTGTCCTCCTGCCTGAGAGGAGCAGGGTGAGGGAAGAATGCCCAGAGGGAGGTGGCTTTTGAAGTGGACCTTGAAGGGCGAGTCAGAGAACCGAGTCAAGGAGCACGGCTTTGTTCTTCACAGCACACTTCTGACTGCCTCGTAACAGCTTTTGACACAGAGTACCAGGAGAGACAAGCCTGGGAAATGTGAAGATAGCAAAGACAGAGATCACAGTTCATTTCTGTCTTTTCAGTATCCCCTCTTTGACTCTCCTTTCTTAATCTCCTTTGCTGGTTTCTCTTGTATGCTGTTATTTCTTAAAGTTGGAAGTCCCAGGGCTCAATGAATGGGAGGCCTCTGCTTTTCGCAGCCTACACCCACTCCTTGGTAATCTCAGGGCATTCTCATTCTCAGGCCATTAAGTGCCATTTTTGTGTAGATGAATCCCAAATTTTTATCACTAGCCCAGAAGTTTCATCTACACCCAGAACTGTCTATTTGACATGTCTGCTTCAGTGCCTATGAGACTTCTCAAATTCACTGTAATTTTTTTTAGAGAGAGAGATAGGAAGGGAGAGAAAGGGAGAGAGAAACATACATCTGTGAACTCCCATACACGCCCCGAGTGAGGATCGAGCCTGCAATGTGGTATGTGCCCTGACCGAGAATCGAACCCAGAACATTATGGTGCACAGGACGGCACTCCAACCAACTGAGCCACCCGGCCAGGGATCAAATTCCCGGTATTTCAAACTGGTGTTTGCTCCTGCCCCCCCTCCCTGCCCTGATCCTTCTCTACCAGATGCCTTCCCCTTCCAGTTTTTCATGCAAAAGCTCTACAGACATTCCTGACTCCATTCTTTCTCTTTCACCCCACATCCAGTGCATCAAATATCCTGTTGGATTTGCCCTTTAAATTTACCCAGAATCTGGCCTACTTTCATTATGTCTACTTTCATTTCTGTTGAAAATTACTTGCCTGGCTCCTACCTGATCTCTGTGCTCCTCTGCAGTATATTTTAAAGTAGAAAAGCCCAGGAATTCTTTTAGATCATGTCTCAGATAGTGATCGCTCTGATCAAAACACAATGATGGCTCCTCACTTTATGCAAGGTAAAAGGCAAAGTTTTACGAGGTCCTACATAGCTTTCCACTTTCTTCCCTCTCTCACCAGCTACTCCCAGACCTCATCTTCAATTTCTTTCCCTTAGCTAACTCCATTCTAGGCACACTAGCTTTCCTGCTCTTTCTGAGCTAAGCCAAGTAAACTCTGTCCTTGGGCTTTGATATTGGCTGTTCCCTTTGCCTAGAACGGACACCTTCAGGATAACTGTAGAGCTGATTTTCACCTCTATTATGCCTTTGCTCCTGGATTGTACATTTATAGCTACTTGTGTAACTATTCGTGTAAAGTCAGGATATGGGCTCCATGAGTGCATGGACTGTGTCTGTGTTATTTACCTGTTATAGCTCTACTACCAGATTCAAAATCTGAGACCTAGTAGATACTCAACAAATGCTTTGTAAAACAAATGAGTGAAGAGATGCTGTTATTCAGCACATACTAAGCAGTACAATTAGTGCTTAGTTGTGTAGACTTCGGAGGGAGAAAATTTTCATTTGAGTCTCTCTCTATCATTTGGTATAGATAAGTTTCCTCCAAGAAGTTACTTCATTTCTCTAATGCTCAGCTTCCTCATTTAGAAAAGAGATATAACAAAGGTCTCTGTCCTCACAGAACGACTGTGAAGTGGATGTGGGATCACGTACCTGAAGGGCTCAGCTCAGTCATCAGCATCCAGGATACAATATACTGTGAAAAAAATGTTAAGGTTATTGTTGGTAAGGTTATTATACTTTCAGCCCTAACTGTATCTTTCATTAATATAAAATGAGCTCCTTTAGCCAACATTTGGTTTGGGTTTAAAATATTTTTCTCTAAAAATATACTGAAAGGCGACTTCCCTTTTGTTAAATTCATCTCTTTGCTATGAACTAAGTCAACTTGGTCTCCCAGGACTATTAGGTTCTTCAGATGGCACTATTTCATATTGTAGGCTGTATTTTCCAGTGACGGTAGGATTGATCTCAATCCCACCACGCCTGCCCTGGTCAACGGTAAGTGGCATAAGAATAGTCATATGACATATATGTGTGAAGCTTGATGGAGTCTTGGCGCCCTGTCCTTTGAAGCAGTTCTGCAACACCTTACAAAAAGGTCCACTTGAGGCAGATGTAACAATTTTCTGGTGGCAGAATCCAGCCAGGTTTTAATTACGATCAAACTACAGAATCCTCTGTTCTGTGGTTCCTCTCAGGGCCAGGGTGGTCTAATTCTATTACTCCAAAGAGAATGAACTCCTTGATTTTAAACCTTGTTTGTGGAAAGGTGCTTGTTCTTGATTAATATTCTAGCCAATCCACAAATCATATACATCAGTAATTCCATCACTGACAATGTGATTTCCCACATGTTTTTATACTGATTAGTAAATGATCTAATTCTATCCAGAAATGAGTTGACTTGCTTATAGCTACTGTCTTTGGAGTTTTGAATGAAGACTTTAAATAAGGTCTTTACAATGCTGATTATTCACCCTCCCACGTTAACCACTCACCCTCCCACATCAACCAAACTTGAACACCCAGCATTTTCTGTGCTGAAATATTTTAAAGGAAATGAAGGCAACATAATGCATTCAGTAGATCATCTTATATTAAAGGATTCACATCCTATAAATATTAACTTACCCTCTCTGTGCCTTAGTTTATGTCTATAAAATGGGGTAACATATATAATAATTTTTTTGCAGGGTTGATGTGACTTTTAAATGTTATTACCTATTAAGTATTAGAACAGCCTCTACCAAAAAAATTTTGGCAGCTACTATTATCATTTTATAATTATTAATGATTTTTAATAATATGAGCAGATTTTTAAAAGATTATTTGGGTCCCAGGTTGTAGTTGTTTTGGACATTACTTTCCTCCCGGTTCTCTGGATCCTTCTTCTATTCTCTTTCATCACTTAAAATGTTTCTGTTTGCTTTGTTTGTGTTTCCCATTTGCCCATTGGTGAATAAAATGAAATCTCCCTAGAGAGTGTGGTCAAGATATGTGGATTACCCACAGCTTCCACACAAATCCCTCTCGGATACTCAGGCACGTCCCCAAGAAACTAGGGATTCCCAAGGAAACCAAATGTCCCCTTTAGCCTGGAAGTAAGAGTGCAGGTTTGTATGTACTGCTTTTTGCCCGATTTCTGGTTCCTCTGAAGCAGCGAACAAATGCCAATTTCCCTTTCAGGTGTAAGGCCAGGTTTTAAGCCTCCAGAGCAGAAGCTATCAAACAGGGCCCCTAGCTTAGATTTGGTTGTCAGACGTTAATTGCTTATCCTACATAGTTCTTTTGTCATGGTTGCTATTGATTGCTTTGTTTTATATAATTTAAGTCAACATTTAAACCTTGGGAGACCTTCTATTAAAGCCTACATTTCAAGTTTCTCTTGAAATATCAGAAGTTCACGCAACAGATGGAAAAAAAAAAACATAGCAGCTGCCTTTTTCCACGTGCTAATAAAATGTGTCCTGGTGCTTTCACTGCTCCTGGACTCCCCACCGTAAGGTCAAGTGGCTCCTGCCGTTTATATCTGCGCCTGTGCTCTTCCTTTTCTTCTAGTATAGATCTATTTCCTGTACTCAACCTCCCTGCATCTGTACCATGTCCTCTGCCTTCCTTGAAGCTAAAACAGATAAAATGCCAGGTTTCTATTTATGCTCAACCCTCCACTTATGTTCTGAATCCCATTTTCTTTTTGCATTCTGAAAGACTCTGCACCCTTCTGCACTATTGGTTTTTCCCTCTCAACTGGCTTATTCTTATCAGCATGCAAACATGCAGTAATATATTCCTTCTGTAAAACACTCCACTGTTTTTACACCCCACATCAAGCTACTGCCTCATTTCTCTTTCATAGCAAAATTCCAACTAGTTGATGTACATAAGTTTCTTAGCCTTCTCTTTTTATTCCCTTTTCAAAGTCCTTTCCATCAGATTTATTATTCCCTCTACTCCACGGAAAACATTCTGGTCAAACTCACCAATAAGTTCCATGTTGGTAAAGTCAAAAATCAGCTTTCTGTTGTTACTTTAACTAGACATCTCAACAGCATTTGAAAAGTTACTTAGTAATCTTTGTAATACTTTCTTCTGTTGGTTTCCATGACCCCACATTTTCATGGTTTTCATCCTAACTTCTTGACCCTTTCCAGGCTTCTTCGAAGGGTGCTCCTCATCTTATCTACATCCTATCGCTTCATTTCCCATCCATATTCAATGTCCTGTATCTCATTTCTCATGTCTCGTGTCTCCTTTGACCATCTTCATGCCATAGGCTTTAAAAATTCCTCTATAAATGGATGACTCTCAGAATTCTGTAGCCTCAAACATTACCCTGAACTCTGCACTCATATGACCCAGACCAATTCAGTATCTCCACTTGAGTACAGATTAGGCTTTCCAGCACAAATGTTTGAATCCCAAATCTTGAATTTCTTCTTCAAAATTGATCTAGTTTTCTCCATCTCAGTAAAAAGAATCATACTTATCCATGGTTGTTCATTCTTGACTTTACTCTTTTCCTCATTTCTGATATATAATCTCTCAACAAGTCTACTGACACTCCTCTCAAGATAGCTGTTTGAATCTGACTACATTTAGGAAAGGCTACCATCATCTGTCACTTACTACAGCAATAATAGTTACCTAACAAGCCTTACCGCTTCTACTCTCACCTTCCTAGTCAGTTCTCCACCACAGTGACCTTTATAAAAGTTAAACCACATCATATAATGCCCCTTGCTTGAAATCATCTGATGACTTCTTATCACTACTTTAACCAACTCATCTCAATTTTCCTGAGATTTACCCAGATTAAACATGGAAGTCTCATGTCCCATGAACTCCCTCCATCTCCGGCAAACTGAGATAGCTGATCACCTTAGTTATGTACAGATTAACATATACAGAATAAAATAAAATTAGATAAAATAAAAATCCCTACCATCCACTAAGTAAAATACATGATCTTGCATCTGTCATTCTCTAGACATCATCTCCTATTACTCTTTGCCTTGCTTACCCTACTCTGGCCACATCACTTTTTGCTGTTACTCAAACATATCATGCTTGTCTTTGCCTTAAATGTTTGTTTCATAATTGAATGAATCTAATAAAAAATAGTAAAGCAAAAGACAGTCATCATGATGACAAGTTTTAAAAGTGGCATGTACGTCCAGCCAGTGTGGCTCAGTGGTTGAGCGTCAACTTGTGAACCAGGAGGTCAAGGTTTGATTTCTTGTCAGGGCACATGCTGGGGTTGTGGACTGGATCCCCAGTGGGGGGTATGCAGGAGGCAGCCAGTCAGTGACTCTCTCGCATCATTGATGTTTCCTCTCTCTCTCCCTCTCCCTTCCTCTCTCTGAAATCAATAAAAACATATATATTTTTAAATGACATGTATATATTTCTTAATGGAAAATGAGAATTATTTCTATTCATTTAATATAGAAGCATCTATGTGCTTTGCTAACTTATATTACCACTCTAGTCCCAGGATCATTTGAGTTTCCAGTTCCTGCTCTAAGCCATGCTAAGAAGCTCAGTCCGTGGAGACTTGCTGTGTTAGATATATTAATATTAGGAAGATAGAAAGCCTAAGCTGTGTCTGGCCTCCAGTTTATAAACAGTTAACAGAGGCTGTTATTGGCCAAGTATAGATAGAAAGAGAACTCGATTTTCTGTCAGAAACATGGGTCCCAGCCTTAGCTTCACCATAATTTAACTATAATACCTTCAATGAGTCACTCATTCTCAGGTATTAGGATTTTCAACAATTTTTCTGTTTTAATTTAGTTCCTTTGGTTGGATATTGCTATTTAATCTGAAACAAGCAAGTTGGGTCATATAGTTGTCTTTCAGCCCTTCAGTTTTTAAATGATCGATACTCTTACTTTCCCCATGTGCTATGTATTCATATTTTCCAGATACAACGGTAATAAGTGCACAATATATCTGAACCTAATGTATTATGAATGCCACAAGTCAGAGAAAAATGAGACTGGCTCCATGGTGCTTCTCTCACAAAGCTTAGGCAGTATTTTTTCTGCATGATTTTTAAAGAGATTATTCAGTGAGTTGCAGACTAGTTAAAATTATTCATGTCATCAAGATTTTAACACTTCCTTGGGGCTCTGTTTCCTTGTCACTGTTGAGCAGTTTTTTGGATGGTAGGATAAAGTTGCCTTTGCTTAATTTTCTCCAATTTCTTTTCATAATTTCCTTTAAGATCAGGAGCCTTCTCCTTCCTATCTTGGTGCTTACAGTCTTCAAAGACTGTGGTACTGTGTCATGCCTTAGTAGTTTTCTAAGCTAATTTCAAACCTCTGGGGCCTCATGGAAATTTTGTTGCTTACATTTTTCCAGAGAGGTAGAATGTAAATCAGGTTATTAATATTTCAAATCTAGCTTCAAGATGCCGTATTTAAAATTCTATTTTTCTTTTAAATAGAATAAATTCCCTTACATATTCCATTTTTAAATGGTAAATATTTTAAGGAAACTGAAAAGTCATATCTCTTGCTGTGCATTTTTCACTGCAGAATGAAAAGGAATTGTCACCTAGCTAGCTCATAGTTGGATGCTTCAGAAAACCAATCCTAACATATTTTTCTTTATGTTTCCATTTCAGGTAATGCATACTCTCCTAATTTCCCCTTAACTATGAACCTTGCTTATTTTTATGCTCCCTGAAATACAATTTTCCTTACTATTTTATATCTATACATGTCTTTCTCTTCTTAGATGTTTAGCTCTCCATTGATACTTTATTACTTTTTACTTATTTTACAAAATCTTCTCATTCATTCAGATGAGACTCACTTTTTCCTCTCCTTCTTGTGGAGAATAGAAGATGGTTGTCTATCATCAGAAAACTTTATAAACTTATGTCCTGACTGTTTTGCAAGATAGTAGCAAGAAAACAGTAATACCTTAAGTCAGTGCAAGTGAGCTATAGTATTTTAATTACACACATGCTGTTAAATCCAAAGAAAACTAAACATCTAGAACAAAAAGAGTTTGGCAACTAAAGAAGTTTCAGGACCTCTGTTATTTATAACTGAACTATATTTCCATATATTTCTTATTTTCTACTCTAATGACACTTAATTCAGTCTCTCATTACCCCAATTCTAAATTCCCAGGTGAATTGTATCTAATTAACTCAGTTTGAGAAAAGCGAGCCTCTTCTTAATTCCTTCAGCTGTTGAAGGTCCAGTAAAAGGTGCCGTGCTATGTTCTTTGAAGAGAATTTGAGTGAGAGCATTTTCTTTGAAAATAAAATGGCTTGGGGATATGTATGGCACACTGACATGCTCCTTAGAGGGAGGGTAGTGGCAGATGGTGACTGGAAATATAGATATGGGTGAAAATATGAAAAACTATTACCCCAGCCACTATTGCTGCGGAATAAGCTACCCTAAACATAGTAGTGTAAAACAAGAAACACTTGTCACACTCACACGCTCTGTGGGTTAGGAATGTGGATATGGGACTGCTGGAGTGGCTTGTTTCTGTCACATGATGTTTGGGGTCTCAGCTGGGAGGACTCAGCTGCTGAGGATGGTTTAATGGCTCAGGGCCGGAATCATCTGAAGGCTTCTTCATTCATATGACTTGTGGCTGATGCCTGTTGCGGGTTGGGACCTCAGCTGGGACTACCAGTCATAATGTACATATGGCCTCTCCATGTGGGTGCTTGTGCTTCCTTATGTGCTATTTTTATGAAATAAAAGATTTAAAGAAAAAAATAAAACTTGAGAAAATGTTTACAACATTCAACATATATTTAAAAGTTATTATGCATAATTGTTTTTTAAAATTCTTAAAAAATTACTGAGAAAGTGATGAATAGCAAATAGAAACTAAAGTACTTTAAGAAAAGAAAAATTACAAATATCTGCTAAGTGCATGAAAAGTATTCAGCTTCCCTGACATGTAGAGAAATGCAAATAAAATAAAAAATAAGATAGATTTTTTTTCACCTATCAGATTGGCAAAACTGAAAAATTGAAAGATACCTCCAGTTACCAAGAATGTGAGGGAAAGGAAACTCAGATTACTGTTAGTGAGAAAACAAACTTATATAAACTTTCTGGAGAATAGTCTGGAAAAATGTATTATAATTTAAACTGTGCATAATCTTCAGCACAGCATTTTAAATCTAGAAATTTATCCTCACAAATTCCCAACAAGTGCAAAGATGCATATAAAGTTTATTCAAAATAGCATGGTTTGCAATATTGAAAAATTATAAATAATCACCCTTCAAAAAATTAAAAAATTGTTAAAGTGGAATAGAATTGTTATATATATAATCATTAAGATAATTGCATAGGTTTTTTTCATTGATA
The DNA here is from genome assembly GCF_964146895.1 of Miniopterus schreibersii. Lineage (NCBI taxonomy): Eukaryota > Metazoa > Chordata > Mammalia > Chiroptera > Miniopteridae > Miniopterus > Miniopterus schreibersii. Next base: position 46,923,361 of record NC_138107.1, read on the forward strand.
CACTAAAACATTCAAGTCTTGATAATGATAGAGGGAAAAAAACCAACTTACAAAACATGAGCTAATTTTTGTTAATTGCATATAGAGATATGTAATGTATGTTTAAGTGAATAAAAAAACCAAAAGGCATTTTAAAAGTCTTAACCAAAATATGTGTATATTTGAGAAAAATGCCAAAGTTTAATGTTAGATATAAAGAGTCATTTATTCATTGATTGAACAAATATTGCGTGCTTGCTTTGTTACAGTTATTTTTCTGGGTACTGGAAATATGGCAAAGAGAAAGCAGACAGAGCCAAGACTCAGGAAGCAGTATGGGTGTGGCCATCCAGGTTCTTGTCCTCTCCAACTCATAAGGATATTGAGACCTTTTTTTTAGCTCTTTGAGTCAGAGAATGGGCAGTGGAGGAAATGGGGAGGACTTAAGCAATGGTAAGTAAAAAAGAGTGACTGCAATATGAAATAAGCCAGATAGCTCAGAAAACACACATCAGTGTCTGTAATAAGGTGCTAAATGATAAGGAAGGAGCCCAGATCAGCACTGGAGAGACATTGTTACTAAATCAATGATGCTGGCCCAGCAGAGCAGCCAGGAGCAACAACACACTATTATTACCTCACATTGCAGACATAATTTAAAAAATTCAAAAAGCAGATGGAAAAACATTTGTAACAAAATTAAAGGGAGGCAGTTTTAAATATTCTTTCAAAAATATGCAGATGAGATTTTTGTGGAAAATGTGATTTTGTGGAAAAATTCTCATCAAAACAAGAAATAACTTTTATGGGAATATGCAGTGCTCTGCAATGTGCAATAAAATAAGCACACTCTTGCATTGCTGATGGAAGGATAATATGTGTAGCTTTAAAACCTTGTCAGCAAGTTTTAAGAGGCCTAAGAACATTTTGTACTTTTTAACGTAATAACTCAACTCCTAAGAATTTACTCTAAGATAACTGTAGAAATGAAAAATGTGCATTTTGGTGTTATTTATAATGGCAAAAACTTCATTGGACACAGTCTTCGATCAAAAGGTAGTGGCTGTAATATGTAGTATGGTTATATTGAAATGTAATATGGCCCTAAAATTCTATTAAAAGCAATTTTCAATAACTGGTGTGCTGATTATTTTCCACGTGCTCCTCACCCTGCCAGATGTGTTCTCTTCCATGCCCTTCTCTAGTGTGTCCTCTGAAAGGTTGACCAGTTCAGTTCCCACTGAGCTCCAGAGAAACACGGTCTTTCTTTTGCCCCGTGAGCCTTGCAGTGTCCTGTCATTGCTAGCCCCCCAGTGCCCTGTTCATTCTTTAATCCTAACCACACTTCTGTACGGAGTACCTTCATGAAAGTCTCTTCATTTAAACCTTTTTAGTAAACCGCACATCCAGATTGAGATGCATGTAAATTTCTCATGTCATAAAACTGCATAGTCTGCATGACCTAAATGTGAAAATTTAATATAAAAACACAAGTAAAGAAACAGATGAACATGCGAAGAGAAATTGCTTCTGAGAAGTATGGATAAGAAAGTTCCTTTCATCTTTCATCTGTTCTACTTTCTAAAATTTTACAATGAACATGTAAGTGTTTTATGATAAAGTAACAACTCTAAAAATTAGATGAACAGATTTTAAATATACCCCTTCTTTTTAAAAGTGAATTAAGTTGCCTCTTTTGTGACCTTCAATTGATTTTCAATAGTTCAATGTTCTTTTATAGAAATATTCCTAGTCCTATTGTCCACATCAAAATAAGGTCCTTGCCCAAAATTGTTTTTACTGTTCACTTCTTATGGAGGTCTTTTTATTCCTGAAAGCAGAAGATGTGAGATCCAATTTTGTCCCTGCTTTTGGGGGACAGTATATTGCCACTAAAGACATTTCAACACGCATAATTAAACAAGATTCTCTCTACTCTTCATTTTCTTTGTGTTTAGAAAGCTCAGTTAATCTACTTCTGGCATCTTTTTGTTGTTGTTGTTAGTCACTTTCTTCCCAGGAAGATGGAATGACTTTTCTGACTGAAAACGCAGGAAGAATTACTAGACATCCTCCAACATCCTGTTCTCTTTTGAAGCCAGCCTCCTGCAGTGACTGGAGTAGTCCTCCTTTGCTCTTTCAAGCAGAAGTTATGCAGGAGCCAAGTCAGGTGAGTGTGATGAAAGGAGACTTGCCCCAAGCTCCAGTGCTTTCTGTAAATCAGTGAAGCCTTCCTAATTCTGGGATCCAGCTAGCACAATTGGCTACCGGACCTAAAGACACTATCTGCCTCCTGGCCTCTAGCAGTGATGAAGGTGATATTTTGGCTCACATATTTACTCTTTTGTTTTATTTCTTAAGTCACTTATCAATTAAGTGTTAAAGAGCAATGTTTTGTGTTGGTGACATCATCAGAAACTCCTGCAAGACATGGCTCTTTTACAATCATAGGTATACATGTATAACTTTTATTTAATTATAAAGCATTCTGCTTGGTTGAAGTTTTACTATATGTTTAGATAATTTTGGATGCCGGAGCGCCTGACACCATTGTTAAACAGCCCAGGGTAATCACTTAGAGAAGTGAAACAAAGCACAGTGGCGATCATTTGGCAAGCTGGTAACTCCCACACATCAGGACTCTGAATGCAGGTACTAAGCTGTATATAGGTGCCCCCTTTTCTCTTATCCTTTTAGCCTGAGAGTCCCCAATAGTTTGGCAAAATAAGTATCTGGGACCTATATTATTCTCCTTAAAACTTTTTTTTAATATGACTCAGTAACGCATCTTTTAAGAGTTAGGCTATCCTAATCTAACAGATATTTCTTCTATATATCAAGATAGTAAATTAGAGGCCTTTTTAGTTTCCCATCTCTTAAGTATTAGTCATTCAAATAATTTTGAAATCTTTTATTAGAAATTCTATTAATTCCACTTGAATGAATTTTCATTTCATGAGTCACTGTGCACCCTTATTTTCTTCTTAAATAAAATAATTTTAATATAATAATTTTGTCTGTATTTTATTTTGTCTTTAATTATCATTAATGCTGATTTTAGTATTATATTAATTATGTGATCTATTAATGAAAATCTGCTGAAAGTGGGTGATTAATCAATTTCCTTTGGATTCTATGAAAGCTAATATATTCTGTTAACAGTTTAGCAACAAGCAATCATTTAGCATAGGACATCATTACACCATTTAACAAAGCATGATCATTCTACTTGTCTGGGATGGATGAAATATTGTTCATGAATCCTACAAAAATGTATTGAGTACTTACCATGTGTCAAGTACTGTGCCAGTTACTGGGGATACATTGTCTCTGCCTTAATGAAGCCTAAACAGAAAGACATACAAAAAATATATGTTAATTGAGTAATTATAAAATAATTACATAATTATAAACTATAAAAAATACTATGAATAAAAATGTATAATATGACCAACATTGGTAGGAAAATGTAGGAATATTTGGTAGATACATTAATAATCCCTTTGCTCTACAGTTAAAAAAAAAAGTCCAGCCTCCAAAATTTACCTTTGCCTCTCTAAGTTGAACCACAAGAATTTACAACATTATAATCAACTTTTTTCTTAAAATTCATCCAAAGACAATTATATCAGGAAAACATTTTTTTCAATGTTGTAGGCAGTGTGATCTAGAAATCAGGATACCTAACCTTCATCCCTGATCCTTCCCAAAATCTAATGGGAACCTTAGGAAAGTAATCGTGCTTCTGTAGACCCCAGTTGCTTTGTTTGCAAAATGAAGTTGTAGGGCTGGGTCATCTCAAGGACTACACCAATCTAGTCTCTGATTCTATAACTCAAGAGAAATACTCTGTATTACTACAGAATAAGCTTGTGCCTAGAGAACTCACCTGTTGTACAGAAGCTACAGGAAAATTGATATTAAGTGAAAATACAGAATTAGATCCATCAGTCCTTCATTAAAGTAATATATAACTGTGTAGAACTACTACATGAGGTAAAAACAGCAATTGCTTTTCATTTTGAATATAGCATCTGATTTTCCTGGGATATAGTTTCCAAAAGTTGCACCTCTTCCCTAACAGAAGTTGGTGTGGGATACACTAAAAGCTAAATTAAATTGATCTGTATATAAAAAAAAGTCACCCCAGAAGCCCTTCCTTTTCCCCCAGAATAATGCCACCTACTAGACACACTTGTGGAACTATTTCATTTCCTCAAAACACAAAGATCATTGATAATTCCCTGCTTAATAATGTCTTTCTTCTCCACTAGACACAATATCTCATTTACTGCTGTACTCGGTTTTTGCTATAGTAACATATTCATTCTTCATCATTTCATGTCCACTAGAGCTTGACCTTACTGGATTTAGCTGGGTTTGATTAAGCATAACTCCAGGGTGATTATGCTATAAGCTCAGGTTAAGGTCTAGTAAGTGGTGATTCCTAAGGCATTCTAGAATTGCTTTCTATATGCATCAAGAAAGTAATTACTTTCTTTTGTGAAGTCTATTTAAATCTTATGGTATGATGGTTGGAAATAGTTTTGGAAGGCATATATACCCTGCTGAGATTATATGGACATCATGTATATGGTCTTAGAGGTCAGTAAATTTCAACTCACTCTTTAAGGATGATTATTATTATCTCAAAAATTAATATTCGCTATCTCATGGAGGTATCTGACTTTGATGTATTAACCTTTACTTTTCATTAAAAAGTACTTCCCATGTACCTATTAGACCCAAACCTCTGTTTGCTATACAAAGAAATATAAGAAACAGCATCTCCTATCCAGGGTTTGGTATCTGGTTAAGCAAATATGCTATGTTGCAAAATAGCTACAGCAATATCTGTGAATACCAAATGAGTAAAACATAAAACTATAGGCATTCATATAAGGCTGATAACTTCTTACAAGAATCATTAGGAAAAACTGGTGGAAGAAGTAGAATTTAATTTAACCTTAGAAAATGAGTAGGACTTTCATAAATGAATTAGAGATAAAAGATATTTCAGGGAGAATATAATAAATAAAAAAGTAAAAGGTCTACTCTAGCAACATCAAGAAAGCCAGAGTAAAAGCTATGTGTAGGAAATAAGTAGAAACAAGGCTGGAAAAATAGGGAAAGAACAGACTGTGGATAAAGACATACAATGATGAATGAAGGAATGTTGATTTAATTTTATAAGCATGTTAAAGGCATTGAAGTTTTCTGCCAGGGAATGTATCACATTGAAAGTGTATTTTCAGGACTACTAATTTCAAAGTAACATAATGGATTGGTCGCATCTGCTGTCGCTTTTCAGTACAGCCTGAACATAGACGGGCCATGCGCCTGAGCGCTAGGACTAGAAGCAGGAGGAGCAAGACAATGGTGGCTCACTTCAGGAGCGTAGGGGAGTGTTGCAGGGTCCACACTGAAACTGCATTCATGAATTCCTATTACGTGAAGGATAACTTACATATCTTTGACAGCTAGACATTTAATCTTCATCAAAAAAAGCATATTCTAAATCGTATTCAGATTATGCAGTTTTGAGTGTTTCCATCCTTAGTCTAGCAATGTATTTCTGTAGTAAGATTTCCAACATGAAAAAACAGACATGCTGATAAACTTACCTCACTGATAAAGGAGTGTGGGGGTGGGAAAAAGAGAAAGAGAGCAGAGAGAGAGAAAGAAAACTTAAAGGTGTAGAGGTTAAACTGAAATCATTAATAAAGATATAATAAAAGCATAATTTACAAATATGAAGAAAGTATATCTGAGATAGCTTTCCTTCTCAAAAAATATACTTCTAAAAATATTTCCATTGTTTATGGATTAGGCTATCACCATGTAGAATATTACCAAGGGATGAGTTTTTTTTATCCATGAGTGTGTTCATTTGTTGTATGATTCATAACTTCAATATACAGAGGCCTGTCTTCCATGTCACCGAGGGGAGATTTTAAATCAGCACTGTGCCTTTGTTCCTTGAAAACTGTCAGCAGATACTGAAGAAAATAATACATGCTCTGCTCGATTTTAGGTTCCAGCATACCAAAAATAAGATTTCTTCTTGTTCGTAAACTGAAATTTTTCAATGTGGGAGATATGACAGCATAAGAGTTCAGTGGCAAGAGAAAATATTGATTATTAATTGATTGCAGGAATACCAAAAAAAAAAAAAAAAAGCAAAGTATAACCATGGCAGTAGGTTTCAAATATGTGGGCATCTACCAGATATCAGCTAAAAGAATAGTACATCTGTGGTCACCACCAACATAACTCTATGTCTTTCTGAGTTAAAACTCCTACTTGCCTACCCATTCCCTACACCTACCATATCACAAAAACACCTCTTACTTGTAATCATTACTACTGTTTGGAGTTGTTCTGTCAAGTTTCTTAGTCTTATAATTCTTTTCCACTTTGACCTCTCATGTGGTTTTTTTACAAATGCATTAGGTGTTAATATTAAAAGTGGGTGGAGATATGGTGTGTATTTAAGAGGGATTGTGTATGGGAGAAATTAGGAAATGTACCAACTTCAAGATAAAAATGTTGCTTTCTTGCCTCTCAACCCCAGTCTCAACGCCCATCAGCAGCACCATTATTGCTCCACGAATAGGTGTCAACAGCAAAAACATACTGAGTATGAACTGGTAAATAAAGAAGGAAAACCTAATAAACTCTGCCTTATTGAAACTGCCATCTGCTAAGAAAGCCATGTGAGTCAGAATCTCCTGTGGAACTTATTAAAAAATACAGATATTTCCGAGTCTAGCCCCAACAGAAATTCTGATTAAGTAGCCCCATTGTAAAGGCCAGAAATCTAAATTTTTCACATGCCTCCCAGGTGATCCTGATGCCTGGCCCACACATTGAAGTCATCATTCCAGAAATTAGAGGAATAAATACCTCTGTCCTAATTTAACTGAGGAATTTATAGCAGAATTGATAGTGATGAAGACTCAGGAACCAAAGGCCAGGTCATCATAAATCTCACAGCAACTGAGAGAAAAGCACAAGGCCAAAGTTAGACTTTGTCCTTAAACACTAGGTCATCAGACTTCCTAAAGAGAGAGAGCAAAAATAGAGTGGATTAAAGGAGATAAAAAATATCACAGTTCCTTTATGTTGCTGCCACGTACACTAAGAGACATTAGGTCTCACTCATTCCCTTTTCCAGTACACAACAGCCTGCTTCTCCAGTTCATTTACTATTTTACCATCTTTCTCAAGCCCAATTCCTTGGTCACCCTTTTCTCCATGTCTACCAGCCTCTACTAGCCTCACTGTCTCCCCTCAGCTTGCAGCCCCCGAGTCCTTCCTTTCACCAAGCCTGCTGTCAACACCTCAGGTGCATTTCACTGTTGCCCCGCACCACTTGTTTTACTAAACCCATAAGCTAAGATGAACCCAACCCTGGTGTTCACCTCTCTGCTTCCACAGAACAAAGCCGTACAGTCATATCTACCGAACCTGCCAGAATATACGAGGTCCTTCTTCTCGGCTGGGTTTTTAACCCCATAGCAATTCCTTTATATACTTCAAGTCAATTCATTTTTTATTTTCTCATAGTAGCGCTTCTAAATCTTCATCAGGTTATGTGAAGGTCCTGATTAATTTTCCCAACACAAAAAGTAGAATCCATCACATATGAGCTACTTTACCTTTGCATCTCCCTACACATAAATGCCCACTGCACACCACCCAGGTCCCGATATCTGTGTCCACTGCTGTGCTCCCTGATATCCCCCCAAAATAAGTGCTTTTATACAGAGTTAATCGTGGGTCCTATCTTCTCCAAAGCTGTCCCACTAATTTTACTTTTCCTCATCCTTATACACCCCTCTTTCTTCATTGTTCCTTCCCCTCAATATTTTCATGACTATTCCATATTTAAAGAAAAAAAAAAATGCTGGTCAAATTTGCATCCTCCCCTAGAACAACCCTTCTTTATTCCCTTACTTTTTGTCAGAAACTTATAAAATGAGGATTTAAGCTCTTAATTTTTAACATCTTCCATTCATTGTTTAACTCTCTAAATTCTGCCCTAGGACACCATCTTCTTAATCAAGGCAATTTTTGCTAAGGTCAGCAATGACCTCATTTCCCAGTCAGGGAGCGTTTCTTATTACCTCTCCTACTTTAACTCTGTGCCATTGGTATCAGCAGCCCTTGCTGTGCTCTCCTGCTTTGGGCTCTGTGGAAGCAGTCTCTTTGGATTTCCTTTCATTTGGCTGCCTCTTTCCTAGAGTTGTGGGCATGGGCTTTAGAGTCAGACTATTCCCAGAACTTACTATGTGACCTCTCTGATCCTAGTTCTCTCCTCACATAAAAGGGAGGTGATAATAATATATACTTCATAAGGTGGTTGTGAGGATTAAATAACAAAATATGTTAGAAATGGTTAACAAAAGAGTGTCTGGCAAATGGTAAGTTGGTGCAGTAACTGGTGGACAGTGTGGTATTATTGATCCATGTTTTGTGTAGTTGTTATTGTTGTTTCTATTATTGTTATTATTATCTTAACTAGTTCTTATCTCAAAATTTTTCCAAATAAAATTTTTTGCGTGTTTGTTAAAATATAGATTGCTGGGCTCTGGTCGGTGTGGCTCAATTTGTTGGGCATCATTCCATGCACTGAAAGGTTGCAGGTTAAATTCCCATCAGGACACATACCTAGGTTTTGGGTTCGATACCCTGTTGGGGAATGTATAGGAAGCAACCAACCGATGTTTCTCTCTCACATTGATGTTTCTCTTTCTCTCTCTCTAAAATCAATAAAAACATATCCTCTGGTGATGATAAAATAAAAAAGAACAAATACAAGTAAATTACTTCTTTCTTAGCTTTATTTTTCATATCTATAAAAATAGCTTGTACCATCAACTACATAGGTTCCTTGAGAAGATAAAATTAGATGGTATAAATAAAGGGTCTAGCACATTGCTGTTTATATTATAGGCCATTCAACACATATTTCACAAGGTGGTTGTGAAGTGGTTATTTTCAACTTTAGTCAAAAGGTGGAAACAATATGAAGGTAGTATAGAGAGCAAATCCTATCCCCCCCTGTGTACCTACCCCAAGATGTATCTGTGTAAGTCTTCTCCAAAGATATAGCTTTAGTTGCCCTAGTTACTGAGAATTCCAGTAAGTATGACAGTAAATTAAAGGCAATAGACCAAGAAAAAACTGTAAGTATGACAGTAACTTAGAACCAATAGACCAGGAAAAATGGAATGAAGTTAGAGTGCCATGTATTATGAAATAAATCTAAAGTGAACTAGGCCATTTTGGCAGGTAGGTCCCATCTAAAATGAATATTGTTCATGTGTTGAAAAATCTCCAGTGTGATCAGCATTATGCTTGCTGATATGAGAAACCTGAAACGAGTTTCAGATTTGGCCTCTGTCCCCAAGGATCTAATAATTGAGTTAAAAGACACGAAAAATTTAGATACAAATTTAAACCATATTTTTCTATTGAATTAAAATATAATCAGCACATATCATGTGCAAAGCCATACTATTTGCTAGAGGAGATTCAATTGCTTAAATATCTTACAAACAAGCTGTGATGCCAGAGGACTGTGGTGAGGACTACGCCAACTGTAGTGGCCACTCAGGGCCAAGGAGGTTCACTCTAGATCCAGACAATCCGAAAAAGATCGTGGGGCAGAAGGAGCATGAGACATTTACTTTATTCAGCTGATGGCCAGGATGACATACAGAGAAACAAACCATCATCCTGGTGGTGGCCAGCCGGGCACACATGGGGGGCACACTACACCCCACGGGACAGACCGCAAACCCCGCAAACCTGTTCCTCTGAAAGTCCTGGGCCAGTCTTCTAGGAGCCAGGATAATAGTGGCTCTCAGCCAACATGGGTCAGACATCAGTCAGCTAACAGGGCATCTGTTATGACTGTGCTATATCATGTTTACATAACTGCGATCTTCTGCTGTGAGAAGGTGGCGAGAAAGCCTAAGTATTTTCACTTTCCCTATGCAAGCAGTCAAAAATGATAGCCGTATAGATAATATAAAGTTAACCCAAGGAGGAAGGAAAAAGAAATGTCAGAGAATGGGTTAATATGGAAATAACCCCTCTCAGGTTTCCACACAGCATTTTTAAATTCTCTGCCTGTTTCATTGTTCTGGGGGTTTTGTATGATTAAATTGTGTGATTAAGTGCTAAATTAAATGCATTCATTTCTCTTTTCATCAGTGAAAGAGAAGAAACATTGCAGAAGTCATCACGGGGTGCTCCACTGAGATTTTGAGAACCGAGACGGGACCTGAGGTAAGGCTTAAATAGCTGAAAATCAGACATGATTGCACTCAGGCAAAGAAAACATCAGCGAAGGGACAGGGGTAAGACTAAATAGGGCATGTCAATGGAATAATGAGAAGGCCAGTGTGGCTTCGGCAGCTTCCAAAAGTCCCGTTAGATAGAGGGAATGTGATTAGACATGGAGAGACTGGCAGGAATGTGGATTTGAGGCTGTGGAAATAGGATGGTCTTTGTGTTTTTGTTTTTTAATAATGACCAAACAATGGATAATACTATTTTGTTAGTCATACTCATTCAGTCAACAACTAGCCACTGGTAGCTAACATGGTTTAAGAAAAGTGCTAGGCATTGTAGGAAATAACATTGAATAAGGCAAGTATTCTGCTCTCAATGCCATTTAAAAATTAGGGTATAAGGACAAAAATAAACATAATCACAGCAGACTATAAATGCCACAAGATAGACATATGACAGTGCTATGAGAGGAAGTAGGTAGCTTATGAATGGTGGCAACTAACAATATTTGGATGAGACCTTGAAAAATAGATGTTATATAGGTAAAGATAAGAAGGGAAGTCTTCTGGGAGGAAAACAGTATGATTAGAGGCAGTTCATTTCAACAAGCATTTCATGTTCCCTATATGCCAGGCCCGGGATTGAATCTGGGCTATAGACTAATCACAGCCTCTGCTTTTAATTGCTTAACATGGGTGAGCAGAGCACTTGTTCTCAGGAACGTTTGGGAGTTCCCATTCAGCCAGTACATTTATATGTGAGGAAGTTATAGAATAGAGCTTGAAGATAAATTCAACCAATATATTAATGAGCACCTTGAATGCCAGGCTAGTTTATACTTAATTCTACTGGGCATGTGGTTCATTAAAATCAGTTGGTGCAGTTTTTAGCAGGGGAGGGAAATTGTGAGAATTGTGTTTGGGGCAGTCTAACCTGGGAGAAATGGATAGAATAGATTTTTAAAGGAGAGACTTTAAAACTAGGAGCCTATTTATACACTAATAAAACATGGAGTGATAACAGCCTGAGATAGCTAGTGACAGCAGATTGACAGTAAAAGTTCACACATATATCAAAAACATGTTACTGCTCTAGTCATTTGCTAAGGGCTTATGTGAATCACCTCACTCAATCCTCATACTTTCCCCGTGTTATGGGCACTGCTATTATTCCCTATTGACAGGTGAGTAAACTGAGCACAAAGACATTAAGGAGCAGGCCCACGTTCCACAGCTATCAAGTGATGAAGGTAGATAAAGCAGAGGCAGTCTCCAGAAACTGCTTTTTGCCACTAGCTATAGAGATAAAAACAGGTATGAACTTTGAACTTGCACATCTCAGTAAAAAATAGCTCAATTAACATGTACAAGTATGCTTAAATACTGTTTTTCACTTATAAACTTTACCAGCTAAAACTTTACCATCCCTTTCCTAAATCAGACTCACAGAAAGGTTTAGTGGTTTCCAAATTCTGTAATAGAATTTTAAGGCAGAATAGATTTCCTCCTACCTCACAACTGCACAGAAGACAGACTAGAGAGCAATACTGAGGGAGCTGTTCAAAGTCAGAAAGCTAGCTAGAAATCAAACTCGGATTAACATCCACTCCTTTTGTTTTCTGACCTACTACAGTACAGTACCCTGATTTTATCATACAGAAAATGATATAACTTTTCTATTATATTTTTCCTAGCAAATATCTTCAACTGAATCATAAAGGGAGAGTAGTTTTTACTAGCAAATTCCAGAAATACATGTGATTGGTTGCATACCTACTCACTTCAAAATCACAACAGTAAGTGTATTAACAATTGAGCCCATTTTTCATGTTAACAGTTTTAACAAATGAATTTATCTGCAACAGTGGATTTTAAGGCAATGATGTTGAGTAGGTCCACTTCCATATTACAACACATTCTTAGTGAGCAAATAAATCAATATGCTACTTGTTATCTCACAGTGATATAAATACAGTATCCAGGATTGGGGGGGGGAGGTAAGAGGGAACCACCAGAAGGTGTCCAAGTTTGAAATGCATTGCTGTCTCTTGTATACATCTTTCTAGAACTTCAATCCGTTTTTTTGGCTCATTACCAGCATCAGAATCAAGCACTGATAGTAAAAGCACAGCCAGACCAATTTGCTGTCATTTATTTTATGAGTCATCACTGGCCTCATAAAAAACAAAAGGAAGCATATCCTTTTCATGTCTTTTTAAATTGACTGCCACTCAATTAAATATCTTTATAACATTAAGCATGTAAGAGAATATAGGGCCAAAATACCTTGGAGAACTCTGAGGGTTCAGGGCTAATGAGATGGAATAAATTTTAAAGAACAGGGAAAAGCAAATAAAAATTTAGAAGCTGAAAGAAGAAAGAAAATGAGAGAAGCTGATAGGAAGGAACATATGAAATGCAGCTGTGATGCTCATTTGCTCTTCTTTAAATGTAGATTACTTCTGATTTGAAATCAAGGTCTTGCTATTTTCCTGTGGGAATATAGTCATATATTCTCTAAAGAGTCTGTTCCCCAAAAAAGAGAAAATTAGAAAAGGTAATGTAGCTTTACTGTGAGGAATTAAAAATAGTACTGAAAAACCTAAAGGCATTTCAATGTAAGTTGTCTGCAATAGAGAACAGCTTTAAAACCCTCCAAGTTTCCTAGCCTGATGTAGTCACAAAGAAAGCCAGAGACTTGGTTGTCTGGCAACCGTGCTCTTCACAGGCAGCTGGAGTAAAAGAAATCCGCTGGTGCCAAGTGGCCTTTTACCTGCTTCGTTAAAGGAAAATCAGCAAGAGTCACCTTGCCAATAGACATAAGAAAAGATGCTTAGCATCAATAATCATCATAGAAATGCAAATTAAAACCACAATGAGCTAACACTTCACACCTTTCAGAATGGCTACCAACAATAAATCAACAAACAACATGTGCTGGAGGGTGTGGAGAAAGGGGAGCCTCCCGCACTGCTGGTGGGAACGCAGACGGGTGCAGCCACTGTGGAAACAGTATGGAGGTTCCTCAAAAAATTAAAAATGGAGCTGCCTTATGACCCAGAGATTCCACTCCTGGGAATTTATCCAAAAAAACCAAAACACTAATTCAAAAGAATATATGCACCCCTGTGTTCATTGCAGAATTATTTAAAATAGCCAAGATTTGGAAGCAGCCCAACTGCCCATCAGTAGATGAGTGGATACAAAAGCTGTGCTACATTTACGCAGTGGACTACTACTTGGCTATTAAAAAGAAAGAAATCTTACCTTTTGCAACAGCAGGGATGGCCCCGGAGGGTATTATGCTAAGTGAAATGAGCCAGTGAGAGAAAGGCAAATACCATATATGATCTCACTTATACGTGGGATCTAATGAACAAAATGAACTAACAAACAAAACAGAAACATACCCATAGAGACAGAGAACAGAGAGACAGCTGTCAGAGGGGAGGGGCTGGGGGCTGGGTGAAAAAGGTGAAGGGGTTAAACAAAGAAAAAACACTTATAAACACAGACAACACTATGGTGATGGCCAGGGGGGAAGGGGGGGCAGAGGAGGGGAAGGGGGGTAACGGTGACAGAAGGGGGCTTGACTTGGGGCGGTGAACACAACACAATACACAGATGACTATTAAAAAAGAAATTTTCTCAAAAAAAATTAAAATTGAAAAGGAAGGAAGGAAGGAAGGAAGGAAGGAAGGAAGGAAGGAAGGAAGGAAGGAAGGAAGGAAGGAAGGAAGGAAGGAAGGAAGGGAGGGAGGGAGGGAGGGAGGGAGGGAGGGAGGGAGGGAGGAAGGAAGGAAGGAAGGAAGGAAGGAAGGAAGGAAGGAAGAGAGAGAGAGAGAGAGAGAGAGAGAGAGAGAGAGAGAGAGAGAGAGAAAGAGAGAAAGAAAGAGAGAAAGAAAGAGAAAGAAAGAAGGAAAGGAGTTACCTTGCAAAGGTCAAAGCATCTGTTGAAAAACAGGGGCTGAGACACTCTCCGGCTTCCCTCTGGGGAGTCGCTGGAGGGGTGTTTCTAGTGCCTCGGTAATTAGAGGCACTTTTTCTCTCCCCTTCCCCTCCTCTGGGTACAACTCTGAATATAACAGGCTGCAAGCTTGGTGTTCCGACGTCACATACAAGGGAAAGGAACTCACCTGAAACGTTTTGCTGTGAATTGATAAATTCTGAAAATCAGGGAAAATGCTAGTAAGTCTTTCAGTGATGACCTTCCATTAGCATCTCCCCATTTCTTCACTGGGTTTGCTTTCTGATAACACTGGGACTAATAAAGTGTACTCATGATAAAAGAAGACTTACAAATAACTATTCAAATATTCTGCTTTTACGTAAGAGCCTGGTGGTTGAATTTATTTTAGAAAATTTCCTTGGCTGGCTATTCTGGTGGAAATGTGAAAAGTGCCTAGAGGTGATTTAGTATGAAGAATGGTAAGTTCTTTCCAGAAGAATTCATTCAGGGCATCCCTGAAATGGAAAGCATTCGAATACATTTTCTTTTCTGTGAAATTTTTAACCTTTGCTAGAAAATACATTTTTTTTAATGGAAGCCTAATGAGTCATTCCCAATTAGTCCAGCTTTCTATGGTCAAGCAGTAAATTGTGAGTGGAAATTGAGCAACTAGCCAGAAACAAATCCCTGAAGAAAACACTCAGAGCAGTGGATTCTGGTCCTCGCGCCTGTCGCTCAACACAGCATTGGAATTCAACCGGAGTCGCATAGGCTCACATAACTAGCACGCTTAGCTGCTTTCACTGGGATTTTTCCTTCAGGTGAAATTCTGAATATAAAACACTACACACACACACACAGACACACACATATATATATAACTATATACATATATATATATATATATAGTTATATATATAGTTAAAGTTTTATGGTTATTCAAATTATACATATTTATTTTAATTGTATTCACTACCAGTAAGTATAGTTACTTGTTATACCTTTTATAGGGCTGTTCACTCTTATTCCTTTATTTTCCTGTACTTTACTAAAATATGCTCTTTATGTTCAAAATGATCCACCTCTCCGCTCCACCCGCGGAGCTGAGGTGGAAACTGTTTTCACTCTCAGGCCTGCTCCTGGGCAGCCTCCTCTGGTTGTCAGCAGCTGTAGCATCATTCAGAAGGCTCTGGTCAATGAAGGTGAAGAGATGTCAAGCAGCTAAAAAGAAACAGAGAATAAATAGCTTCTAAGCATTCCTAACACCTCTCCCAGAGGTGAAATCAATTACTAAGGACCTGGGTGGAAGCAGAGAGGAGGAGTGTGATGCTGCTGCACACCGAAGATAGATCTGACCTGAGGCTTACGGCTTTCACCTTCTCAGGAACATTCGCTGACATCGTTATTCACCAAACATTATCTGAAAAGTGAAAGTCCCCAGAAAAATGTATATGTCACAAAATAAGGTGTATTTGATCAACCAGTGAATCTTAAGTAATTAAATGCTTAAACATAGTATTTTTCTCTTCCAGGAGAGCTAGAGTGTTTCTAGAATAATCTGTTATTAAATAGCTTTTTAAAAATAGTCTTCATTTAAAAAGTTAAAATGGAAGAAGATTTTTTTCCTTTATTTTAAAAAACTGGCACTATAATTTCTTTGGGAAAAAGCAATTTATGACCCCGAGGCCATAGGAACACACAAGTTTTTAACCTTGACTACATGCTAGAATTACCTGAGGAAACTTTTTATTTCCTAGTTGAAACCCCTCACCATCAAGGCTCTGACCTTGATTTCACATCTGAGTCAATTTTGTATGATATGGCATCAATGCATGCACATGAACTTCTAAGTTAATTTAGGTTTAAAATTTTTTAAACTGTCTTATTCTCTGGAATACAGATGTTTGTACACTAGTTACAATATTGTAGGAAAAATGAACAGTGTTTAAGATTATTTATGCTTAATTGCTTTTCCCAATACCTGTGTCTCTTTCTACATGTGCTCATGTAGCCTTCCATTCCAAAGATATATATTTTTATATTAATTTCCTAAAAAAGTTAAAGAGATCATTAACGTTAACAAAAATATTCTAAGTTATTTTGACGTGCAAGTGGTAAGGTAAATGCTAGCTCTTACTGTTAACATCTAGCCAGGTTACACTTTGGAAACAGAGGGCCATTGCAGCTATACTTGCAACTGTACAAATTCAAGTATATACAAGTTGCTTCCTAGAAAAAATGTATATCAGCTAAGCTATTTTTGCCAGTGCTGAGCATGGAAAGTACAAGATAAGCCTGGAACCTCTTGTTGTGACAAAAAATAAAGAAAGAAAGAATAAGGGGACATGTCAAAAAACATGAGTCAGTCCAAAAAAAGTCCATTGGCTAAGTCTAGGACAATTGACCACCAAAATAATATTGATAGTAATGATTATAAACCGGTGAATAAAATAAAAATCCATAACTCCATACTGACATAAGTACATAGATGAATAAATAAATAAATGAGGGAAAAAGAAAATGTACTTTTGTAAGGTAGAATGCAGACTAGTAAGTGAAGAAAGAATGATGGAGGTAGAAAACCGTGAGTGGGCATCAAATCTAGCAGATACAAGTGTGATGAATAGGGTAGTTTACATAGTCTCAAAGTATCTCTTTCCAAGTTACGTATTAATTATGAAGAGAAAATAGTGACATTACCATGGAGAAACCTGGTAGACACCACTTTGCCCAAGTGATTGAAACTAACGTCACTAATATTAGAGTAGTCTGAATCATGTGCCACAATATGATTTACTGACAAGACTAAAATATCACTTACCACTTCAGTGAAATTCCAGACAAAAATGCATAATTTGAAACTAATAATGATGAAACATCAGATAAACTCACATTGAGAGAGTCTACAAAATTACTGACCTGTACTCTTCAAAAAGTTAAAAACAAAAACACTAAGTATGGCAGAGGATCTGTCCCAAATTAAAGGATACCAAAGAGACATGAAAAATAAAAGCAATTCATTTTCCTTGTTTGGATCTTGAATAGGGAAAAAATAAGGAAATCTCATTTTGATAACTATCTTGTCAATAGGTAGGAGAAGGAACATATTCTTAGAAAATGCACAATGAAGCATTTAGAAGTAAAATTTCATAATCTCCCCAATTTACTTTCAAAAGATTCCAGAAAAAAATAATATGCAGGTATATAGACAGGAAGAAAATTGGACAAAATGTAAGTAATTGAATCTGGGAATAGGTTACCTGGATATTCCTAGCTCTATGTATAATTCCTGAAACATTTTGGTAAGTTGGAAAATGTATCACAATAAAAAGTTACAAATAAATAAGAAACAGTCAGACCCTCCCCCCCCCCAAAAAAAAATTAAAAATAAAGGCTGTACACAGGAGATTAGTAAGTCAAAAAGAATAGTACAAAACCCCAGTGACTAGCTTCGGGGCCATTGGAGGGTAGTTTTTAAACACGGGATGGAAGAATGTTCCTCTTTCACCCTACCAGGAAAAGCCCCTGAAAGTAATGCAGGCCTTCATCTCAAGTCCGGTCCTATCATGTTTAATGGCAAGAATAGGAAGGAGTGAGGAAGCAAGAATCAGGCTGATTATTCTTTTGCCTTAGGGGAAAAATGTTTTATTGTTGGTGGAAGATTTTTGATGCATTTTTTATGAATGATAAAGAAACTTTTTCTAAGGTAGCTTGATATTTGTAAGCCTACAGCTATTCTGAAGACTTGAAATACAGCAGCTTGAGCACTGCCTATCATTAACTGTGTGAGGTTTAAGCATTCTGTTTAGTGAGATCAAAATTCTTTTTGTTTGAGAAGAAAAAGAACTGGCTTTACTAGGAGTAAGATCCCAGGACATTTGCATCATTTCCTTGATGAAATATTTCTTCTTATATTTATTGATATCTTGTGTCCTTTATGCAATAAGTTACAGCCTAGTTTTTCACCCACTAATGAATCCTGATTAGAATTCAACCTTTAAATGTAACCTTTATGACAAAGTCGCATAGGAAAGGATATGTATCTTTTAGATATGCCCTCAGTAACTTTGAAAAAAATTCCTAATGATAAATTATCCACTCCTTTCCAAATTTGTAATGTTTACTAGAAGTTATATTTTCTGTCATTTACTAGATATAAAATGCTTAATACGTAAATTTATCATAGGAAGACATGCACATAGTCTTACCATTAGCACAAGCTAGTACCTGGTAGCATCAAAAACACTCTCACTCATGTCTATTTTCTTATTGTTGATTAAAAATTTTTGAAATAAAGCAATTAATTCTCATTGGAATAAAATTGTGTTTGTTTTGGATATCTTATAATTATATTATCCTTTATTATCTCTCTGATCCTCAGTTTCCTCATGTGTAAAATGGAAATTAAGAATGTTGAATAAAATCATATATAAAGTGCTTAGTACAATGCCTGGTATATAATAAGTGATCAATAAATGGTATCCATATATACAGATTATTGTCATTTAGACAATATCAAGTTAAGAATACCATGCAGAACACATGTTTATCACCTCTGAGATCAAGAAACAAGTGATATCAAGAAAATTTTAGCAGATAGAGCAGCAAAAACATAGTCATAGATAGACCCCCAGGCTAGTGGGATGCACAGGGGGATGTTGATTAAAAGGAAAAAAAAGAGCTGATTTTTATTACTAGCCCTTTCATTGCCCAGAAGAGCACAGAATTTTGAAGCATTTGATACAGAGGAGAGTAGAAAATTGCAGAGAAGAAAACAGTGTGTGTGGTGGGTGGTGTGGGTGGAGGAGGGAGAAAGAAAGTAGGTTGAAAGTCTATGTTTAGCACCTCAATTTTCTTCCTCCCCTTCCATACACTGAATACAAGTAATCAGGTAACCCAAACCCAGGAGCCAAAAACAGGAGGTTTAAATACTGGTAACATTGAATAGATAAAAATGAAATAATAGGAACATGAGGCACAAAATTGAAAATACGAGTAATTATTCACCCAATGTTTACATAATAGACTGATCCCAAGACCTGCTCCATCCTGTGTAGATTACTGGAAACCCATGGTCAGGCCCAGTAGAAGATGAGAGAATATTTTTCTGTAGAAATTAAAAAATTCCAGAGATAGACCTTTTTGCATTGATGTTTGGAGACCTGTGTGACTGGCCATCATTAAAACGAATTTCACAAGAGTGAAAAGCATTCATTGTAAGCACTAAAGTTCACAGAACTTCCAATCAAAATTTGAGGACCTTGTTAAATAAGAATGGTCACCAAGGATCATGAAACATATGCAGAAAGACTCCAGAATATAAGACAGAGGCAAGTAACCAAACCAAGAAAAG
This sequence comes from Miniopterus schreibersii, assembly GCF_964146895.1. Classification (NCBI taxonomy): domain Eukaryota; kingdom Metazoa; phylum Chordata; class Mammalia; order Chiroptera; family Miniopteridae; genus Miniopterus; species Miniopterus schreibersii. The sequence continues at coordinate 46,942,946 of NC_138107.1, forward strand.
AAATTCATAGCAAAGGTAATGCAGGAAATGCAGAAACATTGCAAAATTAAAACCAAAATGCAAATTAATATATCAGAGCGATAGAAGTTTTTGCAGATGGATGATATTTAGAAGAACTCTTAGTTAAAATAACATAGTTGAAACAAAAACTTCAACAGGAACTTGGAAGTCAATAAATTGTCAAGAAGATGGCAAGTGTGAGAGAAAAAGCTAAGAACTAAGAACATCAAATCAAGAGCTCAAATAACCAATTAATATGAGTTTCATAAGAAGAACAGAAGAAAAGTCATGGCGCTAAAAATATTTTATGAAGAGACTTTTCTAAAACCAAAGAGTACTCATTTTTCAGATCAAAATGACTCAACAAAATACCAGCAAAATTATTTTTTAATATCTAAAGAAAGCATATTATCATGACTTTTCAGAATACCATGATAAAGAGATAATTCTAAAAAATTAATAATAATGATGATGATGATAAGAGGTGATATCCAAAAAGGAGAATCAGAATTACATCAATCTTTTCAACAACAGCACCTGATTATTCAGAGAGTAAATCATTTTCAACAGAATTTTTTTATTCAAGGATAAGAGTAGAATGAAGAATTTTTCAGACATGTAAAGATTCACAAAATTTTCCTTCCTCTCTCAGGCAGCTGTTGGAAAGGAGTGCAGAATAGAAAAAAAAAAAATCCACACAGGCATTAGTGCCAGAGTTTGAAAAATACACTGTTCTTTAAAATAATTTACATAATAGCTCATTTATGGTATTAAGAAAGAGGGACTACCTATAAATGATGAGTCAAAACAAAATTTTAAGCATATTATTTAAAATTACAAGATAACCAATATATAGAAAGTAAAGAGTGATAAAATAATATTGAATGGAAAATAAAAGGAGGATGGTATAAGTAAGATAATTTTTTACTATAAAAAGTTCATAGATGTTTGAAATGGATGCAGAGGTTGCAAGATTTATACAATATCTGCAAATCAATAAATGTATATAAGTGTGTGTGTTTGTGTGTGTGTGTGTGTGTGTGTGTGTGTATATATATATATATATATATATATATATTTTTTTTTACTGGGCCTTATCCCAAACCTAGCAAATTAGGATCTTTGCAATAGAGTCCAGTGATACATATTTTTAGGAGTATCTCAGGTGACTCTTCTGCACATTGAAATTGGAGATCTATTGTCTTATCTCCTACCATCAGCAGGGACTTTTTGGATAAAAACCACATGATCATATCAATAGATGCAGAAAAAGCTTTTGATAAAGTCCAGCACTGATTTATAATAAAAACTCTCAGTAAAGTGAGAATAGAAGGAACATACTCTAAAGTAATAAAGGCCTTATATGACAAACCTATAGCCAACATCATACTCAGTGGTCAAAAAACTGAGTTATTATTTGCAGATGACATGATATTGTATACAGAGGACACTAAAGATTCCACCAAAAACACTACTAGAATTGATAAATTAAGTCAGTAAAGTAGGAAGATACAAAACAAATATTCAGAAATCAGTTGCATTTCTATACAACAATAAACTATCAAAAAGAAAAACTAAGAAAAAAATCCCAATTACAATTGCTTCAAAAAAACAAAACAAACAAACAAAAAAAACACCTGGCAATAAATTTAAACAAGGATGTAAAAGACTAGAACTCAGAAAATTATAAAACACTAAAGAAAGAAACTGAAGGAGATACAAATAAGTGAAAGCATATACCCTGTTCATGAATAGGAAGAATTAACATCATTAAAATGTCAAAGCAATATATAGATTCAGCATAATTTTATTAAGATACCAATGGCATATTTCACAGAGCTAGAAAAAATATTTCAAAATGTATATGGAACCACAACAGATCCAGAAGAGCCACAGCAATCTTGAGAAAGAAGAACAAAGTTGGAGGAATCACGTTACCTGATATTAAACTATACTATAAGACCATAATAATCAAAGCAGCATGGTACTGCCATAAAAACAGACATACAGATCAATGGAACAGAATAGAGAGCCACAAATAAACCCACACCTTTATAGTCAATTAAAATTTGACAAAAGAGGCAAAAATACAAAGGGGATAAAGATAGTCTATTCAGTAAATGGTGCTGGGAAAATTGACAGATGCGTACAAAAAAATCAGACTAGGCCACCTTCTTATACAATACACAAGAATAAAATCCAAATGGATTAAAGACTTAAATGTTAGAGTCAAAACCATAAAAACCCTAGAAGAAATCATAGGCAGTATCACTTTGGGCAAGGGAAACAGAAGGAAAAATAAACAAATGGGAGTAAATCCAACTAAAACATTTTTGCACAGCAAAGGAAACCATCAACAAAATGAAAAGACAACCCCTGAATGGGAGAACATATTCACCTATGATACATCTGATAAGGACTTAATATTCAAAATTTATAAGGAAATTATAAAACTCAACACCAAAAAACAACAATTCAACTAAAAAATGGGCAGAGGACTTCAATAAACACTTCTCCAAAGAAGATATACAGATGACCAATAGGCATATAAAAAGATTCTCACCATCACTAATCATCAGAGAGATGCAAATTAAAACCACAATGAGATATCACCTCAGACTAGTCAGAGTGGTTAGCATCAATAAATCCACAAACAAGTGTTGGTGAGGGTGTGGAGAAAAGGGAACCCTTATGCACGGTTGGTGGGAATGCAGATTGATGCAGCCACTATGGAAAGCGGTATGGAGTTAGCTCAAAAAATTAAAAATGGAACTGTCTTATAACCCAGCAATTCCACTTCTGGGAATATAGCCAAAGAAACCCAAACTAGCAATTTGAAAGAATATATGCACCCCTATGTCTAAGGCAGCATTATTTACAATAGCCAAATTTGGAAGCAGCCCAAGTGCCCATCAGTAGATGAGTGAATAAAAAAGCTGTGGGACATTTACACAATGGAATACTACACGACCGTAAAAAAGGAGCTCTTACCTTTGGCAACAGCAGGGATAGACCTGGAGAGTATTATGCTAAGTGAAATAAGTCAGTGAGAGAAAGACTAGTATTATGTGATTTCACTTATATGTGGAATCTAATGAACAAAGTAAACTAACAAAATGGAGACAAACTCATGGATACAGAGAACATACTGACAGCTGTCAGAGTGGAGGGGGTTGGGGCTGGGGGAGGAAGGGTGAAGTGATTAAGCAAAGGAAAAAAGAAAAGACTCATGGACACAGACACAGTATGGTGATTGCCAGGGGGAAGGCAGGGGAAGCGGGGGAGGCAGAAGAGGGCAAAGGATGGGGATGCATGGTGATGGAAGGGGACTTGCCTAGGGGTGGCAAACACACAATACAATATACAGATGCTGTACTGTAGAATTATACACCTGAAACCTATATAATCTTACTAACCAAAGTCACCCCAATAAATTCAATAAAAAAATAAAAAATAATTTTATAAATATATCTTCATACGCTTATAATTAAGGTTTGGATCTGTAACGATATACTGAAGAAACTGCCCATTCCCCACCTCCCAATGGAAGCCAAACTCTAAGATGAGCAGATCAAGAGAGATTTTTTTTCTAATTGCAGTGAGTTGTCCGATAGTGCCCATTCAGCACCACGATTTTCATCATGGGGACAAGCTGTGGTTCCAGAGGCAGTAGAGGCCCACATTTGAGATGTATCACAAGGATGCCTGGGTGCCATTGAATTATCTCAAACAGGACAGAGAAGAAAATACAGCTTACCTGTTGGCTATAGAGATTCCTGAACATAGCAGAACCACCACCATAAATATTGAGGAAAATGCTAACACTTAGAGTATGTGACACTAAGAATGGTTTAGCTCCACGCCATGGGTAGGCTGAGAGGTGCCTCAGCAGGAATACATCAGCCATCTCTTTCTCTTCAGGAGGCACAAATTGGTATCTGGAGCAAAGAAAAAGAATAGCTGATTCTGATTATAGGTGTCACTTCTACCTACACAGCAGCCAAATCTCTTCCGGAAAATCTGAGGGACACAAACAGTGGCATGTGCTGAGAGCCAACCAGTCAATTAGATGAAGCTCTCTCATTCAGTGGACCTAGGCACAAACTGCTAAAGGAAGTCTTCCTGGAAAACTTTTAGTTCAAAAGACTTAAGGGGAATTTTTGTATCTGAGTTCTAGGATTATCACTCACAACATCCCTGAAGCAATCCTCTCAGCAGTCCCTGGTGGAACTGTGAGCATTCTCTGAACTCCAACTTGGATGACAATTGCAGAAAGTTCTTTGCTATTATCAGCTCAGCCACAGATGTCTGCAGAAACATGTGTGTGTTTTTTCTCAGTGACATATCCTGCAAACACCAAGATTTGTGAGAGAGAGGCATTTCAGAGGGGATGGCCATAGTAAGTGGCTTCAGATGGCACATCAAGTATACTTTCCCCAGGTTATATCACACACACACAGCACTCATGTCATTCCATAACATCTGCATGAATCAGAGGGAAAAGACCACTCCATAATCAAAGATGAAATATAAAACACGATAAGGCAGGAGATAGAAGGTACATAATTTGCAATTCATAAGTCTGAGTTTTAAGTCCTGTGACAGTATAGATATTGCAAGTTCTTTAACCAAGGATTTTGTGAGGAGATGCCATGAACACAATGACTCCTCTAAGTGTAATTCCCTGGGTGTTAGCAACCTGTGAGGATGAGCAGGGTATCATGCAATATGCTCCACGCTGAGGGCCAAGATTTTCTCTGGTTGTGCTGTGCTACAACTTTTCTGCCCTGTTTTTCAATGTTCATGTTGCTCTTGTCTTGTTTCCAGTTTAAACATGAAACTTTGAGTGAGATTATATTTTATGTTTTTGTCTCTTTTTCTCTCCCCCATGCTCCTTTCTACTCTTCCTGATGTGTGCCCCTGGATGTTGATCCCTGTCTGCATGCCGAGAGGACCCTTCGGTTCCATATTCCAACCCTGTCCCCTGCCCCCTGTATAGCTGTTTTACAGTCCAGCTCCATTATTTATCGAATGCTGTGGAACAAATTATCCCAAACTTGGTGACTTAAAATAGCAACAGCAATTATCTCACAGTCTCTGTGGGTCAGGATTCCAGGCATGACTCAACTCCCAGCTCAACTGTGTGGATCTCTCTATAGAGCAGCTCACAACACTGCAGCTTGCTCCACGAGAGTGCAAAAGCTTTAAAGGGGGAGAGAGTGCCAGCAAGAGAGACAGTGCCAGCAAGATGGAAGTCATTGTCTTTTGTAATGAAATCACAGAAGTGGCATCCAATGCCTACCAAGCATGAGCAGAGGCGAGTAAGGGGAATGTTTGTGCAGGATGGAGGAGAGGGCTGAAGTGTGGGGGCCATGTCAGAACTGCCTATGGCCCTAGCTTGATGGCTCACCCACACCAGATACACAATGTCCTTTTCTTTCTACTTACACCCAACACTCACCTCACTTTGTCCTTATAGCAAGATTCTATACTCTCTGAGCCCTTGGTTTTAACCATTTGCCTAATTGTCTAATTTTCTGTCCTGCCCAGTAGCAATAACTAACATTTATATATTAATATATATATAGATTACAAAGCATTTTCCTATAAGGAACTGAGCTTTAGAAAAAGATATAACCAAAAGGCAGAAAACGGTGGTCAGATAAGTAGAAACACCAGAGAGTGCAGGATCATAGCAATCAATAGTTCCAAGCATTCAATGGTCAGCCATTAAGAGGCTTATGCTTCCCACTTAAAACTAGATTCCCTGAATCACCACTGTAGATCTAGGATATTATTTGCAAATTACAGAGTTTTATAACTTAGTTATTTTAGTAAGCTTAGTAAATTTGATATAGCTGATGTTTGATTACTATAATAAACACATCAAATTGTGAGAGTTGTAAATTTTAAAAAGAAAAAAAATCACATAATTTTGAATATAACCATGGAAACTGAATTAATATCAGGCCTCTTTGCTTATTAAGGTCATTTCTAACAGGGGTTGCTATGGTTGTGCTTGATGGTTTTCACTGACTGCATAAGAATGAGAAACTGATCTTTCTGGTAACCAGGGACTGAAGCAAATTCAGGTCCAGCCACCTTTTGTACTTTGACCTGGCATTTCTTCCACAGACACGGTCATAGCAACACACAAAAATCAATCTGCAGAAAATGAAGATTTATGTCAAGTATGGATTTTCCAACAAATAGCCTGTGAAAACACCTTTCATGTGGATAATGACTAGAAGTAAAAAGTAGATTGATTCCCAGTCATTACAGCCAGGTGTGCTTACTGCATCACCAGTAAGTAGTCTATTGTTAGGGAACCCAACAAGCCCAAAGTAGGTTAGGATACAAACTATGGCCCAAATGAGGAGATAAATGGGGGGCAAAAGAGAGAGTTTATTCTATCTTGTTTGTTATCCCCTCACCACATCCCACTGTATTGCATTTGGGCATCTTTTCATTTAGATAAAGGTACATAGGTGTCAGCCGATGAACAGTGTGCTTGTATTCCATGAGCACTTTCTGGTAGATCTGGATTACACACGGATGAAAAATAGGCCATATGGCTTTTGAACAAAATGAATGGCTGCAAGCCCTGAAAGATTCTAGTGGAAAGGTTGGCGTGGTAAAAGGTTAATTAAAATTGGATTCTGCAGGATGGATACTTTTATTTATAGAAACTTTGGCTGATTTTCAGCGGCCATGTTTTCTTCTAATTAAAATAATATGAACAGCTAATAGCAATCAGCTTAGAGAACTGAATATTTTAGAGAAAGGATGATTCATAGGCTTTTCAATAACCATTTTACAGTAGGTGTCTCCACTAAAGAGCATATAAAACATTTGTATTCAGCCATTGTCTGGTTCAGCTATCAGGAAATATTAAGTTGGAAAAAGCGAATTATTTAAAGCTGTCTAAAATAAGTCACTGATATTATCATATAAATTTGATACCTCCCTTAAGGTTCTGGAATCACTCTCTGACATGGCACTGCTCATAAACTCTATTCAAGTAGACCATTAGAAGCATTATCCTAAAAATGGGAATTTCCTTATATATTCACATATATAACACACACTGGCAAAGAATGATATTTAGGAAAAGCAGACGTTTGTTATGGGAGCATTATGTACACATTCAGATAGATACAGAAGTAGAGAGACAGAGGAATAGATAGATATAATAAGAATCATTTTCACTTCAATAGGATTAACTATCCTTCTCCCCAGCTCATTGAGAATGAATAAAAACCTGATTAAAATATGAAGTGGGAAGGTGGGAACATTTTGCATCATGACTACATATCCTGACATTGACCACGAGCTTGGTGCCGGCCAGTGGAATGCACATGGGGGTGAGGTCTGCATCCCTGTGAAGTGTGCATCCTCCCCTCTCCCCTTCTGCTGATAGGAATGTGGGTGCATGTGCTCTGGTCAGGGCAGCCTGCTGAGGTAATGGGAGAACTTGAGTATGCAAAGCCTGCAAGACCAGGCAATAAAATGAGCCTGGGTCTCTAATATTGTGTGTGTGTGTGGGGGTGGGGGGGGTCAAGCCAGTCTTGGATTGTTCTAACTAGCTTGTACTTTAAGAGAGCAATTCCTACCACTTAAATCCACTGTTATTTGGTTTGGTTTTGTTGTCACTTTAGGGTAAACCAAATCCCAATTAAGTACACTCTCTAAGATATGAATTTATTCAAGAGAAACAAGAAGAGCAACATCTCCACAATTTAAGAGAAACTACTAAACTTTAAAACCCAAAACATACAGTCTCCCTGGAAAGACATAAGTGCACTAGACCAATTATTCTCAACTTTCCTGTACATCAGAATCACCCAAGGGCTTGTTAAAGCACAGGTTGCTGGACCCCAACCCAAAATATATGATTCAGCAGGTCACAGTGGGGCTGAAAATTTGCATTTCTAATAGCCTCCCAAGTGATACTGACCGCTGCCTGACTACAGAATAGGCTCCCAGGACACACCCACACTTACAACACATGCATATTCTGTAAGTCCCACAGCAGGATATAACTGCCCTTGTCCTATCATCAGGATGTCCTCATTTCTAAGTGTCATGCAAGGCCACTTTTAACAACCTGGAATACCTTACTATTCACCTAACAAGCTCCACACTTTTATTATTTTAAATTGATTACAGCTTTATAAAAATAGGGAAATGAATATAATACAGAATCATGTTTTTACTTATTACTTACTGTAATAGATTTATTTCAAGTTCCAGGTAAAACATAAACAAATTGTAGAAAAGGGTTTTTTCCCTATATATAAAGGGAGGTAATATAATTGGGTGAGCATTTGTTTCAGATTTGCCTAGAGCCCGTATGAAAAATGGAGATTCTGGGCCTCATCCTATACATACTGAATCAGAGTATCTGAAGGCATGTCCTAGGAGTCCTATTATTTAACAAGCTCCCCAGGCGATTTTTATGAACCTAAATGTTTGCTAATTATTGATCTTGTTGAAGTGTCATCAGAGACACTAGCTCAGACGCAGGAGGATTTTTTCAGCATGACTGAGCATGAAACAGACAGCTAGGATGACCTCCTTAATACTGCAGACAAAAGGCTTGAAACCCACTTGTAGTTACCAGCAGGTAGTTAATGGCATGAGGCAAGTAATCGCCAGTAGAAAATAACCTAAATAATGGAATTCTTCTAATTCAACACTATGTTTGAAAGATGTTTTTCCCACCCAAATTCTAGCAAATACATAAAATCCACCCATGTAGTCACAAAAGGCACTGTTGTATAGGAAGCCTTTTGCAGAAGGCACTAGCAGAGATGTTCCCATTGAGAAGAAAGCAGAGAAAGCCGCACCCCTTTTTCCCCCAGCATTATAGAGACCTAAGTGGTAGGATATAGTTAAGAGTAAAACATATAAATGGCCAGCAGGTGTTGAAAAGGTGCTGAACATCACTAATCATCAGAAAAATGCAAATCAAAACCACATTAAGACATTACCTCACAATTGTTAGGATGTCTATTATGGTAAAGACAAAAGATGACACATGTTGGCAAGAAGAGAAAAAGGAACTCCTGTGCATTGTTGGTGGGAATATTCGTACAACCACTATGGAAAACAGTATGGAGGTTCCTCAAAAAGTTGAAAAAGAAACTACCCTGTGATCCAGCAATCCCACTTCTGGGTAGATAACTCAAAGGAAACAAAAGTATTGTCTTGAAGAGGGATCTGCACTCCTGTGTTCTTTACAGCGTTATTCATAACACCCACGTCGTAGAAACAATCTAAGGGTCTGTCAACAGATGGATAGATAAAGAAATTGTGACGTGTGTGTATATACCGAATATATATATATCAAATGGAATACTGTTCAGTCTTAAAAGGCAAGGAAAGTCCACCATTTGCAACAACAAGAATGAATTTGAAGGGTACTATGCTGGGTGAAATAGGCCAGACAGAGAAAGGCAGATACTATGGTGTACATGGTGTCAAAAACAAAACAAACCAACAAAAACTCTAATGCACAGAAACAGAATAGAAGAGTGATTGACTGGGGCTGGGAGGCGGGAAAGAGGGAGAGGCTGGTAAATGGGTGCAATTTTCAGCATTCAAATGAATAAGGTAGGAGGATCTATGGTGACTGTAGTTGATAAGACTATTAAATAGTTGAAATACGCTAAGGGAGTAGAACTTAAATGTTTTCACAAGAAGGAGGAGGCGGAGGGTAAATATGTGAGGTGGTAGATGTGGGAATTAACTCATTAACTTGATAGGAAGGATCTTTTCACAACGCATTTGTATATCAATTCATTACTTTGTACACTTCAAATACGTTACAATTTTATTTGACAATTATACCTCAGTAAAGCTGAATTTTTTAATTTAAATTTTTTTAAAAAGAATACCCAGAGCAGTTGAAAAGCTAAAGCTACCTTTTTCATATCTCTCCACTCCACCCACTTACCTTGAGCTCCACCCACACTGCTGTATTTTAGGCCACCATCAAGTCTCTCCTACACTACTTTGGTTGCCTGTTAAATGGCTTTCCTCTCTCCAGTTTTACCCACCTCTAATCAATCCTTCACATGCTATCAGAAGACTTTCTAGACACAAATCTGATCTTAACATTTTACCACTGAATATCTTTTGGGGCTCCCCATGCTTATTAGGAAAAAGCCCAGATTCCTTAATGGGAGGGAAGCCCTTCATGATGTCACCCTTTCTTACGCCTCCCACTTCATATCTCGCCATCTCTCTCCTCCCACCTGCACCACAGCAAATTTTGCAGTTCTTTTAATGTCTCCCGCTTTCTCATCCAAAAACTTTCCTCTCTGCTTAGAAAGCCCTCTGCACACATCTCTACCCACCCACACCTTTTATCCCTGGATAATTCCCACTCAGCTGTCAGGACTCCACCCAGGTAGCACCCTTTTTTGGAGGTCTCGTCTGACGCCTCTGCCCCGGACTGATTTTCCATTGTTATTACCTTTGAAGTCATCTGCCTCTCCACACACCCCCTTCTTTTTCTTCACTCATGAGCTCTTAACATACATACTAAGAAACAAAATTACTATTTACCAGCCAAAAGTAGGAACTTGCATATCCCAGCAATGGGAAACATTTCTAGACCATAATGCATCTTTGATACACTTTTCACACACTATTATGTGATTGCAAGGACTATTGAACAGTGGTGTCCTGAGGAACACAAAGGAACAGGAATTTCCCTTAGCATCACTCTATCCAGCTTTCAGGATCTCCCTCTTTTTATGCCCTCACCCAATCAGAATGCTATTGCTCCTACAAGACACTAACAAGACCTCATATTCTGGGTGTTTTCTCTTGAGCTCCACTTAATTTTCACCCCCTTCAAAACTTGCCTATTCTAAAACAAACCTGAAATTCTGTACTAAAAAACACACACAAAAAACAGCAGTTCATGCAGATATCATAAGCATCAGATGAACATGGCCTACAGACCTTAGAAGTGGACGCACTAGCAGAGAACATGGTAAACCAGGAGATAAATGCCGAAAGAATTGCCTCAGAGGCACTATTGGACTGAGCCCTATTTGTGGTCTCGGTAGTATTCTAGTATTCAAGTTCTAGTCAGCACTTTCCCTGACACACATCCATTCAGGCTAATATAAACAGTCCCAGGCCAGGAAGAGATATAATTTACCTGATACACTTAGATGACTCAGTTACTCTGCCTCCTGCTACCTCACCCGCTTTCCAGGTTTCTGTTTTGGCAAAATCATCAGCTGTGTCCTGGCTCACCTCTCTACTAAATTTTATTCCTGGCAGTCAGCCTTGGCTCCTTCCCACACATGCTTACCGTAGGCCTCTAATACTATATCCTATTTAATACCTGGCTTCTCTGTCTTCCCTCCATTTCCATGATTTCAGAATTTTTATACCTCATGCCAGGATGGTACATCAGTAGGAGGATTTTCTATCTAAGGTTTGAATATGCTGTTGTTACAATTTTCACTTAAATTTTGGTGAGCTCTATATACTTTATACCGTATTATAGACTCAATGGGTCTTAAACAGTTCCAAGTTAAAGAAATCTCTTTAGGTACTGACTAGTAAAGATGCTGGAACTGACTAGATGAAACCATAAGATTAAGGAACCCTGTAATGACAGGTCTTTGAGCATGGTTTCTGTGGGATTGCTGTTTCTTACAAATAGTGATGGACTTCCTGATCCACCTATCGCCTGGCCCACCAGGGTCTCTTAAATAGTTCTGGCAATATCCATATGATGATATTGCTGTTACTCATGGTTTAAATTACATGTTTGATCAATATTGACTTTGAGCTACTTTTTATTATTTCAGTATGAAATAATTTGGAATTATAAAATTAAATTTTGAGTTTATTACTGAGACTTAGTTCACTGATCCTTGTGAAAAAGAGTAACTTTCTCTTTCTTAATCCACAAGGTAAAATATAAATCTATATGGTGAATGGAAGTATTTGTCTCATACTGGGCACCCTCTTAGAAACTATAATTTCTTTATAATCTATACTTTAAAGATCTCTGTTTTACAGTTCAAAGTGAATTTATCACAGAGGTTGCCAGTTTATAGCAGAGGGCAATAAATGCCTTTTAGTTCAAGGACCAGAAAAACATCAATTATAAAAGAATGCTGCAAATCTCCCTACTCTGATTCAAAGCATCTTTCAGTTCTTTTCCACTGGGATACAATCTAATGTTATGCATTCTTATTTTGGCCCCTGCTGTTGAAAGAAGATGACAATAGTTGGTGATATTCCTCAGGCTAAATCTATCAAAAGTGTATTCTAGCAGAAGTGACATATGATAGCAGTACATCTACCTTTTACACACACACACACACACATGTGCACACACACACATACAGACACTTACACACATGCACAAAGTAACTACTCAGATCTGATATAATATTAAAAAATATATTTAAATGATCTATTCTCAAGTATAAAATCAGAGGATTGAATGTCAATGAAACTAAATTTTCTTCTCCTTAGAAACTAAACTTACTAAATTTAGAAACACAAATAAATGAGTTGCCAAATCTTTATCTGGGAGCATCCAAACATTTATACTGTCCCCATAACACCCCATATACCTAGACTCTAAAATCATTAAAAGCAAAGAGTATGTGTTGTTAAATATATTTCTACTCTTAGCCCAATGCTTCACATGTCAATTAATAATCTGCTTTCTACAGGCAGAATTGTGTAAAAGATTGTCCCAAGAGATAACTATTGTGAGCTCCTGGAAGTCAGAGGCAGCCATGTATTTCCTTCTCTGTACCCTCTTAACCCTGTGTGTCCCATAATCATCTACTGGGACACTTAGAGGTAAATTGTTAGTACTAGCACAGAAATCCAACCCCCCTTTCCCAGATTCCCATAGAATAAGTCATAACATATAAAAATGGGAGAAATCCTGGCTATTGGGAGGTTCTCTCCATTTCTCAGTATTTATTCTAATTTCTGGTAGAAAAAAACAAAAACAGGACCAAATATCTGACACATACCTGCCTGATCTTCCCTTCTCTGAACATATTAGTCTTGCAAGTCTTCTCTACCTAGGTAGGTCTTTAATGCCTTCAATCAGATTTGGGGCGATTATATTTTTACAACTCTTTTGTCTTACAACTCTGTTTAGTTATTCTTCAGTTGTCCAGAAAGTAAACTAGCTCACTATTTCTGGCATGAGAACACTTTCAAATAAGATATTGTTAAAAGGTAATAAAAAGAATTGTATTGAAACCCCCCGGAATAGCAGAAAGTGTTCTCTAAAAAGACTTAAATATATTAAGGAGAACACAAAAAGTCAGGGAAAATCACCTATAAAAAGAAGGAAAGTTTAAGAGATGCAAATAATGATATCTAAAAGACAAATATGAAATACTCAACCTATACATAATAGGAATCCCAGGATAAGACAGAAGAAAGAGTTAAAAAGCTAAAAATTAATCGAAGGAAGTTTTTCTTCACTGAAGAAAATTCTGAGATATGTCTGAACTTGGGGATTGGAAAAAAAGAAAAAAATAACCTTACATGTACAAAGAGAGTGAATGCAATTCTTTGTAAATAGTATGGAAAGAATGATTATTTCATGAAGTTATTATTCATTGTTTTCTTACATAAAAGATACCAAAATTTAGGTTCATTTGCATCTCTACAATAATAAAAGCCTATATTTTTAAATTGGTATTTAGGTGCACTCAGAGTTTCTCTAGACTGATAACTACTGCTTGGTATCAATTTAGTGGTGTGGTCGGGAAGAGTGATCATAGTCTTTGTTGTCAAGTTCATTGTGGGAAGCTTAGGGATAATGCCTTCATCTACTGCAATCTATGATGATTTCATATTGTTCTCCATTTCTTTATCATACTTTGTACTTTCACTCTGTTCATGATTGTGCTTCACAGATCCAGGTTCCAAAGAGAAATATAATTTTTAAACTTTTTAAATGGTAAATGACATTTAAGTGAAGTAAAAAAGTACAAGTAAATAAAATATAACATTTGAGGATATTTTTGTGAAAAGAGAACTCACTTTGGTTGGAAACGGAAGGAAACAAAGTCACATGTCTATAAATTAACATTTAATAAAGCACAATTTTAGCACAAATTTGAATTGATTGAACTGATGGAGCTTAGCTTGGTTGGTTGGTCATTGGTTCAAGTGGAGAAATAAAGCAATGATTTATAAAGTGGTAAATTTTATTTTTTTTAACAAAGCTACATGGGCCCCCCACAGACTTAGTATACAATCACACAGCCCTGCCCCTCTGCCTGATAGACTTGCAAAAGCCATGGGGTGGATGACATGAGTATATGTTTTTAACATCATGGCATACCCCACTTTGTTTCATCTATCATACTAATTGTTTATACTAATTAATAATACTAATTGTTTCCTGGAGTACATAATATGCCAAATTTTCCATATACTCTTCGCATATTTTTTTTCTAGGTAATGTCTCTCTCTCTCCTCTCTCTCTCTCTCTCTCTCTCTCTCACACACACACACACTGTGTACACAGAAGATACATACAAAACCAGAATTCTTCTGATTCCTTTGTAAATATATATGACAAAAGGATTCAACAACACTTTCCCAAGCCTTCAGATAAATGGCATTCCAGTAAAATAGCCCATTCTTTGCTGGCTAAGATAAACACAGGCAAGGGATATCCTAGGAGTATGTAACCCTACTTCAACAAATCTTGCTCTAAATAATTTTTGTTAAAAAAAGCCTAGGAAATAAAACTAAAAATAAAAAATAAATGAAGATGATTGAATCATCATTGGGTAGCTTAAGAGCTTAATAATTAAGAATAACAATGCTGGAATAAAACTGCTTGGGTTTAAATTTCAGTTTTTTAATAAACATTCTCTCATTTTTGACACTGATCAGTAGAGAGAAAGAACTTCAAATCTGGTATAAGCAATAAAAAATAATCACTAGTGTAATAAAAAGTAGAATGTAGACTTTCCAATGCACCAGAGGAGAAAAACAAGCCCACACAGAATCCAAATAGAAGTACAGGAGAGAGGGGGAAGGAGGAAATGGGGGAGAGAGGGGAGGGAACTGGCAAATCTATAGAACTCAAAAGTATTTAAAATGTAAAGCAGAACAATTTTTTCTTCATCTTTGTCCCACTCGCCCACCGTCCCTTCTTGATTCCTGAAAATGCCAACTCCCTTCTGGCTTCCTGTTATATACCTAAGCAAGGGTGAAAAAAGTAGGCTTTTGGTAGTGCAACTAAAACTAGAGCAAGAAACCAGGATGCTCTTAGCATATCAGTGCACAGGACGTCTGCACTGTAATATGTCTGAGTAATGTCTGATGGCTTTGCAGCTTCCCCTCCCATACAATCCAAAATGCAGCCATCCCCACACCATTCCAATCCTGTCTAAAATAGACACAGATGGAACTGAATAATAATTCTTCTGAGGTCTAGAAGAAACTGGGGCCAGTAGTAGCTGGGAGGTGTGAAAAGAGAGCAGGGAAGTCCAAAGAAGCAGAGGTTTTGAATTTCAGACTAACTGTGACAAGAGAAGACTCATAAGGCAGTTCAAGAGTTGAGCCTGGAGAGCTGGGAGCATGAGATGAAGAGGGATGAGAAGTCATTCCTTAATTACACTGGACTCTGTGTGGGTTGGAGTGCCTGACTCAAGACTGGAGTGCTACTTTATGCATTCCCCTGAATCCTCTCAGCATTTGATCAGCTAAGAGTAGGGCATTTGTTGTTGTTTTTATTTTTCAATTACACTTTACATTTCATATTATTTTGTATTAGTTTTAGGTGTACAGCATAGTGGTAAGCCAATCCTATATTTTACAAAGCGATCCTTCCAATATTTCAAGTACCCACCTGGCACGATACATTGTTATTACAATATTATTGAATATAGTCAATAATATAGTCAAGAGCAGGGCATTTAATATTGAAAAGTTTCACCCCTCCTAGGTACTAGTAAGGGTACAAGAGTATCCAAAGTACACAAAGGTAAGCTTTTCCTGATAATCAGGCTGTATCTTTGTAAAGAGTATCTTCTTTCACTTACCTATAAGACTCTAAAGAGAGTTTGCCTTCTTAGCAACTATACACCCCCAATATGAACACACAGTACATTTCCTGAACACTTAGCCAAATGTTCAACAATTGATCATTCAGCTCCACTGGGTAGGGAGCCTTCCAGTATCCAGGGAAACCAGCTTAGCGAGTCCAGCTCTCTGGGGTGTTAACTGGTCTGCTATCAATTTTGAGACTCTCCTTTGGTTCAGCTTGACCTGTTCTGAATTACTGACATTTCTTTTCTGTATTAGTGACAAATCCCTATCCATAAGAGGCACAATTAAACATGACATCAATGCCTTGATGTTTTTACTTTTCTCCATTTACATTGCACTCCACATTGTCAAGGCAACCAATAAAAATTTCTTCCTTATGTGTGATTCTGTCTTTGGCCTTAATCACAAAGCTCCTCACAGAAGACAGTATCAGTGGTCCCTATGAATCTTAGCTTCAAAACTCATATATCCTAGACACAGCAACAGTTTGTTCTATAGTTGTCAAATCAAATGTTTTTGGGTCTATGTTATTTAGAGATTAAAAATCTATTCATCATGATTAAATGCAATTTGTTATTTTGGAGTGGATCCTGAAATAGATAAAGGACATTAGTATAAATGTTGGTAAAATCTGAATGTAATCTAGAATTCAGTTGAAGTGAAGTACCATTAGTCTTCTGATAAACGTATCTTGTTTTATACAAGGTGTTAACCTTAGGGGTAACTGAGTGAGGAGTGCACAGGAACTCTCTGCATCATCTCATATTTAAATTTTATATAAATTTAAAATTATTTTAAATTAAAATCTTATTTTAAAAATGTTTCTTTACTCACAAGCTCTAAGAAGTAGGCAGTTGAAGCTGTTCATAGCAACTGAAGGAAAGCAGCTAAAACAAGCCACTGCCTTATTTACACCAAAAGTCTTTGGAGGAAAGACTGCAGCCATCAGTAGTGGCAGCTCTTCAGGCAAGCCCTTGTGAGGAAGACCAAGGCTTAATCTGCACTTAAATCTCATGTAGACGTTTTATTAATAACTCTGTTTATTACATTAATCAACTTTCTGCTAGTATTAGAGACTGTGACAAGATTTTTTTATATATTCAAATGTTTTTTAAAATATGTTTCGCCCAGCCAGGCGTGGCTCAGCGGTTGAGCATCGACCTAGGATCCAGGCAATCCGGGTTTGATTCCTGGTCAGGGCACATGCCGGGGCTGTGGGCTCGATCCTCAGTCGGGGGCATGCAGGAGGCAGCCGATCAATGACTCTCTCATCATTGATGTTTCTCTCTCTCTCTCCCTCTCCTTTCCTCTCTCTTAAATCAATAAAGATATATTTTCTATTGATTTCAGAGAGAGGAAGGGAGAGAGAGAGAGATAGAAACATCAATAACGAGAGTCATTGATTAGCTGCCTTCTTGCATGCCCCCTACTGGGGACAGAGCCCGAAACCCAGGCCTGTGCCCTGACTGGGAATCAAACTGTGACCTCCTGCTTCATGAGTTAATGCTCAACCACTGAGCCACTCTAGCCAGGCTCAAATATTTTTAATGGGACAAGTCAACACAGTGATCCAGAGGGACAGAACCTACTCACCAGATTCTGTTCATGAATGGACTCACTCACTGCATTTCATGTCCACTAACGGGACTCTCAGGCAGGGCCAATGTAACAGAAAGGCCAAATCTATTTGCAAAGCAATAAATGTAAATGAGTTAAGTTCTCTCATTAAATTACAAAAATGCTTAATTTGAGATCAGAAACAATAACAAACAATACATTTTATAAAGAAAAAACCCACATTGAGAGACTTCTTGATGAAAATGACATAATTCATTCTTGAAAAGTGTCTCTGTTTTATAGATAAACAAGTGACAGAGAAGTAATATAAAATGAGAATACCAAAGAATTTAAGAGTTAAATGTCATGATGGACTAGAATTGGACAAAAAAGCAAAATGGTCAGTGGGGAGTAGATCCATAGAATAGCTGGGCTTTGGACCAAAAGCTGACAGTGGGGACAAAGGAAACAAAGAGTTTCACATAAAAACAGTGCCACATTCACTTTTCAAAGGGTCTGGGTTTTGGCTCTTCCAAGTCCTAAAACGAAGATTAAAAAATAATAAATCATTTAAAATATATATTCTCGTAGAATGTTGCCTGGGATTATAGTTCAAATTAGGGAAGCAGAAGACTTAGAACAGCCTCTAGACCAGGACCTAAGGCCAGCTACATTTCTCTCCCCACCAGCCAGACTCTGTATTCAGCATCTTCAACATCATTGTGGGAAACTGCATTTAAAAAGTTATAAGAAATGGTTCTGGATTGGGGATCAGTATGTTTAAGGGAGGCAGCAAAACCATTCCTCAGAGGTGGGTAAAGAAAGCAAGTAGAAGGTAAAATGTATGCTGAAAATTTATGTACCTTCCCCACCCAAATAATCTATAAGACATGTGATGAGCGGAATTCTAAGATGACCCTCAAGATTCCCATCCCTTGGTGCACATGCCCTGTGTAATCCTCTCCCCCTGAGAGTAGGCAGAACCTGTGAATATGATGAATGGCACTCCAGGGATTATGCTACATCATATGGCAAAAAGAGAAGGGATTTTGGAGATGTAATTAAGGTCCCTAATCAACTGATTCTGAGATAATAAAAAATGAACTAATCCTAGATGGGTCTAACTTAATTAGGTGAGCTCTATAAAAAAGGTCAGAGATGTTTTCTCCTATTGGCCTTGAAGAAGCAAACCACCATGAGTTCTACAGATGCAAGGAAACAAATTATGCTAGCAACCACATAACTTGAGAGAAAAGTTCAAGCCTCAGATGAGGCCTCAGTCCTGACTGACACCTTAATTGCAGCCTGTTAGACCTTGATCACAGGACTCACCTAAGCTGTCCCTAGACTTTTAAAACATGGAAAGTGTGAGATAATAAATGAATGTTGTTTTAAGCCACTAAGTTTGTGGTAATTTTTTATACAGCAATAAAATACTAATAGAAATTCCAGTGCTAGGAAAGGCAACCAACAAAATTAATACTTGGTACAGGAATTCACTCCAGATGAAATCCATCTCATTTAAAAAATCTAACAAAAACTTTAAAATAAGTGTATTGCAAATTTCCAATGAGAAAAACAAAGGTATTACTCAATTTGAAAAATAAAAAAGAAATAATGAGACATAGTAAAAACAAATGTAAAATTTTAATTTAAGATGCTGAAATATAAAATAGAGCAATTAGAATGAGAAATGCAATGAAGCAGATAAACTGTATAGTGTACACAGTCAAACTGAGAATTAATACGTAGAAATGCAGTACTAAGAAACTCACTAGAATGCAGAGAATAATCACAGAGATTTATAAAAACACAAAAGAAACCAAGATGAAAACTTAGTTGTGCATTGATAATAGAGGCTTACACACAAAAACATTAAACAATATTAATAATATGGTAAGAAGTATTTAACTGATAATTAAAGCATAACAAGATTTTGTAGTCAAGAGGAATATAAAATAATGAATAAATGTAGATGTCATACTAAGTAATATAAACATTACTTTTAAACCATAGACTAACACTTTTCTTGCAATCTGGCATACTGTATAACCAGAAAAAAATTCCAAATACAAAAAAACTAGAAATGATGAATAAAATTTAAAGTATGAGCTCATTGGTGGCCTAAAGACAGTGAGGATAAGATATCATACCTGGCATTGAATAGAAGGAGTATGAAGGTTTAGGAAGATGACACTGGAATATAGCTACTATGTGCAATCTGTTTAGCCAACTCTAGCCACTCCTCTTGGTAGGGCCCAGAGGACATCACCTTCGTCAAAGTATTAATAAATGCATTGGTGTGGGGAAAACCAGTACCCTCAAAAAGCTCTATGGTAGCTCTTTTCTATAGACCAGAGATGATGTTGAAGATGCCATCATAAAATTGGGCCCCCAGTTTCATTTTCAGATGAATAGAGACCATATGGCACTGTGTAATCATTAGAGACTTGCTGTGTGCAATTACCCTAATAAGCCAATGGAGTAGAGCAGTAATCAAAGTGTTTTAACCTAAAGTGATCTCTCGTGGTGGCTAATTGAGTATGAAGATGCTGAGGAATGAAAAACTGGGCAGCCATTAAAATACTCCTTGACACATAAAAGTGAAAAAATTCTAGGTCTAGTGGCAAAAACTTGATGCAAGTTACTGTGAGGATAAAAGAGCACTTACCTAGGTCCTCAACTTAGGCCACTTCTCAAACCCAGGGTCCCTTGATTAGGTACTAGAGGAGACCATTCACATGGCCACAAATGTTTACTAAAACTCTTTCTTAAGCCTTCTCCAGAAGGACATGTGGTCATATATCAGGTTGAATATGCACTGAAGAAAGGGAAACACTCATTAGGAAGTTAACAGAAGCTACACTGAACTTATGCTCACCCTCAAAGAGCTGAAATGCCACCATAGTCAAACTGTCAGAGGGGCTTGCAGGGGTATGGTGATAGGTGGAGTCTTGGACCAAGTCTATCTCACAGTTGATCCACTGGGACTACAGACCCACTTTTTGGTTATCCCCCTCCAAAACTGGGGGTATCTGCACATTGGTTCTGTAACTCATGGTGTAACAAGCCCCCTTTACTTTCTACCCCATTATTGAAAGTAATAGTATACCCTCGGTGTTGTGAGATTAGTGCCATCATCAGAGACATGAAAGATGCAGAGGTGATGATTCCTAGCATATCCTCTTTTTACTCTCCTATTTAGCTGGTACAAAAGCCTGATATATATTCAGGGAGACCTATGTATTGTCATAACATTAATCAGGTTGTGACACAACCTTCAGCTGCTGTTCACAATGTGGTATCATCAATGGAGCAAATTATCACAGCCCTTGGCATCTTTAATGCAGTCATTGACCCAGCAAACATTTTCTTTTCTATACCAGGTAGTAGAGAAAATTAGAAGTGATTAACCTTCACTCTTTTACTTCAAGGCTATGTCAGCTCTGACTTTCAGTCTTATGTACTAGAGGGACCTTGATTCCTTTGATATTCCACAGAATGTCATGCTGGTTCATTACATTTAGAACAATATGCTAAATAAACCAGGTGAACAGGAAGTAGTAAAAGAAGATGCTGTTTGAAAGGTACGTGGAGGCTAAATGGAGGAGAAACAAACCCTTGAAAGTTCAGAGACCTGACACATAGATGAAGTTTCTACAGGAGTGGTAGCCTGTGGCAGATCAAGATAGCCTCTGTAAAATGAGACAAATTGTCTAAACTTAGCATTCTACCATGAAGAAGGAAGCACAATGCTTGATAGACCTTTTTTTGTTTTTTAGATTTTTGAAGAGAATATAAACCATATTTGGATATGCTGTCCCAACTCATTTACAAGGTAATACATAAAGCTGTCAGTTTTAAGTGGGTTCCAGAGTACGAAAAGCCTCAACATTGGGCACAAGGTGTGGTGTCAGTGACCCTGCCATTTATAATTTATGACCAAGGAGAGTCAATGATTCTTAAAGTGACTTTAGCAGACAGAAGGCTCAATAGAAGAATCACAACACAGATTTTAGGATTTGGGACTAAGAACATGCTGTTATTTTCCAACTGCTAACCTTCATTTGTAAAGTACATCTTGGCTTGGAACTAAGTCTGGCTGAGGTACACGACATCATGTGACTAAGTGATCAGAGTTGACCATAACAAAGGAGGCTTTATTTGATGTGCAACAGCATTCCACACTTAAATTAAAATGGTACATTCATGACCAGCTTCAAGATGATCTAGACAGCATAAGTAAATTTCATGCTTTGGTAAATCAAACTGCATGGGACCTACCCCACTGCCTTGATGCCTCTTCCTCACCAACACTTATGAGCTCATAAGCTGTGCTTTATGACTAGCTGATAGGGGAGGAAAAACACAGACTTCTTTAAGGATAGGTCTACAAGGTATTATGTCAGCAGCCAAGAGTAGATCACTGCTTTATCACAGCCCACTTAGGGTGTCCCTAAAAGATACTAGTGAAGAGAAATCCTCCCTCTGAGCAAAAATTTAGGAAATAATATTTGTTCCAATTTTTGTAAAAAGAGAGTTTGGCACAAATCTAAATTAATTATTTGTTAATGGCTAATGGGTTGCCTAACTAGTGAGGGTCCTTTAGGAATGTGAAGATTGACAACAATATCTGAGGGAAAGGTACACAGATCAATGTGGTGGCCATGAAAATGTGTTGCTCAGCTCTCCTGCTTTAGAGAGCGCAGTTGACTAAGGACTCAAGCTTTTGATCTTCTGGATCCACCACCATATTTTTGTCCAGGTCACACTTCCAATGGGCTGCACCAAGCCAATGACTTTGCAAATGAATTTATGGACACAGACCCATTCCTGCAGACACAAGACTTTTTCAGTGAAGTACTTTGACTCGAGGACTTCCCATCAACCTGGGCAAACTTTCCTGCAATTGCATTTCAGTCTGAAACACTTTGTACACATTGTCCCTTCTCTCTCACTCTCTTTCAGAGATGTCAGAACTACACTGAAGGTTTACCCTCACCACCTCTAGTTCCCTTCCCCTTTCTCTTCACAGGTATTTCTCCAATAAATCTCTTACATATCATGGGAGGCTATATTTAATATATGACGATATCAGGTCATAATCCCTAAAATCTGTAAATGTACCTTATTTGGGAAAAGAGTCTTTTCAGCTGTAATTAGTTAAGGATGTGGGGATGAGGAGATTATCCTGGATTACCCAGGTTTGCCCTAAATTCTATCATTAGTGCCCCTATAAGAGAGAGGCCAAGCAAGATTTGACATAAATGCCAGCAGAGGAGAGCGCAATGTGAAAACTAGCAGTGAGAGAGACATTTGAAGATGGTAATGTTAAGGTATTCCAGCAGCCCCCAGAAGCTGGAAGAGGCAAACAATAGATTCTACCCTAGAGCATCCGGAAGGAGTGAGGTTCTGCTGACAGCTTGATTTTGGCCTATTGAAACTGATTTTGGAAACTCTGGCCCCCAGAACTGTGTGTTTCTGTTTGAAACTACTAAATTTATGGTAATTTGTTAGAGCAGCCTTAGGTAACTAATACACATGTCTAATTCTGTCTTGTGCCTGCTTCTTGAGGACCTGAACTAATATAAATGGTGCCCCTTGTGTCCCAAGAAAAGAGGCAATGAGGTAGGTTTGGGGGATAAGTTCACTCCAGCAGGCTAGGATGATCCCATTCTGAGTGGTGTATCAGACATGGTTAGTCCTTGGCACAAGGCAGCCCACTTGCTAAGCTCATCAATAATGACCTGGAAAGCATCTGAAAGACAAAAAGGAACAATACCAACAAAGATAGCAGAGTTCACTGGTTACTGACAAATTGCATTGCTAACTACAAAGGAAAAACAAGAAACTGAGTGCTACTAAAAAGCCATTAAAGGCTCAGTGTGAGAGCCATTGGCCAGTTTAATAGCTTACAAAGTGGAAGAAAAAATACAGCTGAGCAGCAAACAAAAGATCTGAAAGTTAAAGTTGCAGAGTTCCAGGTTGTGAAATACTCAGTCAAGGAAGGTCTGTTGTCCTAAGGTCAGAGCCCTGGGTGGAAAACCATGGGACCCTGACCCATAAGTTCCCATGCTGGAAGATGCAGCCCAGGCCTTTCCCATGCAAAGCAAGATACCCCTCTCAGAAGCTACTGCAACTCCTCTCCTGGTTGCCAGCTTGATGACTAGGGTTAAATCCCAGCATGACCTGCATGGTGCTATGCTGGGCAGAACAAAACTAAACACCCAGTGAGCTGCAAGAATAGCTACCTTACACCAGCAGGAGCTGGGAAGGTGCATTGGATTTAGAGGGAGCTTTATCAAAGGGACAGGGACATACAATTTGATGAATAAGTATTTACTGATTTGGGGCACTTTCTCAGGGCATGAGATCTGACAACCTGGCAGAACCTCAGGCGGTGGGTACGTTTGTTCCCAGAGCAGTTCCCAGAAGTCTGAGGAAAGTGATGGCCCATGGCAAATGAGGTGGTAATGTTTGGTTTTCCCAAAAGGTAGTAAAGAATAAAGGCTGAGAGAAGGGGGCATGCTGGAATAAATTTATTAGTTAAGCTGGAATAACCATCAGATTATGTTCCACCAGTTAAGGTACCATTCAGCATGGTCACAAGAGAGGAACACGGGCATCACTAAGAAGGTCTACGGTGGTCCTCTCTGCAGGCCAGGGCTGACCATGGGAGAGGTGATCACAGAGTTGAGTTTATTAATATCAGTGGAGATGGGAGTGCTGCTGGTGGCGCTTAGCACCAGAAGCCAAGAGCCAAAATTACCTGAACCATTGGCAAGGCTAGATGGGCAACCCAGGGGCTTTAACTTGCTAGGAGTTGTTAATAGAGTTTCACACTTCTAGGGCTCAAACAGACATGCATCCAACAACAGTGCTACTTAATCTCTACAACCAGATAAAAACTCAAGAACAGAAAAGCAGGAAGGTGAGCGTGGTCGTTCCAATAAGAAGTCACAATCCCACTCAGTCCCCCAATGTAAGCCATTTTTCAGATTCAGAACACATTAACTAAAGAGATGGACTGAGTCAGTTTGACTTTAATTTAAAGAAACCGAGACACAGGCAAGATAAAAATCTTGCCCAAGATCACACATCTAGTGCAAAGCAATAAACTCAGGAAAATATATGTGCAATATTTGTGGCAAAATGTTATTATGTAGAAGGAACTAATAAAGTAGATGGATATGCATGCAAAAATGTGCAAAGGAATAAAGGTGATTCATAAATATATGATAAATTTAGTAAACAAAAAACCAAATTAAAACAATGTGCTATCATATTAAACTTAATAAATATTTTTAAATAATAAAATGCTGAGTAAAAAATTCAGGAGTTTATAAAGTGGCATCTCATGTTTAAGGGTAATTTTTACTGTATTTATAAAATAGTTAAATTTGAGGACTCATTTGACCTTTAAATTATATACTTCGGAATTTATTTTACATGTGTCATCAAACGTGAATAAGGGTCCATTTACAAAGACAATAAATGAGCATAAAGTATAACAGAAAATTAGAAAAAACAGACTTAATGTTTAAAAAATTGGAAAAACTTTTATGTAATCATGTAATTGAATAATATAAACTATTAAAAATTATATTATTGAATAATATTCAAATGACATAGAAATGTTCACAAAACATTGTTAGGTATGACATGGAGGTTTCAAAAGAATTTTTATACTGGTATGCACGATTCTTAAACCAAAGAAAAACTGAAAATTTAATAAAGATTCAAAGAATTATAGGAGCCAGACTTCAGAGATCAATTATAGCAGCACCTCCATTTCTGATGAATCTACTGAAACCCAGAAAAGTTAACATTTTAAAGTACAAAAAAAAAGAAATAGATGAGAGCAATTTTGAATCCAAGAAAAAAGTATTTGTGTGTAATAAAAGAATTATAAAAGTTTATGCCAAAAATGTTCCTAGTACTTATCTGTGGTGTAAGTATAGGTAAATAATAATTTCATATATTTTCTTCTATTTCCATTACTTTCACAATGAACACGTAAGAACAAACAAGATAAGTTATTTTTTTAAATCTGTTCAAAGAATTAATGTGTGATTAAAAGCCCTCTGATCCAAAATGCTTCTCAAGATATGTCTGCAGATACCTGACAGTTCTCAGGTGGGCATTCATTAGTATTCACACAAATCCTTTAAGATCAATATCACCTTGGGCTCAGTTGGGCGTGGCTCAGTGGTTGACTGTCCACCTAGGATCCAGGTGATCGGGGTTCGAGTCCCAGTCAGGGCACATGTTGGGGTTGCGGGCTCAATCTCCAGTTGGGGGCATGCAGGAGGCAGCCGATCAATGACTCTCTCATCATTGATGTTTCTATCTCTCTCTCTCCCTTTCCCTTCCTCTCTCTGAAATCAATCAAGATATGTTAAAAAAAAACAAAAAAACAAAAAACTCAAAATCACCTTGGTCAGAATGCAATCTAAATTTTTTTTAAGATCTGAAGCAACAATCTCATTGCATGATTATAGGACTAGATTATATGAACACTGATGAGTACATGAGTAAAATTAAATACAGGAATCAATAAAACTTAGAATGTATGTGATATATTTAGCTATTTACATAATTGTTATTTTGCTGCTCAATAAATAAACCTAAGTTAAAATTAGATCACAAAAATACTGTAATCAGTATTTTTTTTCATAGCCAAACCAAAATTTGAAATTTCCCTCCTTATGTTGTCTCTATTATGAGCACAAATTTCCAGTTTTCCCCAATGGCATTTACTATTTAGTTGTCTTCACCATCATCATTAGTATAATTACCCTCACACTGCACTGACATGACACATTGGAAAAGCCTGGACCTGGAGTTCCAGCACCACTGACTCCCCCCTCAACCCTAGCGTTGATATTATGTATGTTCATATCCATCTGTGCACTTCCAGACTCATCACCTCAATCTGAGAAGTCTTGGGGCAGCTAGTAACTGGACCACCCCTGACACAGGACTTTAAGGCCCTTAGGAGAATGAGCCCATAGCTTATCTGGAGTGTCAGTTCAATAAATACAGGCAGGCGCAGGTGGTGGGGGAAGGTAGAATGAGGAATGGCTCTGCATCTCTGGAGCCTGAGAATTTAAGGACTGAGAGATCAGAAAAGAGAGACTTGCATTAAAGAACATGAAAGACAGAAGCTAGCCCAGGAAGCTTACTTCTAGTCCAGACTTCTAGGGCATTCTAAAAGACGACAGAGGTTTTACCTTCAGGGTCAATCTTAAACACAATTTAATTTGAGGATAAAGAGGCCATTTGCCAAAAAATATTTCTAACCATTCATGCCTAAAAATATTTTACATACACACAAAAAAGCCTTTATTCCTCAATGAGAGAAACACAATGAAATACAAATACCAGGAAGAGTTTATCAGAAGAGTAAGTGGAAACAGTATGCACGTTAATAGAATTCTAGGGCGGGGCCTTAGAGATCAATTATAGAAATATCCTCATTTTATAATGAGTCCACTGAAACTCAGAGAAGTTATATTATGAAGAATATAAGTAGAATGCACATTAATTTAGTAAATCCCAAACCACTGGAACCAGAAGTAAGTTTGAAATTTTAAAGAGATTGTCCTAAGACAAAAATAAAAATGCAAATTTTTGTAGTGGTACATTAATTTAATTGAAGCCATAATCATGCACATGCCTCTGAAAAATAAAGGTTTAGATAAGTATAAAATAATAGACTCCCAGTAGTTTATTAGGATTGATATTATGATATAGTCCAAAGGCCTCTGGACAGAGATCAGAAGTTGTGTGTTCTCCTCCTATTCCGCTAACCCATATATGGTCCTCGGCAAGATAATGGATGTCTTAGGGCCCCTCCAGTCACTCGAGTGTAAGAGAGAAGGAGGAATACATGATCTGTAAAGCCCAAATTCCACACAATACTATGAAAATCACCCCTTCTGAAAATTTTTTGAAGACTCTGTAGAGAAATACTAGACTGTCTGCACCTTTGGTTTTATCCATTAAGAACCTCTTATGATTTCCACATAAACAAAAAAACACACACCTTACATCATTAAATCAATAGATCCGTGCCATTACTGTTTTATTAAAACTGCCTTGAACTCCTATAGCAGACCCTAAAGTGATGCATAGTGCAAATATATGACACCAACTTAATAAATGCTATAGTGATAAAATTCTAATAAAAGTGATAAAATGTGTCCCACAAAAAAGAGACAGCAACAAAAATACAATAACTACTTATCCCCATGAATGATGAGCTTATATAGAACTGTACTGATAAAGCCTATGAAAATTTTTATAACTAAAGATAAAAAAAGTTTTAAATTAATTCTCTTTGTAATTATAACTAATAAGAAAGGCTTCTAAATCAACACTGACTTCAAGCAAGTTTCCATGTACTGGCTCTTCAAATACCCAATCAATTAAAGCATTTCTTTAAAATCACAACTTCTGCTTAAATTATATGACTGTATCAAGACTTAGAAGACTTTTTTAAATTATTTCCTTATCCCTTCATGAAAAAAATGCTTTGCAAATGGTTTTCAAAGACCTGACCTTGCCAAATGTTTTACCTCCATCACCCTCTTTCTAAGAGTCAAGGAGACTCAGTACAGTGGTTGGTGCAGTGCTTGTTAAATTAATACCTCATACTCCAGAAACAGGAGTACACAGAAGTTAACCTCTGACACACAGGTTAAATGTAAGCCTAACAGGAGAGACATTTTTTTCTAAGATTATTGGAAAGAAAAAGAATCCAATCTTATACTATTTTTTTCAAGGAGTGAGTATATTTCATTAAAATACTCAACCACCTGGAAAAATAATAACTGAAGAAGTTCTGAGGGCTATTTTTTTTTTAAATCAAGTTTAAAGGAAAACAGTAAATGAAACTCTCTCTTTCTTGTTAATTTATCTACAATATTAGAAATTCAAGCATATTCACTCCCATCAAACACCTAACCTCCCTGAAGGGCTCGTGCACTCCCATTTATCAAGAAATCATTCAGATTTTCAGCTTGCCTCATTTATGGTTTCAGGGAAAGATCTTGACATCAATTTTGGGTATAACTCTGACTTCAATTGGAGTCCTGCACACAATTCAGTAACATAAAATGATCCCTCACTTAGCAGTCTATGCCTCTCCCATAGAGATATTTTATAGTTTCCATTCCTACATTTTTATTTTCTAAATCATTTGCTCATATCTTCAGAGCTTTCTCCCTAACTCATCTAATATCTTAAAACATAAAGCTCAAAACTTGGGTAAACCACTTTTAGTTTAATCTTAATTTAATATTTAACACAAAGTCTTCATGGCCTCAAGTGCCTACAAGGCTTTCCAAACACTGTTACTGGCACTATCTTTCCAAAAGAAAAATTATAAATTATAATATTCGTAAGATTAATTTAGTTTATAGCACTACTATTAATGAGTAGTTGTATACTTTTATTTTGTTGCCAATAGGAATAAATATGTTTTTTTCTTTTCACAGGAATTTGTCATTTAGGAAAAGTTCTGCATCGGGTAAGAAAATATGTGTACTAATGTGGTTCATCCATTAAGGACATTTTAGTGTCTCACTTACCAAGACTCCTTGAAATTTCAAAGTTGGTTACTTTAGCTGCTCAAATATGTTAGGGCTCTGGGTTGGCACTTCACTCATGGTGACAGTATGGCTGCAGCACCTCCAAGCTTCTTGCTCTCACACCATATCTCCTAAGGCATGAAAGAAGATTGTGGGCTTCATATCATAATTTATCCCCTGAAGCTAGCGGTATCATTAAAATTCACTTTACCTGCTCACATTTCAGTCATATACATGAACAAACTCAGAGTTTTGTTTTCAATGAAGTGGGAAACAAGGACAGCCAGTCAGTAGTGTCTATAGCTAGAACTTCTTGCTCTAACACAATAGAAGCCACATTAGCTGTTAATTTGTGTGAATTCTCTTGGGGTAGTCACAAACATACAGAAAGTTCCCAACAAACAATACAGAGTATATATGTATGGTGGGGTGATACTCAGGCACGCAACATACTTTTTCACCAACCAAGGACCCCATTATTAAATAAGGCACCATAGTCAGAGATGTTGAGATAACTTATGAACTCATGAACACCTAATTACCTTTACTGTATCATTAACCAGAACATTAGTATATATTTATTTAACTATGCATCCATTCACATGAGTGCCAAAGATACAGACTTTGAAAAATAACCAACACATTTGCAATGAGTGAATTGTATGGTGTGTAAGTTATAACTTAATAAAGCTGCACCTCCCCCCCTCCACAAAGGTAATGCAGCTTCTGCACTGGTGCTCTCTCTTTGGGATATGTGCCCCTGGAACCAGCCATCATGTAGTGAGAAAGCCAGGATTGATGGGGAGTCTACATATAGATGTTCCAACCAAAGCCCCAGCTAGCCCCCCAGCTGACAGCCAGCATCAACTGCCAGACACTAGAGTGAGCAAGCCTTCAGATTACTGCAGCCCCAGCTGAGGCTTCAGACATGGAGCAACTCATCTCTGTTGTTCCCTGTCTTAATTCCTGACCCACAGAACCATGAAAGATAATAAGTAATGATTGTTGCTTTAAGCCACAAAGTGTTGAAATGATTTGTTACATCAATAGATAACTAATACTGACACTAATTAAACCACAGCACAAATGAATACAGAGTGATGACTATGACAAGTTGTAAACTGAAAATGTATTTGGAATAGTGAGAGTATATGATTTCTCACACGTTTAAAAAATTCAGGGAGTCAGGAAGGGCTTACAGCTATGATATGCTGAATGAGTGGGTACCAACTAGAGTCAATAAGTAACATGACTTTGTTAGTACATGAAGGCAACCATGAACATGGGCTTATCAGACAAATCTCTCAGGTTGGTATTCTCACTTGACCACAATTAACTATGTGACTTTGGACAAAAAATGGGTGTTTGGGAGGGTAAAATGAGATGAAGCATGCTAAACACTTAGCACAGGGCCAGACTCAATAAACATTGGTTATTTTTGTTAATATCTTGAAATACTTGGAGTGCCACCAATATCATGGCCCCAAATTATCTCTACCAATAAAGTTGCTACTTAACCCTTGGATTTTAGAGACATGGAAATAATAATTCTTTTGAAGTCCTTCTTGTGAACATATTATTTGTGAAGTTCAAGAATCTTCATATTTTCAAATTCCTAATTAATTGCTCAAAGTCACTTGTAGAAAATAGTCATGGAATCAAGAATTGCCATGGTTGCTAAACAGATAAATAATGAGGTTTCCATTTATGTATTTTATGTAATTCATGGAATTAGATAGTAGTAAATATAATTTCAGATGATGCCTTCATTGCTAGAGAGGCAGTATTGCCATGTCACTATTTGCATGACTATTTTATCAGATGATACGTTTCTCTACACTCTATTTATGCTATTTTTGAGAACAAGTGAAGTCAGGAGTCAATCTAAAATACAGTGATGGAAGAAGAAAGTTGATTCTTTTTCTTCATTAAAGCCATTACATGTTTATGACCTGAGAAGCACATCAGTAAGCAAGCAGGTAAATATGAAGCTTCAAGCAACCAAGAGCTTGCTGCTGATAGACAGAGAGGACACTATGAATCAAATTCATCTGAAATGGACATCTTCTGTTGAACTTCACTGAATGACATGGGACATGAACAGAAAGTGAGGTTGACCTCTAGTAAGAAACAAGCATGTGTTTGGAGCTTTGCATTCTCACTGTGTCATTCCATTACTTCAAGGATATCAGCAAGAACTTGCTTTCTGAGGACATTTATGAAATAAAGAGCATCTTTCTAAGACTTAGTGTAGAGTCTTACTGTATCTTACCTGTCTTTCTCTCCCTAGCACCTTATATGATTTCTATATCATAAGAAATACTCAGTAAATGTTGCTAAACTGAATTCAAGTACAAGACAAAAAGTAGACTCAAAACCTTCAGAAGAATACCCTATAAAACCTTGAGCATGAAGAAGTGATGTTTCTCCCCTAAGCCCAGTGAAGCTACACTATACCTGCTGCTGGACTTACCTCACTCTCTCCAGGGCTTTTCTAGGGCTAGGACTATACAGTGTAGCATAGTAGGTAATAGCAAAATCTCTGCAGCATGATGCATGATTTCAAATCTCAGTTCTGCCACTTTTCTAGCTGTGGTACCTTGGACCACGTCACTTATCTTCTCTGCAAGTTAGTACTTCATATGCAAAATGTAGAATAGCAATGCCTACCTGTTAGGGTTATTGTGAGGAATAAATACATAAGCGTATGTAAAGTAAATATATTGAAACTGGCACGTAAACAGTCAATACATGTTAGTTGTAATGATGGGCATCCAATCTGCTATTGTCTGGTGCACACCCAAATTCTTCCCCTTTGCTAAACTGGTTAGGGAGTCACACAGATGCTGCAGCAAAGAATGTTCTTTGCATTCACACACTCTGAGAAGGATGGCAGGGGAGGACTGTATTTCCACCAGAGCTCTAGAGAGTGTGATGGTTGGAGAATCACACTGACAACCCTTGGAAAGTCCAGCTGTGAACAAAAACAGTCTTATTTTTTTTCGTGAACAGTTATTTTCCTTCCAGTACAGTTGCAATTAATGCCAACTATGTCTTGAAAATTCAACAAGTCCTTGATTTTTCTCAGCATATTGGAGAGTCTTACCAAGCTTCCCCCCAAATCATCTCTAGCCACATTCAAGAAGAACACCTTGTTTTGTGTATTTTTGTATGTATTATAAAGACTTGAAATGCTGCCACCTACAGACAACTATTTCAAAAAAAAAACAACAAGGCAGTCAAAGACCACTAAAATAGAACATGGACATGCTTTCTAAATGTCATTTTAAAATTCTATCATGTAAACTGGTAATTTACCTGTTTTATATAAAATAAATAGGATCCAGTCAGATGATTACCACACCTATTGTGGTAATCACTTTGTAAGGTATAAAAATGTTGTACACCTGAAACTGAGACAATATAATTAGAAACTATAATTAGAACTAAAAATTTAAAAATAAATGAGATCAAATAAAAAAGTGAAAGCAATTTAAAGTAGAAATAAATAGCATCCTTCATAATTAATATTTTTAAACCAGTTGTCTTATCAGCATTACACTACTTTTGTTGTTATGACTGGAATAATCCCTCAGTCAGAGCAGAATGGGAGCATATAGGAGTTAGAACATTTGGCCTTTCAGCCTACCACCCACGCCTGGGTGTTGAAGTCCCCCCTGCTGTGCCCTGCTAAAGCACATGCTTTCTCAGGAGAACAGGAGCCAGATGGTGTGTGCATGGGGTGTTTCCTAGAGCCTCATTTACAGGCTTCCTGCACTGCTCTACAAGCCTCTCTCTGTGCGCACACACCTTTTTAGTCTTCCGGGATTGAAATTACACAGTGGAAGACAGGACCTGAGTAGCTAGTTAAGTTCTTTGGTTACAATTAGAAATTTCATGAGGATCAGAAGAAAATTGTTATTTCAATCCCAAAAGAAGGTTTTTCTAATACTATCCTTTATGCAAAGGGGAAAAGTGCAACCATAAATACACCAAAGTTTCCACATTTTCATTACCATATCACCAATGCCTCCTTTCCAGCCTTCAAATCTCTCTTGCTGATATGTTTCTTTTGTAAAGTATTACTGTCTTTCGTTGTTGTAAAGCAAACTTCATTTTTTAAAATCATTTCCACCATTAACCTTTGCCTCTATTCTTGTCCACTTTGCATTCATCTACAAACTCCAGGAGTTAAATCATTCCACAACCATCCACAATTGTGCAGCCTCTAATAAGAATGGAATAAAACAGAATCACGGAGATATCAGAGATAGTTTGAGATCATTAAATAGAAAAGTGTCATATTTAGAAAAACATATGAAGAACTTTAACTCCCAAGCAATGTTCTAGCTATAGTCTAGCAGATACTAAAGGAATAAAAGCCTACATGTCTTTTATTACACAGTTGGCCGGGTGGGACCCGATTTCCCAATTACCCCCAAGGAGTGGCATAATCACTACAACCACACTGTTTAGTGGCTGAAATCTCATACAATACCTAATGCATTCTGACATGAGATATGAACTTAGATCTCACTGTTCACAACAGGATGAGATTTGATTATGCATCCAAATGCAACCACAATGAAATTATAGATTTAGGTTAGAAACAGGCATCACAGTGAGATAATGCTGTATCACATTTGTTCTGGAATCCTAGATCAAGGATAAAAAAAAAAAAAATGTATAGAATGAAAAGTCCTCTAATATTTTTCTCCCTATCTTATGGTTTTGCTCTGCTGCAGTCAATCTTGGGACTACTGCACTCTTTTGAAGAGAATACAAATTAGGTTCTAGTTCCTTTGCAAACTCCTAGCTGAATTGAGTACTTGAAGCTGTTTTATGATATGTTTTATAAGTAATGCTTTTGAATGCCGTTTGTAAATATTCTACTTCTAATATGTAGACAAAATATATGAGGAAAGAATTCTTAAGCCATGTGAATTTACAAAAAGAGAAAAAAAATATGGAAGCACGGCAAAGCATTCCTGAGATCAGAAACCCAGTCTCCCTCCCTCCCTCTCTCTCCCTCTCTCTCACATTCTTTCTCACACACACCCACAAATGCAAGTAAAAATAATCAGAAATAGAGAGGCATAACAAAGTAAGACATCTCTAAATCATTGAGAAATCAGATAAAATTCAACATATGATACTTGCATAGTCATTGTTCATATTCCTAAGTGAGAAGCTTCTGTTTCATGGAAATTAAAAATCTGTTGATGTGAAATCTCAGAACAAGAAGAGTATGGATGACAGAGTAAAATTTTTTCCTCTCCACACTTTTTAAAGGTTAGTAGAAAATAATTATCCCAGAATTTGTTAATGGTGATAATGGCCTGGCCAAGTATTTGTCCATATTCTCACAAGAAAGATATTCTTTCGACGGAATTTTTTCTGATTTCTTTTAACAGTTCTTCTAAAGCTAGTTCTTAAGAGCAGGAGAATAGTTCAAAAGCCATGCCTTGAAAATTAGTGAATGTTCTGCATGTAAAAGTAATTTGAGATCAAAATCACAACTAAAATCCAGAACCACCATCACTCAGAGCCTCCTGAGATCTGGCTGCACAGAAGCCCCACAATCAGGGAATTGAAGAAGCACCGAGAGCAGGAGGAGGGGCGGAGACGCGGGCGGATCGGGGCTGAATCCTGGAGACACAGCCACTGGCCCCCACCCGGTGCCACGGTTGAAACCCGGGAGGGAATCTCAGCGGTGGAGGTTTCCCGGAGGAGCGAGGGGTCCCAGCCCCACAGCAGACCCCCAGCCCAGGGCTCCAGGGGCCAGGAAGAGACGTCCCCCCAACTCCGGGCTGTGAAACCAGCGGGGACTGTGGCTGAGGGTCGCGGAGGCTGCGGGAGCCCCAGCAGCTCCTCTTAAGGGCCCGCGCACG
Organism: Miniopterus schreibersii; assembly: GCF_964146895.1. Taxonomy (NCBI): domain Eukaryota; kingdom Metazoa; phylum Chordata; class Mammalia; order Chiroptera; family Miniopteridae; genus Miniopterus; species Miniopterus schreibersii. Next base: position 46,978,068 of record NC_138107.1, read on the forward strand.
GACTCACTCGGACGCTCCCTCTGAGCCCAGCGCCGGGCAGCAGCCTGAAAGGACCCGGGACACTCGGGGAGGAACTAACCTGCCTGAGATCCGGTCGAGAGCTGGAGGGGCGGCTTCCTCCCAGGCAGAAGAGCTGCAGAGGCATTTGGTCGTTTGGCGAGTCCTCTCCACTCACAGCCAGCAGGCAGGCGCCATATTTGAATCCCCAGCACCTGACTCTCACCTTTGGCCCCGCCCCGTGATTCCCGGAGGCCCCGCCCCTCCCCACCTGCAGCTCATCCAGGCCATTTCCAGGGGCTTTTCTCTGCAAGTGGCCTCTTGAACCTCATGCTTAGGACTTTCCTAAAATCTCTCAAACAAGCAGCATCATGCCCCATATGGCTTGATAAGTGGCCCCAGGCCTGGCACTAGCGGCAGCCTGCATTGGCTCATAGCTTGGCCTCTCCTGGACACCTCCAAGCCCAGCACAAGTACCAGCCAACTACGGTTTGCTGTGTAGCTCATGCTCGGTGGCCCTGGGAAAGGCACTGGCACAGGCTGACTTTGCACCTCCCCCGAAGCCCCAGAGACAGTGCACCTGGTGGTCAGACTCGACCACGCTGGATTACAACCCTACCATATCCATGAGTGACACTCAAGAGGCTCACTTGGTGAACACCAAAGCTCCACTGAAGTAAATCCTGCTCCATAGGGGTGTCTCCAGCACAGCAGCTCTTTGGTTCTAGCTGCAGCTGGTCCTCACAGCTGATTGGCCTGGGGGTCAGTTCCTCCCAGGGACACCAATAGCAACCAAGGCTCAACTACAACAGGACAGTGCACACAGCACACACAGGGGAGCACCTAGAAGGCCCAGCTCAGGTGACTGGGGAGGCTGAGCCACTGGACCCTACAGGTCGCCTACTACACAAAGCCACTACAAATTCCAGAAGACATAGCAGCTCTACCTAATACATAGAAACAAACACCTGGAAGCAGCCAAAATGTGGAGGCAAAGAAACATGTCACAAAGGAAAGAATAGAAGAAATCTCTAGAAGAGAAACTAAATGAAATAGATCCAAGTAAGCTAACAGATACAGAATTCAGAATTTTGTTTATAAGGATGTTTAAGAAGACTATTAGGGAAATAACTGAGAAAATCGATAACATAATAAAGTACCAATTTGAAATGAAGGCTACAGGAACTGAAATGAAGAATAATTTACATGGAATCAACAGTAGAGTAGAGGACACTGAGAATCAAATCAGCAATTTGGAACATGAGGAAACAAAAAGCATCCAACCAGGAGAGCAAAAAGAAAAAAGAATCCAGAAATATGAAAATAGTATAAGGAGCCTCTGGGACAACTTCAAGAGGCCCAACATTCATATTATTGGGATGCCAGAAGGGGAAGAAAGAGACCAAGAAATTGAAAACCTATTTGAAAAAATAATTACAGAAAACTTCCCCTATCTGGGGAAAGAAACATACTTACAAGCCCAGAAAGCACAGAGGGTCCCAAACAAGAAGAATCCAAAGAGGCTCACAGCAAGACACATCACAATTAAAATGCCAAAGGTTAAAGACAAAGAAAGAATCTTAAAAGCAGCAAGAGAAAAGCAGTTAGTTACCTACAAGGGAGCACCCATACGACTGTGAGCTGATTTCTCAACATAAACTTTGCAGGCCAGAAGGGAGTGGCAAGAAATATTCAAAGTGATGAAAAACATGGAACTACAACCAAGATTGCTCTACCCAGCGATGCTACCATTTAGAATTGAAGGTCAAATACAGAGCTTCTCAGACAAGGCAAAGCTAAAGGAGTTCATCACCACCAGACCAGCACTACAGGAAAAACTGAAGGGTCTTTTTGAAGAAGAAGCTTATGAACAAAAGAATCTGGTGAACTAAATAGATCCAGAGATACTGATGCATGCAACAGACGATCATATTCAGAGGAAAGAGGGCAGGGGGCTGGAGGGTGGGAAGAGATTAACCAAAGAAGTTATCTGCATAACCCATGGACTCAGTTAATAATGGGATGAAGGCCTGGGGAGGGGGTAGGAGCAAAGTGGAGGGAGTCAATTGGGGGTGGGAAATGGGACACCTGTAATTCTCTCAACAATAAAGATAAATTAAAAAATAAAAATAAAAGAATAGCCAGTTGACTTCAAAAAAAAAAAAGTACTTTGAAGCATAACAATGACTCATTTAACAGTCAGGAATTCTGATCATCTACAATGTATCCAAATTGTATTGGGTTTGTAGAATTCTGGATAATATTAAATGATCTCCACATTCACCAAATCCTAATGACATGTGATTCAAAACAATATACACATGCTAAAAATTAAAATAAATCAGAATCCAATGGTTCCCTAGCATTTTCCCCCTTAATAGTACAACAAATCATACCCATTCTAATTATTACCATAATTTTTATGAAACAACCTAACATGTAGTGCCATTATGTCATCAAACTGAGAAGTCCTATTCCAGCTTGATCCCAGGACCTCCTTTAATATAGCTTCCTTGATATACCAGGGTGACATAAGTAAGGCAGAGTAGAATTCATAGGAAATTTCATTGACTATGATGCCCATCAGCATCATGGGTGCAGATGCCAGTAACACATAAAAGCTCAAAAGGAAAAATTTTTCTCTAAATGTTTTTCCACATTAAACTATCTTCTCCAATTCCCTCCCAATTCATCCCCTACCTCAATTCCCAGAATTTCATAACAAATAAAGTTGTTATAAAGAAAAGTAGAAGAAAAGAGCTTTTGATACTTGGTTTTGAGAGTTCCATCTGATGTGCTTATCTGGTGGTGTAACACATTGCCAATTAGTACTGTAGAGTTTCCAGATTCATGCAGGTGCTCTAGATATTTTGGTACCTGAGTTACATACATCTTTCATGACAAAAAACTAAAGATAAAAATGTGCTTCCATTTTATCACAAAGAAGATTGAAATAAGCCTGAAGCTAAAATGAAATGCAGATTGAAAGCCTCTATGGAGGCATTCATTATTAATTCATTTTTATTAATAAAAAAATTAAGTTTTTATAGAAAGCTTTTATCCCCAAGAACAAAGGAGAGCTAATGAAGTCATGCCAATATATAGACTTTTAAATTCTGAGCTGCCTCTTCTGGGGACCCACAGTTGTCCATCCAATTTGAGTTCTAGGCTACTAGGAGATGTAGCTATAGGATAACTAAAATATCACAACTAGGGTAACATAAATATTCTTGAGCAAAAATTCACAGATACTCAACAATGTATAATGTTTTCATTAAAACAGTTTCACACCTAATAAGATTAGTATTTCTTTATCTGCTTCATACAGGTGAGCTACAGTAAATATACTGTCCTCCTCTGACTACACTAAAGGCAAAATGAGAGCAATCTTCTCTCTTCCAATCCAGGGAACGCTTCACAGCCAGAATAAGTTCTATAACTGTTCTCACCATGTTACTTTTTTCCTCAGCCACATCAAGGGCTTCCTGATGAGAGTCGAAACAACCCTGCATGCACTGGCTCCAGCAGCTTGGCCCTGCCCCGCTTGTCCTCTCTTAGGCACTGGTGCACGGCCACCCAAACCCTCTGCTCTAGTTAGGCTTGCCAGCCCTTTGTTTTCAAGCACAGTCATAGATTTATGATGGCACAGCAATGTTCCCCGACTTTCTTCACTTCGAACGAGCCCTCATCCATATCTCCAGCCGTCTGAACCTTACCCATGTTTTCAGGGTCAGGGAAAGTCTCATGTTCTCGTTGGAGTTGCTCCTAATCAGCCCATCTCACAGTTGTGGATACTTCTAGGGACTTGTATTGCATTTATTGTCTTTTCTAACTAATCAATATGTGTCTATTCCCTGTGTTTTTAATTATTACTTGAATTGTTATAGATCTCTCTCCATGCATTTAAACTTAATAAGGAGAGACACTTTTTAAATATTGCTTTTGCCTTTAATTGGCCTCCCTCAGTGTACTGCATGCTCATAGCAAGTGCTCAACAAATTCTGAATTTATTTGGATAAACACTAAAAGCAACAAAAGCAACTCACTGCTGCATAAAAAACATTCCTTTCCAGAGAAACCTGCTAAACATTGCTCTAAGTTGCCAAGAAGACTCTCACCCCCTGAGTGTCATTAAAAATAGATACACACTATATTGTGCTGGATGATATAAAGGAAAGTAATAACTCAAAAAATATAACCAGGGGTGCATGAGCCCCAGTTCTCTTGTTTCATTACCCTTTAGATAGTTCAATACCTTCCAGACATGTAAACATCCAAAGGAAATAATTTAGTACCTGTATGGGTGCTTTGGACTCCAATGGATGGGAAAATGAAGTAAACCATTGATAGTGAGTCCTATTTGAGATTCTAAAGTTAAGCATGATAAATTTGTGAAAGTTTTAGAATATACCAAGTAGCAATGTCACATTATATCCCATAGTTTTCACAATATATAGCTTCTACTGAGTAACAGTCAGAATCTACTATCACTGCATCTCTCTGTTTCATTATTTTAAATCCATCTCCACAGTCATCAACTCTGCCTTTTGATTGGTCTGCCAGGCCATTTAATTATTGGTTATTGATTTGGTTATTGATAGGGTTGATTTAAATACACCAGTTTGCTACTTGGTTTGTACCTGTTCTGCTTTTCTTAATTATTATTATTATTGGTTCCTCTTTCCCTGTCTTTCTTTGGGGGAAAGAAGTTAATCATATAATTTTTATAATTTTATTTTAATTCATATGTTTATTTTGGAACTACACCTTTTTGTATTATTTTGGGTAGTCATCCTAGGGATTAATTTACCACAGTGTAGTTAGACTTAATGGTGCATGCATTCATGTAAAATTAAGAATCTTGCAAGAGTAAAATTCCATTTAACTACCTCCTACCCTTTTGCTATTGTTATCATATGATTAACATGATGACATGTTAATCATGTCATCATGTTAATCATATTAAAGTTCTGTGTTACTTATTAGAAAGGAGGAGACCAAACACTTATCTAGCACTAATTATATTCCAGACACTTTTTATGAACTTTATATCAACTCATTTGATCTTTCCAACAACCATATTAAATAGGTAATAGTATTACCACCATTTTACAGATAGAGAATCTGAAGTCCAGAAAGATTAAGTATGACCAAGGCCACAGGGCTGCGAGGGAGGGTAGCCAGGGTCTAAGCGCCTTAGTCGGACTCCAGAGTGTGTGTCCTTTATGCTTAGCTCTCTCATGCTAGTCGAATCGATTATTCCCTGGCACAGCCTTGATTATACACATACAAATGATAATATTCTGACATGCTTTCAAATTCATTTAAACCACATTTTAAGGGAGTAGGTTTCTGTTGTTTCAGTTGCCTTGATATTTTTTCATTTTTCTTCAGAAATGGAAGCAAAGGAATTGACACTACTCAAGGACTGTTGCTACAAGGAATTAGCCACTGGGCTGCAGAACACCAGCTTCCTTATGTTGAATTAAGCCAATAAGTAGTTTGTTACTTTGATCAAAAGGTTCTTGGTTGAAACAATATTTAGATTATGTGTATTTTAATTTAGAGTTAAGTTTGATAAGGGGTGTGTTTTAAACATATGCACATGCTAAAAATAAGCCTGGCTTTTAAAAAAAAAAAAGCCTGGCTTAAGAAACTAATAAAAGGATATCAATTTTCTACCTGGAGGTCATATTTTTAATATGGCTGAGTTTGTTTTCAATCCAAGTCGTTGACGGTTTTCTCAGTAAAAAATTTCACAGTTTAGGTTATTCAAGACAAAGCTAACAGACCTCAGAATAAAAGTGAAATAATTTTTATTCCAATTAACTCTAAAAGGCAACACTGTTAGTATCACAACTGGGATTTTCAGGTCTCTCAGGATATCACACATCTGGTTCATAGGAAAGAGCTGGGTTTCCTGAGAACCCTAATTATTTTCATTCACTCATGTATTCAACAAATATTTCTTGTGCTGCTCCCATAGGGGAGCATATGCTGGGCATTGGAAATCAAAAATTAAGTTAGATCAATATGGTCTCTGTCCTCGTGGAGGGTGCAGCCCAGTGGGTTTCTCAGGGTTATGTAGATTTACCTATTCCAAATGCCATTTGTAAACTGAAAAAGTAGATAACCAGGCATATAGGCATGTAGGAATGTTATATAAAATGCAGGAAGTAGCTTCTGAATGAGAGCCTGAGGGATTTCCTATAAAATAAAGCACATGAACTTTATGACGTCAAGTTGGAACTCTGAGATGTTCACTTCCCTTTCACTTCAGATTCTCTATTTTTATTTTACAGCATTATCATTTTGTAAGAGGCAGTAACATTGGTCACATTCATAAATTAAAAACTCTCTGTGGCCATATTTTCAGTGAGCGTGTTTCTGTTGATTTGTCACCTGGCATTAGGTGCTCCCTTTTGCCAAGGCAGAAGCGGAAGCCAGGGAGAGCAGCACTCCCGAGGGATTAGCATGTAGCAGCTGGGGGGTTCGGAATTAGCACCTTCCTTGAGCTTCCTCAGTTGAGTCAAAATGAATTTCAGAGATTTTTGCTAAGAAGTTTATTAATCCTGCAAATATTTTAGTCAGGCCAAAAATATAGCTCATTCTGATTCTCACTGTCTCAAAATAAACATCACAGTGTTAAAATAACAAAAAGAAAATATTGGCAACCTATGAAATCCCTAGTATCAAAACTGAATGTAGCTATTACTTTAAACAGGCTAATTATATTACCTAATGATTTTCATAAATTCCCCCCGAGGGGCTCGAAGCAGTTAGCCACCTCCACAGGAGACTTGCTTGCCAAGAGCTGTGAGTTGCCAAGACCACTGGTATCAGACCAATTGCTGGCTTCCTTTATCCCTGGGCACGTCCTAAGTCTGACTTACCCACCAGACCATTAGTGCAGAGGCTCTTTCTCCTTATTGTCTCTGAATTTCACATTTTCAAAAAAACGATGTCTTATCTTGTTCACTTTTTTCAACTCATTTTATCTTTTATTGTTTCAAGTCCCCCTCGTGTCTCCTTATTTTCTCTCTTATTTCAGGTTCCCCTGAACCAAAGTTTTGTTTTTGCTTCTTGTTTCTTTCCATGTGGAACCTGCTGGGAGTGAAATCAACAAGGCTCTCTCATCCATGTTTAATTTTCCTCCCAGCAGGTGCTGTGCTGCAGCAGAATTCCGCACAGAAACGCGGCCAGGCTTCTGTCACAGCTGCCATGCTAGTTACAAGAGATCAATAAATGATTAGAGCACCTAACACAGTGAGCGATCCCAGGGGCGGCACTGAAATGATGATACAGGAGCCACCTAAAATGTATACATGCTCTTATTATTTGGCTGCCAAGATTTCAAATTTAACATGCACAGTGCCACCTAACCAGTTTCTGCATGTATTGTTTGAAGTTTTAATGTGGATTTTTGTGTCCCATGTTGCTATACACATTTAGAGAAAGAGAAAAAGCTATTTAAATGTTTTGGCAATTAATTTAATCAGGTAAAAAGTAAAGGCATTTGGTAAGTTTTTGTGTGCAGTATTTGTCCTTGTAAGGAGATTTTCTGGATAGGTAATGTTTATTCTTTCTAGCACAAAAACTTTAAAATCTATAATCATTTCAACTTCAATAAAAGCTTTCAAAATGCCTATACACAATTCCTTTTTTTTCTTCAGATTTTAATATTGAATATAATTTCATCAGTTTCTTGATGCAAGATTCTAATTATTCATTTGTCCTTGCTCTAAATGTGCCTTTGGTTTTAATTGTGATTTTTTACAGTTTTTCCATCTTTCCATACTAACAGAAAATGCCACCACAGTCTCACAAAATGAATATTGTCCCAATTCTCACGTCCATACTCAGGCTCTCAACACTGATCAACAGTCCTTTCTATCCTGATGGTCTTCTTTCCGTTTCCATGCAGAATCTAAAGTTTCACCCATGTCCTCAACTTCCAATTCCACAACCTATCTTTTCCTCCTTCAGTCCTATTATAATGCAAAAATTGAACCACAAAACTATCCAGATCTTGTCCATTTCTAATTGAGCATTTCAACATCAGCTTCCCTTCCTCAAAGACTAAATGGGCCCTCTCCCTTCAACCTCTGCTCTCAACCTCCTTCCTGTGTACTCCCGGATCTCCATCAATTATGTTCCCTGACTCTTCCAACTTAAATCTGTTTTTCCTCTTGACCTAGAAACATACTTAAGTCTCTTCCATCTTGAAAATCAAAACACCAAACAAAGCAAAACAAAAACTCCCACTGATGTACCACATGTTAAATTCTAGTGTTTGTTGTTCATACTGACTCACTCATGGTGGCTTGTTTCTTGACTATTTTGTAATTTTGAATTTTGAGCTCAATTCATCTAAATCTATGGAAATAATGAGGGGAACTGAGTTAAATGTATATTTTTTCCAGTGTAATATTATTTGCTTCTGCCAGATACCCATGAGCATGTTATTTTAATCTCTAGAATTGCGATGATATAAATCCAGATACCAATTCCACATGAAGTCAGGGTTATATTTAGGAATTTTTAAGTACATTATTTTTGCTATACCTAGGGCCAAACCAAGGACAAACAAGTGACCTTGTCATGTATCTTTGCTGGTTAGGAAGACTTTCTTTTCCCCTAGCTTGTCTTTTCTCTGAGAAAATATTCCATTGAAGAAACTGGCAGTAGGAATCACTTTGCACGGGAACAAGGTATTACTGAGCCATGAAAACACAATTCTCCTTGTTCAAAAAATACCTTCACACAGCCACAAATCTGGTGTTGGCTTACTAGACAAGATTTCTGCTTTTTCTTTTACTTTTGGAAAATGAGGGATTCCCTTGTGAACTTTTCAAAGTTGTTGCAGTATATCTGGCACCTTTTGTTGTGGTGATCTAGCCTCTACATTGCTGGAAGCAAATGTGCCCCCCCCCCCCCCCCCCCGTTTCTCTAGCAGTAAAGATTTGAGTCCTGTTTGTCAAGGTAATGTCAGACTGAATCATTGTGGTTATGGGAAGCTCTAAAATACCAAACTCGATATACTTACAAAGCAAAACATTTAGATAATAACATTTTCTGATAGAAGCAAAAAATTAGTCCAAGGTTCCTCACCTTTATATTACTAGGACAGGTAAAAATAAAAATCTACATTGCACTACTAACCATGGAAATTATATTTGACATAATTTTCACCTCAAATAGATGGAGAAAATCAAACCTTAAAAAGTTAAGCAAACTGCCTCAGGTCACACAACAATTAAGGAATAAATCCAGCATGCCAACCTAGATCTCCTCCTTTAAAAGCCCCCCAATAAACAACAAGATTATATCACAAGAACTTCTAATAATACAGTTACTGAGTAAATGAGTAAACACTATAAAACAACCATCTTTAGAATGAAAATAAGAGACATGTAAAAGGAATTTAAGACTCACTAAAAAAAGAAGACTGTAAAAAAATTTTAAATTTAGGAAAATTTTTCAAAGATTAAAATAGAACTTATGAAAATGAAAAGCCCAGCAACTGCTTCTGATTTTCACATCCAGTAATTCTAAGCTAAGTACATCTGATCAACCTTCATGCTAAAAATAATTTTTAAAGCTGGCAAAATATATTTTTTTGATCTGTTTGGTTTCATTTGAGGATTAATGAGAGAGGAATAAATTAAAAGACTAAGATCTAGGGGATGACAAAAAAGAGAAGAGCTCTGCATTTGGGGCCACTTTTCCTTGATAGGTTTAGAACATGGTATCACACTGTGTGTTTAGAATATTTCTTATTTGTTTACGATGGCAACATATCAAATTTCTGAAACCAAGCCCCATACATAACTAGTAATGCCTTGTGGACTTCTTAACATGTTTTATTTTATGTTGTTTTTTCTCTACAAAATTATCCAAAAGACAGCTATCATAGACAGAAATTAAATGTGTGATGCCTCCATATGGTTGTTGTGGCTTTTCATGGGACAGCTATAGAGTTGAATCTCACTCCTGCCTTTAGTGTTGGAATCATGGTCTCAAGTAGAACCACTGAATCTTTTTTCTCCCATATCCCCATCTATTCTAGTGCGCATCATTTGCACAAAAGATAAATATCTCATATTGCAAGGAGCACAGATGTGCCTCTCCTTCTCAGATATAATGATGAAAAACTCCAGTAAGCAATTATTTTGTGAATGGATTTTACAGAATACCAATGCATGCTGCAAAACTAATTTATCCTTCTGTGAGCAACAAACATTCATCCAAATTTCTCCCCACGTGCCAGAATAAATATGGTAACAAATATAAGATTTTAGAAAAACATATATTTACCAAGTTCTGGAGCAGTGTTTAATCATAGCAATATTATAGATTTTTATGAGGAAAATCCATTACCTTAACATGTTGCAGTATCTTTCAATCTAGAACATTGTACTGTTACAGTATCTCAAAGAAGCAACCTCATTCTGAAAGTTGTTTTGACCTCAGGAACAGCAACAGGAAATCTCTAACTTAACATATGATACATTATGCATACCTTGAGGAGTTGGATATTTCCTTTCTGACCCTTTGTTTACTGTCTGATTTTTTTAAATTTATAACTAAATACTTAAAGAAGCAAAATAAGCTTTACTGTGTTTGTCAGAGTAAAAGATTATAGGTTTGAAAAAACCTCGATGCTTTCCATTATATTTGGGGTTTGATCTGAATTCTGTGTTTTCTACCCAATAAAAATCAGAAAGTTCTTATCACATCATTATTTACTAAATGGAGAGTCTCTAATTGCTTCAAATGCTGCATCCCCAACACCCCAAGATAATCAGTGTATAAACATCCTTACTTTTGTACCTCACATCTGAAAGGAAGAATATCGCCTCTGATATCCAAGTATAGTCTATCTTTATTAATTTTCTGTGTCTGTGCTTTAACGAAGTCTTGGCTTACAGAATTAACAGTGTATTTTCTCCATGCCTCTTCCAAGGTCTCATGGCTCCAGGCATTCCTTGGCTTGAGGCCGCATCCCGTTAACTTCTTTGTCCCAAAGTTCTCTCTGCCTCTCCCTTATAAGGGTACATGTGACTGTGGTTAGGGCCCACCCCGATAATCCAAGGTAAACTTTTCCTTTCAAATATTTTTTCTTTATCACATCTTTTATAGTGTAAAGTAATAGTCTCAAGCTCTAGGGAATTGGCAGGGATATCTTTGGGTGCTAATTTTCAGCCCATCACACACCATCTATCTGTGATTTTTATCTCATGCTTTAGGCCATTTCTGAGATTTTTCTCCCTCTGATGCCCATCCTTCCCCCTGCTTCCTCCCTTTCCCTCTTATCTTTTATTCCTCCCGCTGCAATGCTTCCTTCCTCTCATTGTATAATTATACTGTTTTAGTTTTCTAGAGTTGTCATAACAAAAGACCAAAGACTGGGTGGTTTAAACAACAGAAATTTATTTTCTCACAATTCTGGAAGCTAAAGTCTGAGGTCAAATTGTTGGCAGGCTTGGTTCTTTTGAGGCCTCTCCCCTTGGCTTGTAGAAGGCTGTCTTTTCTCTGCCCTCACGTGGATTGTCCCAATTTCCCTCTGTACATTTTTGTCCTAATTTCCTTTCTTATAAGGCCACCAGTTATACTGCATTAAGGTCCACCCTAATGACCTCATTTTACCTTAATTACCTCTTTAAAGACCCTACCTCCAAATACAGTCACATTCTGAGTTACTGGGGGATTAGGACTTCCACATATAAATCTGGGGGGAACACAATTTACCCCATACACAGACTATCCTTATTATGAGAAAAACAAAAGCAAAACCAAAAACCTTCCATCTAAAGAACTAATCCCTCAAAGTACCAGCTGTACCAGACATTTACTTCCCATCAAATAGCCCATTCTCCTCCACTTTCCCTGTTCCTCCTGCTAGAAGGAGGAGCCTTGGGACTAATTTTCAGGAGGCAGTACTACAGTTCTAATGGACCAGTAGGGGCTTGTACTATGAAAATGTGGATATAAAAAAGAAAAGTAATTTCATTTTAGAGTCACAGTCTTATAAGACTGGCAACAAATGGATTATAATGTTTGCTTCACAAAAAGCAGTTTCTGTGAGATTCTCAGGTGCATTTTGCTCTTCTGTCCTCAGCTTTTATCAATGGAGGCTATAATAAACAGCTTTATAAAACCCATTATGACATTTCCTATAAGAAAACTATTTAGCACATCTTTGAAACTCTTCGCTTTGCTTCCCCTGAGGCCCTCTTTTCATATTTTGGTCAATGATAGTCTTGTAAATGACACATTTGTTTGCTTTTTGTTTGCATGTTTGTTTGTTTCTGTTTTCCTTAAAAGCCATATTTGGGATGCCGGTTATATAGCTAGAATGTAAGCTCAATGGGGTTAACAAGTAGGCTGTCTTAGTCATTCATGAATCCCCTATGCCCAGTACGGATGCTCAATAAACATTTATTAAATAAATAAATGAATGAGCCAACTTTATAAGACTATATGGCCTAAATATCTGCATTGGTATTTTGTTCCCAGATCTGTACTTTCTATTCTTATTTGTAGTTCTCTGCACATAATTATTTTCTGTTTATCCTTGATACAATAATTATTTCTGTATCAATAATTCTGGCATGTACTTTCTTTAAATTGTGAATGTACATATTGCAAATGTTATAAAAATATCTTTAATAAACATTTGATTGAATAAATTATCTAGCTTGATATATATTGTTTCCACAGACCAGATACTTTTTGAATGATGCACTGCTGAGGGTAGTCCTAGCAAGAGGCCTTCTGCATTCATTTTACATCAAGTCAGCAGTCACCCTACAATGGGTTAAGGAGGCAGTTATGAAGGTGTCAGTCAGGAATCTCTGCTGTCCCCAAAATCTTTAAAGGGGAACTGTGAGGTCAAAACTATTTTCAAAATAGGATTAAGACATTATTTTCCTTTTTCACACTTATTTTCTCCTGAGTGTATAGTGAAGTTTTCCAGAGACTACATTATGTGTGATATCATAATAAATTGAATTAAGAAGGCAATTATCTTCTATTAAGCCTGTAAAAAAAGACACCAAGATGGAGCACACAATTTGAATGCACCCCTAGATCAAACACTTATGGACGCATCACCAAATTTTAAAACTGTCCTGATTTCTATGAAATGCTGACGTTGTCCTTAAACAAAACTTAAGCTTTCTTCATCTTAGGATGGCTTTATAGCTTCCTTGCCAATCAAGTAAGTGTATTTACAAACAAGTCAGCTTATACAGTGCTGCTGCTGTAGCCAATCACAACAGAAAACAATGTACATTTTCATTCATATAAACTAAGCTGTAACTGCTGAAAGCCAAGCTTCTACAACTTTTAGCTTTGAAGTCTCTATGTGACACCACAAAAAGGCAACATCTTGTAACGAGAGGAATCTGAGTGAGAGCTACACAAATAGACAATATATAGATCTGTAGGTACAGCTCCACGGTATGTTTTCGATTTTCACTCCACCCTACATTTACTCCAAATTTAAACCAGAATTATCTTCTTTCAATTCCTGAGAAATCAAAATCTTTATCTGATTCTCCTGGTACAATTTCCTACTGAAAAAGATTTCTGACATACTCCTTTGTGACCCTTATATTTTTGATGCCACTACCCAGAAATCTATTTATATAGGTTATCTCTCAGTGGTAGGGTCTTTCTCTGGAATGGTAAATATACTTTATAGCAAGCGCCAACTCTGATGTATTGTTAGCGGTTGGCTGGAACATTGTTTGAGAAGGATTCTGAGGCATTTCCAGGCTTAGCAAGACAAATGCCATAATTGATTAGTGGTCTACCCTGGTGCTAGAAGAAAGAATGTCAACTTATGTGCAGTGTATTTGCTTACCATATGAAATCAGTTGGAATTGCTATGGTCAAACAGATGTAGAGCGAGACAATTTTTAATCCATGTGAAAATCACACAGAAATATAGTTACTATGACTAGGTATCAACAATACTATCACTCTCATACACAAACTCAATCCACTTAAAATATAAGCATAAATTTTAAGATTCAAGGAAATAAATTACTTTAAAAGAACATAAGAATGTGGAATCTAAAGAACAAAATAAACTGATGAACAAAATAGATCCAGAGACACAGAAGCATGGAACAGACTGATGAATCTCAGAGGGAAGGTGGGGGGTCGGTGGGTGGGCAGTTGGGGGAGAGATTAACCAAAGAATTTATATGCATATATGCATAACCCAAGGACACTGACAATAGTGTGGTAAAGGTCTAGGATGGGGGAGGGGGGACAAGGTAGAGGGGGTCAATGGGGAGAAAAAAAATTAAATAAATAAATAATAAATAAATAAATGAACATAAGAATCACCTTAAAGGTTTGCAATAAAATATCTTATGTATCTATATATCTGAAGATTTTTTTACCTTTCACATTAATTAGTATAGATGCCAACTACCCTTGAATTTGGCACTTTTACAACTTTGGCCAGAACTTACATTCGGAAACAATCTCCTCTATGAAATTTCCTAAGATGAATTTTAGAGATGTCAGCTGTGGCTCTTGACAACTGCTAGATGTTGTTACTGCTGCTACTATAGTGTGACATCTGCTACAAGTTCTTAATTTCTTTACAATTTATTGTCTTGTTGGTGTAATTAATAATAAGTGGAGGAAAAAACTCATAGATACAGAGAACAGGTTGGTGGTGGCCAGAGGTGAGGGGTTGGGGACGGGCAAAATGGGTGAAGGCAGTCAAAAGGTACAAAAAGAAAACAACAGAAGAAAAGGAAAGATACAAGTTGTTGCTGGAGATTTGAGCCAGTCTGACTTTTTCCTTGCTTGGGAGAGAACACAGATAACTATATATTTCTTCAGAATGTGTTCCTATGACTATTAATTCTACACACCACTGCCTTAGCGGTGATACAAGCTGGCAATATGTTTCTTTAAATCACATTTTGCTGATAAAGTAGAAGAATTTTCAGCTTCTTTGAGAACAAGGCCCAAGCACCGACAAGAACACTAACTTGTTCCATTGCAAATTTGCCTTTTTGTCATTTTGTCTGGGGATTATACTGTGAAGAAGTATACACAGGAAAGCAACTGAAGCCTGGAGCTAATAAATCTGTCTCTAAACACAGCATTGTGAAGAAATTGGAGGGGGGGGGAAGCAAAACCAGAAAAGACTAATATAGAATTTGTTCCCTTGGAAACAAAAGAGTACTTACTGCTTCAGAAATAAAGATATATATATATAAATATATATTTGCAGCACAATTTTCCCAAAGATGAGGCTCTAAAATGAAATTTTGACAATATAATCACAAATAACAGTAGTGAGAAATAAATTGGAGGCCTAAACATATACAGAATTTTATAATTTACAATTATATGCATTTGACTCTATAGGTCAGACTACAAAGATTATGTACCAAAGATGAAGTGATATAAACGAGAAGCAATGCCAGTTATTGCTTTACTGATGAAGGTGAAAGGTCACAACGAGTAGAAATTTGCTCCCTCAACCCCCAATAAAACCTACAAATAATATCAAAAGGGAATTTGAAACCTCATTTTGGAATTTGAAACCTCATTTCATATATATATATATATATATATATATATATATATATATATATATATATATATATATGCAGGAAATATTCCAAAATAGATTATTAGGTAGATAGATAGATGGATCTGTAGGATTCAAATGAAGAAAATGGTGATTATTAGGAAACAGTATGAGTTCCTTAAGAGTAAGTCTTGAAAAATTTACTCCTAAGAGCAATAAATTTGAATTCTGAAATTCCATAAACAAGATAGCATTCCATGATCTTCCCCTTAAACTAGTGGAGAAATATGGTATTTAAGACAATCATATGCAAAGGTACATACTAGCTCTCTTTAATAAAGTAAAGGAATCAGGCTGTTCGATATCCCTACAGTCCACCCTAGCTCTAAAATATTTTAAATCTAGGATCCTAATGGATCATTGTCACCAGCTAATCACAGGAATATATCTTTTATTTTCTCTGAACCAGTTTTGTTATTAACTTGAATAAAGTCTTAATCATATATTTTCAAATTTATAGGTGATAGATAAGGGCAGAAATAACATTGTTGAATGACATATTTAATTTTTGAAGTAATCCCAACTGGTTAGAGCAGTTTGTTCTTCTTGGTATCATCAGGGCATACCACAAAGGCTAGCATATAGTAGACCTCAAACACTATTTGCTGAAAGAATAATGAATAAATGAATGAATGGGCCAAACTAACACTGTGAAATTTATCAAATAAAATTAATTTGTTCAGGTACAGAACAGCCTAAACCTGGTTTGATAGCAATTTAGATAAATACCAGTCAGATACAGTTCATTACCAGCTCAATTTAAGCCAAGAGTCCAATTAACGAAAGTATAAAACCGAGGGAAATTAATCTCACTGTCATCTGCTCTAGTCAGGCTATGTGTAAAATACTAAATTCCTTCTGGGCATCACTTTCTAAAGCTGACCTTGGCAGACTAGAGTTCAATGAATGAGAGAGGGTGTCCAGGCCATTTAGAGGTCTTGAAATCTTATCAGAAGATATAAATGAAGGATCAAAGATGTTTAACATGAAAAAGGAAAACAGCAGGGGCACGCTTTGGCTCTTTGGAAAGTTGTCATGAGAAAGATATATTAGAGTCATTCTGTGGATCACCCAGGGAAAGAATGTGAAAGCCACAGGGAAACAGATCTTGCTTTAGTATAAGGAAGAAATTTCTAACAGACCTGTCCAAAAACAAATTAATCTACCTTGCAAGGATGGGAACACTTCATCATTTTAAGTGTTCAAGCAAAAAGTATAATCTACCAGGACCTTGCAGAAAAATTATTGCTATGGATGGATATTAGCATGAATGATCTGAAGAGGCTTTTTTGACTTGATATTCCGGGTGATTTGCTGCCTCCCTCTTCCACATCATCATCTCTCTTTTCACTGGCTTATCTTCATTTTATTTAATACCTTATCAGGTCTCTCTTTGTTCCTTCTATCATTATTCTTATTTGCTCTTGAGGTAGTCTTACAACCTGATTTCCTTTGCAAACATAGAGGGGAAAAAATCCCCTCTTAAACATCACATCTTTGCTCTAATAGCCAATGGGCTTGCATTTATTTTCATTCTTTTTGACTCTATAGAGGTACTATTAACTATTCATCCTCTATACTTTCTTGCATCCCTTATTTCTTTTTTTTTTTTTCAATTTCATCATCTTCTTTACTGACTTTTTTCTCTTCTTCCACCCATGCACAATAACGGTTTCTTAAGGAATTGATGCTTACTGCATATAGGATTTACTGCCATTTTTTGATGGTGGCCTAAGGTATTGTTAAATCTCTTACCACAATAAGATAATATGAGCAATGTCATTTACCTTGTCACTGTCTTTGTAAATTCTCTACAGTGACAAATAGTAAATACAATGACAAATAGTAAAAAGTCCCCCCTTGTCTGGGATGCATGCCTGAAACAGTGGGTAGTACCAAACCTCATATATACTATGTTTTTTCCTATACATACATACCTATGACAAAGTTTATAAATTATGCACAGTAAGAGATTAACAATAACAAATGATAAAATAGAACAATAATAACAATATACTGTAATAAAAGTTATGTGAATATGTTCTCTTTAAAAATACCTTATAGCCCGGTCGGGCGTGGCTCAGCAGTTGAGCGTCGACCTAGGATCCAGGCGATCAGGGTTTGATTCCCCGTCAGGGCACATGCCTGGGTTGCAGGCTCGATCCCCAGTCGGGGGTGTGCGGGAGGCAGCCGATCAATGACTCTCTCATCATTGATTTTTCTATCTCTCTCTCCCTCTCCTTTCCTCTCTCTGAAATCAATAAAGATATATTTTTTAAAAATAAAATAAAATAAAAAATAAATAAAAATACCTTATAGTACTGTACTCACCTTTCTTCTTGTGGTGTATCGGTGGAACCATTCCATAAACAAGATGGCTATGATCCATGCTTTCTGACTATGCTTTCAGAAAACAGGCAGGTAATTTTGTTTTTGTTTTTGAGAGCACATGGGTTCTTCACTTTGTGCACTATACTTGGCTTTATTATGTGCCCTGCAGCATTAACCTGTCCTTCCATATTTTATGCCCTGGTGCCTCCTTTGCCCTTATGAATGTAGGTTCTATTGGGCATCTTCTTCCAGAAGAGCCTGATTTCACAACAGAAGACTTGCTTTGTTGGTGTCCTTTCTCCTTAATCAACTTCAACTCTCCCAGAAATATGACACGAGCTTCTTCATTAGCAGATACAGCTTCTCCAGTAATTTTTCTATTTTTCAGTTCAAACCTATTCCAGAATCTGTGAAACCACCCCTTACTTGCAATAAATGGTTTGGTGTCACTCATTTCAGGGGATCCCTTGCCAAAGTCTTCATGTTTATGCTCAGTGCTTTCTGGCCCATCACATTGCCCATCAATTGGAGCACGTTTTCTGTTCTTCTTTTCCACCCACAAATACAATGCCTTTTCCATTTTAACTAAGCACTTATCACGCACTACTTTTGCAGTTTGAGGCAAGACAACAAGACTAACATGAATTTCATTTTCCTTTTTCACAAAAGATTGTTTCTTACCTTAGAACTTAGCAACCTCAGCATAATTTTTTCCCCCAAATTAAGTGAAGAACTTTCACCTTTTCACTTAAAGAACTTTATGGCTTTCTTTGACATATCCAAATTATAGCACAACTATTCTTGTGCTTTGGGACTATTATTAAGTAAAATAAGGTTACCTGAACATAAGCACTGTGATTCCCCTGCAGTCCATCAGATAACCTGGAAGACTACTAAGTGACACAAGCTCCATCTCATGACGGAGAGGGCAAACACAAGATTTCATCACTCTGCTTCCTCAAACAGTGCACAATTTAAAACTTACGAATTGTTTATTTCTGGAATTTCCCATTTAATATTTTTGGTCTGCAGTTGACCTCTGTACTGAGACCATAGAAAGCAAAACTGTAGATAAGGGGGTCTACTGTATTGACTTGTTTCACAAAACCCCTTTTAGTCACTTAGTTTTATTTTCCCAGTTAAGTTGGAATAAGTACTTCAAATTTTATTGTTTCATCTTTCTGGTAAACAAAGGAAAATGCTTCATATTTTATTAAAAGAAAGGTTTATTTTGGGGGAACTTTACAAGATTACATTTTCTATGAGTGAAACCATCAAGCCACATTACTGATGTTAGAATAGTAGCCTTTGAATTTAAAATATATCTGAGGATGGTGTCACAATCACGAACCTAGTGTAGCTGAAAAGAGCATGAGCCTTTACCACATAATGTACATGTCAAAATTCATCTTAATTTATAGACACAAGCTGTAGAACATTTTCTATAGAATTGAAGCTCCACTTTCCAAGTCTATCCAAAGCTGTTCTTAAAAAGAATCTCTTAGCTCTTAATCAAAGGTCAATAGTGCTGTTTACCATTATGCTATACATTTATTATATTACTTAAAGCTCCTTTAATCTGTATCAGATGTTGTTCAACACTGAATCCTTCTCCATTCAGATTCTTATTCCCCATTTAAAAATATGGAAAACAGAAGCTGAGGTTGCTAGGTAGAGATAGCTGCTATAAGTCTCACAATCTCAGCGTCTGAACAAATGTGTGCCCTTATCAAAGGTCTGAACCAGAGCTGTCCAATAGGACTTTCGATGAAAATGAAAATAGTTTTTCTATACTATTTCATAAGATAGCCATGAGGTGCATGTGACTATTGAGCACTTGAAAGGTGGGTATTGTGACTGAAGAACTAACTTTTAAATTTCATTCAACTTTTAAGTTTATTTTTTATAGAGCAGTTTTATGTTCAGAGCAAAATTGAGAGCAAAGTACAGATTTCCCATATACTCTCTGCCTCCACACATGTACAGCCTTTCCATTACCATCCCTCACCAGGGTAGTACATTTGCTACAATTGTTGAACCTACATTAACTCATCAAAATTACCCATAGTTCACAGTTTATATTAGGGCTCATTCTTGCTGTACATTTTGGATAACTCCTTTATCAGATGTGTCTTTTGCAAATATTTTCTCCTAGTCTGTGGCTTGTCTTCTGTTCTCTTGACATTTACTTTTGCAAAGCAGTTCTTAATTTTAGTGAAGTCCTGCTTATCATTTATTTCACTTGTTGTGGCTTTGGTATTTTATGGCTGACATCATCTAAATTTTCTTCTGTTATCTTCAAGGAGTTTTATAGTTGCATTTTATGTTTAGATCTGTAATCCATTTTCAGTTCATTTCAATAGGTGTGTTAAGGTCTGTGTCTAGATTCATTGTTTTTGCACATGAATATCCAGTTTTCCAGTAACATTTGTTGAAAAGCCTATCTTTGCTCCATTATATTGTCTTTGTTTCTTTGTAAAACTTTAGTTAACCGTATCTATGTAGGTTTATTTCTGGGCTATCTCTTCTTTCCCATTGATCTATTTGTCTATTCTTTCACCAATACCACCCGGTCATGATTACTGAAGCTTTATAGTAAGTCTTAAAGTCAGGTAGCGTCAGTCTTTCAACTTTGTTCCTCTTCTTCAATATTGTGTTGGCTACTCTGGGTCTTTTGCCACTCCAGATAAACTTTAGCATCAGCTTGTTGATATTCAACAAATAACTTGTTGGGATTTTGAGAATAACTGACATCTTGATAATATTGAGCCTTTCTATTCATGAACATAGTATACCTCTCCATTTATTTAGTTCTTTGATTTGTTTATCAGAGTTTACAATTTTTCTCATAGATTTTGTAAAATTTTTTTTAGATTTATACCTAAGTGTTTCATTTTGGGGGGTGCTAATGTAAGCGATAGTGTGCTTTCAATGTCAAATTCAATTATTCATTGCTGGTACAATTTCATTTAATTTTAATTATATTTAAAGAGCTTCCTCTGGCTAATGGCCACCATTTTATACAGCACAGTCTAGTCGATAGAAAATACAATCATGAGTTATTCCTTTTTAAGGAATAAAAGTAAATGCTATTACTGTACCAAAGTTTAATGCTACACCAAAACAATTACCCTGACTTACTCATTTCACATGTATGGAATATATCAGGCACTTTGTACTAGTTGTCTTACTGAATGCTAAGGAGCATTTAGAAGCTTATTGAGGACCTCAGACTATTGAGAGATGTAATAAGTAAAAATTACTATATATTTTTGCTTGCTACTAGAGACATCTGAATAGTGTTGTGGAGTCAAAGAATATAGAATAACTGTGTGACTTTTAAAAGATTTCATTGAAGAGTTTTATTTAAGCCAGAACATCATGGAAGAATAAGTTACAAACCAAATGGGGGCTGGGTGGGTTGAGGAAGAGTATAGGCATTTCAGAAATGGCAGGTGTCCTGAAAGGACTTGGTGTTTCTAGGATTCAGCAAGCTATTCCACATGTGGTGTACAGCAGCTGATGATGCTGCTGGAAAGTAGACTCCAGGCTGACCCTGAGAGTCTTACATGATAAGTAGGAAGTTTGGAAGCCAATTTGTCACATAGTATGTTATATTTCCCCTATTGTTATAATTTTTATACTCTATGTGAAGTACTCTTTTAAAAATCTGCTTCATTAGAGTTGTAAGTTGTTTATGGCAAGATCATGTCTGCCTTATCCACTGCACTCCATGGCATCTGATAAAGAATCAGAAAGTATGTTATGTGAATGAACGTTTGTTTCTGCTTGTTCTGAAGCTTGATGCCCTTTGGAACCATACCACCTACCATCATCCAAGTTACCTCTCTGACTTGACTTCTGGTGTTCCCCGTTGGTTGGTAATCACATTGTCTGACAGTGCAGCTGTTTGGTGGCAGTATTTAGTGACAGGTTTTATGACTGTGTCCTCTGCATTTTAAATAAAGCTGGGAACTTTACTAGAAAAGTATATTTATGGTATTGGATTTGAGTCATCCAAAGTAAGATAGTGAGTTGGAACATGACCTGAAAAAAACCTCCCTTCATGAACTCTATAGGGCATGCAGTTAAAAGGATTTTTTTTAAGTGAAGAGTGTGGTCTAAAAATAAAAGAATGATAAAGGTACTGTGGAATAAGTATCTACTTCTTTCTAATTTCAATGTAGGGGAAAGCACAATAAATGTGTCCCTTGCTTCGTCTATTTCACCCATAGCCATATACACTTATTACCTTGTGTTTATATTTCTTCATTATTTGATGGGGCTAATCAACCCCATAAGAGAAATAGGAAAGGCTCCTGAATACATGAGAGTAATTCGCAGCCTTTATGGCATCCGAATGAGTCATCCTTGTGCAAAGTAATTACCTTCAGTAGTGTTGCCTACCTGTCTCCTAAAAAGTGTATCTTCTCTGAGCCCGTGTAAAAATAAACATGATTCCCTACTGAGGGAATGCTAATTACAGGCACAGGCACATCTCCTCCCTGCCCCCTCCTTGCCTCCCAACCACCACCACCCCAAAATAGAGGGCAGAATAAAAATAAAAGTGGTTAACTTCATTATCACTGCGCAGAAACATCAGGAATAACGCAAGCACGGACTTAAGTCACACTGGACTACTTTGGCCCCTCCAGCATCCCACCCGCAGCCCCGCAGAGACCTCCAGGCCCGGCTCCCAGCAAGCCACGCCCCTCTGGTACCCGGAGGGCACGCCTCCTGCGCGGGGTGGGCGGGGCTGCGGCGCTTCCGGCCAGGCGCGCCCGCGCAGGGTGCGCGCGTTCGGTAATTGCTTAGGCGGGGAAGCCTCTTGTCCCTCTGCGCAGCCCGTTCCGCCGCGGCTCCCGCTGGCCGAGGGCTGACGTGTCTGCGTTCCTCCGCCGCTGCACTGGTCGGGCCGTGATGGCGGATGCCTGGGAGGAGATTAGGCGGTTGGCGGCTGACTTCCAGCGGGCGCAGTTCGCCGAGGCCACACAGAGGTGCCCGACCCTCCCTCTCCTTTGTGGCGTCCCGAATAGCCCCTGGGTGGCCACCCCAAGATCTGAGGCCTCTGGTCCCTGACCCTTGACCCGGGACTTTGCCAGCCTCTGTCACCG
Organism: Miniopterus schreibersii; assembly: GCF_964146895.1. Classification (NCBI taxonomy): domain Eukaryota; kingdom Metazoa; phylum Chordata; class Mammalia; order Chiroptera; family Miniopteridae; genus Miniopterus; species Miniopterus schreibersii. The sequence goes on from NC_138107.1 coordinate 47,001,138, forward strand.
TCCCCGCCTCACCCCTCTTTCCGAGCCGGGATTGTGGTCCCCAGTATAGTTCTCGGCCCGGAAACCCGAAACCTGTGCCCCGAAATCCCCCACACGTACCCCAGCCAGGTGCTAACGCCCCCCTCATACAGTACTTTGCAATACTATTTTGACTTTTGCCTCTTTGTCCACCAGAGCAGATGTGCTAGGCCCGACCCACGGCCCCTTCTGTAATTTCTAGGGACGCCTGGACCCTGACATTCCCTGTCAAGCCGCTCACTTGGGGGGATATGCATAGGGCACCCTCACTCTGCTTTTTAACAGAATGCATATAATGGTAATAGAACCCTCGTTTACCCCATTGTCTGTTTCTGGCCTTCGATGTTTTTGTTCCTTCTGGGGCTGGAGACCTTAATGCCTGATGCTGTGTTTTGGAGCACGGAGCAAACTGGGGCACATGCGGCGCTGAAGGGCTGGGGGAGCTAACGATTGCAGCTCTGGTTTTCCTAGAGGCCAGAGCTGCCTACAGACCAGGTGTCAAAGGCCAGGGTTTTTTCTACCTAAATTATACGTCCTCACTTTTCTATTCAGATTTGAATATTAGAAGCAGGCCTAGGAGAGAGCAAACTTGAAATCCACGGTAGAGTGATATGTACGAATCAAATACATGATTTATGTGCTTGTGAACCTGCTTACTCCCAGGTGTGTGCTTGTGCTTTTTAACTCACTGAATTAGTATTGTTATAGTAATAAAAGATAGATATTGTAATATAGAACCTAGTGACTCTTTACCAAAACTTTTATTTTTTTACTTTAAAAAAAGCCCCTCATCATACAGTATATTTTATTGAGCACCAACTGTATCAAGTGAATTTTCTAAACTTTTCTTGTTTCCCTCAGGTTGTCAGAGCGGAACTGCATTGAGATTGTGACTAAATTGATTGCTCAGAAACAGCTAGAAGTAGTTCACACACTTGATGGGAAGGAATATGTTACTCCAGCCCAAATTAGTAAAGAAATGAGAGATGAGCTACATATCCGAGGTGGTAAGTAATTTTTTTTTCCCTTCTTGTTCTTTGGAAGGGGAAAAAACCTTAAAACCATGAATAATAAATCAGTTGGAGGTTTTAAGACACCCATCTCAACTGTCAATATGGTAACACCCTTAATGTTTTTAACTGGTTCGGGTAAACATGATTATATAATTTAAATGAAGTCAGATACAGTATGTCACTTTACAAAATAGCATTAATATTTTGAGTTATATGTCTGTATGATTTAGTCAGTTCTTTTCACAGTTCATGAATTTATTGCATGGCTCAGGGGAGGGTACTTAACTGCCTATTAGAGTGGTAATTATGAAAGGGAACAGATTTTAAATGATTATAGATGGTTGAAAACCAAAGCTGTGCTACCATGCCCTTTTTTTTTCCACTTACCTTTAAGTTACAAATTAGGAAACAATTCAATATGATGCTACACATATTGTAGGAAATGTTATTACAAGCACACACAGAAAGTTTTTGTTTTCTTTTGTCTTTTAAAAATTTGAACAAACTGCAGAACTAATTTGGACACTGATTAAAATAGAAACAACTATTCATCAGATGTTACCAGATACACCCTTGGTGTTTGTTTTCTTTATTTTCCTACATAGTGCTAATAAAATATTAGCTATTATTTGGAATACTTAACAGATTTTCTTTTTCTCATAGGCGGAAGTCTACCAATTTTAAATAATTGAAAATAAATTCATCTCAATTTAGTTGTCAATGTCTCTTTGGTCACAGTAGATAATTGTGAAGGGAGATAAATAACCTCTATAGGTCTGGTCAACTTGTATATCAGTTGATGCTCCTGACTTGCCTGATGTGACAAATAATACATTGAAAATAAATTATAAGCCATGAAGACTTATGCAGCTAATGGTTTATTATTATTGTGACTGTATGTCTTTTGTAGAAGGAGAACTTCTACTGTCCAAAATGAAAATCTGTTAGAATTTACTGTGTTTGGCTAGTGTGTACTTATACATAATTTAAAATAAATGAATGTCTTTTCTTTAAAGGTCGGGTAAATATTGTTGATCTGCAGCAGGTAAATTTTTAATTCATAAATTTTTTTTCCTATGATTTGTCCATTATTTGATACTATGAAGTTTTTCAGTGTCTTAAATATTTACCAGTACAGGTATCAGATTTTGTATAATGTTTGTGAAGAAGTAATTATATTTCTCACTAGTACACTGAATCAGTTTAATAAGTCTTGATATATTGAATTGATTTAATAATTTCTTTCTCAGTTGTCCTAGTTATTCTTTACTCTTTACCAAATAAACTCAAAATTGTCATTTTATATAATTACAGGGTTATGTAATTTTGGGAGGGGAAGAATCATTATTTTCATGTTCACTTGTTTTTAGTATGTGGAAATAAGAGAGAAATATGAAAAAGTAGAAGATACTTTTAGAAAATATAAGTGCTCATGTCATCACTGAGGTATACCATTTATAGAAAGCTTTTGAATCCTGTTGTGAAATGGTGCCTATTATATGAAAATGTAACTTCTTAATACAAACTTTCCTAGCAAGTATAAGTGTAATTGTTCAGAAGTGAAAATAAATAAGCAATAAGCCTCTCCATTTTATTTGACTAAGACTTTTTACAATATTTCCAGTAAATTTGAAATCCAACTAAGACTAAGTTTTTAAAAAGGTAGTTCTAAATATATAATTTTGAACTTAACCATATGAACTTATCACTAATAGAATTTATATTTTCCAGGTAATTAATGTGGATCTGACTCATATTGAAAATAGAATTGGTGACATTATTAAATCAGAAAAACATGTTCAGCTAGTGTTGGGACAGCTGATAGACGAGTAAGTAAAATATTTAAGAGCACTTTGTTGTGTGTGTTTTTTAGTAGTGTTTATATTTAAATTTAGAACAATTGTGGTTAATTCAGTACTTTGTTTAGAACACTTAATGCTAATTTTCAATATAAGGGTCGTTGTACTTTAAAAAGTAAATGCTTAATAGTGCGGAGTACTTAGAAATAATATAAACTTTGATTTCTTCTATTATCTTAAAGCAACACAAAACATTTTTTACAGAATTTCCATTATTTAAAGAAATCCCAGCATTTATCATTTGATTAACCTTACATTTAGCTACATTGATAAGAAAAATTTTTTTCTGAGAATGTGAGTAATGAATAGTTTTGGAACATACCTATTGCAACAGAAATTAAACATAAAAGATAGGGGAAAACCATTTCATTATTACTAATTGGTTGGTTTTTTGTTTGCTTATTTTTACTATTAGAAACTATTTGGATCGGTTAGCAGAAGAGGTAAATGATAAATTGCAAGAAAGTGGTCAGGTAACCATATCAGAACTGTGTAAAACCTATGATCTTCCTGGAAACTTTCTGACACAGGTATTTTTTTCTTAATAGTAAAGTGTGTCTTTTTAGAAAGATAAACAAAGAATCTTAATGTTTTTCAGTTCTAATTTTTCTGAATATCACAAACAGTATTATGGAAGCTTGTTAAGAAGTTGATTAAACAGCATTTTTCTGTACCATAAAAGTATCAGCTAGGCTGACTTGAGTAGATTTAACTTATCTTGGGATGTGAAATATGTTCACACTTATTTCAGATGTCCTTGACTCCAGTAATACTGTAGCTGTGGAGAAATACTCTCTGGAGGTTACTAAGAAGTCAGTTTTTCTGCTAGTGTAGATTTCTGTGCACAGACAACTTGTTAATATTTGCATCAAAGGAGGTAACTTTTCAGGTCTTGTGTCTCCCTAGGTTGCACATTCTTGGAATAATATTTCTCTCTCTGTTAGTGTTAGAAGCTACAGAGAGGGTCTTCTCCAAGACTCATGTATATGTCGTGGCTATCTGTGTTTCAAATTGGCTATATCAAGGAAAGTGGTTAATCATTTTTATTTTACTTTAGAAATAGCCCTTATTAGCAGGTAACTAAGTCTTTTAACATATCATTTGTTTGACTCATTCAGTTCTTGGCTCTGTCATGAGATTATGATATTTTCTAGATCCTAAATCTTGATTTTGACTTATATCTTATTTATGCTTGTTGGAATTTCTCAGTTATATGATTAATACATCAGCATACAGCACAACTCAAGTAAGACTGTAAAAATGTATATGTGTAATTTTTTTCTTTCAAATTTATAAAAATTTGCATTTTTACCCCAGGCACTAACTCAGCGACTAGGTAGAATTATTAATGGACATATTGATCTTGATAACAGAGGAGTAATATTTACTGAAGCTTTTGTGGCTCGACATAAAGCACGCATCCGTGGACTATTCAGTGCTATTACCCGGTAAGCATGTTTTAAAGTCTGTATATTTCTTTGATCATGGTTTGCGTCAAACATACAATAAAGGTCAAGGCAGATAGTCAAGTATCCCTAAATCTGAGGTAAAAATTTTTGTGGGAATGTAAATTGATCCTGGATTGGGAAGGCAGATCCGTTCTCCTGGTATTTCAGTAGTATAAGTCTCATTAAGGATGTACAACTTGATGCAATTTTTGCCCTCATTTATTTTAAATTAATTGATGTTTTTCATAAACTAATTATCCTAATTATTTTTAATTCATAAATATGTATAACTGTATAACAAGTAAGAATTTTTTGTTTTGTTTTCTTTCCATAAAGGCCAACAGCAGTGAATTCTTTGATATCAAAATATGGATTTCAGGAGCAGCTTCTTTACTGTGAGTTGGTTTAAATTTTGTGGCTTAATTAGCTGCTGAATAGACTTAATATAAAACTTAATCTTAAAATTTATGTAACAAATATTTCTGGTTGAAAAATTTTTCTGTACCAATTTCCATGTATGTGTCTGTTATACCCACAAAACAGTTGTTGTTGGTTATCACCAGAGGAGTGGAATAAAAATTAAAAATGCGTGTGTGTGTATAAATATTCTGTTATGCATATACATACAGAGAGAGATTTAAAATTGTATTAAGAATAATTTTTACTTTGTTTCTTACAGATTTTTACTACATTTTCTAATACCAAAGTAAATAGTGTTTGTTTAAAAAATTTTACAAAGACTTTATACCAATAAAAAATATATTCTTAGCATTCAAACAGAATAGGAATATCTGCAAAATCATCTTGGTTCATTACCTATTTTGTGTGTGTTTGTGAAGCTTTTTTAAAGATTTGAGGGGTTTTTAAAAAAAGCTTTGCTAGAATAATTTTCAAAAGCAGTGACTTGATCTTTTGATTCAGATTCCTGTGCAAATATAAGAATTAAAATGAAGAATGGAAAAAATTCAAGTTTAAAACAAATTAATTTTTATTCCCTATATTTTTCAGAATATGGAGTTAAATTTAAAATTTTAAAGATGTATTTAAAACTAAAATGATATACTTTGGAATCTACATAAATGGGGGTTGGTGGGATTTCATTATAGTATAAAGTTCTTCAAGTAATTATTGGTAACTTGATAACTTTGGTCTGAATTTAGCATTTAAAATTATGTATTGCAGTCTATTGAGAAGTCTAGACTTTGCTGATGAATTCTAATTTATTCAGTAATGAAAGTCTGAATTCATATGTAAACTGATGTGTATTTCTATTAAAGGCTAATTTTCTTAAACCTTCTTTGTGCCAGGCATCTTTTGAATGTGCTTGCTGATTCTCTTAGAAATAATTCCTTCCTACCTGCTTTGTCTTTTTTTAGGGGATTTTGATGTTTAGTTTAGTTAAATGTTATTGTTTAAGTAAAAACAATAAATTTGGTCTTAGTCACAGCACTATCCAGTTCTCAGATTGGCATCACCAGTCTTTTGATGTTGATGATTGTGGTGGTGGTGGTAATGGTAATGGTAATGATATACAGTTTACATATAATGGGTGCTTATGATATACTAGCTGTGGTTCTAAGCATTTTACTTGAATACATCCACCCTATAAAATAGGTATTATTATTATTCCCATTTCACAGATGAGAAAATAAGACATAGTAAAATTACTTGCCTAGTGTTTGTCAGCTAATAGATGGCAGAGTAGAGATTTGGACTTAGGCTGTCTGTATCTGGATCCATCCTCTTAATCATGACATTATACTTTTCTTTATAGGTAGGGTTAAAATGTGTTGCTCCAAATTAGTGGAAATGTAATAACTTATAAAAAAAATTTTGTATTTTTTTGTTTTTGGGGGGCGGGGGTTTGAGAGAGAAGAAGAGAGAAGAGTGAGAGAGAAACATTGATGTGACAGCAAAACACCAATCAGCTGCCTCCCACTCACCCCACACCAGGGATTGAGCCTGAAACTCGGCACGCACCCCAAATGGGAATCAAATCAGCAACCCTTCCGTGCACAGAACAATGCCCAACCAACTAAGACACACTAGTCAGAGCACTTATAAAAATTTTATGGCTTAATTTCACACTGTTGATTCTGATATGATCTAGGTATCTTGATTTCTCTAAATATGAGAAAACTGCATTTGGTAACATATATTCCCAAAGTATTTAGTCATCTGCTTTTAAACAAATCATGAGATTAAATAATGGCATGGTGTTTTTTTTCTAAAATTACTCAAACTAAAAACTTAGTGTTATTAACTAGTTTTTACAATTTCTGCATCTTTAGCTAGTCGCCAGATTTTCTGAATTTATGACCTGAGTATTCTCATAAATGGCAGGAAAGTTTTTTTCTAAAATATGTCTTCATTTATGCAATTTAAATTTTAAATTGTGTTTTTAAAGGGTGAGAATAACTAAATTATAAAATAGTAAAGTTTCAGGGTTTTATTGAGATTTATACTTGCTGATTTATTTCTATTTGTTTTGTTTTAAGCTGTCCTTGAGGAACTTGTTAATAGTGGACGCTTAAGAGGCACTGTGGTTGGTGGGAGACAAGATAAGGCAGTGTTTCTACCTGACATTTACTCCAGAACACAGAGTACTTGGGTGGATTCCTTTCTCAGGCAGAATGGCTATCTAGGTAACTTTTTTTTTTCTTCGAAACTAAAACTTCTTTCTAATACTAACAACATGCTTAGGAATTTTTGTATGGTCCTGGGAGTACACACATACTTTACTGTTGCCCAGCAAATTATTACAGTTCTCTTTGAGTGCAAAAGTAGTCACACTGCAGGTTTTTGTGGGTCGTGGAAACTGAGTTTAATTCTGTAGTTATTGAACTGTTGTAGAAAGGCCAAAAGCTGGCATTACTTGTTATCAACCTTCCAGTTATATACTATTAACAACTTCAAGTATTTTTTAATACATAAAAAGGAATTATATTTATTACATTTTATGAAGTTACCCAGTTTTTCAGGTTATTATTCCTGAAAATATTAGAAATATTTTTATTGGCTATCAACTTTATGATGTTCATTTTTATTAGTTATCTAATACTTCAGAAACATTGAAGTTATTCTAAATTCAGATTCTGAGGTTCTGTCATTTTGATAAAGTAGGTTGATTGAATTTAGCCATTAAAGCAATTAGCAAATATATCTCACTTTAATTTTATAATCCAAGTCAAACCATGTAAGAGATCATTTGCTTTCTCAGTAATAAACCTGTGTGTAAGTTGTTAGTGTTCAAATACTTAAAGGCATGCTAGAATACAGGGTTTAGATTAGAACTTTGTTTCAATTAGTTTTCTTAAACATTATTTGGGGATGGAGAGAAGACCGTAGATACCGTCAGTAATTTTAATGGTTGTAAATCTGTCTTCAATTTTAACTTTTGTTTTATATGCTAAATCTCTTACTAGTTTAAATTAAAATGGAGAATTACTTTTTCCTAAGTTGTCTAATGAAACATTTGAAAAATAAATTCCATTCCTTTATTTAACTATAATAAGCAAAATAAATTCCAGTTTTTGGTTCTTTACTAAAATCATTACATTCTCCTTTACCCACCCTTTCTACTTTTATTTCTCTATAGTTCTCATGTTTCCCTTTGACCCCTCAGTTGGAGAGGGAGTAAAGCAACTGAGGTTGAGAAAGTACTTGAACATTTTTCTACAAATATGTTAATAAAAATTTGGGAAGGTAACATAAGCAGGGGATAGGCTATGGTACATTTCTATGCTTTAGTCTTTAAAAAAGAAAAGATATTAGAATATAGTTCATTCACAAAGAATAGGGTTTGGTAGAACTTTTTCTAAGATTCCTGGAAAGTGGAGATTAACAATTCTTTTCTAACTTTGGGATGTATTTCTAGAATTTGATGCTTTGTCCAGACTTGGAATCCCAGATGCTGTGAGCTACATAAAGAAAAGGTACAAGACTACACAACTTTTGTTTTTGAAAGCAGCTTGTGTTGGTCAAGGACTTGTGGATCAAGTGGAAGCATCAGTAGAGGAAGCCATCAGCTCTGGAACATGGGTTGATATTGCAGTAGGTTTTTTTTCTTTTTCTTCTTAACTTTTCTTTAAACCAATGACAACTGATATTTCATTAGTTTATGGCCATTTTAAGAATTAGGATACATAGAGGTCTGGCTTTAGAGCCAAATTCTAGCAGTCATTGTTTCAACAAAATTAATCTTAATTATTTTATGCTTAAAGATTTTCTAGCTTTTGAAGTTAGGTGGCATTTTGTGTATGTATAGTGAACATCCAGAATTCTTATAAATATCAAACAGGAGACAGTATAACACTCGTAAGTCCTGCCAGACAGAAACTAATGAGACTTCTCACACTTTTATCCCAGTATTTACAACTTACTGGCATCAGGCATCATGTCGCATTTGTTTGTCCCTTATCCGTTAATCTCTGCTAATATGTTAACACAGGCTGCTTTAGCACTGATAGTCTTTTACTTCTGTTTTCAGTATTGACCTGCCTTTATTATGTCAAGAAGATGAGTGTAGGTGAAGAGAAGGCCAATCCATTACACAGCAGAAATTTCCTTGTTTTAGATACATGAGTTCCCAGAGATTCTAGATATAAGGGTTTATTCATTGAAAAAATTTTATTAAGTGCCTTCTGCATGCCAGGCACCATTTTATTTGCTGGGAATGTGATGTCCAGAGAAGATTCCTGTTCTCAGGAAGGGGTACTTTCATTGGGGGTAAATAGTTAATGAAAATGGTATTTTCAGATACTAGAAAGAGCTTAAAAGAAATATAGTTTGGAAGTAAAGTTATCAAGACTTGATGGTGGATTGTTTGTAGGTTTATGAGAGGAACTGAGTGTGACTTGTAGGTTTGGGACCTGATAAGCTGTGTGGAGAGTGGTACCATTAATTGAAATGGGGGAAACGATGGGAAGAGTAGATGGGAGCTGGGAGTCTGGGGCAGGTGGCTGCAAATCAGTGTTGTCTGCACATGTTAAATTTTGATGCCTACTAGGCATGGGAGTGGGAAGGTTAGGGAAGCAGTAGGGTATATGATTCCAGAACTCAGAGGGATGATGAAAGCAGAAATGTAATTTGGGAGGTTATCAGCATATAGATGGTTCCAAAAGCCATTGGACTTAATAAGATCATCTAGGGAGAGCACATATGAAACAAATGGTTTATCTGTATTATATTGCATTGATACATTGTTCATTTTGTTTGCAATTCTAGCCTCTGCTCCCCAGTTCTTTATCAGTTGAAGATGCTGCAATGTTGCTTCAACAAGTTATGAGAGCATTTAGCAAACAGTCTTCAGCTGTAGTCTTTAGTGACACTGTTGTAGTCAGTGAAAAATTTATAAATGACTGTACAGAACTCTTCAGTGAACTGATGCACCAAAAAGCTGAAAAGGTATGCCAGATTTCCTTTCACCTAGCAATCTTAACAGTATTTTCACATTAGAATCATTTTTTAAAATTGGGGTAAGCTGTATACCCCAGAATGAACACTGTTTTATACATCATTTTCCTTTACTGCACCATTCCTTTTTATTTCCTCTCCTGGATTTGTTTTTCGTCTGCTTTATTCCCATCAGGACATATAAGTCTGAACTTAGGGAGCTGATTTCATGAATTAAAATCATATAAATGAAATTATACACTTCACAATTTATTTACATGAGGGTATCGGTCCAACATTAGAATCCATAAATATACAGTGTATTTATCTGTCACTACAATATATATATATATTTTTTTAATTTATTTTTTATTGTTGACAGTATTACAGATGTCCTCCATTTTCCCCCCTCTTTGCCCACCTGCACCCAGCCCCCACCCCACCACACCCCAGGCCTTCACCACACTATTGTCTGTGCCTATGGGTTATGCACATATGCATATAAGTTCTTTAGTTAATCTCTTCCCATCCCCCCACAGCCCCTTTTCCTGTGAGATGAAGTAATTTTTTTCCCCAGAAAGATATATGTATTTAATATAAAATTCTATTTTTTTAAAATTTATCTTTATTGTTGAAAGTATTACAGATGTCACCTTTTTTCCTCCATTGATCCCCTCCACCTGGCATCTGCCCCCACCCCCTAGGCCTTCTCCACACTATTCTCTGTGTCCATGGGTTATGCATATATGCAAATAAGCTCTTACTAAATCTCAGAACCTCATTAATTTTACCTGTTTGGTGCACAAACTGGATAACTTACTGAGGAAAGAAAGTGTTATTTTCAAAGTTGATTAGTTCCTCAGAGCAACTACTGTCAAAAGTATTTAGAAGTACAGGTCATAACAAGTCTGTTTTAAGGACTATTCAGTTCATGTTTCTAGTTAGCAGCACTATCTACTTATAAAATCTACTCACAAGTAAGTAGAATAAACCCATTTATCTTAGACTGTTAATAAACTTATGAGAGCTTATTAAATATGTAAATAATTTGTATTTACCCACGTTCCTTTAAGCTCTTTAATAGTCTAAACAAATGAGATAATTTTCTACATTTGGCCTGTAAGCAGCAGATAGGAGTAAAAAGTACACAGGATTGATATCAGTAAACCTGAATTCTTTTCTCAACTTGTTTACTCTCTGTTTAACTTTGGACAATAGACCTCCAGTTTCTTCATCTTCAAAGACAGGATGGTGATACCTACTCTCAAAAAGATAAATGCAAATAGCCTTGGCCAGGTGGCTGAGTCGGTTAGAGAGTCTTCCCTTGAACCAAAGGTTGCTGGTTTGATTCCCCATTGGGCTCGTACGGCAGGCAGCTGATCCATGTTTCTCTCTCACATCAATCTCTCTCTCTTTCAAATCAATAAAATCATATCCTTGGGTGAGGATTTCCAAAGACAAAGATAAATGTACATAAAGGAAGGATGCATATAAAACGCTACATGTTAGCTACCAGTTACTAAATGTCTGTATTATTATTTTTATTTGTGACCTTTTGCTAAAACAAGAACTTAACATGGTCATTGTTGCTTTTTACCTTGTGCTCCTGCCTTCCAAACACAAAAATTCAGAAAAAGAGGGTTTTATCATTTGAACTGTCAGCATTCTAGACATTTTTCTTTGGAAAACCAAAAGGGAAATATTTTTAACATGAAAATTGACTTTTGTCACTACAGATTTAGAATCCTTTTCCTTAATAAAGAACCACTTTCTAAAATGGGAAATGGCTCATTGTTCTTAACATAAATTTTTTAAAAGCAGAAATCAAGAATGAGTCCAGAGGAGAGAATAAAGTTTATATGCTAAATGTACAATTCATATATGCTCATTATGATGAAGTTGTGTGGGTTGGGGGGTAGATTTTTTTAAATCTTTCTAATAATCTCATGTCTCCAGGTATGGCACTGGATTTGGGAGTCTCAAAAGGAAAGGGAGTAAGGGTCATCTTTCAAGCAGTGGTAAACCAGCCAATAACAGCTGAAGAGGATACTGTGCAGTTAATACTGTGTGATCTGTTGTTCTGTGACCAGATAGGATTTCTCATTAGTTGATAATAGATAAAAAAAATCCAAGAATAGCAAAGAAAGAGACTGATTTTTGGCAAAGAGAAACAGTCTCAGTGGCAACTTTGAAGTGAATCTCTATAGTTCTTAGCAGTGAAACCAAACAAGAGTAATGAGGATATGAGTATATAAACAACTTTTATTTTATGCTTTTTGTAATGCTATATATTTTTGCCTACCAAAAAAAGCATATTTTATTTTAGGAAATGAAAAATAATCCTGTTCATTTAATCACTGAAGAAGATCTGAAACAAGTCTCCATTTTAGAAAGCACTATTACAAGTAAAAAGGACAGAAAAGATGAACGAAGAAGGAAAGCAACAGGTAATAAATTATTAACAAGAAGAATCAAGGATGAGTATTTTATATGTTGCAGTGAACTCTGTATTTGTTAGGCCTTGGAAATGCCTTTTATTTATTTGGTCAGATCATCTTTGATTGCTAATATTAACCAAATATTTTACTAATGAATTAAATATTGAATATAAAAATGGGAATATTGGTGATTACTTATTCTGTGTTTTATTTGAGAGAGCTAAGTTAATTTCATGCTTGGCCCGTATCCTGTTGTTCTCCCTTCACCCTTTATATTCCAGCCCAGTAGCCTTTTTTTTTGATTCTCACAGTTGGCAAGTTCCTGTTTACCTCCAGGCCTTTGCACTAGCTATTCTTTCTACCTGGAGTGTTCTCTCCTGAACTTCAAGTAACTGGTTCCTTTTTTTCCCTTAGAGATCAACTTTAAATGTCAGTTCCTCAGAGAAGTCTCCCTAATCTCCCAGAATAGTGGACACAGTCACTCTCCATCCCGTTATTTTGCCGATTCTTTTCATCACCTTTATCACTGTGATGTGTTTTATTGTTTGGGAATCTTGTCCGTCTCATTTTTTTTGCTGTTTTCCTAGTACTTAGAGCCCTCTTTGACATATTTTAGGTGCTCTATACATATTTATTGAAGGAATGAATTTTATAAGGACATACTACTTTTTTAAATATCTTTTTAATTTAGAATCACTGGAAATTAGGTAGCACTGTTATACTAGTAACTTGCATTTGGAAACTAACATGTATTTTCTGTAATTTTTACTGTAGGAACAACTTTTATTTGCTGTGGAAATTCACTCCTATTTCTTTGAGATCGTTTTCTTTCCTCTTCGAAAGCCTTTTCCTATAATCTTTCAACAATGATATTTTGAAATGTCTTTCTGTTCTTCTAGGAAAACTATATAGTAAATTACTCCAATAAATCATGGTAGTATTCACAGCCATGGATAATATTCATGGTCCACATTTTATGATATTATTTGAAGACACAGTTATAAATTCACCTTAATGAATTGGTTGCACTTATGTCAGTATAAGTAGTCTGTTTTATTTCCTTCTAAAAATGTAGGGTCATTTGGTGTTTTGTCTCAGTGGTAGTACTGTTGTATTATAATAGTCGAATTACAATGCATGGAATAATGCCAGACATGAATGTCTTCCCCATAAGAAACTTATTACCAAAGGCAATAAAAAGCACATTCACTTTAAACTTGTGCTTTTAAAAATTATATTTTCCTATCATAAAAGTAAGGAAAAATAAATTAGTACTTAAGAATTATATGATATGATGAAATTTAAGGTAATTTTACTTAGAATTAAAATATATATATAAATTATTTTATTGAAAAAATGAACTTTAGGAAGGAAATATATTTTCAGTAGTTCTCAATGTTTCAATCCCATTATTAGATAAGTATTTATTTTGTTGAATAGATATTTTGAATGTAAATATCAAATAAAGAACTACCTCAATAACATTTTTTACTTTTATTTATAGTGTTTTAGTTTGTTTCATAACTTGTATGTGTGTGGTTTTTTTAGTCTTCATTTAACCAGTAGGTGATTGATATCTATATTTTTGTACTAAACCAAATTAATATTCATGGTCCACATTTTTAGGTGCTCTATAAGTGGTATTTATTGAATGCTTGTTATGTGTCAAGTATTGCTTTAACCCCAAGATACAAATAGTGAGAGATGCTTCAAGTTTATTTTGTAGGGTGGTGGAAAAGTCAGAATGTCTCCTATAAACGTGGGTTATAATTTTTCAACCAAGAAGACAAAACCAAGGATAATTAAATTTGTGATATAGTGTAATAGGGGATATTCATGAGGCTGTGGTAACAGAAGGGCAAATGAGGGCACATTTCTTTTGGGGAAGATAGAAAAGGAGGTAAATGAATGGGTTTGGCCAAGAAAAAGTCAGACAAAGCCACAGAAAAAGAGTGACATTAGAGGAGGAGGAAGAGACTACATTTAGAGCATGTAGGCTGTCTAAGTGAGTTCAAATTCAAGAGATTTCATATTTTATTAATTTTTTTATTTATTGAATTTACAAAACTTTTAGTGAACTTTAACATTAAACAGTGACTAAAAGATTATTTGGCTTTTACTTCTCTGCTGTGACAATATAGTGTCATTGTTTTCTAAAAATGCTAATTAAGTTAGGTAATACTAACTAATGTCATTTTCCACCAGAGGGCAGTGGAAGTGTGAGAGGAGGAGGTGGTAGCAATGCCAGAGAGTACAAAATTAAGAAAACCAAGAAGAAAGGAAGAAAAGATGATGATAGCGATGATGAGTCATCTCACACTGGTTTGTAGCATTATTTTACTCTTCCTTTGTATATGGATAATTTTTTTTAACATTTTTTTAAGATGTGTACAGTTAGGTGCATATTCTTATACAGGAAGTCCTTGCTTTGCAGTTTCAGTGGGCATAAATTTCAGTTACCACAGTTCAGTAAAATGACAGTCCCCCAATACCATGGTTCCTATTTCAGTTGCCAAGGTATAGTAACTGTGAGTAATTGCATAAAGTACCAACTTCACTCCTAGCCTCTGAGCCCAGAAATCAGCACATAAATAGCAGATGTGTATCATGATCTGTGACAATCACATCACTTCTTCCAGTTTGTTAGTGTTTGATCACTGTGCATCTCTTGTTCACTTTATGCACAAAATATGTAGTTGTGCTGCCTCATTGTTTCCCAGTGATAAATCCATGTGACATATTACAAAAATGGATAATCAGCAGAGAGAATTGGCCATCAAAGGTGAAAGTGCAGCAAATAAGTGAAAAGTGGTAACACTGGGAATAAAATATGAATCAAGAATAAATGGAGTCATAGGAAAAGTAGCTGACTGTGGGACTGTTGACATTGCCACTGTCAAGGGACTCTAGCTCTGCAGCCAGAGGAACTTCGTAAAGGTGCACTTACTGACGTAAATGACGAAAGTGCTTGTGACAAAAGGGATGAAAGTATCTTAGAGGATATGAAGAGCTGGCAAAAAACTTCACATTAGAGGAATTCTCAGATGTTTCACAATGTTGAAAGGGCAAAGGATAACATGTAGGGTTAAAAATCGAGTAGGACAGCTTGCCAAGGCATCGGAAAGATGTTTGCTTTGTGTTATAAATGTCAGGGTCAGGAGCAAGCAAGCACTGTTCAAACTATTCTTGATTAGTTTTGTACAGAGAAATAAAATTTTCATTCTCAGTGTTTGTGATGAGCTAAATTATAGTATGCTAAATTATAAATACTAGTTTTATTTTTCACTTCCCTATACATTTGTAACCGCCAGTAAGAGCTTTTAATGTTTTCACAAACATTTTTAAAAGGTCACAGAACAATTGTAAATTTTCCCATTGTTTATTAAGAACACTTTGCATAGTTTCAGCTTGCATAGTCATTTTTAGGGTCTCCCACTGCTTTGTAAAACAAATTACAATATTTTATGAAAAGTGTATTTCTGCAAATTTAAGTAGGAAACATTCATTTTCTTTTTTTTCCTCACCCAAGGTAATTTTTCCATTGATTTTTAGAGAGAGTGGAAGGGAGGGAAGGGGAGGGAGGGAGTGAGGAAGGGATGGAAAGAGAGAGAGAAAGACAGGGACAGAGACACAGAGACACTGGTTGGTTGCCCCCCACGTGCTCGCCCACCAGAGCAGGATCTACCTGCAATCCAGATACATGCCCTTGCCTGGGAATCGAACCCACGACACCCTTCAGTGCACTGGCTTAGCTCTAACCACTGAGCAAGACTGGCCAGGGCAGGAAACATTAATTTTATATAAATTTAATTTTTATGGTAACACTTAATTGGTTAGTTGCTTCTATCTAAGGGAGAGAATTGAGTATATGTATCTTTCTTTTCCTACACTTGTTAGTGTTTGGTGTGGTTAAGTTAGCAAGAGACATACTTTATTTTTATAAATAAAATTATGATACTTTCTGTTTTTTAAAAAAATAAACTATTATACCTCCCGCCTATTGCCCAGCAAAAAGAGAAAAAAATTGAAATGATAATTTGAGATTTTGATTTTACCCCTTCCACAGAGTTCATTATGTATGGGCTAGAGCTGGGAGATGGAGATATCAGATGACATGGCTTCAGCTATTATTGTGCTACTACTTGTAATAACACAGCTGCTTAAGCTCTGTCTTTAAAGTATTCTAAGATAGGTAAAGATAGCTACTGTTCTTGTGCATAAAATGGTATTAATTAGAGGAAAAGTATCTTCATAGAAACTACTAGCTCTACCCTTATTTTAAATATTATTGAGACTCCCCTATGTGGATTTTAATTTTTCACTGGTAAATAGATTTCCCTATTCCCTGGATGCAGTAGCTGTGGGAGTGAAAGTGCATTTAAGAAAAAATCTCTCTAATATCTGTGGCCTGAAGTAATTATTAAATGGGGCATGCACTACTCCTTTATACATAGATTATGAAGAGGGCCTATAAAAGTAAAGTTAAACCATTCTACCTAAAAAAATGTAATTTCATTGCTTTTGAAAAGGGGTTGTGTTGTAATCTCTGAAATCAGGATGTGATTAGGTTCTCAGATAAATATAAGGTCAACTCACTGTAAAAGATTACTAGAAGGAAATATAATTTAATAACTTTAAATGCCTGCAGGAAGCAAACAGAGAAATCAGAAACTATTTGATGTAAAAGAAGAACAAACAGCAGATCAAAAAGGAGAGTACTCATCTATTCTAAAGCTGTGATCTCAACTACTTATATCTTGATGCACAGTGAAAATAGATTTTTGAACTGTTTTATTTTTAAGGTTTCATTTTTAGTACCTGATTTAGCTGAAAATAGTCACTTTTATACTTTTTTAATCAATAAGGGAAATATTGTTAGCTTTCTTTGTCTACAGTCTACTTTTTTCCAAGTAAGTGAGTAGGCATGACATTTTCACAAGTAACAATTAGCAGTTATTTCCATTACAGTAGCTACATACAAATTTTCCTCAGTGTAGAATTATTTTTGAGCAAAAATAAATTACCAGTGTAAAATTACGAGGTTCTGTTTTAATCTCTGCTTTTGCAAAAAGACAATTTTTATTTTAATTCTACTTCATCTGTGGTTCACATGATTATAAAGAGTTTTCCTGAAGAGCTTAGGTAGATTATAAGGATGATTTGACTTTTAGTAAATGTTCCTTTTTATAAAGAAGGAAATTCTGCTCAGTCCTTTGCTTAACAAAGAGATTTATCCTTTTCTAGAAGATTTCCATCCGCTCGATTGGCTGAACTTCTAACTATTTGTTAGATCAGGGGGAAATTATCTTTATTATTTTCTGATTGACTTGTAGGAAACAGTAAATGAAGTTAGAAAAATATAACTCAAAAGAAATGCCACTATATATCCTGTTTTTAAAATTGTTTTTGTAAGTTATTGTTACTAGACGTTGGCAATTTTGGTGACAAAAAATTAATATCAGAGTCTTTGTGGTAGGCAGTGAATGAATTACACCTTATTAAATAGTTAATGGAAAATAATTTTATTTATGTTGCTCATTTGTTTGTTTTGTTGTTTTTTCTCATTGCTCATTTCTTTATAGGAAAGAAGAAGCCAGAGATCACTTTTATGTTCCAGGATGAGATTGAAGATTTTTTAAGAAAACGTGTACAAGATGCCCCTGAGGAGTTTATTTCTGAACTTGCTGAGTACTTAATAAAGCAAGTATAAAAACATATTTTTTTCTACTTGAAGATAGAAATTGAGTTATTAAATTAAATTTTCACCAAGATGATAGGAAACATATTTTAGGTGGCTTTCTTCCCAAAGCTTAGAATTTAATCTAGTCACCATATTCCAGACTTTGTGTGCCTGCAGAGGCAGTTCAGTAATCATTTAAATGCTTTGGTGGCAGTGTGGGAAATAATAGGCAAGAGTGTGGAGGCGTCCCTGTTCACTGATCTTACAGTCCATTTGGGAGAAAACCACCAGCACAAGTCACTGGCTGGTCTCTTCTGTCACGGGAAAAGTAACATCTAAAAGCAAGAAAGGATCATTTTCTATCTACGTTTGACAGAAAGTACACAGTGCACTTTTAGAGAGAAAAGAAAGTAACAAACTGCGTTCAAAGAATAAATTTAACCCTGGCCAGTGTGGCTCAGTTGATTGTCATCTGGGCACCAAAGGGTCAAGTAGCCAATTAATGTTTCTCTCTCACATCAGTGTTTCCCTTTCTCTCTCTCTCTAAAACCAGTAAAAACTTTTTTTTTTTTTTTTAAGAAAGAATAAATTTAAATAGCACTAACTTAAAATGAACCAGACTAAATTTATTTCTTTACAGAAGTCAAAGAAATTGTCTTTTACTTGACCATTACTAACTAATGTGGTCTTTCCTCAAATTAGTAGCCCCAGTGTGTAAGCTTGCATAAATACAATCCAGGAGCCCAGTGCATCTAACTTACTGAATTTAGAAATTTGGCTTTTCTAATGAGACTTTTTAAGAATTTAGGTGAATGTTTTTGTTCATGAATTCATTACATAATCATATTTTTATATATAAAAAGCTGAGTTACTAATTATTTGCCATTCTTTAAATAACCTTTTCTGAACACAAAAAGATTTTTTTAATACACTATGTTTTATTGTACTTTATAAATGGAGAATTTAAGTTATTACTCCTGAGGATGGGGAACAAATTTAGAGTCTACTATTCTCCAAATTAACTTTCAAAAGCTGCACTGAATTTAATTTGAATTGAAGCTTTTGTTGTTTTTGTTGTCTTTAACACAATAAACTTGAGTACTTTAAAAATTGAGAAAAATAATTCATTTAAGTTACAATTTCTGGGATAGAGGACAGATTCTTGTGATCTCCAAATTAATCTTATTTGTTTAAATAATAGAGATGTTTTCATGAACTTTATTTCCATAGAATCAAAAAATTTTATCTATGTAAACCCAGTACATTTTAATAGACTAAACAAATTTATCTCGTTCACAGACCTCTTAATAAAATTTACCTCGAGGTGGTACGTTCAGTATTCATGTCTTCAACAACTTCTGCCTCTGGAACTGGCAGAAAGCGCACAATCAAGGACTTGCAGGAAGAGGTTTCCAACCTATACAATAATATTCGATTATTTGAAAAAGGCATAAAGTTCTTTACAGGTATACTTAATACTATTTTTTTAATTCATTGATTCTCATAATTTTTCTTGTACATTGATTTTAATAAAGCACCTTTATTTTTCAGATGATACACAGGCTGCTCTTACCAAGCACTTGCTAAAGACAGTCTGTACTGATGTTACCAATCTCATTTTCAACTTCTTAGCTTCGGATTTAATGATGGCAGTCGATGATCCTGCAGCCATTACAAGTGAAGTATGTTAGTGATTTTCTTGCCAGTCTTGATATGTTTTTTGAAATCTGAACATATTTTATTTTCTCACATCTGAAATAGTCTAAAAATAAAATAAAATATAGGAAAAGGTTTTTAGGAAAAAAATCAGTGGGATTTTTAGGTCAAGTTTACCACAGTGAATATACAGTTGCTAGCAGGATTGGCAATATAACCAGTCTATGAAAAGTATTGATGCTTAATTACTTGGGAACCAACAGTTTTATTTTTTCCTAGTTATTGTTATGTCACATCCCTTTTCCTGATGAGTTATAAAATGTTCATGCCAGATCCCATAACTTCTCAGTCATTTTCATTTAGTGACACTACTCATTTCAGTATTTACACTAATTCTAAAAAGAACATTAGAGTCTCTAAAGAGAGTGCTCGTGCTCACTTATCCCCCCTTTCTCTGTCTCTCTCTCTCCCCTCTTTCTCTTTCATCTTCCTCTTACATAGCTGACAGATGGGAGGAGTAGGACTGTATCTGTTCTTTTTGGCTGATTGCCTATTGGCCAGCTCTGATTTGAGCATGTTTTTAGCATATTAGTATCCCTAGTTTGAGATATAAAATTCAAGAACAAAGATAAATCCCATTCAACATTCTGTTATAGTAGTAAATATACTTTTTTTGTTTTATTTTGTTTGATCTTATATTCATTTCCTGTCAAAAATATAATACCTAAAGAATTTTTCCCCCATAGGTAAGAAAAAAAATTCTGAGTAAATTATCAGAAGAAACTAAAGTAGTCCTCACAAAACTCCATAGCTCCCTGAATGAAAAGGTAAGTAAAGTTTTGATTCTATTTAGGTATATTTGGAGCTAGCATTTGTGATCTTTGAGTAGATTTTTATCAGAATAATTGTAAGCTAAGTCTAAAACTAGTATTCTGCACTCATACCTTTTGAGAGGTAAAGGGGGGAGACCAAGCTAGGTGCAGTTTACCCTCTTTAAAGTCCTAAGTCACAATTTCACCTTTAATGACAGAAGAACCTTTTTTAAAAATTGCTTTTAGGCTGTAAAATTATAAAACAGTATTAAATGGCTGTATTTTTTTTTTAGACAACCTTTTTATAAAGGTTAACTATGGTATTAAATACCTTTTCAGAGCATAGAAGACTTCCTTTCTTGTCTGGATTTTGCAGCAGAAACTTGCGATATTATGGTGAAAAGGGGAGACAAAAAAAGGGAAAGGTAACATTGAATTAATCTATATTATTAATAAATTCTTAGATGTGTTATATCTGAAATTGGAATTTGACTATCTGAACCTTGCATAGAGAACTGTTGTGTCTAAGTGGTTGTACACCTTTAAGCATATTTGGCCTTAATGTACTTCAGTGTCCTTCTCTGACTCGTCTTGATAAGGTAGCAGAGTTGTCTAATCCCATAGTTGATCAAGCCTGACAACTTTTTATTAGCTTTGCAACCTTCTTTACAGGAAACCTATTTAAATCAGTGCTCTTCTGTTTGATCCCTTACAACTCATAAAGCATACTTTGAAGATCCTTGTTATATTGTTTTTTCTATCATTTTCTAGCATATTAGTTTTTCCATGCCATTTAGGGTTATGTGTGTCTGTATCCCATATTTAAAAGATCCCTTAAAATGTTTATGGAACTAGAGAAGTTAAAAATGAATACAGGAGGGAAGAACCGAAATTGGTGAGAATTTGTGTGTGATTTTTGTTTAGGCAGATCCTGTTCCAGCATCGACAAGCACTGGCTGAACAGCTAAAAGTCACAGAAGACCCTGCTCTTATCCTGCACCTCACATCAGTCATGTTGTTTCAGTCCTCAACCCACAGCATGCTCCACGCACCTGGAAGATGTGTCCCGCAGATCATTGCTTTTCTTAAGAGTAAAATTCCAGAGGTATATTTTCAGTGCACTTGAAACTTTTAAGCTTTTAGACAGCAAGTATTTTAAATGGATAGATGTGAATCATTGTGAACACCAAGACATAGTAACATTATCTTCCTGTTTCTGCAAATGCAAACAGTGAATTAGGTTGGTTTTAAAAACTCAGTATAGCTCAAAACTCAAAAGGATCCTATCAGATCCATGGTAAAGAATATTCTGAATTTGGAAATTAAGCTTTTGGAAAAGATGTAATAATGTCCAGTCTTTTATTTCAGCTTATTCAGGTTTAACCTGTCCTTCAAGGGCGCCTCAAAAAGTCTCATCCTGCATAAATTCCTCTGAGAAACTCCTCAACTAAAAGTAATTTTGGCTTCTTTGAACGTCCATGTCACTTTGACTGTATCTTTGGTGATAGAACTGAGCTAAATCAACTATTAAAATAACTTGAATTCCTGTTTTCTCTCTCCTAAAATGTAAGCTCCTTAAGAGCAAGGACCTTGCTATGTTCAGCTTTCTACTTACATGGCCAGTAATTTGTAAAGACAAAGACCTTCAGTGTGTATTGGCTGAGCAAATCCTACTTTGTTCCACAAAAATTAAATCATATTTGTTAACTTTTATTCTCCTTTCTCTTTTCACAGGATCAGCATACACTTTTGGTAAAGTATCAAGGATTGGTTGTAAAACATTTGGTTAATCAAAATAAGAAGACTGGGCAGGGAGAGGATCCCTTGAGTGATGAATTAGACAATGAAGAAGAAAATAGCACCAGTACTGCTCGAAAAGAGCTTTTAGAACTTTCTTCATCCATTAAAGACCTTGTTCTCAAATCCAGAAAATCATCTATGACAGAAGAGTAATGAATTTACTTTTGCTATATAGTAAACATTTTTCCCCAAAGTTATTGGTGAGATATAAAAAATATTTATTTCACAATCCCCAATCCCCCAGCCCAAGCCCTTCCCACATACATAATTTAGTTAAAACAGTAGTGTTGTATTCAATATGAATCTTACAAAAATGTGAATTTTTGTAAATTAAGTTCTCCATGGAAAATTTCTTTTAGACATTATAATTCTAAAAAGTATACGTTTATTTTCTTTCCATGTACTGAATGAAGAATAAATTTTCTGATATCTTTCCTTTCTAGGAAAGGGCTCATTGTTGTGTTATTATATTTTGAGTGACATCATCATATTTTTACATATTAGGCAGAAGCTTAAAATGTGGTCATGTTTTTTAAGAAAGAAAAATATATCTTTGCTGTCAAAAATGAAAATTGTGTATTTTTTTTAAATCAATATCAAAAGCTTCAAACCTAACATACAGAAATTTGCAAAATATTTTTTTTATTGCTGAGCCCTTGCTGTTATTTCTGGCACATAGAGGGCCTCCCATATTCCCCACAGGAGTGAACTATTATGTGTTGGGATTTTTAGGGATGCCTTTACAGGTGCAGAACAATACCTGAGGGGCCCATGCATTGCTGAGCTCTATTCTAAAACAAGGTGCTAACAAGAGTAAGAGAAAGACTAAAATTTACCACTAATAGGTATGTCACATTATACCAATGGAATAACTAAAAATTTTATGCAAATATTTTTCTTTAACCCATTTTGCATTTCTAAATGTCATTTATTTAATCGGTAGTCACTCTAGCACCTAATACTTTCTTGTGGGGGGTTTTCTAAGTGCATTTACATCATTACAACCTTTTATTTTTTCCCCCAAAATAAAAACACTTATAAAAAATATATAGGTATTCTTGTTTTCTAAAGATTATTAGTGGTTAAAACTATTTAAATTAATTAAACTAATTAAAATTAAAATAGTTCCTTGGAGGAATCATTTCAGTCTAAGCAATTGTTACATATCAAAAGAAATTTCTTTTGAATATAATAGTAAATTAAATCTCAAATATTAAAAAATACTGTTTTATATAATTCCTGTGTGGCATTTAAAACTTTTATGTTTTGCCTGGCCAGCTTGGCTCAGCGGTTGAGTATGGACCTATGACCCAGGAGATAGAGGTTCAATTCCCGGTCAGGGCACATGCCCGGGTTTTGGGCTCAGTTCCCAGCAGGGGATGTGCAGGAGGCAGCCGATCAATGACTCTCTCATCATTGATGTTTCTATCTATCTCCCTCTCCCTTCCTCTCTCTGAAATCAATAAAGATATATTAAAAAGAAAAAAACTTGTTTTAAAATGTTTGAATACAAAGATCAGTCTACCTGCCCCTAATTCTAGACAAAGTATTAATACCGAGTGAAAGGAATTATATAATTGCAGACTAATAATTATTATTAAAGTTGATACGAATGTAACGGAAATTTTAAGAAGTTACTCCATTGGCAATTTTTTATTGTATTTTCATATGGGCAAAGGAAGGAAGATGAAAATCCTCTGACCACAAACTACAGTTCACTTTATGTGCTTATTCAGCTTTCAAAATATTGGACACCCGGCATAATTTTTTATTCAGTCTTTGCTTAAGAACTTTATCATTTGTTTCAGCAGATACCAAAGTAATCTTTGTTTTTGTCAAACTAGATAGTAGTTTGTGAAAATAAAAATAAAAGATCTTAATTTGTGATAATAAAAGAGAGACGAAGCAAATAAAAAAGAAAACTTTTATTTTGTTTGCATTAAATATTTTTCATTTGTAAAAATAGTTCTTATTTTTTCATAGTAAATAAGAACAGTTTTTATTTTTGTAAATAAAATTATATGGCTGATTTTTTATGTAAAAATATAATTTAATAAAATAAAAATTGTTAAATGTTTACTGTGATCTTCATGGGCAAATTTAAGAATGTTATTTAAAATAAAGTTGCCTGTTGTTTCTATTAAATATTATGGCACTTTGAAGCTTCCATTATTTTAATCATTACTAGGTTAATTAATGCATGTATTATATGTATTTATATTTTTAACTCTTTCTCATCCTGAACATTTTAAAAGTAGTTTACTATATTTTTCTTGCACAAAAATAGTTTCATAGTCCCCAGTGTCCTTTATTCCTTGAAAGTTTGCCGTTGATGGACCATTTCACTGTAGTAAACCTTTTCATTTAGCTAGATTTCAGCAAATGTGCATTTATACTCATCTGCTACTTTCGTCTATTGCAGACACAGTAGAATCTGTGAATAGCATGCTCAGGCATTCATGTCATGTGTCCCATCTCTAGACCATGTGTTTTGGAGGCATCAAGGGAAACCCACTTTGGACCATCGGAAAGATTCAGTGAAGAGTGGCATATCTTACCAAAATCAGTGTGTTTTTAGAAAAGATGTTAAATGTAGAAGTTGCCAAACCTGATTGCAGAACCATCTTGAACCTTTTAGAGAGTGAACTTTATTCAGACCATAAAACACTCAGGTGAGGTCCAGAACAAAATGACCTAAAGCACAGTGCAGCTGCAGGTTGAGAACTAACGTGGGCAGGAGCGATGCAAGGTTTGCTTTCTTTGACTAATACCTGTGATGCCTTCACCCCAGTGTATGTGGAGATGAAATAAAAACAGATGTATAAACTCTGGGGTGTACATTGCCACAGAAATCTGGGAGCACTGTTAATAGTGGCCTAAGATTCACATAAATTCCTCCACCTTGAAGGTCACCCTACGCAAACAAAAGAGTGAATAGAAGCCAGGAAACACTTCTTCCAAGCCATCTAAGAAGAAAACCCTGGCTTTCTGGCTTTCAGAATCACAGTGTTTTCCATTTACATCACAAAAGTTGAATAATTAAACAAACGTGTAGTAAATTTTTGTAAGTTCCTGGTGGTGTGTTTTACCAGGCTTGCTCTGTTTGGCTTGTGTTTCTCTTCATTGATTAGTAGTAAATTTACCCAGATGGGTATTTGAAAAGCAGGAAGGAAGGGTTTGTGTTGTGTGACAGACAAAGGGAGGACTGGGTGAATTGAAAACCGCGGCTCAGGAATCTGGATCCTGACAGCTAAGTACCAGGAATACTAAGGTAAATCTTAAAAATGTGCCTTGCTTTCAAGGAGATGGCAAGATTCAACAATGATAGTTCAATACACATGTCGTGTTTTGAGGTAAGTAATCGGGGGATGCTATGGGAGAAGAAAGCCAAATGTCTTGCACAGCAAAGAAGGGAATCGAGCAGAAGAGGCCACCTGAACCAAGTCCTGAAGGAAAAGGAGGGCTAGCCCGGTGAAATAGGGGAAGGGACGGCACACATTTATGGTCAGAGAAGTGGAAATTCAGAAGTATTAGAACATCAATGAATATGAAATGAGACATTTGAGAAACCCTAAAGTAAGAGAAATAAATAGTCTGAGAAGGGCGTAAGATGAAGCTAGAGACCAGAGGAAGATCATGAAATTCCATAAACACTAAGCTAAAAAGTTTAACCATTATCCTGAAAACAAGGGAGCCTTTAAAACATTCAATTAGCCAGGGAAATAAGGTGACGAGATTTGTCTTTTGGAAAGATCATTCATTCTGGAAGGCAGTTTGACAATTAACTAAAACCTTTTGAAATATATTATTTGTGATATCAATATCTCCTCTTTCTGAGAAGTAAAATGAGTTAAAAATATGTACAGGTCTTTCCCCAGCCTCTAATAGAAGAGAAACATGGACAGTGTGTCCTGCAGAGAAAGGAGGCAGTCTTCCTGGCTCAAAAAATTTGTTTATTCAGATGCTAGTCCACCAAGAAAAACCCTCTGTCTGAATGCTCAAGCTACGGCAGAAGTCCCAAAAGCTTTCTCCTATGCTTCTTCTTATTCAATGTAAAGAAGAAAAATCACTTTTTCAAATTGTTTTCCTGAGCTTGTCTTCATTCGCTTACAGGTTGGATCATTGCTTGAAGGCAGACTATATATCATTGTTTAATTAGTATCTAATAAATGTAAAGAACTTAAAATGAGTGTTGTATATTTTTCTTTTTCCCTCTTTCCCACTTAAATCTAAGTCCTTGTGATTCTTATATTATTGATGCTCAGGGTAATTTTTGGTGTTAAAGAAAAATCTGAGAGAGAAAAGTAAAAGAGAACTATGCCATAATGTATTTCATTTTATTGCAGCCATTTCTCACAGCCACTTCAAAAATACATTAAGATTTGGAAAATCATTCACAATGTATTAAGTAAAAAGGATATAGAGTTGTATACAATGTGGTCTTGGTTTTCTAATTAAACATATACCTATAAAATTTGCATAGGAACATTTACATAAACATGTTCTTGAATAGTTGTACGCATGCATACATAATATCCTAAAGCAATGTGGGTAAAGATTTGGCTGTTGCTGTCTCTCTAATTGCAAGTCATCTTAAATTTTTTGTCAATTCTTATTCCAGATTTTCTGCAAGAAGCATGTATTTATAATTTGATAAACTGGTACTTTTAAATAAATGTTGTTTTACAGTGGTACAGAGAAATGATAGCAGGAGACCAGACTGAGGCCAATTGTTTTATGATTGATACAGCGATCCAAGTGAGAAATGTGAGGACCTGAATGCAGGGTGATGAAAGGGTTGAGGTACTTAAAGTAGAACCAACAGAAGTCGGGATGAATGATGCGGATGGTGGGAGTGAGTGAGGAAAGGGAGGAGTCTAAGATGACCAGTTGGGTGATTGTCATGGGAAATACAGCAGACCACAGGCTAGGAGTGGGGAGAAGGGGGCGAGGCGTTTTTGGAACTGAGTTTGAGATGCCTGGGAACCTCTAAACAAAGATGTCCAGTAGACAACAGAATACAGGCCTAGAACCTTCGAGGGTGCTAAGAGCTGAGAACCAAGAGGAACAGCAGCTTGGGAATGGTTCACTGTCACGCCCCATGGGGGTGTAGGAAGAAGCACTGTGAACTGAGGAGGCAGCTCTGGGGAGGATGGGGTGCATGAAGGGAGGAGGTGAGACCTCCAGCAGGGAGGCAATCAAGAGTGCAACTGAGTCAGCCAAGGGGAGTTTCAAAGAAACATAAACAGCCAGAGATGAGGACTTTCTGGTAAGATGAAAAACAGTGCTCTTTGGGGTGCTAATTAAGATCTTTTATGAGCTTAATGGCGCATTTTTTGGTGAAGCGGTTAGAGTGGAAGACAGATTGCAGCAGCTTGAGGAGGGACAGCTCCGCTGAGCGAGTGAATGTGGGCCACCCTCTCAGGAAGCGCAGCGACAGAGGGCCATGCCCCAAACTAGGCGGGGGCTGGGGCATTTTTCATCTCCCAGGCTCCGCTTCCTCACTTCTGAAAGGAGAAAAAAATAATGTCTGTCTAGCAGTATCAGGAGTGTTAAAATCTGTTACCAACTGAATGCTCTTAGGTCCTTTCGCCGAATCAATCTATTGCGGCTAATCACCATGTTTTCATTTCCATAATATCCTAAGCATCAACGTGAGGTGACTAATGAAGCATAAAGTTGCTTGGCTTTACCTTTCCCTAACTCAGATTTTTTTTTTTTTATTGTACATACCTGAGTTTGACCTCAGAAAATATTAACATAACATTCCTTTAGCACTTAGGACAAGGACAGTCTGGTCTGGGAATAAATGGAATTAAGACAGAACATTTCTTTTCTCACCCCACCTTGCAAACCAAAGGGCCTCCAGTGGAGATTCTAGGAGCGAACGCCACTTGCTTTGCGAATCAGTTTGACCCACTAAGAATTCCTGCTGTGGATTAGTTCAATATTCAGGCATTTCTTTAGAGTCAACTCTTGAAATCTCTAGCCACTTTTCATGTTTTGAATTGTAGATTTCAAAAAGCCAGCTGAGCCTGTTTAAATGAGACCCTAAAGTGTGCATGTGACCTAACAATCGCTGCCAGCTCATAGGGACAAGGGCAGAAACAGGGGAAGCTCAGTCCACAGTGCAGGTGCGGGAGGCAGGCAACAGCCTTGAGTCGGTCTATCACATCCAAGGCTCCAAGTCCCCAGACTTCCCAAGAAGACAAGTGACAGTGGCCACGACCGAGGGCTCCTCTCAAGCTACTAACAACTGCAGGTAAGAACAGGAAATCTCTGTGTTTCAGCTGTTTCTAACCTAAAAGAAGAATTCTGAGAGTCACCAGAAAACAAACCAACAAAACAGATTAATCAAAGGAATAGAAAATACATTATCCTTTTAGAAATTTTTAAAATTTAAATGTGCCCTTCATGAGGCCTAGGCAGTGGGAATCTCTCTAGAGTGTATGTACAATTAGTATTTTAAACTTTTTGGAGCTTATCCAGATACTAATTCAAATACTAATCCTGGCAGGATTGCCCTTTAAGGATGCCCTGCACAGAAATTGTTGCTCATAAATTTTAAGTAAAAATTGACAAAGAATGCTTTTCCCGCCCAGTAGGAGTCAGCTATGTGCACGTCATAAGACTTGGAGGAAACCCATTTACCCTCCTATTTTCTTCTACGAAGTTGAAAAAGCTGCAATTGGGAGGGACCCTCAGATAGCTCTGGAGGCTTATTCTGTTCCTTTTGGAGTTGACCTATGAATGTATTGGAGGAAAAAAAATCATCACGTAGTCTCCTTTTATACTGTTCAAACTACAGGAAGAAGCAGCTTTAAGAAAAAGTAAGTTTTGTTTTCTTTTCCTTAATGTTTTCTATGTGTGTTTTATGTGGTATTTTGGCTTCTTATATACATGAAACTCTTACAAACTTTATAGTGACTGCACAAGATGAAACTTATAATTGGAAGATAAGCATAGATTTTGAAGTTTCTTAGAAACTTTTTAAAAGCCATTTGAGCCAACAGCTATCAAATTTTATAAGCTGAGCTGTTGCAGATTTCTCATTTTGATGATATGCATGTGGAAGCAACATAGTGTACTGGTAATTCTTTGGAACTGCCTCCTGAGTTCTGAAAATGTCTTTAGTCACGGGGGCATAGCTTCACTGTCAAAAAGGGGTGGCAGGATTCTGGGGTTTCATCTGACTTAATTTATTTGAATGACTAACTTTATCACTGGTGATATCTTATGGATGGTTTTATAGATCCAGAGCACAATTTGAAGTCATTCACATATTTTAAGTGAGATTCCTGCTATTTTCAAGAAAAGTCTGCCTACTTTCCAGAAGCAGGCATAGAGACAATTCCTAATCTTAGGTGTCCTAAAATTAAATAAAATGTCTTTGTGTCTGGCCCACACAGATATATAATATACTGCATGTACCTGAAGCATTGCTTTTTGAAACTGAGATAGCATTACTTAAACAAACGCATGTATCCCATATGTTTATGCTTCTTTCCTCCCTATTCTAGTCAGACCCTCTTTTCCGTCTGTCATCTATTTGAAAACCAAAGGCAACTTCTCAGCTGTCAATTTGGGTTTCAGGAATGTGAAAACTAATATGTGAGATATATATATATATATTAATAAAATGTTCACTTCTTATAAATAATATGTAAGAAAACCCTCAAGTCATTTTAGCCTTCATTTCACATCCATTATACTGTCATTTAGAAATTCTAGCATTTTTATTAGCAAAGCATATGGATTAAAATATAACACAAATGTTGCAAACACATGTATCATACAAGAGAGTTCTTAACATATTTGTTATGATATATGCCTAAAGCCATAATTCAAATTGCTTGATGGGGAAGGTAAACCCTGATGTCTGTTTTCTACACTTGTTCTATTTATTCCCACATGTTATCATTAATTGCCAATTCTGGGACTGTCCTACCCAAACAAGAGCAGCAGACTTGTGTTTTAATGCAACATCACCTCACTGACAAGTTCACCTCTTATTTTTATTATTCTTGCCAACAACATTCTGAGTAAAGCTGGATTAATTTTGGTTCCTTAGACAAGCCTAGTAACTTTCTACTACAATATTGAAAATAAATGATTTTCTAGAACATGTTGGAGAAACCTTGATTTGTTTTTTATGTTTCCAATCTAGGAAACAAGATCTCTTTAGAATTGAAAACCAAATACTTGGGTTCACATGGGAAGCTCTGAGTCAGATGTCAGTGAAACAATTGTGTATTTCCATGTTCTTGTAATTGTCTTTTTCCTGTCTGATTGTCATCATTTTTCTTCGTTACCTTTTGGTACCCTGGAACAGACTGTGAGGAGGAGGAGGGGAATAACATCTTGAATCCATAACATCTTGAATCCCTCCAAAATGATCAACTTGAGCATTTTATCTCCACATCTTTGGGATTATAGATTCCCTTAATCTAACAGAATCAATGAACACTCTTCTCAGAAAAAACAAACAATTGCACATAGATATTTCAATGACATTTATGGGGTTGATAGACTCCTGAAATCTGTCCTTGAGTATTCTCTGGGGTCCTTACCCTGAATCACTATTCCCTAAGAAGCCATACACCTCAGCTTCAGACACATCCTGGGGCCAGTGGGTTCACCAACTGGTGAAAAGCTTTAGGAAGGAAGGAAGCCTACACTGTTTCTTTAAACTTTCCTCACCTGAGGACAGGTAAGGTTTAGGCAAGGATTGTAGCTGAAGATGTAGTTTAAGGGTCAAGTTTCAAAGCAGGTGTTTAATTCGTGGTCAACGTTGTT
This sequence comes from Miniopterus schreibersii, assembly GCF_964146895.1. Lineage (NCBI taxonomy): Eukaryota > Metazoa > Chordata > Mammalia > Chiroptera > Miniopteridae > Miniopterus > Miniopterus schreibersii. The sequence continues at coordinate 47,032,052 of NC_138107.1, forward strand.
CTGGGCAGAGTGTCATGGAAAGAACAGTGGAAGATTCAAGTAGCAGAACAGTTCCTTTTGTGGAAGCAAGGCTAGGATGGAAGGGTGAGAGCTGGGCCTCCAAAGCCCCCGGAATGTGGGAAGGATGACTGCAGCGGGTCTTCCCGTTTCTCTGGCCGTCCTCCCGTATCCCTGTACCCACCTACTGCTAGATCGGAAGACGAAAGGAAAGATCTAAACCAATGCCCATTATTTATACCCTCCACTTCAAGGATTACAGTCTCTCACCTCTCCTTCTTTATTGGCTCCTTCCATCAGCATTTAACATGTTCAAATTTCCCATCTTGAAAAACTTCTCTGTTAATGAGCTCCCCCAGTTACCCTCATTACTCAGCTTCACAGATGAATCTCCTGAAAGACCTGTCTACACTCGATGAAGAACCCCCGCTTCCTCAGCCTGCACGTCTCCATCTGTTGCGCTCTGGCTGCAGTCCTCAGTTTCCTCAGTGCTCCCGGAGGTTATCAGTTATGAGCGCACTGCTAAGGCCCGCAGACATCTCTCACTCTCTCCCTACTTGGTGTCTCAAAAGTGCTTACCCTCTTCTCCACTTTCCCCAACTTGAAACACTCTTTCCCCAGGACTTCCATGACATCAAACTCCTGGCTTTCCTCCCACCTCTAAGACCACTATCCTCAGCCGGTTTGGCAGAGTCCCCTTCTTCCCCCCTATATTCTAGACTCCTTTTCTCTTTCTGGGCAATGTCATTGCTTCACTCATCACCTATTCTATAAGCTTATGAATCCAAAATCTTCCTCTCTAGCTAAGATATCTTTTTTAAGCTACGGACCTATATATCTAACTGTGCTGAGCACAGGAGTGCCCAGGCAGAACAGGCTTGGGCCCCAGTGAATACAATGGGGAAGGTGGGAAAGGAAAATCAGAGACAAGCCAGGCAAAAAATTTGACATAGAATTTGCCATAGGACCCCTTCCAAAATGCCCAAGTAACTTACATGGTTTCCCTGCCTCACCTCTTTAGCCCCAGCTGAACAGCTCTACTTGGCTGTCCCACAGTCCTCTCAAATTTTATCATTTTTTATTTAAAAGTAAAATCACTATTTCTCTCTCCTATTCCCCACCCGACTTCCCTCAAGTATATATACTCTTGTACAGTAAATTATACCATTAAGCAACCAATTGTTCAAGCCAGAAACTTGGGGTGAACTAACTCTTCTCCCTCAACCGTATACCCAAAGAATCGCTCAGCCCTGTCAGCGCTCCTTTGTACGTTCACCTACTTGTCTCCTCTGTCACTGCCACGTCCTACTTCAAGCTGCCCTCTCCCTTTGCTTGCCTAAGAGTAGCCTTCCCCTGCCTCCAGAATTGGCCTCTTCTACTGCACCCCGAATAATGAAGCCAGTGATTGACCTAAAACAATTGATTTACAAGCACTTGATTTTGCCAATCTCTTACTTCAAACATTTCCCTGACTCTCCATTGGCCCTGGGATAATGTCCAGATTCCTTCTCAAGGTTAAAGAGAAGTAGCATAGTGAATTATAGCAGATCTTTTCAAACTCAGAGGTGCTCAGGAACCCGCTCTTGGTTTGTTAAAATGCAGATTCTGGGTCTGAAGGTCAGGGTTGGTGCCTAAGTTTTTACATTTCTAATAAGCTCCCAGATGATGCTGATAATACTGGTCATGGCTCATACTTTTCCTACAAAATTGGCTGAAGCTCAAATCCCAGTTGTGTCACTCACTAGGTCTGGGAACTTAGAGAAGTCCCTAGCCTCTGTGCCTGCTTTTCCTTGTATATAAAGTGATCGTAATGATGTGCCTTCTTCTTAGGTTTGTTATGAGAAATAAACATGTTATATTGAAATTACTTGCAACAGAATAAGTGTTAAGTGCTAGTTATTATTATTACTAGTCAGGATCCTGAGTAACTCAGCCTCTATACTCTTCTCCAGACAACACACACACACAGCCTACTAATTAATAGAAATAAATGTATGCCATTATCAAAATTCCACCTGGAAAACTGATACTCAAAATCCAAAGGAAAAAAATAGATAAGTTAAATTCCCAAAAGCATTTCAAACAAGAATTAATGATTATTCTGATCACGGTAACTAAAATATTTATTGTTTTGTTTGTTTTTTTAATTAGCCAAGAGCTTAGAAATAATGCTGCTCATCCCTTCGTTTTATTTTTGTTAAGTTTTAAACTACAAAACTAGCATAATCAGAGAATCATAATTTAACATCTCGGTTAATAAAAGCTTTTATATATATAATTCTCTCTCTTTCTTCTCCCTTCCCTCCACTTACACATGCATGCACAGTACAACAGACTAAAGAATAAAGCCACCTTTATTGTAACATATGTTGGTTTTGGAAGTTCCACTTAGTCATGTGCCCCTCCTTTTCGAGTTCAAAGACAATTGCAAAATAGACACAGGTGTCATATCTGGATCAGTTTGTCATCAACTGTATTATTATTAAAGCTGGATAGGAAAACTAGGCCTTTTCTAAAGACTGCCCCACCCAGCCTGAATCCAGCTTATTCCCAGTTGAGGGTAAAACAACTTGGAGCCCTGCATGCTCCTCCATGGGCTGGGCAGCTGCTGGGAGCTCCCTGCAGGGAGGGGAGCAGAGCTTGGGCCTATGCACAGACAATTTCCAAGGGAGCAAGGGGAGTGGGGGTTATACTCGAGAGGGTCCCTTTGCCCAGTTACTTATCTCTCCTCAAGTAGAGTAGAATCAGTGAGCCCAAGGGCAGGACATTTTATCCCCAATACTTTCAAAAGAGAGAAATCTTTCCAATGATAAATATAGAAATCTGGGGGAAATGAGAGATTCTTTCTTATAATTTTTTTTAGGTATTAATCTTTAAAAATTTTTAAATTATTTTTAATTTTTTAATTATTTTTTCCATTACAGTTAACATTCAATATTATTTTGTATTAGTTTCCAGTGTACAGCATAGTGGTTAGACATTCATATATTTTACCAAGTGTTCCTCCTTGTATTTCATATAATTTTTAATTCAAAAATATTCCTGGTTTCTTATAAATTTGTCATTGACGTAAATTGTTGAAATGCCAAGTAAGAGAAATTTTTGGTTGACAGTGTACATCACAGACCTACTTTTCCAGCATGTTCTTCAGTTGGCTAAGAAGAAAAACCAGTGAGCTAAATATATCCATAGCAGTATATAGTTGAGTTTTTAAAGTTCTGACATGTAAAAGTACTTTGTTTCATGTGCCCTTTCCATTATTCGTGTATGAGCGAAATTCTACCCTCCAGGTGTGGCCCCTCAAACCATACCAGCAGTGCTCTCTGCTGTGGTCCACACCCTTTGGGATGCTATTTCTCCATCTCCACAAGTCTGTGGACTCCCCACTGCTTAGAAACCTCCCCCCACCTTTTCTTAGAGACTAACGTTTCTTCAAGTTATAGCTCCAAAAGAAGCTTGACCTAAAGCTTTCTAGAAATTTCTTATAATTTCCAGAGCACCCTGTGCATATGTTCAAGCATTTCCACAAATCCTCTCCCCTTTCCTCCCTCACTCCTTTCCATCCACAATATTTACTGAGTGCTGAGCATATGCTAGGAATACGCTGGACACCAGCTGTCTGGTGGTAACATAGCATCTGCCCCTTGGAAGCTTATTGTTGAGCAGGAAAGATGATTAGGGCTAATGTGTAGGACGTGTGCTCAAGTACCAAGGGCCATGAGAATTTACAGCTCGGCTCCCTAATACGGCGGAAGAGTGATGGAGTAAAGAAATTATTTGTGAGTCTCTCCCCCATGCCAGCATGGAAGCTTTTCATGGGTAGAGAACTGGTCTTACCTGCCCAGCCCCGTGAATGGCCCGGAGCTGGCATTCACGAGCTCTTTGTGAAACCTACAGAACTAGAGTACACTGTGTTCAGAGAGCTAGCTGCTTGATATTGTTGGGTTTAAAAGTAAAACAGAACCAGACCAGGGCCAATGCCAGATTGTGAAAGGTCTGAAATGCTAGCTAAAGAGCTTGGAGCATGAGAGTCACAGAAAGTGGTGCGATTCAAAGACAAGTCATGCAAAGGCTGGTTGGCCTCTATTTATAAAATGGAAAGGAAGCGACTGGCTCTAAACCTTTAATATTCTATCACCAAAAACATCTGACTTTTTTCTTCCTGCATTCACTCAATATATACTTGTGCCAGGCTCTGTTTTAGGCACCAGCGACACAGCCCTGAACAAGGCAGGAAAGGTTTGGGCTCCTGTTTGTGTGACATGTTCGGATGCCTTAAAAATTCACACACCTAGTGATGCTTAGGGTGAAAAAGAAAATAACACTAAAACATAACCAATATTTGTCAATTTACACTGGGAACATTCGTTTTCCAAGAGAATGATAACTGATTTTTCCCTTTCCTTTATACACCGAACTAGCATAAACAACCCAAGATCAACACTCAGTGTTTCCCAAGCTATAAACCCACAACCACTGAGTGAAGGCTCTGAGCACTCTGGCTACAATCATTTTCCTTTGATGGATGCTGAGAACTAACTATGTCTGAATCTCTCAGACTGGGAACTGATAAAAATCAAATTAAGGCTGGTTTTAAATATCACCATATGACCGTTTAAATGGTCATTCCATCACCAACAAATTTTAAACTATCAAGAAAGTAGCTTGTAATTATTGATAAGTGTTATCACCAAAATACAGGATATAGTTCTGCCTTGAATCTCTTTAAATCACATTCTGGTAAGAAAATGATTATTTTGCTTTAGGCATAAATACTGAGAAAATTAGTTAACATGAACTTCCACCCACTTTCAACCCCAACCTAAACACCTCCTCCCGACACACACACCACTCGGCACACGTACTCACATACACACGAACACACACACCACATATGCACACAAATCACTACCTCCTTTTTAGGTAGGGATCCAGAAAATAAAGCCAAATGTGGTTTGGGGCTTTTCTTCCCCGATCCACAGTAAACCAAGAATAACTATATAAACAAAAACCAATAGAAATTGAGTGGCCTTGAATGTCGCAGGGGACATGTACTTGCTTTTGAGGATAATTGGTTCATTTTTTACAGCTAGTGGCAGCCTGGCCTCAGGCACAGAAGGAACCTCTCTGTTTATGCATGTGAGGCTGCTACTTGTCCAGCAATTAAAACCTGGAGTGCCAGATACAAATAAAAAAAAAAGGGTTTTCATCTTTTCCTTTTTTTGAAAAACACAGCAGAAACCTAAGCTGTCATCCCATACAAGCTTTCTGCCCATTTATATATGAAAACAACATCAACAAAAGGCCCCCATTAGGAGCCTGGAAATCTGAATTCTGGGTGAAGCTTTCTCACTAACCACTTCATCAACTTAACACAACAACAAAAAAACCTCAATTTGCTTATCTAAACTTCAGTTTCCCTCACTTGTTAGATGATAGATACAAACAGGAGAATTTTTAAAATCCCTCCCATCTCCTAGATTTAGCGATTTTGTGAAAATGAGCCTGGATCAGAAGCATGGTATCATAGCAAAGGAAAGCTATCAAAATGACGGGGAACCAGGAGGCTTTGTCTCTAAATATCTTCCTGTATTCATAGGAGATTCTTTTCCCTGATTTTCCCTGCAAGTCTCCTCTTCTGTGCTTCCCCCTCCCTCCTCCTTCCTCCCATCTTCTTACCCTCATAGTTGAGATTTAATTTTTTTAGTAACTTATGACAGAAAAGGCTGGCTGTGCCACCAATATACTGAAGAAATCAATTCTTTCTTTCTCCTTGAGAAAATGAGGTCACACAGAGCAAAACTGAGAAACAAATTATTCAAAATTATGGCAAATGTAAGATTCTTTAAATGGATCACCAAACTGGCATCCAATTTTGGCTTATCATAAAGAAAATCTCACTTTTATTTGACAATCTGGTCCTAAACAGGTCACTCATTACAAACTAGTACAACTAAGCTTGCTAAAGTTTATTTTGACTAGCAATGTGGGTATTTTCTATTAAGTATTTACAAAATTTTATTTAGAAGATATATTCTACTTTCTTGAATTTTTTAGGAAAGGAATATTAGTTTCCACTGTTATAAAATGAGGAGTTGAAACTGATATATCCCCTCTAGTTCTTATGTGCTATGATCAAGAACAAGAGGTTCAGGAGACATAAATTTAGCCTTTTGATTTGTGTTGATTTCATTTAATTTTAAACATAGGTCACTCATTCATTTTGTGCAAAATCCAAAAGGTACAAAAGGCGACACGGTGAAAAGTAAACCCCACTCCCTTCCCTGTCCCTTCATCACACACTCTGCAAGAGGGACTCCGGGAGATTTTAAGTGCAATGTCGGTTAATGAGAAGCCGTGTTGAGTTTTGATCAGTACCAAATGTTACAGCACTGTTAGGATAAAAAGTTATATATATTTTTAAAATGTTGTCATTCTCCATCTGCTATTACTTTAATTCCTGTATACTTTCCTCCTCGGCAATGTTTATATTTAAGTAACTCATGGTTTTTAAGGTATTGTGATATGCGTTATCTCGTTTGCTCTAAAGCACCACTTAGGGAGATAATTTACAACATTCCACCTTGCAAGGCAGAATATAAATGTCATGGTTTGTGGGGTTTTGTTTTTTTACAATATATGTATTCAGATGCTGCCAAAATGCCTGATGGGATGTTGATAATGGAGTGGTTTTATAAAGCATTACTGTAACCTGTCCCAAAAAAGCACGAAAGTGATCAGCTGAGATTTCAGAATTTGGAGACTGATTAGAAATTGCATGCATATGACAAGGGGTGCGTAGGCATTATGACCAGCCCTTAGTGACAAGCTGCTGGGCTTCACAGAAATGCTTGGGATCCCCCCTCCCCACCAGGCCTGTGAAGAGCCAGGGAGGGCTCCTTCTATCAAAGGTCTAGCCCTCCCCTCCCCAGCCCTCTACAGGCTCAGCAGGTGTCTAAAAGCTGCAATGACCACGGTTTTTGAAAACAGAGTAGACCGGTCCAAAGAGATAGGTAGCAAATGCCCGCATCCATCTTCACACCACTGGCAAACTTGCAAAGAATAACAAGCTTGTTATCCTTTGGCTTGGCCTACCAGTTCAGAGCCAAAGAAGGGGAAGCTGGAGCATCCTCCCCAGAAATCAAGGACAGAAAGCTTACCTGGAGGGCTTCTGGTCCCTTAGGAAGTCATTCAATGAAGCCTCCCAACAGGAAATCCCAAGACTTGGCGGTGTTTCCGCTTATTTTCCTGGTCTTGGGCCATTATCACTTTCAATGGAATAGAAATCCTTTGAAAACTATCATCAGTTTTATCTGAGACATTTTTCAAGATCGTCCAGTAAATGTTGGGTACTTTTAGGCCTCAATTGGAGAACAGAAATAAGGAAGACACAAAGGTGGCTCTCAGGGAGCTTACATTATGATTATAAAGAATACAACGAACTCCCTAAGCATTTATAATACAAGGTAGAATATAAAAAATATCTAAGCGGAACTCAAAGGGCTTTTTCATAAACACTTCATAATACAGCTTGCAAATGTTCCCTTAAAATTCAAAAACGTTTGAAGCTTTAAGTCAGAGGTGAAATAGAGGTGAAATAGTACTTGACAGACTCGCCTTATTTCAGAAAGCCCAGAAATGAGCTCTTCTTTTATTATTGTGTTTTATGAATTTGAGGATCACAAACCAACAGAATCTGTAATACCCATTAATGCCAGAACACACGAGAGCCAATATATTACACAGTTAGACTTGGCTTATTCTCAGGAAAGGATTAGGTGATTGATTGTGGAATCTTATTTATTGCTCTTAGTCAAATGGTTGAAAGGTCTAACTAATTTGTTCAACTGGAGTTGTCATTAGGTAAGTTGTGGATTTAAAACCCACTATATAGGTTCCATTAGATAAAGAATACATCTAACCTTTCATATTGGCCACCTTCCAAATAAAGCATGCTCTTCATTTATCGGACAGTTTCTAATACAATCTGTATTTTCAGAACAAAATTTATTTGTTTCTTATATTTGAAAATGCGCTTGTTTAAAAGAAAACTATAGACAGTAATTTTTGCTTGATTCTGTTATATTATAAAGAGCATGTACTTTTAGTTTTTCAAGATTACATAGGGTTAAAGATAAACCAACTGTACGATGGTGACTGGAACACAGCTCCTCTAAATCCCTGGATCCATGGTTATTAACCTAACCTGCTCTCAAGCCACTGTTTGAATATGTTTGTCATCCTTTTAAAGTAAATTAATTAAGGACTGAGTTTTCTCATCACTCTCTATGGAAGGAAATTGGACAAGAAAATACGGTGATGACAGTGATCAATTTATAACCTCCTCATATCACAGGATATTGAACTCAAAAATGAAAAAAAAAAAAAAAAGTTGCAAAAGACACTGTCTTTCCTCTGTGATCAAGTGTGGTCCTCTAGAATATTCCCCCAGACAGCATATTTTTCATGTGACAGTGTGCACTCAAATGCCAGGACTTTGGGAGTCAGTCAGCTGATTGGCATGTGCTGTAGGCGTGGCCCAGGTTGCAGGTTTAGACTTAGTTTTTACAATGACAGGTCATGCTTTTTGCTAAATAAGTTTGAATTTGTTACTAGAAACAAGGGAAAGCAGGTAGAAACACTGTTATGCAAATGGATCCATGGAACTCCCTCTCCATTGTTAAAAAACAACTACTAGAGTTCAGATACTGACAGTAAATGAGCATGATGAATTAGGTGATATTCAAATAGAAAGGAAGACCAAAAACAAACACTCACACAATCAGTACCCTTGAGAAATTCCGTACAGCACTTGTTAAATTTTCTAAGAATCCAGAGGCAGGGGAAATACTTTGATATATATATATATTAGATCTGCAGTGACCTCAAAGGCTCCAGCTCTAGGAAATGGGGTTGATTTGGAGGATTCATATATAAGAAACACTTATCCTGCCCCTGCCTACCATGAGCTGATCCTATGCTAAATAGTTTTAGATAAATTATATCTTTTAGTTCAGTCCTTGTATAGACCAAACCCTAGTATTAAATCAGAACCTCAAACAAGACCTTGAGGAGACCCAGAGCCAACCTAGGAACTAGATTTGCTCCTCTGGAACAGTAAATAACAGCAAGTTTTCAAGGAGTTGAAGGGAAGACTCGACTTATACCTACTGAAATGATTGTGGTTCCTTTGGGATCAAAATTGAGAGGCAAGCCTAAAGATGGGTTTAAAAGCAGAGAGTTGGGATCTGGGTAGACAGAACTGAGCAATCCAGTTTTATCTTAAAAGGCAATGTTCTTTTGTCTTGCAAATTTTCTTATATCCCAGTGAGGGGGGAAAAAATCAAGAATGACAATAAACCTATGTATATTTTAAGAGTTGGGATTTTTTAAAATTTTATAAAGAATACAATGTTTGATAAAATATGGTTATACTTACACATTACCATGAACTATATCTATTTCAGTACTAGCTGCGAAAATTGCATGATTCGGAGTGTAATCCCTCCAAGAAAACCATACAAAGCACTTTTTTCTTTGCTGGTATCTACAGAACAAATTAACCGCATGGAAAGCTCTAGTCAGCTGTTTTTGTTTCATGGGAGAATAGTTCATCAGCTCTCAGGAGGATTCATATTTGACCTCTCCACCCAAGGCATTCAGCTTCCAAGGAACAGAGCTTGCAAATGTGTCCCTAGAGACTAATACCAAGCATTCCACCACAATTCTATAGTGCTCATTTTAGGTTATTTTTGATGGATGGCCTGAAGTTATGGCTTTAGTTATTTTTAACATTGTTTGTTGAGTTTTTCAAATGTCATGTTTGAGGGGGGAAGAAAATAGCCTCCCTCTTTAAAATGGGAACTACAGTTATAATCGCCTGTCCCATCAAGTCAAGTACACCGACAGCCAACTTACCCATGACTTTTCCATTCTTGTATCTCACTTGATCCTAGAATTGGATCATAAGAGGCTGATATTGTTCTCATTTCACAGTTAAAGAAAGTAAGGGCCAGGAAGGTAAAATGGTTTCCATAATAGTGGCTAAATTAGATACTAAACAGTGCTAAATCAACCAGTGCAACAATCTACAGCTTCTGACTTCTAACCCAACACTCTCCTTGGTGTGTTAGGTCTTGGGTTATAAGCAAACACAGATAAGGAAGCACACACAGGTCTGCTCAACTCCACTCTGAGAGCCAGGGAATTAAAGAAAAGCTTAAAAGTAGAACTTCTTTACTAGTTATTCTGATTCCTTTAGATTTTTAAAATATGTGAATTCTAAATGTTTCTGCTGTAGAACATACATTTATCCCATCTGGCATAGTTTACACAGACTTGAACGACTTATATTTTCATAAATCTTAACTCCCCTAAATTTTGTCAAATTCAGTCAATGAAACAAAACTTCAGCTAATATTATAGGCCTCAGAAGACAAAGGTCTTGCACTTTTGGTAAGGAAATGGTTTGTCTCAAAATGTCATGAGCACAGACCCAGAAAGGCTGCTATAGCTTCCAACAGAGAATTGAATTCTGTGATGAAACAGTTGGAAAACTGTTTGTGAAAGCTTATTGGTGCCACTAGTTTAGACAAAAACCCGTTAATAATGTCAACAGATTGAGCACCGACTTCTGCTATTTCTTTGGTATCCTCCGCAGCTGGTATTCAAAGACACTCTAGCCCGGCCGGGGTGGCTCAGCGGTTGAGCGTCGACCTAGGATCCAGGCGATCAGGGTTCGATTCCCGGTCAGGGCACATGCGCGGGTTGCGGGCTGCAGCCAATCAATGACTCTCTCATCATTGATGTTTCTGTCTCCCTCTCCCTGAAATCAATAAAGATATATTTTAAAAAAACACAAAAAACCAAAGACACTCTAGCTGTCTTCTCCAGCTGCCCTCACAGGGAAGGAAGGGAATTCCCCTTGCAGTGGACAGGCCCTTAGGGCTTTACCCTCCTCTCTAGCCTTTACTCTCAGTCCTTTGACATATCTGCCGCAGATGTAATAGATATAAAGCAACTCACAACTCAAGTAAACGTTGTCGCTTGCAAATTCTTAACTCTCTTATACTCGAGCTTTATTCTGTTGACTGAATCCCCTTTGCGTGTGTTGTCATTAGTACTTGTGCTGGACCCCACGCCCTTAGAGAACAGGACATTTCCCATTCTTTTGTTTCTTCAGTCCTAAAGCCTGTTCTGAGGTCCCGCTGTGCTCAGACCCGAGACACACAGATGACATAAGCAACATCCTTACTCTGGAGGAGCTAGCACGTGAGGGAGGCGCACACAGGGCAGAACAACCGACACAAACACGGCACAAGAGAAAGGGACATCTGTACGAACTGAAGAGCGCGGCCGCTCTGTCCTGAGAGAGATGAGACAGTTACTGAGAGAAGGGTTTTTAACTGGGCTTTGATTAATGAGGAGAGTCCCCAGGTGGACCCTCAGCGGAGGACAAGGAGGGGGGGCGCTAGAGACCAAAGAAAAGCCACCTGCCAAGGCTCAATGGCATAAAAAGACAGAGCGTATTTGAAGAGTAAGAGGTCAGAGAAGTGGCTAGAGCGCGGGTGGGGTGTGAGCGTGGCGCCCAGTGTGCTGCGGGGAAAGGGACAGAGACAGAGGAAAAGCAGAAAACCTCGCCCAGGGTTTCTGTGCTAAGCAATGGAGTTCAAACCATTTCCCAGTCAGGGAGGGGCTGCTGGGAGGTTTTCCGCCAGGGAAGGGAGAGGACTGAATGAGTCTGGAAAGCGTTTTTCTTGAGCACTAGGGAGGATGGTCTGGAACTCCCTGGGGATACTGAGCTTATCACCAGAGAACAAAAGTCATGTAGTAGAAATGTGTTTGGTTCCAATCAACAGAGTAAGAAATCTTTAATAATATCCTCAGTTTGATGTAAGCCACTGTGGTCCGTGGGAGACATGGGGAGAGCCTAAATTAAGATGTGAGAGATGCTTCTGGAGCGGAGCCAATGGGATGTGTGGCGCCGGGTAAACATGTGCAGGGGCCCAGGCAGGGAAGGGGGAGAAGAGAGTGATTGAAACGCTGCCTTAGGAGGCCGGGCGGCTTATATAACTATGCACTAGATGGTTTCTGTAACTCTTTATAAAGCATCGAGCAATATACCTTGTTCAATGAGGCTTCCAAAGTGCTCTTGACTGGCCATCAGCCCCCTGTCTACCCTCAGAGCAGCAATCCAAATTAAAATCCCAAATGGGAGAACTGCCACAGGTAAATTCAGTTAAGCATAGTTCAAATTAAGATTCTGCATCCAGTTTCTGTCTCCATCCAAGTTTGGTACATCAATCAGATATGTTTCAAAGACTTCAACGTTTTGTAGTAGCATCTCCCAAGAGCAATTTAATATTCCTTATGCCATTTAGATTTAGATTCTTTCAAGTTCTTCCCTGAAGAAAAGCAGAATCAAATGTGCTTTACAGAATCAGCGAAAGACCTGAATGGGCAATTGAAAGGGCCGTGTGGCACTTTCAGATGAGCGTAGCTGCGTTCGTGCAGGGAGACTGAGGCTACTGCGAATAACCGGGCGGACGTTAAACCAGAAAGCACTGCAGAGAGCAGTGCACTTGGACATGTGTGCAAAAATGGTGGTTATGGCATCACTTGCATCCATTTAGCGAAACTTACAGATCGTGTTTTAGAGATAGAGGTAGTCTTAGATACCATTTACTGTATGTCCTCTATTTTAAGACATGTAACCAATGTGATGATTTTACATAGTATTATCTGCCTCCGTGGGAAACAAGAAGCTGTAATCAAACCAATGTAGTAACTTATCATTGACATTTACAATAAAGGATATATGGTAATTCAATTCCCTCAAGTAAATAAAACTCAGAAACACGTCCACAGAGACACATTGGAAACCAGAATGCACACATTATAATCCAGTACATTTCAACTCCACCATAAGATGGAAGAGTGCCCTCATTTTTGAAACTTGTAATCCACAGCAGGACAGTAATGGGACGCATACAGGTTGTCTTAAAGCGATGCTCATGCACAAGGCTTGTGTATGTTGGAATCCTGTCCTTGCTTTGCACATTTCCATGGTAACTGAGTATTGAGAGACAGAGAGGGAGGACTTTATTGTCCCTCTCCCCTCTCTTGCATCTCAAACGATTCCCCTCAGCAGCCAAGCCTTTGCATCAGTCCACAGCATCCCAGATCTCCCTTGTCTGGGCAACTTCCATGATCACCATCAGCACCCAAAACCCTTTTCTGGATATGCTACTCCCACCTGGATTATTTCTCTGTTAACAAACATAACGAAAGGACATATTACTTCTTTACTTCTACTTATTTATCGTCCACTTACTTTTTAAAATCTTTAGAAATCAAAACATGACATATGTAGAAAAGAATATCTCCAATATATGCAAACTATAAGAAATAACAATTTGACTTAAGAAATTAAATATTTCCTATATATTTGAAACCCTCTACCAATTTTGTAATCCTTTTTGTTGTTTCTTAATTTTATAATATACTAAAAGCCTTACAAAATGAAAGTATCCTGGGAGTTCCCAAGTCCTGAGAGGCCATGCTTCATGGTGCTATTATATTCATCTAGGACTAAGTAAATATCATGATGAAAATGGCATTTTCCATTTTAAGTGATAAAAGTTAAAGGTATATGCCTTATTTCATTATTAAGAGAGAAACACTTGATCACTGTAAATGAGAATAAAACTTGCATTTTGAAATCTTTCAAGGGAATCAGATCTATTTCCCTCCTGTTTCCAATCTCTCAGTAACACATTGAGTGTGTTTGTACTCACTAGGAGGACACATTTCTCTGGAAATAATCAAATAAGGAATTCAATGTTCCTTGCAGATAGATAATTTGGGGATGTTTCATTGAGGACTTTCTAGTCTGAATTTTCATATCTCCTGAGAAAAGACATGTTCCAAATCCTCAGTCTTTTCTCTATCAGTGAAGTACAGTATAGCAAAACTGCTATACACAGAATCAAAGACAATGTATATTCAGCAAGACACTGCTGGTAGTGTCATTAAAATGAAAGAAGGCAAAATATGTGGGAGTACAATTCATATGTAGCAAATCAAAATTAGCATTTATAATGCTGTAAAAAGCACCATAATAATTAATTGATTATGTGATTTTGCTAAAATTAAAAAAAAAAATCTGAGATGGAAAGTTAGAAAATATTCATAGTTCCTCATATATCCCAGTAAATCCAGAAATGACAAATCTCACTTTCAAAGAAAATCAGTGCTACCGCTTTTAATGACAATGAAAAGCTCATGTTCAATGCTTAATTAACCTTTTGAAATCTTTGTTTTGTTTTTAATGGTATTCCTAAATTACAAAATAACTAGAATTATTTTCCTGGCCTTGGCTTTATATTTCATGTCAGTTTTTCATTCTGTAAGATGCTGCTGCTATTCTTCGTTCTAGATACATGCTAGTTTAGCCCTAAAGCCTTGGGAAGGCTATCGCTCTTTCTACCATTGATGGTTTTATCTGCACTTCTACATCTGGGCAATTGCTCAGCTGCAGTCACAAAGACCCGGCACTTGGACTGCATCCTACCAGCTGAGGAGTTTTATTCAACCAGCTTGGTGTGGGATATTTAAATGAGATGCCCAGGAAGCAAGTCATAAACAGGCTAAAGCTAGAGATTTTGGAGTCAACAGAATATTTGAATCCACAGGTAGGAAGCATGTCCCAAGGGAGAGCATATAGTACAGGAAGATCTTAGGACTTATGTGTCCAAATCCTTAGGTACCCACTAAAGATTTAAGAACTAAAAGGATGGCCTAGAAAATGCACTGTACTTGATTAATAATTTCTATTTCAGTTAGAGTAAAAAAGACACTCTTCTTATTTCCATGGAATTCTGCCTCCAGAACTCTCCAGCAAGATAGAAAGTGGTGACAGTTAGTGAAAGCCCTATCAACAGTTCATATTTATATCCCTGAGGCCAAACCATCCTATTTCAACACATACCACATTCTCATTGAATAATTCCACATTTAGTGAAGGATGAATGCAGAAGGTTTTCCACAATCTGGCTGCTAGCTTGATGCATTTTGTTAACAAAATACACAGGAACTGCCAGGATGGGAGCGTGGCCTTTCCTAAATCACTCCGAGTGTCACCATGGCTACAGCATATTTTCCTAAATTGGTGAATTTTCTCTTAAGGAAATATAAATTCATTCCCTTGCTTGACTCACATTGTATTGAGGCTCTATAATTTCTCTTATCAACAAAATTTTCTTTTCTATACATGAATCATTTTCTTCTTCACAGGATTGAACCAAAATGACAGCTTCTCAATTTGACTGTCAATACTGCACAGAGTCACTTCTTGGCAAGAAGTTTATGCTCAAGGATGGCAACCCATACTGCCTCAAATGTTACGATCGCATCTTTCATAACTATTGTGAGGAGTGTAAAGAAGCAATTGAATCAGGTTCCAAGGTAGGCTTTACTTTAGTTCACAGAATTATTGCTTATGAGCTTTGGAATGCCTATTAACTGTTAATATGCTATTGCTCTGCTACTGGGTGTAAGGATCTTCAAAGTTACCCTCAATCAAGTAAGTTCCAGGCACTATGCTTAGCACTATAAAATATAACATATTCTAATCCTCACAATGATTTTAAGAGATAGTTTAGGATGCTAAATATTAAAGGGGGTTATTTGTCCAAAGTTACACTGATAAAAATGTTGAGTTGTATCTGAAATCACAAGAGTATAAATGAATAAATACATAGATAATGGGACTTGTAAAAATTGAGAATCTGTATTTTCTGACTTCAGATCAACCTCATCTCCACACCAATTGTATCCTGAGACCTTTCACAAGTATAGCTCATTCCTCCTACAAAACAAATTATTGTATTTTTTTTCTTTTTCTCCTTCACCTTTTGCCTTTGTTTTAGTTAGGTGATGTTGAGATTTTGTTTAGTTAAATCTCAAATAATGATAAGATATGGCAATCTAAAAGTAAAGACCATTCCATGAAAAACCTCTCTTGTTTATGAAAGGAAGACAGAGGAAATTTTCCTTCTGTCTTCAGTGATCAACCAAGAAGGCCCCGGGCTCTAGCTCTTCATTGCCCCAGTCTCCTCTCTATGAGTAACAGTATCAATAACGACTCTCCCTCAAGCTACCAGCAGAACCTACTGGCACCAGAGTCCCAGGAGTGTTTAGTTTTGTCTTATAAAATGGCCTGTTTTGTCACAAACACATTTAATTAACTTTTATTCACTGTCTCGGAGGATCTTTGCTACAAAGGCCGGCACTGGCACGAACGATGCTTCAACTGTGCCAAATGCAATCACTCTTTGGTGGAAAAGCCTTTCGCTGCCAAGGATGAGCGCCTGCTGTGCTCGGAGTGTTATTCTAATGAGTGCTCCTCCAAGTGCTTCCACTGCAAGAAGACCATCATGCCTGGTAAGATCAAAAGGGAGCTCTGGTGACTAACGAAGCTGTGGTGCTTTGAATTAAGCCCAAGCACAGAAGAGGATAGCAGCTAACAACAAATCCCTGCCTCTGAGAAGCACTTTTCTTGCTATCTCTTGATCTCATTTAGTGTACTGTAGAAATCATTATTTCTGTCTTGAATAGGTGAATTAAGGTGTTCTGTGTATATTCGTAAACCTGGGCCGTAGAAACATTTTGAACTAGAATGTGAGCCATAGATTAAAGATGAAGTCTATACCGATAGTGCTAAATTTGCGTTACACACCCGGTCCTAGATATAACCAAGAGCAGTTGGTTCTCTTAGGGAAGACAAGGATCCATGTAATCGCTACACTTTTAGGCAAGCACTAATTCTCTATGATTTCGACCCTCTTCTCAACCCTCATAGACAGCAGGATAAGAACACGATTCTCTCGTATTTTATTACGGATTCAAAGGTTTTCTGGGAGATCATGACTATGTGACATCCGTCTCAAGAGTCTGTGCCCCTGGCATTCCTAATATTCCTGTAATGATGATTCTGGCCCAGTTTATCTAAACCACACGCAGCCTTTCAGAGTCTCTGCTTATAACACTTTCATATCTCAAAACTGTAGCTTACAGGGCACAAGAGTTTTCAGTGAAAGGGTGATTAACCGTCATCGTGGCTGAACTCTGTTTACTTTTTTCCCCCCCCAGATAAATGTTTTGGAAACCAACAAAACATTGTTTTTTTATAAGGACAATTAGTTTATCATCTTAATTTTAAAATACATATTCTAAGTAATTTGACATATCTTTGCTTAAAGGAAAATAAAGTTATGCTTGATTTGTACTAATGGGTTCTTACTTTGGGGGTACAGGTTCCCGCAAAATGGAATTTAAGGGAAACTACTGGCATGAAACCTGCTTTGTGTGTGAGCATTGCCGACAGCCAATAGGAACTAAACCTTTGATTTCCAAAGAGAGTGGTAATTACTGCGTGCGGTGTTTTCAGAAGGAGTTTGCTCACTACTGCAGCTTTTGTAAGAAGGTAACTATCTGAAGAGAATGAAGCTTGTGTAATCTTCCAGACCATTACTTTTTAGCCACACTATATATTTGAGGTGAACTGATGCTACGATCATGATATATCTGCGTTTAGTGTGAATTCCAACATGTCCAAAAGTACTACCTCTCACAGTGAGGATGGCTTCTGTTTTTATCACTATAAAATTCCACCCAGAACATGAATTTAGTATTCCAACACCTCACTGCTTTACACTAGATTTCATGTATTCTAGTAGAGAGCACACACCTCTCTTGAACAAAATATTGCAAAGAAAATAATTTTTGATCCAGTTAGTTTCAGAGAAATATGGACTTGTCTCACAGACTGATGACACAAACCAATTCAGACACGATGCTTAACTCCTCACATTATATCTCAGCAATGCAAATGTCTTTTTGGCTTGAAGCTTTCATGTTTCTAAAGAGTAGATAGGCAGGCTCAAGACAGTGATGAGATCATTAGGGAACTTCATTAGACATAAAGACAAAGAAGACTAAGAACTTTGAGTGCCTTCCTTCACTTCCAGTACCAGAGTGTCATGCAAGGCCCTTTGACTTAGATACCCATTCCAAACAAATTTTACAGTAGAAAAAAAAGTCATTTTTTTCAAGTAAACTTTGTACAATTCTTTTTTATTCTCTAAGCATTTTTGGGGAAAAGTCACTCATCTGTCACCTTTATAAAACCTGTCTGTAGTCCATAAAATATATATCGATGTTCTCGAAGAAATCCTTGACCTCTGAGGCATCATAAGTTTACAATAGGCTATAAATCGTTACGAGAAAGCTGAATCATGAAAATATATTGGATTAGTACAGGAATTTCTAAACCCTTCTGATATATGGGCTACTTTGGCAGATCTCTAAAGAGCTTTTGTATACTTGCATCTGGAAAGCCAGAAGTCTCATTACCACTTTCTACAAAAGCATATACACACACAAACACACACACAGTAATTTTCTAGGTATATTTAAAATACTACTACTGTATTGGAATTATACCCCTAAGGTATAATTCTTAAATTACATTATAATGATGGCTGAAAATTACAAATGATAGTAACATGACATCTTACACCCAGAGACTTCCATTACACTACCAGGAACACTGACTTAGAAAAATGACTTCAAAAGCAACAGTCAGACCCTAGGAACCTGTGACATGTGAAGCTCCAAAGAAATACCAGAGTCAAAGGCATACATTTAGAAACAGATGCTGGAAATAAAAATGGATAGATTTATCTCACTATTTTGAGGGACAACTAAGTTGGCCATTTTTAAGCTGTTTCTTAAAGATTTACTCTAAAATATTAATGATACTTATGGGAATTATCTTAAAGTCATTTTTTGGGCACACAGTGTAAAGATTCAAAAGGGGAACTTCTCTAAGTACATCAGCTGCTTAGCACTGTCTGGGCCAAAGCTCTAGTATTTCCCACATTATCTAACGAGTTTGTCCTATATTGAGGACATGATTTGAAGTCACCAAAAATTTATGAAATGTCTATCTTGGGTAATAGACTGATCATGACATGCCAGATTATTTTCTATTTAATTTTTTAAGCCACAAGACCTTTAAGGAAACCTGGATATAAATGTTTCTCATCAAAATGGTCCAAGCTGAAGAAAAACAATTAGTTTCAACCTAAACCAAAGATCAAATATGATAAAATAACAATAGGCAAAAACTACTTGACAATCAGGATCTTGGAAATTTTTTTCATAGATATTATTTTGTGAAACTATTTTTTTTTTTATTGTCTACCAAATAGCAAGTAACCTCCAACTGCAAGTGCTTTGAATTCAAATGTCTCAAGGTTCAAATAGAGTATTCTGCAATTTATCGGCTGCCATCCACTGAATGTAAAATCATTATTGCCTCCACTTTGTCAGAGAAGAAACTTGATCTAAATCCTTGGATCAATCAGTGGCAAAAACTAAGCTTAGATATTACACTTCAACTTGGCCCACCTGCCTCTTCAAAAGGAATATAATCACAAGCAAACTATTTTTAATGTCTCCCAGAGTATCTTCTCCCTAATTAAACAGTCTTTGCTGTACATATCAAGTTTTATTTTTCTGTGAATATATTTTTCAAGTTTGAATCTTTTAAGCACTGCCTGCTAATCATTTGACCAAACAAACAAAAGGAATCTTGAATTCTGCTGTGCCCGCTCTAAGGCATTTAAAGCCAGTAGGGAGTATTTTAAATTGCTTGTGTTCACACACACCATTATGTTTCCCATTTACTTATTTAGAATAGTGTGGTTTTTTTCCTTTAGAAAAAATAGCATTTCTTCCTAATACCTTTAATTTTCAGATATTTATTGTTAGATTTTAAAATATTTTTAGAATAATCATTTAAAAACCCTGTATCACAAACAATAGCATTTTTTAGTTTGTCAAGAATATGGTGGCTTGTCTAGTTAATTTAAATACAAAGATTATAAAAACCATCTCAGACACAACACTGCTTTAGTCATAAGACATTTACATGAACACATTCTAAGTTCCACAGCTACTTCAGGTCAATAGCCATGGCTCTGAAAGATGCTATGACTTAATAACTGTTACACAAGAAGAGTTGTCCAGTATTTACCCATCTGATTCCAAAGAAAGATGTCTCTGCCTTTTAAAAAGTAGAATCCATGGATTAAACTGGTTTAGAAAAATACATTATATTACGGAGGAATAATAACCACCTCTGACAAAACCCTAGCACCTCATACATTAAGGCTCAATGGACAACCAGTGCTCATGACTGAGAGTCCTAAGGCTGAAAACTCACACTGTTGCCCACAGTACCCCATTTGTGCTAAATACCATACTGGAATTGCTTTATGAACACTTTTCCCCTTGGTGTTTATTCATTTACTCAATAAGGCCTTATCAACTGTTTACCATGGCTAAGTTATCTTGCCTCAGTATTTGTATTAATGTTTATGTGCATAGGGTCTGGAGCCAGATTGTGTGGGTTTGAATGCTAGGTCTGTGTGGCCCTGGCAAGAGACAAACACTCTAACTCAAGTACTTGCTCATCTCTTAAGGGGGGAAGATAATAGTCCCTCCTGCACAGAGATGCTGAAAATAGTAAGAAGAGGTCATGCCTTAGCACAGGGCAGAAAACACACGTAAGAAGTCTTAGTCTTCGTTAGCAGATGACAGTACTTATCCATCCCATTCAGGGTTGTTACTGCTGCTTATTTTTGAGCCTGGAGTAAAGCCTTCAAAAAAAAAAAGCTTTTGATTCAGCATCCCTAAATGTAAACATAGATATAAGAACATAATGTATAGAAAATATCTTAGCTCTAATGACAGATCTTTGAAGACCAACAAGAAAGCCATAGAGAGATGAGCGAAAGAATCAACAGCCAACTTCTTTTTTTTCTTTCTGGATCCATTATGGCCCTGCTTCTTTTATGTTCCATTATGGGAGAAAAAATAGGATATTTATCACCAGTTCAGTTTAATCCCTATAGCCTTTTGCTTCCCATATTGATTCAAAAAAATCATAGAAAAAAGACATCCTGACACAGGGTGATCAAGTAGCCCAAAGAACCACTTATGGACGGAGTAGAGAATCACAAAGGGTCTGAATTCTAACAGCTCCCACGCTTATTACCTTTTGTGTGATCCTTTGGCAGGCGATAACTTCAGGTTGGATAACATTTCATGACCAGCCATGGCATAAAGAGTGTTTTCTGTGTAGTGGCTGCAGGAAAGAGCTCTATGACGAAGAGTTTATGTCCAGAGATGATTATCCATTCTGCTTGGACTGCTACAACCATCTTTATGCCAAAAAGTGTGTAGCCTGCACCAAACCCATTACTGGTGAGTTCTTTAGTTTGATACAGTCCTGCCAAAAGATAGCCATGCCTATGTAAATGCTATATATATAGTTCATTTTGAAAATGTAAGTAAAAAAATGGGTAATCTTTTCCTTATGTTTCTTTTTGAGATAAACACAAAAATGTATAAATATAAATATTACACAGATGCTTCAAGGCAAGTATACAGTATAATTAGAGTAGTTATGCTCTATAGAGGGTTATTAATGTTAAACCTAATGGTACTGACTCTCAATAAAGTCATAGTTCAGCGAAAGAGGAGAGCAGGATCAGCCGAGACATCAGAGATCTTCATGAGGAGGCCTGATCTGAGCTGGACCTTTAAGGATTTGAGCAGGAGGAAGGAATACTTAAAAATCAAAATCCCACTTAATTCCAAACAAGGGTGAAGGGCCTTTAACATAGAAGAAGTTTTCATTAAATGTAAGGATTGTATCAAAATCCAAAGCTGTACTAATTAAGGTACCATAGGTTAGGAATTCATTAAACTTCATTTTAAGATGCTTCTAAGGAATGTATTATTCTCTTTTCTCTTTATTCCCTTGCAATAAGTTTTAATTATGAACAGATAAGTAAAACAAGATAGCATTCTGCAGAAGAAACAAAGTACACGTGGCATGATTTGAAAATAACATGAATGGTAAATCAATCTGTGTTAAACAGATTTTCAAGGCAAAAAAGCAAAACAAATCGAAAAAATGCATTATCTTTCCCTCAGGGACCCTTCTGAATGCTCACCCTACAGTATAAGAACTGAAGCTAATGTGTCCCTTGAGAAACCCAGCGGTCATTCTTTAGGCAACTTATAGTCACTGAATAATGTGTTCTTAGTATTCTCAGATAATAGTTTATATTTTAGTTCAGTTTATGTAGCACGGAATTAAAGATTATTGTACCCCTCTCCTTCTCCTCCACCTTCAAATAGATCACAAAATAAAAGTTGAATCTTCATGAATGTTTAAAAGAAAGGAAACAGTTTTGCTGCAAACCCAGCATGGCAGGCTTTCCCTGACTTGCAACCAAGAGAGTTACCTGGGTACACAAAGCATGGTCCTGTTTGTCTATAGGGGGCACCATGCTTTTCAGAATCTCACACTGGCCCGCGGGCTACATCTGGCCAGCAGCCATGTTTGGTCTGGCATGCACATGTTTGGAAACTAATGTAATGTAATGTAATGTAATGTAATGTAATGTAATGTAATGTAATGTAATGTAAAATCCTGCCCAGAGTGAGCAGACGGCCCTTACATTCCAGAGCCAGGTCACTGTCATACAGAACCAAGTGGCTGCCCCATTGTGCAGGGCATGTCCCTCTGTTCCACACACCTTGCTTCCATCACTGACCTACAACCTTGCAGCCCTTTGAAGACCTCGTTTTGGCAATTCCATACAATCAGGCTCCAAAGCTTGGACTCTTAACCACTTTGCTCTCCTGCCTTTTACACATCTGGCATCTCCTGCAGTCAAAATAAGTCATTGTCTTCACTGATTTTATCTAGAAAATGGGACTTACAGATCTGCAGTAGTACCTGGAGCTCCAAAATCTCCTGCAATCACAACCCAACAGATTCAGTTGACTTATTCTAGGACACTTTTCTTGCATTAGTCAGAAAAAAGGGGGACTCCCATGAGGAAATGAGAAAGTTAATGGGCTCAAAATGAGCTTGAAAACTTTCTGGGGACCCAACTGGCTAATACTAGTTTGCAAAGAGCCTACATGAACCCTGGACTTGATGAGTTTCAGCTCTGATCTATGATAGATTCATGTGTCTAGGAATTTTTTTTCTGTTGGATTGTTGCAGGTCAGTCACTTGAGCCCAGCTCTTTAAGGTTCAAACAGCAAAACCACATTGTTCTGCATGTAACATAAGGGTGATCAGGAACCAAAGATTTGACCCCAAAGTAATCCAAGTGCAGGATTATGTATTTAATTTCAAATAATCTGTCTTTTGATAATTATCTTAATCTTCTTTTGTCCCTGTGACTGACAGATACCAGAGACTAAATTGCCAGCAAAAACTTGCAACTCACTTTAATATTTTTTATCTAATTCTTAAACATATATATATATATATATATATATATATATATATATATATCTCCTATAGAAGTGTGTCTTTAAAGTTGAGCTATTTGAACTAATGGACCAATTCTTATACTGTCATATATTTATCTTCTAAAAGAAGCACATTCATGCAAACAATATGTTACCCTAAGGAACTATGCTAGAATGATTTCAAAATACTATTGTATATTAACTAAATCTTTAAGTCACCAGGTATAATTTTTAAAATTTCATCACAATGAATTTGAGTCATTTGAACAAACTCAAGGTAAAACTTTTTTTTTCCTCTAAAATAGGACCAAACTTTCAAACCTTCCAGGATAAATGAAGCACCTTGACGCAGTGAAAAGTACTATGGATTAGGGAGTAAATTACCTTGTTCTGGCCTCTGCCCCTGACTATTGCATGAAAGTGGTTAAATAATTCACTTCTGAGGTCCCCACTGGCCTTATTTTCAAAATAAGGAGTTGAACAGGATTATATCTTTGCTTTCTTTCATTTCTGTTTATTTTAACTAAAAGGGGTTTCAATATTATGATTTCTTCAGAAAGGAATGCTAATGTTTTGGGTTATGTTTTTTTACAAAAGGTAAATTCAGGCTTAATTTGGTGGCATTAAGAGCATAGTCTCTAAAACCAGATGGCCTAGGATTAAATCCAGATCTACCTCTTACCATCTGGGCAAATAGCCCAACTTTAAAAAAGCACTTCTGTAGGACTTATATATATATAAGTTTAAGAATTAGATCAAAAATATTAAAGTGATTTGGGCAAGTGGTTGAAACTCTCTGTCAATTTTTATATGCAAAGTAGGGTTGGTGATAATATCTACCCCATGAAGGTGAGGTGAGAGTTGTATGAAACAATGTATGTAAAGGCTGAGAATACTGATGGGCTCATCTTTAAGTGCTCAACAAATGTTAGCTCTTATTCTACGGAATTTTCAGGAGTAAATGAAGCTGATAGAAACAGGGACTGGAGACCCGTTTCCTGGGTGACTTTCTTACCGCAAATGACCCTCATGACCTGCGGGAGGAAGCCTATCTAAAATGGAAACGATGTATAAACATTACAGTTCAGCCAGGCCTTTCTTTAATTCCCTACCAGGTGCTTCTATTATTTCCTTCTTTGTAAAATTCTAGAATTGTTTTTACATTTGCCATTTGTACAGGCTTACTAATAAACTCAAGAAAAACTCCTGAGCATCAAAATGCTAGATGTGTAAAAATTAGTTTTATGAACAGAGATGATTTACATATACAGAGAACATTATTCTTCAGTTTGCACATCATAGTCAGTTTATTAATGTTCTGAATAACATTAAAATAATTAATTGGTTCATTGTTGATTTACTCGTACTAGAAAGTGATGATAGCATCATAAATAGCAAGCTATAAATTTAATCAAGAGAAGTCTGATGTAAATGTATCTATGAACTAGTAAATTATACATAAAGACACCAAATAATGTTTCTAGGATGGAAATAAAAGTTGGTTACAATAATTAAGGAGAGTTTATCTGAAATAGAATGCTTATTCACTCTTTTTGCTTCCCCTCCCAAAAACGGAATGTTTGGAAATTATACGTGAGTCAGCACATGAATTATTATAGTAAATCACAGGAACTTCACAGTACTAAGGTCACTAGGAGAAAACTTGGCAAATAAAGACACAAGCTTAGGACATCCCAAGTCCTCCCCAATTCCCAGACCTCTCTTCTTTTCTACGATCCCTCGCAATCAGCTCCTTGAACTGCACCCGGGATCCGTGTTAGGCAAAGAGAGATCGTGTCCACTGAGGACTCAGGCTGTACCTTTCCTAAAACGCTGTGGCTGAGAGCGGCCCAGGGGGTGGAGGCCAGCAAGGCACTTCTGAGAAACTACTCACTGGGTCGCACGGTCTCAGAGTGATCGGGTTCACAGATCTTTGCCGCCAGCCCAGGCTGGAGTTGTCTCTGGGCAAGGTAATGTTAGACTAATGACATCACAATCTGGATAAAATTCTCTGCTGGGGGGCTTTTGGAAACTGTGTCCCACACCACGATATGACCATGGGGCCTTCTCCTAAATAAAACTTAAACAGTGAAAAAGAAGAGAAGAGAACTGAAAGTCATCAGAACATCAAACATCAGGCGAGGAGGTACACTTTTAATTTTATCCTAATGCTGCTTCTAAGAAAACAAGGGCACAAACAGAGAGAGGAGAAAGACAGTTATGCTTAGCTATCTACTCCCAGCGCACTACAATGTGTTTTTGTTTCTAAAATGACATACTTTTTATATCCAAATTCTACCTACTTGTGTAAATGAGGAAAAAGTTTCACTGGGAAGCAGACCTGATCTCACTGGAGGAACTCACCTCTGGGTGACATTCCCAGATGGACACACAGCCCCGGGGGCAGCACCGTTTTCTAGGTGACTTGCCTCAGCATAGTCTCCCTGTGTCTCCCGGGTGAGTCCCTGATCGTATGCTCAGTTTATTCATTGAAATAACAGTTTATTCTTTTTCTCCAATTCCTTTGCAGGGCTCAGAGGTGCCAAGTTTATCTGCTTCCAAGACCGCCAGTGGCACAGCGAATGCTTCAACTGTGGGAAGTGCTCCGTCTCCTTGGTGGGCCAAGGCTTCCTGACCCAGAACAAGGAAATCCTGTGCCGCAAATGTGGCTCCGCGGTGGAGGCTGACATCTAGAAGGAGACAGTCCTTCCCTACCTAAAATCCACCTCGCTTTAGTTCTCACTAAATCCAGAACTTGGTTGAAGTCGTATTTCTGACTTTAGTTTTAGAAAATATTAACGTAGAGTTCATAGCAGAAGGGCTTTTTTGGGCACACATTTTGATTGAACTGTATTATCAGAGCTCCAAAAAGCACAGTCTAACAGGAGTGAACACATACTAAATCACAACAGCACCTCTCCTTGCAAAATGCTGCACTCTGCTGTTAGAAACACAGGAAAATATCTCTTTACTGTAACCAAGTGTGTGATCGACACGTAGAAGTCGTTGATGTTATTACTGAAGACAGGTGTTCAACACCGCAGAGTAAAAAGGACAGTTAGAGGTCAGATTAAAAGGCATAGGTAAGACAAATGTTTGCCTTCCTAGCAAGCTAGGTGTACGTAAGGTGATGGGAATCGCAGTGGAACAGTGGTCGGGAAACTGATCGGCAGTCATCCCATTTAAGGACCCGGTCGTTCTGTCACTCTTATTACTCACACACTCTGACTCTGAAAAACAAAACTGCAATTAGCTCTCATTCATGCTGCTTCCACAGCCACTTGGCCCCGTGTTTAATCGACGGAACTTGAGAATTGCAGGTGCCATGGCTCCTACGCTGTGTAGATATAATGGGGCCTCTCTACCTGGGGATAGTCAAAACATAGGTTTCAACACAGTTTGTATTAAATATATTTTCAAAGCCCACAGGATTTTTCTAAAGACTTAGAGATTTCATGAAAGAAAATGTCTATTCTTTCAAAAGAGCTAACCAGGATAATCATTGTCCCCAAGGGCAAACCTTTAAAGTAAATAGATCATTAAATCATCACTTGTGGAGATGAGTTTCAGGGAAAGGATTGAGTGTTGGAACATGACTTTCATCCAGATATCTAAAGGCACAATAGAATGCATAATTAGCTCTGAGCCTCATGCATTTCGGCTTCTAAAATTACATAGATGATTAATGGAAAGACATAAAAGTGGGCTTTAAAGAAATCTAGTAACAACAAAAACTGAAAAAGAATATTTGCTGGTAATTCGGAAGCTGTAAAGCAATAACGCAGGCTATAGGTGAGCCCTCTCACTGTTCCTACACGCCTGTGCCACCCTCCCTTCCCACGCCAACCATGCCCTAGGGCTTCAGTCTCCTGCATGACCCAGAGGTGCACTCTCAACCTTAAGCAGCCATTCTACAAAGAAGTCAGTCAGATTTCATTGGTCATAAGGGAAGTAACAGCCTTAGTGAAAAGCCTAGCTGCCCTGGACAACATTATCCACATTGTGTGGGACAAATGGAAAGCAACCTCTGCTCTCTAGGTCAATTATAACCCTTTTTAAATGCACTTAAGTGAGATAGGAGGAGGTCAGGAGAAGAAACCCACACAGATATAACATTTTTATGTATCTACTCTCAGATTATTACATAGCACTAAAGTTTCTGATTGAAATCTAATTATATACTGTGGCTGATTACCATGATTAAAATAGCATCACAGGAGATTCAATTAAAACTGTTATGGAAACACAATTTTTGAAATAGTTTAAAATGCAAGGACATTTGGAGATGTTAACAATTTAGAGATACTAATAAAAGGTCAGACTGCATAGGCTATTTGCAAGTAATAATTATCTTCTTTTGTATTAAAAATGCCAAGATATTTTCTTTCATTCACTTTATAAAATTTTGAAAAAAGCTATCGATATTTTTTCCTGGTTTGTCTGAAATTTCACATAGCAGGTAGGGAACTAAATATGCCAATTTTTCTATGATCTAGAAAATAATAGTGCCTTACATATCTAGAAAACCAAGCCATTCTAAGTCTGGAGAGATACACAACATATAACATTGTCTCAGTTAACCAATTATATACAAACATGCAAACTGTAATATTTTCTTAGTTAAACAGTTGCCAGTATTGAGGTATTTTGCTGTGTGTGTATGGGGGTGGTGAGTGCACATGATCAGGTTTGCATTCTATCTATATGATTAAAACTCACAGAATTATTGCTGAAGCAGAGATGTTATTATTCTTTGATATATATACTCAGGTCTATATACTTCTGTATATAAAGAATTCCATATTTAGAATGTACCTTAGTCACCAAATCTGTATTAAGCATGTTTGTGCACAGAGTTAGAGCTTGAGCTGTTGTGGCTCTGGGATGAGGGAAGGGGTCAGGTTATGGAGATATGGGGATGTCAGATATGGAGATCCTTCCCTACAGCTTATTAAAAGTGCCACTGTAGATACAACACATATATGCAAAACAACTAAGAAAGAAGGTGCCATTAGACTGGCTTGTATACAGTGATCAAAGTAAAAACCTTATACTACAATTGATTTACAGACAGTAAAGGGAAAACTCTCTAACAGGCCCATTTAAAGATGGAATTGACTGCCTCAGGAAGCAGTGGGTTCCCAGTGATTCAAAGAGTGACATCTGCACAGGCAGGAAGCAGCTTTCAGAAGCAAATCCCCTGCTAAAAACAACCAGATGGTTTGGAAGTAACAGAGAGAGAGTGCCAAAGAACAAGACATGAGATTGCTAAAAGAGAAAGGGTCATGTAAAAGGGGAATGTTAACTCAGGATAAAAGGTTTATATCTGATATAGCATCCAACAGAAAGTTACTAACTATTCTTCAGTAGAGGAGGAAAAGTATCACAGCAGTGTTTGAGACAGACCGTGCTACTGATTCTGTGTGGCCTAGAAATGAAGAGGGCAAGGTCCAGAGGCTAGGCCTCAATGCAGTAACATGCGTGGTTAGCGGCAACAGAAGTGAAAAGAGAAAAGCAGTAAGTAATGCAGGTCAAGAGCTGTATCTGTCGATATAAATGAGTATGCAAGACAACAAATCAAAATATTTCACGCAGTCATGTTGAAATTAAAGATGACAAAAAATACAGAAAAGAATTTCTGCTTCCATGATAAACAGGTAGGGTGCCCAAGGGTTCAATTTCCCTTAACCAATGGGCATTGGAACAATCCAGGTCCGCTGGTTAAATGAAGTGTGATAATGCTACCATCATGAGTTCAAGACTTACATAGTTACCATAACTGAAAAAAAAAAAATTCTGTTGAATGTTGGAGTAAATTTTGTGAGCTTGGTTAAAAATCACTGCAAAATTTATAGTGCCCTGAATGAACAGTCAATCCAAAAATATATCTGATGTTAGTGATGCCAATTTTTAATTTAAAGAAAAAATACTTTTTTAATCTCCCTGACATATTACTAATAATTTGTATTTTAAATAAGAAAATAATAAAGTATGTTTTTGATATATTTAATTGAATATATAAATTATTCTCAAATACACTTATAGATAGATGTTTATTATTGCAATAATACACAATTTTACAAATTGTGGCTTTCAAGCTTTTTTATGCTAAATAAAATTTCATCGTATGTATTTCTCAAGTAGGTTTTAGATTTTTATTTTTTACATTAACTGTAGAAACAGAATAGATATGGAATAACTTTGTTGTGTTTTTAGCTCTATTACATAAGGAAGCATAACAACTTTTATCTTCTTGTCCCATCCATTTTTACAACACCCACATTAACTATCTGTTCAGGTATCATTTCAGGGTTTAATAAAAAAATGACACAACTGAATTCTGTCTGAACAAACAGTAATGCCTGTCCTGTGAACCACATCTGTGCTCTTTCTTACAAAGATCAACTTTTTAAATATTCTAAACTAAAGTTATTTTATCTCTAATTATCACTTCTATGACTTTAAATATATCACAAGCAGCTCACTCCAATTGAATTTTCCTGTTTTGACTGAGATAGCCTTTGCTAATTTCTTATTTCTACATTGGAGGAATTGTTAAAACTAGTATTTTATCTGAAGTAAAATTTGTGTCTTCAACACAAGTCTTTGTGAAACTTTAGCTAATTCACACTAGTTAGGTTCTCTCCAGAGTTGTATTAGATTATGAATTAACTGAATGTCAGAACATGTTTCATGAAGAAATATTTGGAAGAACATATCTCACCAAACATTTCTAGTTCATTTTTTAAAAATCACATGGCTTTGAAATATAATAAAATTCTAATGGGTACCCAAAAGGTAAACTTTATGCCTTGGAGTTATGTTTCTTCAATGAGTCAGAAAATCAATAGAAATTATACTTGCTAAGATATTATTTTTGTTCTGAACCTCTTTCCCCAGAAGCATCAGACCTTTAGATCATTGTTCTACCAGAAACATTTCAAGAGTGACCTGGGATCACTGTAAAGAAATGTTGGAGGAGCCCTGGCCGGTTTGGCTCAGTGGCTGGAGCGTCAGCCTGTGGACTGAAGGGTCCGGGACTTGATTCGGGCCAAGGGCTTGTCCTTCGGATGCGGGCTGGATCCCCGGCCCTGGTCAGGGCACCGGGAGGAGGCAACCAGTCAATGTGTCTCTCTCACATGGTTGTTTCTGCCTCTCCCTCTCTCTCTCAACCTTCCACTCCCTCTGAAAAGCAATGTAAAAAATATCCTCAGGTGAGGATTGAAAAAGAAAGAAAGAAATGTTGGAGGAACTTTGAGATCCTCTTTCCAGGAGGAGATAAAGGAGATCTAGCAAGGCTTGGGGGAAATGTCATAAGATAGATTGGCCTTACAACTTCCGCAAAGTTAATGTATGTGGATTTTGTTATCCCAGCATAATAAAGGACACCAAAAAGCAAGGATACCAAGAGTCCTCACTTGAGTCATCCAATTCAAGAGAACATAAGAAATGAGTCCATCCATTCCATCACCCAGGTGGCTTCCTAGATGTTCCTAAAAATGCAACCCAAGAGAATCAGAGAAGTTCTTCAGAATTCTAAAAAGTCTGAATTTTCCCAGATGACTAGCTTTAGGACCAGATATTTTGTTAAAAAATGAGGTGGGAAAAATATTTCTCAAATGGGAAATCAAAAAGGAAGAGAGGGAAACAAGATTCGTGCTCAAGTTTGAGTCTATAAAAGAAATAACAGGATTTATGTGTATTTGGAATGACTGGATTATATATCTCTGTGGTTGAGAAAGGGAACAGTGCACTGTGGTAGAATTATGACTCATGTCACAGAGGAACAGAGAGTATTTGGGTCAAATTTTTTCCCACGAATGGTAATAAACTTATGAAGTAGATGTCCATAAAGGGTTTTCTGAATAAGAAACATTAATGAGCTCAACAGACATCCATTCAATGACTCAAGCAGTGACATTAAATGCTGTTCCCACCACACGCAAAAACAAAAATCAAGTTTGATGTTTACAGAAGTCCACACACTGTATCCCAAAGGCTTATTCTTTATACAAATGACAGCCTATCCCTGATTTGTCTCTGTAGCATCATTTATGAATCTGTTTAAGAAGCCCAACCCAAGCTTTCAAACAGGAAATAATTGAGGGTGGATGCATAAAGAAAAAATGGGGAAAAGGGGGGATGGTAAACCGTCTGGGTAGCTCAGTTGGTTAGAGCATTGTCCTGATACACCAAGGTTGTGGGTTCAGACCCTTAAAAATTTTTAAGACGAATTAGTGACATGAAAAAAATGTAAATGATGTAAGGTTGAGTGGAAATACAGTGTTATAGAACAACATGTATGGTATTATCTAATGTGGCTAAATTTATTACAGTAATCGGTGTGTGGAAAAAAAAAAACAACATGCAAAAAAGTACAATAAAATATTGACATTAATTAAACAAAAATTTTTCTCCCAATGGCATCCATAACACCAGTCTCTCTTATGTCTCCTAAAGCCCACTGGGTACACCATCCTTCATCTGTTTTTTCTGAAATAGATATTTTTAAATATTCTCTACTTGAGTTTTTTGCTCTACAGTTTCTCTGCCAGTGAACTCATCTAGTTTCATGATTTCAACTGCCTTTCCTGCGTAACTGAGCCCAAACCTATGTGTTTTGCCTTAAATTCTGAGTTCCACACTCAGGTTTCTCTCTGCCCTCTGGACAATTGCAACTCAGTATAATTTGGACAGCTCACAACAACTTTATTATTTTTCCTATGAATTTCACTTATCTTCTTATGTTCCCCATCTTAGTTAGTGCATTATCCAAACAAAGCCTTTAGAATTTATGTCCTAGGCACATAAAAAGATGCTCAACACCATTAGTTATTAGGAAAATGCAAATTAAACCACAAGATAGCGTTTTACACCAACTATAATGGCTATAATATACAAGGCAAGCAATAATAACAAGTGTTGTTAAGATGTAGAGAAACAGTGACCCTCATAAACTGCTGGCATAGGGCACCCACTTTAGAAAACAGTTTGGCAGTTTCTCAAAAAGTTAAATATAAAACTACCATGTAACCCAGCATTTCTATTCCTAGGTACCTACCCAAGTGAAATGAACACATATGCCCACATACATATTCATGTCAGCGATATTCATAATCACCAAAAAGTAAACAACCCAAGTATGTAATTGATGAATATATAAACTAAACATATTATAGCCATACAATGGAATGTGACTCGATCATAAGAGTGAAGCACTGCTATGACCACAACATGGATGCACTCTAACAACATGCTAAGTGAAAAAAGCCAGACAAAAAAGATCACATCCTGCATAATTCCATTTATATGGAATGTTCAAAAGAGGCAGATTTATAGAGATAGAAAGATTTGTGGCTTCCTGGGGCTGAGAGTGGAAATGGATTCATTGTAAATGGCCATGAAGGACCTTTATGGAGGGGATGAAAATATTCTACAACTAATTGGTGGTGATAGGTGAACGATAAGGTAAAATTACTAAAAATCATTGAATTGAATAAGTTGAAATTAGTGAATCATATAATATGTAAAGTAAATCTTAATAAAGTTGGGTTTGTGTTTTGTTTTTTTAATTTGTCTTGGCTCCTTCCTCTCCCCAATCCCTTATATCTAAATCCTATTCTAAAACCAATAATTTTTTCCCAATGGAATATTATGTAGCTGTAAAAAAGAAGGATCTCTTACCCTTTGGGACAACATGGATGGACCTGAAGAGTATTATGCTAAATGAAATAAGCCAGTTAAAGACAAATATCACATGATCTCACTTCCATGTGGAATCTAAAGAACAAAATAAATGGACGAACAAAATAGGTCCAGAGGCATGGACTCATTGAAAAGAATAACAGATCTCAGTAGGGGGAGAGGGAGAAGAAGAGGAGGGGACAGGAAGAGATTAACCAAAGAACACATATGCATATATGCATAACCCATGGACACATAGTGTGGTGAAGGCCTGGGGTGAGGCGGGGGTTGGGTGGAGGAGGGCACCAAGGGAGAAAATGGGAGACAGCTGTAATACTGTCAAAAACAAAATACAATAAAATAAAATAGTGTTATAAAAAAGGGAAAAAAATAAAAGCCATACTTTTAAAATTTTGCCTTGCAAGCTTTTTTTTTTCCTAAAAATACCATTCCTTTTTATTTTTCTGAAGTGAGGATTTCCTCTTACTTGCCTGTCAAAATCTTAATCAACCTTTAAAGCCCAGATCAAAGTTACCTTCTGTGTGAAATCTTTACTAATATCCCATAGAAAAAAAGTTTGTCATTTTCTTCAGCCTCTTTTACAATTCTGTGAGCAGCTGAAACAACTTGATTTACATTACAGTTAGGAGTGGGAGGCAATCTAATTAAAAGATAGTGATATTTGGAGCCAGAAGAACTCGGTTCAGTTCCAAGGTGTGCCACTGACATTTGGTAATTACTAAACTATCTGAGCCTTAGTTTTCCAAACTTTAATTGGGGTCTATAATATAAATTTCAAAAAGCTGCTCTGAATAGTCTATGAAATAAAAGCATTTTGCCTCACATCCACCTAGAACATATCTAACTTATTAAAAAGTTATTAAATGTCCATTACCTTCACCTTTTTTCTTACCCCCAGTCAACCCCTAGACCATGCATTTATTCATCTTTTATAAATTCAACTCCTACCAAAAGTTGCCTGGCATTTGGTAGACAACCAATAAATACTTGCAGAATTAAATTCTAGTTGTGAAAGTATTATTGCTATAATAATACTCTCCCTATGTAGATTGTCAATAACCAAGATAAATATGTAAATCCCTTTGTTACTCACCTTGACCATGTTATAAGGAATTAGTCAGGTAAGAAGCAGCTAGATTGCAAATCAACACCTACAATTTCAAGCATCTGCTTTGAAGTTTTGAATTTTATATCACTGTTTCGTCCGTCCAGAGGCTACGTAGTGGTCTGTACAGTGTGCTTCTTCTCTCAACCAGCATTCACAGGGGTATCCTGAAACACTTAATTTTCAAGTTCTTTGGGGAATAACTGCCTATATTGAAGTTTCTCCTCTTGGGCTCCCAAAGTAGATTTTTGCATGCACTCATAGCTCTTAGGTTCGGCCAGGCCATCTCAAATATGCCTGCCAAATGTGGAGTCAACCTGTCCAAGTTTTGTATCCTGTACTTACAGTTAGAAATGTAATTATACTTACTTTGCATAAACTGCAAAATGCATCCTCCCTGTCTTTCAGAAATGCAGACAGTTTCCCTTTAACCTATTGCTGAGTATGTGTAGCTTTGGGCGCCTTAAATTCTCTTATCTTACCGCAACAGCATCCATGGGCGGCCTCGACCCTCCCCGGGTACAGCGCTTCTCTGTTCCTTCTGATTAAGCTTCCCCCATTCTTGGCAATTTCACCTCCCCTATTTCAGTGTTCCGCATCTCTTAATTTGCATTAATTCCCTCTGGACATAAATTCAGACTATTCACATAATTACCTTAGATGAATTCCAGAAAGTAAACATCTAGGTACATTTTTTTCTCTCCCTGTATTGCCTGGTCCTTACCCGGCTACCACAGCTGCGCTGCCTGGTGCGTCTGTACTGAAGCCTGTGTGCGGCTTCTAAGACGGGATGATAAAAGTCTCCAGCTAGCATGTGTTCAGGGACAGGTCCTGAGACTAGGGGAAAGGAAACACTCTGGGTACTGAAGCTTTAGTCTAATTCATATTTTTAGGTTTTTCATGAAATCCCTCATAAGAAGTATACACCTAGCTGCTGAAATGAAGCCATGGCCAGCTTGTGAGGGAAATGATAGCAAAATTTACAACCACTTTGATTCCCAAACGCAAAATATGGCCTTTCAATTTGTGGCCTATTTTCTTTTTACATTTTTAAAACAGTTTTAAATTTATTTTTCAATTACAGCTATCATACAATGTTATATTAGTTTCAGGTATACACCCCGGTGATCACACATTTATATACCTTACAAAGTGATGATTTCACTAGGTCTAGTATCCATCTGCCACCACACATAGTTATTACAACATTATTGACTATATTCCCTATGCTGTACTTTACATCCCCATGACCATTTTTATAACTAGTAGTTTGTGGTTCATTTTCTAATGTGAAATAACTGCTGAAAAATCCTCAGCTAATTATCTTATTTGGGAACAATTGTCAACCTTAAGGGGGGAGCAACCTCTCCTCCAAATACATCTGACTCTAAGTGCAGGTGGTGGAGGTGACTCTGCCTTACCCTCCTCAGGTTTCCCTACAGCAGGAACGTCAGAAGCCGTATTTGTCCCTGTTTTCCACACCAATCTAATAAAGTGGCACTTTTAATTTTTCCCATTGTACTAATGAGGAAGTTGAGATTTAAAGAGATCAAATGATTGCTTTGCGTCATTACCATACTGGTGGGTCTGACTCCAGTCTGCTGCAGGCCCTGCTGACAGTACCCGGGATACACTGTGCTTCAGGCCTGAGCAGCAAGCTTAGGGTCATCATTTCCCACCACTTCCCACACGCCCGTTCCTGCTGCTACCCAGCCCTGCTCTACACCTAGTGGATGTGTTTTAAGTCTGTTTTCTTTTTCCCCCCTCTCACAGTTTAAGGCTTCATTACCTCTCACCCGGACTCTTTAGATTGCCTCCTATTGAAATGTTTTCTATGCCTCCAAGGCCTCGGATCCTTTTACCTGCCCTTCAGACTTCCTCCACCAGATGGATATTTCTCAAGTAGTGCCTGATCAGGGCTCCATCTTACTCAGCAGCCTTTGTTGGTTCTCCAGTAGGTCCCTTCCAAAACTCTAGCCCTCCCTCTCTTCCTGGTCATGTCTCTCCATGTTCCTCTCAACCTGGAACAGGCATCCTGGAGAGTGGAGTCTGTCTGTTCTGCTCACAATCATGTGTGTACCTAGGGCACAGCCTGGCACAGAGCAGATGCTTAGATAGGTGTTGGGCGAAAGAACGACGAAAGCTTATGCTTTCGCAACATCTTAGATTTTTTCCAACTCGATTCCTTTGTTTAAAATACATACCGGTGGAGTCCTCCCTACTATCCCCACTTACGCAATTTAATTTCCATGAAAATGTTTCCATTATTTCAGTTACAACTCGTAAGTCAATTACTCCAGCTGGAAACTCCATCCCCCTTCTCTGGGCCTTGTTCATGATCACCCTGGTCTCCCACATTAGATCTGCTTTGAATTATAGTTCATTCTCCCCCATTAGTTTATGAAGACATTGACTCAAAAACGGGGCAGTGTCTTGTTCAGCTTTGTATTTCCCATAATGCTGAATATAAAGTAGACCTAAGTAAATGCTTGTTGATGTTTTAAATGGGACTGAGTCTCAGTACAAGCCACTTCTGAACTCCTTCCTCATAATGAGTAAACACTGATACACGTGTAAACAACCACAATGGTAAAAATAGTAATGACATTGAACACTAAGTGCTTTGCATGGATGTAATCCCTCCAGCCCCCCGTGAGGCAGGTTTTAGCATTATCAAGTGGGGGAATACGTTACTTTCTTCAAGTTCCCACGAGTAGTACAAGGAAGAGCCCAAATGTGAAATCAGGAGGTTTGGCTTTGCAGCTCATGCTCTTAACCTTGGGCACTACTGCCTCCAACATTTCAAAGGAGAAATTTCAAAAGGAGCCAAATATAAACACATGTATCTATGTCACAGGCCTATAAGTATGCAAACTTTTAGGAATTGAGTGCAATTGCATTTACATCTTGTGGGTTCACAATTTTCTTGACCACATTAAAAGACATGACAGAACATAATGAACTTTTTTACATTAAAAATAAGTCAACAAATCAATAAAAATGGAAGCGTACATTTGAGACATGGTTTGTGGAAAACTAGGTGTCTTAATAACACGAAAACATTTTCTTTCAGTAGCAGGAGGCTTAGAAGTCAACAGCTTTGTGATAACATTGATTTTCTAAAAATAAAGACATGGTTTATTCTCTGAGTTCTCCACTAGATGGCAGAAAATTGTTACTGTCCGAAGTAACCTTACTGGCTTAGTCCAGGTTCTTTTCTAAGCTTCAGATTTATGCAAATTGCTTTCACATCAAACTCTAGCAATGCTGGCCTTTTCACACATGGCATTTTAAAGCAAATGACTATTTTTAAGCTGGGAAAGAAAAATCAGAGGTTTTCACAGGAATAAATATTAGGTATGAGCATGCTAATTATATGCTTGTGTTGCTCTGCTTTAACATAGTAAGAACAGATGTACAGACATTTTGGGAGAAGGGTCGAGAAAGGAGAATGTTTCATCCAGATGTCAGATATTAGAGGGCAGATTTCAGTAACTTTCAAGCCACAATTCTCATCCCTGGCTGCACCTGGGGGCCTTCCCTGAAACCCCAGTTCTCTGGTGGTAGAACCTAGACATTAATATTTCTTCAAGCCTACTCCACTATAAAATAAAGGGATAGACTAGACACTCTAGTCTTTTGTCCAGCGCTAATGTTCTAGGATTGAAGTCAAACAGCTAATCTGTTACTATTATCTTCATGAGTGAAAGAGTTAATTCTGCTCTAGATCCTTTATGGGTATTAACTTAGTTAATCCATAACACTATGACAGAGCTAGGGGAAAGTGAGACACAGAAAGGTTTCCCAATTTCCCCAAGGCCACACAGTAAGAGGAAAAGATGAGACTCAATCCAGCAGTCTGGCTCCAGAGTCTGAGCATATCACATTATGCCATAATTCCCTCATTAATAATTGATTAATGAAAGAACTACATCCATCTATCTCCTTGTCTAATTTTCTACCTATGTCTAAAATTTTTCCTGCACTAACACTAATGGTTTCTACATTGTTATTTAAGCCATTGCTGCCAGCCTGGTTGGAACATTAGCATAGCATATTCTGAGAACTGAGCTATGGCAAAGGCCAATACTTAAATAAAAAGTCAGTATATTTGGGAGTGCTGCTGTTTTTCTGGACGAAATTGTAATTGAATTCAGTAATTTTGCAAAAGAAGAGCATTTGAAATGCGCTTATTAGAATTTTCAGGAAAACTCTAATTGAGTAAATCCTATAAACATCAATTGACATGGGTTTGACTCCAGGGCTCATAGAGACTAATAAAAACTGAATTCCGTCCACACTTTGTTCTCTCTTTTGAGAACTTCATTTCTTTTTATTTTTTTTTTCTCGCATCTGAACATGTAGGTCTCCTGACCCAGCAGGGAGGGCTTCCTTAGAAACAAGCAGATGTGGTATAGATGCTTCCACACAGGACAGACCAAGCAGAATTTCCTGGACCTTCTCTTTGAAAAGTCAGTATGTGCTAAGCGAAATAAGCCAATCAGAGAAAGACAAGTATCGCATGATCTCACTCATATGTGGAATCTAATGAACAGAATAAACTGATGAACAAAGTAAATCCAGAGACATAGAAGCATGGAACAGACTGAAGGATCTCAGAGGAAAGGCAGGGGTGGGTGGGTGGGGAGAGATTAATCAAAGAACTTATATGCCTATATGCATAGCCCATGGCCACAGAAAATAGCGAGGTGAAGACCTTGGGTGGGACCGGTTGCAGAGTGGAGGGGGTCATTGGGGAGAAAAAGGGGACATCTGTAATACCTTCAACAATAAAGATAATTTTTAATCCTCACTGCAGATATTTTTTCCATTGCTTTTCAGAGAGAGTGAAAGGAGGAGAGAGAGAGGGAAACATTGATGTGAGAGAGACACATCTATTGGTTGCCTCCTGGACCGGGACTGGGGATCGATCCTGCAACCGACGTAAGTGCCCTTGGCTGGAATCGAACCCAGGACACTTCAGTCAGCAGGCCACTGCTCTAGCCACTGAGCCAAGCCAGCTAGGGCAATAAAGATAAATTTAAAAGAAAGAAAGAAAAAGTCATTAATACTTTTTATCAGCATTGTTTGCTGAATAAAGACCTAGGGGGCAGAGCACAGTGTGAACATGAAGGACAGTTGCAATGAACTTTTGGATGATTTGTCTCTGAGGTCAGTAATCATGTTCACAAGAACCCAGTCCCTCTAAGGGCGATCATTATATATTATTTTTTAACTTCTTATGATGAAAAACATATGCAAAAGTAGAGGATAATAAATACTCATATACCCATCATTCAAATTCAAGAATTATTAACTCCCAGCCAACCTTTTATCTATGCATCTATCTAGTCCTTTCCCCTCACACATGGATTATTTTGAAACAAATCCCAGACACCATATTACTTCATCTTTAAATATTTAGCATGAATCTCTAAAAAAGGAGGCTTTTTAAAGAAAACGACCATTATATAATATTTAAAGTAATAATTACATTTTTAGAATCCCCTTATCTAGATCCCATTCATTATAGAATGTCCTGGCCCTGAGGAGAGTGGGTTAGTATTGGGGAATTAAATTTTTATTTCCAGGAAGCAGTATATCAGGCAAATTTTAACTAAAAAAAGCATTAAGGGCCTCAATACTGCACCAAAGATTACCGTAGTTTCCCCTAGCACTTTGTCCAGACTTTAGTTTAGACAAGGTTTGGCTCTTCTCAAATAGTTGTAATGTCCTTAGTAACCATTTACTTTAGAAAAAATTGTTTCTTTTCTTTTCTTTTTTTCCTGTCATCATTTACTCCCCCTATACCCTCTTCTACGCCCACCCCCTGCAATCACCACACTGTTGTCCATGTCCATGAGTTTTTTCTATTTTTTTCTTTTTGGCTCAATCCCTTCACACACACACCAAACCGCTCCCCTAACAGAGCTGCCAGCCTGCTCTCTATCCATGAGTCTGTATCTATTTTGTTGTTAGTTCTATTTGTTCATTGAGTTGAATATATGAGTGAAATTATATGGTACTTGTCTTTCTCTGACTAGCTAGCTCCTTTCACCTACCATAAAACCCTTTATGTCCATCCATGCTCTTGCAAAGCGTAAAATTTTCTTCCTTTTTATGGCTGAGTAGTATTCCATTGCGTAAATCTATTATAGCTGTTTTATCCACTCATATAGTGATGGACACTGGACTGTTTCCAAATCTTGGCTATTGTAAATAACACTGCAATGAACATAGGGGTGCATATACTCTTTCAAATTAGTGTTTTGGGTTTCTTTGGATAAATTTCCAGAAATGGAATCGCAGGGTCATAACGCAGTTCCATTTTTAATTTTTTGAGGTTAAGTCCATGCAGCCACGGTGGAAAGGAGTAAGGAGTTACCTTGAAAAAATTGTTTCTTTGGGTTACATACCAGTAGTAGAAGTTGTGTGAAATACTGGAATACGGTGATTTAACAAACCACAGAAGTCTACTGTATGTCCCAAAAACTGAGGATTGGGTGATAATTTTTAAGCTGTGGAGAGACTTCTATTGCTACCAGACAGTGCAATCAAGGGGGGGCTGACTTTGCAGGAAGCTCTCTCAACAAGGAGGTGATCTTCACAACAGCACTCTGGGCTCAGACTTTCTCCCTCAAAGACAATTGGGTTAACATGGAGGTGTTTCCCCAGACAGAGCTTCCTTATGTGCAGTCACTGGTCCTCAAGTCCTTGAGGGGGTCACAGGAGGGAGTATTTCTCCCATGATATGGGCAAACTTCTGAAGTCAATGAGAGAGAGGCTTTTTCTAACCCATCGTCTTGGCTCAGACTGGCAGCCACCCACCCTTACCTGGGGGAGCTTAAATTCTGGCCTCATTAAGTGAAGAGGTGCAGGAAGGAAAGGAGACCATTTACAATTGAAAACTCTCTACCTTTGAGGTTCCCGAAGGGCCATGACAGTTATTCTACAGTTAGAATGGGACTTGGCCTTGTTATACTCTGGTCCCTGGAGTGCATTCTCAGCAGCAGAAATGCAAATATGAGAAGTGAAATAGAGCCAGCTACATGAAAGTGATATTTCTATCAGCCTAAAATTAACGGAAAATTATGCACTAATATAATTCAGCAAGCACAGTGAAATCTTCTTTATAAACAGATACACAAAACACATCTGATATTTTCATTCAAAGACCTTTCAGATCTATAGGTCTATCATCAAACGGATTCACAGTCAACTCTCTTTGCTCTGCTTTTTGTCTAACATGGGAGTTGGTTTGTTGGTTGGTTTTTTTTTAATCTTTGTTGTTGAAAGTATTACAGATGTCCCCTTTTTTCCCCATTGACCCTTTCCACCTTGTACCCACCCCAGGCCTTCACCACACTATTTTCTGTGTCCATGGGTTATGCATATATGCATTTAAGTTCTTTGATTAATCTCTCTCTACCACCCCCCCTTCCCTCTGAGATTCATCAGTCTGGTCTGGTTTTCTTAATCTTTGTTCTGGCACTATACTTTTCTTTCTAAGTATGCCAGCTTTTTCAGCCACAAGGCTGGAATATAAGGCAGAAAGAAAACATAGTACACTCACCACACTGTATTTCTTGGGTCATAAATTCCTAGATGGTCTGCTGTCCACCCTTAAGAGTCTTCCTGTGTTTTTGTTTCTTTACATACAAAATACCCAGGATTTTTATTTGTATTAAGAGAAGAACAGGAAAAATTACATCTATTCTATCTTCCTGGAAAGTGTACCTTTCTTCTAATTTAAATATCAAGGTATATCTATCCC
Source organism: Miniopterus schreibersii (assembly GCF_964146895.1). NCBI lineage: Eukaryota > Metazoa > Chordata > Mammalia > Chiroptera > Miniopteridae > Miniopterus > Miniopterus schreibersii. The sequence goes on from NC_138107.1 coordinate 47,074,039, forward strand.
AGTGCATAAAGACTTTCTCATTTTTATTGCTACACACTGTTCCTTTGCAAGTATGTACCAGAATTCACTCAGCCCCTGATTTTTGAACATTTTAACAATCATCTACAATCATTAACAATTATACAAGTAATAAATTATACATGTGTTATTTTGTGTGCATACAACAAATATCTGTTGTACAAGTTCCCCTGAAGTGGAATTATTAGTTTAAAAGGTATAGGCATTTATAATTTTGTTAGTTATTTCCAAACTACCCTCCATAACAATGGTACCAACTTATACTTCAACCAGTTAAGTATAAGAGTACCTGTTTCCTACACAATGTGTTTGTTTTCAATTATTTTGCCCAGATTTATAGGTGAAAAAATGATGTCATGTTATATTAATTTGCCTTTCCTTTATTTTGAAAGGAGTCTAGCATTGGTATATTTTTTCAGTGCCATTTATATTTCCTTTTCTGTGAATTCATTGCTCATATCCTTTAAAGAACATTCTATCAGCTGGGCTTTACATCAATTTCTTTATAAATTGGGGGCAAGGTATGATTTAAATATATTAACAATTCATCTGTTTTGAATTTGTAGTTTGATGTGTTCGGACAAATATATTCACTCATGTAGCCACCAGCACAATCAACATATAGGACATTTCCATCACTCAAAAAGTTCCCTCAGGGCCCATTTGTAATCAACTGCTCTTCAAATCATTCTCAAATATCATCTACTTAACAAAAATCTTACTTAAGCATGACCAGAAAAGGTGTTGTTTTACTCACAGCCTAACTGTCACTGTCCTCTGGGTCTGAACAGCATGAATGACTCTTATTGTCTTAGAGTATGAGCTGTTAGATGACAGGAAACGAGGCTTTCATATGTTTCATATCATATTTAGCATTTGCAAGTGTTTAATAGCTATTACCATCAATCAATACTTGCTTCTAATTTGAGACTAGTCATCAATTGGTCATAAAAATGAGGAAATAATTGACTCACAGTCTATAATATAAAAACAATCCCCTGCTTCCCTGATGCTTTGTTCCTGACTAAACAATTGTGAGTAAATACTTATATTCTTGTAAGGGAAAAAGCATGACAGCAAAGGTATGCAGGCAAAGGCCCTCTCATTAAAATGGGTGTGAGCAATGTGCCGTTGAATTGGGGTGGAGCTATCATCGTCAAGTTGAAGCCTGCTGCTGCAGAGCTGATGTGAAATCACTGATCCGCAGCCAGCCTTGCAGGGCTGAACAGGAAACCCATTACACACCCTCAGCCCAGAGTGGCAGCTTCTGCTTACTGCAACTGGACTTATTTTTCAGGTGGTTGTCTCAGTGTGGGAAGAATAGAAGTGTAGCGTCTGGAGATAGATAGAGGTCATCTGAACTCATTTCCTATACACTTCTGTAGGCAGCATATAGATATTTAACCTTTTGTACCAGTTATTCTGGCAAATAAATGGGAACCTACTATAGAGTGCTGTGTTTTCAACACCAACATCATTTCAAATAGATTCCTCTAAAATTAAAAACAAACAAACAAAAACTTTTTTTTTCCATTAGAAGGATTTACATATGATTAAGACTAGGTGCCCCTTACCACCATATTTAAGGTGAAGTTCTACATCAGTGCGACCACCTAAAATAACAACTTGCATGTTCAAGTAAACCTCCCTCAAATAGAGAGTCAAGGCTGTTCTCTAAGATTGTCACAGAACAAAATAAGGACTTAGAGTTTCTAGAGAAAATGCTTCTCCAAGCAACAGAATTTCTTACTTGGGGTAGGCACAAAACTAACCCAAGTCCTAAATGACCTGTTGAAAGGATAACTAGTCCTAGTTCAATGCCTCTCACCCCATAGACTCCTTCCTTCACTCCTAATAATTTCATCTATTTTCTTAAGCTCAAGAAAAGGCCTCATCAAAAAGGCATACATATATATTTTCCATAGTTCTGATCTAAATTTGAAGTCCTTCCAGACTCTACTTTTCCTCCAGGTAATTTTTCTCTAGGAAGTTTCACAACTATTCTTTAGCCTCTGAACAAGTGTACATAGAGTTTTCTGGGTGCAATGTCAATGAAACCTTTCCATGCCCCCTTGTTCAATGACGATATGAGAAGCAGTGGTAATCAATAGGTTCACACTTTAGCTCATGCCCACAGTTCTCCTTTGGGGTCTAGGTTTGTTGATTTCTACACATGAAGTAAGATCCAATTTGAAAATACTACGATGTAGGGTTTTCAAAGAGAGAACAACCAGAAGGTATCCCAAATAAAGCAGAGCTATTAAGAGTCCAAATGAGTAATACTTAATGGACTAAACTATACAAAAGAAATGAGTAAATAATTAATAATTAAGAGCAACTATTTATTATCAACATATTTTTTAATCTATTCCTGTCCTCTCATTCTGTTCCAGGTTAAGAGGGTACCTGAATAGAAAAAAACAGAAAAATCTTACAAAAGGTGTGACTAATGTGAATGTACCAGAACCTAAAATCGAAAAGAGAAAATCATCCTACCGATAGTGGTGAACTTTATACTAGACTAGCTTTAAAGCAATATATTGGTTGATTGATATTAGTAAATTGTTTGAGAAGTTGTACACTAATTACAACAAAGAGCTACCAATCTTCAAAGCCATTGATTAGTCATAATTGACTTGTATGTATTAAATAATCAAATTCCATGTTTTAAGGATGTATTTTTTATTTTATTGAAGTATCATTGACAAGTAAATTGTGAGATTCTTAAAATGCACATCACGATGCTTTGATACAGGTATACATTGTGAAGAACTTCCTCCCAATTAAATTATTTAATACATCCATCACCTCATATAATGATAATAAAATATTGCATCCCACTAAGTTAAAAAAAATCCATGAGTCCAAACTGATATAAATAAGTAAATAAATACATAATGGAAGTGAAAAAGTTCTCTGCTGTAGAAGGAAAGACAAAAATCACCATTTCACAACATCATAGTAATTGACTCAGGCAATAATTGTCAATGAATGCCCCAAAAATGATTAATTACAAAGAGAAAAACAGTAAATTCACAGAGGAGAACTTGGTAGATACCACCTTAACTGAGTGGCAAAAATTACGATCATTAGCAATTTACTTAATACTAGGACTAAAAAATCTTATGCTACCTGCTATGAAGTACCAAAAAGGATACAACATCATTTCTTTAGTATTCTTGGTAACAACATATGTTCTAATGATGAGTTAACATCAAACACATTCAAACTGCAGAACATTCTGTCAAATAACTAGCCTGTGCTTTGTTAAACTGCCGAAATCATGAACAACAAAGAAAGATTGAGGAATAAAGAGATTAAAGAGACACTATAACTAAATACAAAGCATGATCCTGGATTGGACATGGTTTGAACCACTCAGGTCCCCATTTGTGCAGCTAGTTAGATAGAAGTTTGTATCTATAAAAATATAATAAAAATATATTTATTATACTCACACTCTTTGATTATAGAACACTTTAATCACAACAGGGCTCTTTCAAATAGAGCTGCAGATATTTAGCCAAATATAATCCACAACTTTTGAGGAATGCACCAATTTCTTAAAATGAAAGACCCTGTAATGTAATGATTGATTTCAGTCATATAATGTATAAAAAACATATGACTAAAAATACCAATCAGAATAACAGTACTTTGCTGAGTTTTTCAAATAAGATGAAAATTTCTTAAACATAGACAGACTCCCCTAAATGAGGATAATTTCTTGATATCTTAGTTGCCCCAGAATATCACATAATTTTCAAACTACTAGGAAGACTAATCTCCCCACTTGTAGCTTTAAATCCTATACACCAAATCTAAAATGTAGGATAGTCACTTAGTAGAGACTCAAATTATTGCTCTGCTAAATGGGGTGAAACTAGTGTCTATAGCATGGGATTGTAATTATTAAACCTTTTTGATGCTTTTTAAGTAAGTAGTACAATGCCTGAGTGATAATCAGAATTCACGAGGCCTGGCCAGCATGGCTCAGCGATTGAGCATCGACCTATGACCCAGGAGATCGGAGTTCGATTCCCGGTCAGAGCACACGCCCGGGTTGCGGGCTCGATCCCCAGTGGGGAGAGTACAGGAGGAGCTGATTGATGACTCTCTCATCATTGATGTTTCTATCTCTCTCTCCCTCTCCCTTCCTCTCTCTGAAGTCAATAAGACATTTAAAAAAAAAAAGAATTCACATGAGGAGCACAAATCCCAGTGATTTTATCTAGAAGGACATGTGCTTGGTAATCATGAAGGCCATTTTTCATTGAGCTGTCCATCAGCTGTCTCAAAGTGATCGATGTAAATAATCTTCTCCTTACATGTCAAGCAACATTGAAAACTTATTCAAAATAATTAAAAAATAACCATCTAGTTCTTGTCCTCAGCTTGTCCCCAGTTTGTTTCCTAGGATCAATCAGATGCAGAAGCTGAAAAGCATACTGGTTGTCCCAAGAGAGCTGTCCCTATTTATAGAGCAGGCCATGAAACAGGACTGTGGGAGCTGAGCTCAGCAGAGGAACTGCTTTCCAGGGGTTGCCTGCATTTACTGCTGGTTACAAGAAATGCCTGGGTCACATCCTGAGATCAAATACTATATCTTAGTCTATTTGTGATTGTTTTCACTGAAAGTTTTAAAAGCGTATCTTTAATTATATGTTTTATTTCAACCCCTAAGAATCTTTAAACACACACACACACAGAGGGAGAGAGAGAGAGCTGCTAACTTTACAGACAGATGAAATCACTCAATCACCTTCTTTTTGGAGACATTAAAATAGAAAGCAGTTTTCTGACTGTGAGGCACAGCACTTTCCTGTTCTTCCTAGAGGCGGCATGTTAATAGGAAAAGGTATCAAAAAGAGCTATTTCTGTTTGGGCGTAGAGAATAATCCCTAGACATGTGATGTCATTTCAGATTGATTTCTCTCTCAGTGTTCCCTTGCATATGTCCTTATTTATTTTAAGAAAACATATATAGCAGGTATATATAACAGGACAACACACACACACACACACACACACACACACACACCAATGAAGGCTTGAAAACAGATCTATGTAAGAAAGTGCCAAGAATAATAATTCATCTTTTTAGATTTACAATCCTACTTATCTGAGAAGTCAAAATAGAAAAATCAGAGCGGAACAGATCTCAGACACCAACTCTCTCATTTTTATTCTTTCTCCTATATTTTATCTCCCTTCCTCTCTAAAATCTTATTCATTTGTATGTGTAAACATTCCCAAATCTCTTATTCCCAAACAAGCATTTAGAATCAGTGGCCCACACCCAGGGGCCCAGTTTGCTTTCCTCATGTTGTAGTCCCTCTGCTTTTTGCCCTTTGGCTCCTCTGCTCCTTGGGCCACCAAGGTTGGCATCAATCCCTCAGGTGCTAAAGCCAATGGACACATCTAACAGCCTTGTCCTGCGTGAGCATGCTGGATAGCTCCTCGAAATGAATACTTCCTTATGTTCCCCACTAGTTTTCCTCTGAATTTCTGATTTCTCATTCTTAATGCTTTTAAAGCTGCCCTTTTCCATAAATATTGGTGTTCCTGCTTTGATTCCCCTCTCCTGACCCAATACACTAATCTTAGCTGTAGAACAAATTCACTCCCACAGCTTCAAATTCCACCTGGATATCAATGACTCCTATTTGCAGCCCAATTTCTCTCTTGCAAACCCTCTTTATTGGACAAATCACTGGGATATCTGGTAGCTCAAACTCCATATTCCAGAGCAGAATGTAAGATCTTCCCACTCCCTGCTCTGAGATTTCCCCTGAGCTTCCTCCTGTCTGTGAATGTGATCATCAAGGAGTGATCAACCTAGAGCGATCATCAAAGCTTCTGTCCCTTCATTACTTAGTCAGCGCTAGGAAGATGGCTAAGTTTTCCATTATATTCTCTTGCTTGTAATGTTCAATACAACTCTTAAAAAGAAGTACTATTATTACACCTGTTTTACAAATGGGGAATGGGAAGAACAGCATCATTACAGAACTCTCCAGAGTCAACCATGGAGTGACAGCCTCGGAGGGCAGCCCCAGAGACAGGTCTTCACCACGCGTGGTCCTGCCTCTCCTCCACCTCCCACTCTCTCCTGTGTACATAGACCCTTCCCTGGAAATGAGGTAAGTTCTCTGAAGGTAGTGAGGAGGTAGAAATAAGATCCATTTGAGGTTTCGTCAGAGTGATTCCTTTTGCCAGTAACAGACGTCCTTATTTAGGATACAGATGTCATTGTCACTTCCGTATGTCTGGAGGCTACCATAAAACTTTCATTTCTGAGAGGTTCTTTTGGCTCAGTGGAGACAATAATTAGCCAAATAAATGGGGGTACGGTTTTCTTATTTTACATTGGTAAGAATAATGAGGGATGCTTTGAATGACAAATATTGAAAGGAGAAGTCTCTACACCAAGTTTTGACTCATTTATTGCCTCAAGAGCTCTACAATTTCACTCTCAAAATGAAACCAGAAGTGCTCAGTAGTATGTCCAGCCAAGCAGGTCCTGAACACTCTTCAAACTGAACATAGAGAGACAATGTCCACATGCCACCCATTCTGTCAAACATGATGTAGAGTGGAAGAGTGATCCAAACTCCTTATTTCTCAATGTAATGAGCAATGGGATGACATTATCCTTAACTGGCTTTTTATTATTAGATACATTTTAATGTATTTTTTTAAAAGCATGTTACTAATATTACTGAATTGCAAAAAGAAACTAATTATTTTATAGATACGATCATATTTTAAAATGGGTTTTCTTTTTCACCTCTTCCTTACACCAACACACACATCTACCCCAGACTCCAGCATTTTTGTAATTGATTTTTAAAGAAAGAGGAAAGCAGAGGGAGGGAGAGAGAGAAACACTGATGTGAGAGCCAAACATTAATCGTCTGCCTCCCATACATCCCCCACCAGGGAAAGTGCCCTAACCGGGAATCGAACCTGCAACCCTTTGGGCACAGAACGATGCCCAACCAACTGAGCCACACCTGCCAGGGCAACTCCAGCATTTTGAAAGGAAAAAGAAAGAAAGATGACAAGACATCAGAAATGGCAATTAAATTAATAAGTGTAGTAACTTTGCTGCAAGTCCTCTTGGTATTATTGCGAATTTCTGAAGAGATTACCTTAAAAGTCACCAAAACCTAGTTTCTGTTATTATCTTTTCATCATCATATTAAAATATTTTTCTTTTTACAAGAACAGTGGAAAATAACCTAACCAAAAGTAAAGTCCTTGGTCAAAAGGGTAATAATTGTTCCTTCAGTGATCTCAGATTTATTGCTTTTGAAATGGTCAATGCAGCTCTTAAGATACCTAAACAATCTTTGAGAAACACATCTCTAATGTAATTGAAAAAATATTTGCCACTCTAAAATAACTAAATAATTTAATACAATGAATCAAATATTCTATACTCCAATTGCTATAGCATTTTTTACATTTTTCTCCCCAAATTTCACTCGTTTCTGACCACTGAAATCTTTTCATGTTAGTGTTTGAACATTAATAGAAGGCCTTCTATCCCGCTCCCCCCTTTTCTCGCCCCTCCTCCCTCGCCAAATCTTTCCTTCCACATTTCTGAGTCCTAAAGACGAGCGGTTCCCTGGTTGTCAGGGTGTTCACAAGGTCATCGAAATAAACCTAGCGGGTCGCACTTACAGGTAAAGCAGTGTCATGAACACGGACGTACGGGCACTCAAGTTTGAAACCCTAGAGTTCCACGAGTGTTACAGTTAAACCTCAGACCTAAAAAACGAACTTCAGTATTTTGCTGCTTCTTTCTTTTAACGAGCTAAATACTCTCCAATTCCACTATAGTAACATTTAAAAAATGACAGCTGAAAATCCCCAGCCCGTGGAGCCTGACTTGTTCCCATAAAGCCAGCAGCGCCGGTGGCCCTGCACATCCTCGCTCAGCACCTGCCCAATCACCTCGCTCGCCCCCTTTACACCTCACCGGTACACCAGGCCACTGGAAGTGGGGTGCTGGTTTACCATGGTTACAGACGCCTCCTCTAGGCCCAATGGGAAGTGAGGACCGCCCTGCGATGCTTTCATCGGTGTGGAGTCATAAAGGCACCAGACCGCAAACATTTCATCTCACAGAGAGAGAAACCAAGCCCCAAAGGAGCCAACATACTTGCCCAATACAAAGCAGGTGGCTAACCATTAACAAAAACTGACTCGATGTCATTAACCGCTTATTAGGTGTCTTTATTCCACTTTCACGTGGGCATATTGTCTCAAAACACCAAATTGATGGGGCTTGAATGCAGTGGACTAATAGCAATACTCTGCAATCCAGACATGCCAAAGACAAGAAGATGGACTAGAAAACTAAAAAATAGTTTCCGTTTCTGAAATCCCAGAGAGGCGACCTATCTGTGTTGCTACTTTAAGGGTACAATTTTATACTAGGAAAAATGATTATAAAATGAGTGGTTAAATCATGAATTTCTTTTTTATCTCTTTCCACACAAGTGTTCAAGCTCTCTTTATGAATCACAGAGCAATCTCTGCTTTTCTCAGTTAGAAATGGATTTACTTATTTCCATTTCAAGCTGCTTATCTGTGCCCGTTATAGGTTTGCCTTAGAAGCCCTTATCTTGTTGCCTCTCAGAGACAAACCCACCTGTCTCTTCCCTACTTTATAATGCTGGATGTGAACTCTGCAAACTTCTTTTCTTTTTTGCCAGTTAACTTCATGTTAGGCTCTGCCAATAGCGGGTGTTAGAGGGAAGAGATAAGACTAGAAGGAGAAGGAAACTTTTTGCCCCCAGGAATATCTGCCACATAGCTTCAAGAAATTAAAGGTTATTTTAGGAATGCTATGGCACTCTTGGTCCTCAGACTGTGACTAGAATTGAGCTTATCATTTTCTTTATGCAAAACCTCAAGTGGACTCAATAGAATCTGTCACACACCTCAGTCAATGTTGTCGTCATTACCACCACCACGTCCTTCTACCAGCACTCTGACATTAACTTTCAGTCAGTGTTTTAGTAAATGGTTTTGTTATTTATGTTCTGTATTAGTCAGAACCTGGTCAGGAGACAGAGAACACACCAGTAATCATTTGAACTGGAAAAATTTAATTTAAATAATTAAAATTAAATACAAAATTTAATATGTGGGTTGCAAAATTATAAGGACAGTGGAATTTGAAGCCTTGCCAACTTCCTCATGTAAAATTTAGGGCACTGTTTGGTGAGGAATAGGTCCTTGAACCTGTTAATGGGAATATCTGGCTCAATTCAGACAAAACTGAGAATCTTCAAATCCTGAGTCAATCATCCTCCCTTAGCAGGAGAAGGAGCTTGCTCTCCCATGGAAGGAGAATACCTTCCTTTACTTTGAACCCTATGATAACCTCACCTGAGAGAGGTGTTTTACTAGGGATGCCCATTCGCTCAAGATGCACCCAAACCACCCCTTTGCCACAAGATCCTAGGGTCAAGTATGAACTTACAGACTCCAGGGGGTCAGATATAAGTATGACCAAAGAGAAAATAGTTTTACACCAAAATAACTGCAATATTTTGTTAGTGTATATTGGAGAATACTGGAGAATATGTCTGTGGACAATTTTTTGGTTGTTATACCAAGGAGAAAAAATTATAATGCTAGATCAGGCTGAATTCCTTGACCAGAGTACACTTACTAGAGATATTGGATTCAATGTGCTAGATTGTGCTCTAACAGTTTAATTAGTTGACTGAAACTTGGGACTCAGTGACTGCCTGTGTTTAATGAAGTTGAGATGCCAGTGTTTTCCCTGCATAACATAGAGAAAGGAATACAAAGATAAGAATACAGGAGTGTGGAAATGGATCTATCCTGTATAAGCTTCATACCCACACATACCAATTATATTCCATGAGGGGCCCAGGAGAAACTCCCTTCACCAAGGCTTAGACATATATTAGTGAGGATATCATTGAAAACATCTGTGTTTGCTCTCATTTCTAGGCCAGTAATGATTTTGGAATAATGCCATTGAGATGGGTTCCCTCGTGATGTGGGAGACTCCAAAATAGCAGAGATCAAATGTCAGCATTTTACTTCCAATGACACGGTAGATGCTTTAAATCTAAAAAGCTCAGAAACCTAGTGATGGTAAGAATATTTTGACCCATAGGGATGTTTGGTGATGTCCAGATCAGTGTGTCCCCAATAATGAAATATATTGGCAGCCAGTCAGATTATTGCTTGATCTATAAAGAGATCCTGATTTTCATAGTCAAAAGTCTGCCACATTCTTCATCACCTCCCATCCAATATCAACATGGCAAAGGGCCTGGAAATAAAAAGGGGTGAAAAATGGAAAAAATAATGCCATATACCACAAGAACCTTAGCTGTATAATGGGGTGTGTGTCATATTTCCGACGCACTCCTACATATGTCTAATATCAATAATCCATTAAACCCAAGTTCATTAATAAACAACTTTTCAGAGACTATCAATAAAAAAACACAAAAATAATTTGATCTGTTATATACATTGGTTATACATTTTGTTGAATCTACTCCATAGATTTTTAAATATTTGGTAATTAAAAACATCATAATATTGAAATTTTTCTCATTAATGGTAGCTACACTAGTAAACAGTTACTTGGAGTTTTTCATGGTTCAATATTATATCTTTTATATTCATCATAAAGTTAATAAATTCTATTAATTTCATAATTTTCTCTGAGAAGAAAAAACTATCTGGATAGTTGATTTTGTAAGCCAACAGTACACTTATAGTTCCCAGTGAATGAAATGTGCACTTCCCCATCTTAAAGTCTCAAGAAACAGTAGCTGGTGTTTGGAAGGTAAGCTACCGTACTCAAAAGAGCAAAAAAGTTTATAGGCCATGAACGTCATCTCAGATTTTGAGCACATTCGATTTCTAGCAAGATAGCCTGGCTGAGAGAATTCCCACGACTTCAAGGATAGACCTCTGATTTCTTTCTGCGATGGCTGGATAGTCTCACCAAGCACTGCCCCCTCATTCCAGCAGCCAATCGCTGCTCCTCCCAAGCAGAATTTACCCTTATCTGCCATTACCTACCTATCCACCCCCCCCACCCCCCCACCCCCCCATACTCCCACTCACTTCCAAAACTCACACCTCAATCCCACTCTTCTCCAGCTCGGAGAATCAGTGATGTGGCAGTGACAGGGTCATAGTTCCAGGTGCTAGGGATAAAATGAAAACCTTAAAATATGGTGAAGGAGACAGAAAAGTAAACTGACCATTTCAACACATTGTAATAAGTGCTGCATAATTCCAGGAAAAGAATGGAATCAATAGTAGCAACAGCATCTCCAATTACATAACAATAACTATTATTATCAAGTTCTTGAGAATCATCCTCACAGTAGATTTTTAAGTTGCATTAAACATCTTATATGAGAAAATGCAGTCGCAGGGATACAAAAGATGATTAGTACATTCTGTGCCCTTGTTGGTGCATGGGCACTATCATCTCAGACAGAAATAGGCCCAGGTAAGGTCAGATGTGCCATCTCTTTGTTTCAGCTTTGTGACTCCTGCTGTCTTCATTTCAAATACAGAATAAAATCACATAATAAGAAACCTTTCATAAGCAGCAGGAGAAAAAATGAGGGGGGGACTAAAAACTAATGTAAAGCCAATGCTACCCAAGGCACTAAATTTAAGCTGCTTATCCTCTGAGAGAAACAGTTGTTTTGCCAGCAATAACCCTTATCATGGTGAGTGACCATGCTGAGCAACCACAGGCCTTCTGAACGATTGGAGGCAGCAGGTAGGAGCCTATTTCCTGAATCCCTCCTCCTGAGCCTCCGCAGGCACGAAGAGCTCAGAGTGGGAATTTTTGCATATTTACAATGATTATTTGGGTATCTTCCATCACCAGAATTGGATAAGTAATGTCTCACATTTCACTTATTTAGCAATAACACATTTAAGGTGCCAACTTCAGACTTCTCAGGAAACTGTAGTGCTCATGGAATTCTGCCAACAGCCTAAGAAGGTTTTAAAGGGCTTGGCTGAGAAAAGGAATCATCAGAGAATAATTCCTAATCCAGCAGGAAAGGTCACACGAGTCAGTCTGTTGCCAAAATGCTGCTACTGAGGATTAATTAATATCAATTGAACAGCCAAGAGTGTCTGGCATTTTACCAAGACTGCGTTTCTCAGTCCTGCCCCACTGAAAATGATTATGGAGATTAAAGTTAGCAGGGCCAATAGACCATCACCTCTCTGGCATAATATAATGAAAAAGAGCTGATGTGATTACAAGGGTGAGCTCCTCTCCACTTTCAGGAGACAAAAGATCAATTTTGTAGTTATTTATCCAGGACCATTTCTCTCTCTCTCTCTCTCTCTCTTTTAATTTATCTTTATTGTTGAAAGTATTACAGATGTCCCCTATTTTTCCCCCATTGACCCCCTCCACTCTGCACCCCCCAAGCCTTCACCACACTATTGTCCGTGTCCATGGGCTATGCATATATGCATATTCGTTCTTGGGTTAATCTCTCCCCACCTACTCCTCCACACCCACCTTCCCTCTGAGATTTGTCAGTCTGTTCCATGCTTCTATGTCTCTGGATCGTCATTTCTCTTTTTCATTCCCAGAGAAATAAACAAAATAACTAAAAATTATCATGTTCTAAATATATGACAGACCCTAAATTGGGCCCATTTTCTTGTGTGTAATCATTTAGCCTTCACAATAATCCTGAAAAGTATTATTATCTTAATTTTACAGATGAAAGAACCAATGATTTAAGTATTGGCCGAAGACACATATTACACAGGAATCACAGAAATTCTCTACCTGCAAAGCCAACACCCCACCCCCCACCCCACCATGCTGCATGTGTCTTACTGGACCTAAGACTCATTATCTGCTATAAAAAAACTTTGCATGATAACCAAAGTATTTTCTATCACTGGAGGCCACTCTGATCCTATTGACCAGCTTAGAGTGGGCTATATCTCTATGGCACATTTAATGATTAGGAATCATTAGTGCAGAGTCTTGGTTCAAAAGTTTACCTAGAACCAGATGAATCCTTGCCAGGAGCAGTAAATCTAGAGCATAAGTAGAGCATAAATTCCACACCTTGGTATTACACCATGGTTCACTGGAAACAGAAATGTGCAGAACATACTTTTTTGGTGGGCAATGAAACTTTAAATGCTTCTCTTTGTCTGCACCTCTCTCTTGCTCTAAGATTGGCCCATTTAATGTGACACATTTGTAGCACATGAAGGATTTTCTGTTCTTTTCTTTCTACTTCTGCAAAGGCACAATGTCAAAGCCCAGAATTATGATTTCCTAGACATTTTGGAGGGTGCAATAGATATGTTGTGAGTTGTACTCAATTTTTTGCATATAAATTTTTTAATGATGGAATAGTATATATAACATTTCAAAAAAGCATGAAACGCTCCAAAAGGAAGGAATGGCTAAGATGCTGATTAGGATGGGCCCATGAATATGCCATAAAACTAATGTAAGTCTATACTGTCAGATTCTAACTTCTTGTTTGTTATCACTGTGTCAGTCTATCCCAAGGACTCTGTTGTATTTGTTTTCTTTTTTGGCATTTAAAAAAACCAAACATTTTTTTTCTGCTTTCCTTAAGCACACAGACAGATGCTTTGGATTGCAGAGAGACTGGGTGTTCTACAAAGCAAAACATGCTTTGAACTCTTGCTTTTCCTCCTTTTGGGCAGCCACTCTCTGCAGGGCTAGTAAATGGGTTGGGAGAATGGAGTTTGCTGGTATTTGCACCTGGGTAACACAGCTCCAGAGTCTGGGTTTTGCACCACTGTGCTCTTCTGCTTCTCCCACTTTAGAGGTAAGGACACTGCGACTCATGAAGGTTAGGTGGCCTGCTCAAGGCCACATATACAAAGGGTTGAATCGGGATCTGTACACTTTCAAGTCATTATATTTCTGCTGTATTCCATTATAACCCATCTCCTCTGGATTTCCTGGTTCTGTTAGTGACTTTGTTGTGCTCTCAGTTACCCTGGCTGAAACCCCTGTCATCTTTTTCCTCCTCTTTCCTTATGCAACTAGTTGCCCAGTCCTATAGATTTAACTTGACAACTCTCTCATCTTAGTCCTAAATCTCCTTTCTTCACTGCTCCTGCCTCAACTCACATTCTCAGCTAATTTTAGGCTCCCTCCCACTTCCTTTTCCTGATCCCCAGAGCTAACTATTTTCAGATCTTCTAAATGATTTTTTTGGCATATGTACATCCTTACTTTTAAATAACATGTGCATATCACTGCTGCTTGAGTTTTTAATGTTAGGCACTGACTATTGATTTCTTATAGTAGATGGTGAAAATTTAGCTCTTTCTTCCCAGCTTTCACCACACACTTTGCGATCTTTACCTTCAACTATAAATATATTGGAATTCTGATTGGATCAGTGATTACATTGTTATGACCAAGTAAATGTTTTTATTGATTTATGTAGTGTAATATGATGTCTTTCCCTTTTCTGCTGAACAGTTTGTTTCCTTGGAAGTTTCATTTGCTTAATTTTTCTGTCACAAATTCAACCATAAATTCTCCCCTATTGTGTCAGTATCTTTTCAATACGTTCAAAGAGCTCAGCTGTCCTTTCAACTTTATCTCAGTGACATCTCTCACCAGAACTTTGGACCTGTTCCATGAAGACTGTAGTACCACCTCCCAGCCCCACCCAAGCCAGCTGCATTGCTGCCATGTTTAGAAGCCATTCACCATCATTCTGGAAAGTTCTTTCTTCCAACCCCTGGGTTGGTTCTCTGTTTTCTGGACCCCATGTCTTCTTTCCAGGTATAACTTCTCATTTTCCTGACATAACGTCATGAGAAAAGGTGCATATTAGGTAAATTTTTGAGACTTTTAAAATTCTACCCTCACATTTGATTGAGAGTTTGCAGGAGTGTAGAATTCTAGGATAAAAAACCAACAACAATATCGTTTAATCTCCAGTGTTGCTATTGCCTGTAACATTTTTGTTCTTTAACTTTTTAATGAACTTTCTTCTCTTCTTCTTCGTTTTATTTATTTTTCTCTCTCTCTGGAAGCTTGCAGGATGTTTCCTTTGTCACCAGCATTCTAAAATTTCAGTGATGTGCTTTAGTGTGGATCTAGTTCTATCCATTTTTCTGAGCACTCAACTCAGTGAGCACTTTCTGTGTGGAAACTTACATCTTTTAATAGTGAGATTCATATATATGTGTGTATATATGTGCATACTATGTATTATATATAACATGTGTATATATTATATAGATTATATATATATTAAACTATAATTGGAATATAGTCTATATATTCAATTATACACACACACACACACACACACACACATATATATATATATATCATTGAAAATAATTGAAAATCATTCCCCTCTATGTTCCCTGTTTTCCCTTTCTGAATTTCCTAATATTTGGATTTTGAACTGCCTGGAATGGTCCTCTTTTCCACTGTATTCTGGGAGATTTTAACTTTTACTTCCAATCATTCTTAGAGGGTTTTTCCTTTCATTTCTTCTATCACATTTTAAATATTCAATAAGTTTTTTGTTTTCTCTGTTCCACTATTCAGATGAACAAATTTTCCATCAGGATTACCTCTCAATACAATGATGCTTTTGCTTATAACTTCTGAAGTTATGATGCTCATATGTGACCTTAGCCTCCTGTTATCACTTATTACATATAATTCCCCATATCCCTTGCTCTATCCAAAATGGGCTACTTTTTTGTTCCCTTAATCTACCATGTATTTTTTTCTCTCTTGACTTTGCCTATGCCTTTTCTGAGTAGTGGGATGCCAATTTCTAGAATACAAACCCCTCTGAGCAGCCAAAGCTCAGGTCAGATATACCTGTGTACTTTAACATAGCACCTTGTGCATCTCATTTTCTTTTTAATAAAAATATTAATTGTATCACTTCCATTTCTTTATATAAGCTCCTTGAGAGTTGGAGTTAGGTTTTATTCTTATCTTAACCAATGCAGCAAACACACTGGCTCATTTAATCACAGTAAGCCTTTCCAAACCATAATATAAAAGAATATATAATAATTTCTAAAACCTTAAAATATTTTTTCTAACTCCCATATTTCACTTATGAATTTATTTGAAAAAGCAACAAGATTTTAAGAAAAGGAAATGAAAGAAAACAAGGAAACAACAAAAAAAGAAAAAAATCCCTGCTTATTTCTCCAACTCTGTTAGTTTAATTGATCCACAGCAATTGTATAATTCTAACCATGATCTGAAATTTGATTGCAAATTGTGTACCTATGAGGGGAAAAATTCATTATCCAAAAATGTAATTTTTTCCATATAAACTATAAATTATATAAACTATATGGATCAAAATTTCTGTGCACCTTACTGCTGAGAATTTGCACATGACTCACTAAAGCAATTTCCTCAGATAAAAGAACATTGCTGGCTTGAGGGGTTCATGGACATTATTGTAGTAACTTCAGAAAGATGCCTAAGCAGCCATCCTTGAACCATTTTTAAAATCTACTTCAGCATTTAAAATATTGTGTGTCAGCAAGAGGAAAGGGTGATTGACAGCAGCACATACTGGAGTACAAATATCTACACAAGAGTGTTGTCAAAATAAATTCAGTTTTACACTCAACAGCCCATCCTCCAATTCTTATTTTCAGGGCCATATTTTAATAACTTTTCTGATTACTATTAGTCATTCCATATTATTCCTTTTAACATAAATAACTCCTCTTTATTGAGCATTCATTTTCTGTTAAGCACTTTACATACTTTTTTTACTTAATGGTTACATAATCCCATTGGGTACTATTATTCTCATTTTTACACATGTGTAAACTAAGGCTTAAAAGGAAGCTGAGTAAATTATCTAGGGTCAGACAGAAGGGAAATATTTCTCTTTCTCTTACTAAATTGTTTTTACTTTGAGGTTATTTTTAGGTGCTAGTTATCAGTTTGCCTGTATAACTTTGCTCCTAGGTTTTTACACTTTGGGTTTTTTCCAAGAATCAGTGGAAAAAGGCTATCCAAAGTGAACAGTTAAAAGGAAAGTTATCTACATTGACAGTTTCTAAAATGCAAATCCTTTGCATGATATTTATGTGGTTCATTCTTTTTCTTATCGCTGTGTACTCAAGAGAGGTGGAAAGTGCTCTTTGGGGTGGTCTGACTTCCTTTTGCACTTGTTGATAAAGGCCTTGTGCCTCGTGAGCCTCTACATCCAGTAGCACAGTCTTATTATCCTTAGAAGTTGTAACTGACTCCTCACAGTCTGTCTAAACTCTCTGCTTTCTATGAGATGCTTTTTAGAAACATACGTTATAATGGGAATCATGATTTTTCTTGACTAGGCTAAAGGAACCCAAACTTTATTTTCCACTGATTATGCACCCAGCACTGTGCTAGATAGATACAAAGGCTCTCTTGTTTCATCTTAACTACAATCCTCTATCTACAAAGTTTTTATAGATAACTTTCATAGATAACCAAGTTCCATTATACTGTAAACAATAATATAAACGGAGCAAATTTTAAATGGAGCCGAAGCTGCCATGCCAGAGGAACTGCCTGCACATCTTATGTCTCAAATCTTTGAAGGATTAAATCAGGGCAAAATAACCTTTGGGCTGGGCCTAGGATGGCACTGTGCCTCAAAAGAACTGTTTGCAAAGGTAACAAGAAAGCAGTTATTATGACTACTGGACTGATAACTACTGGACGAAAAATTAAAAGCATTGTTTAGAATTAAAATCACTGTTATGTTATATGTGCCAATAGAAATGCCTTCCTTCTGTTGATGTTATTGTTTCCCTTCCCTTCCTCATATATATCCACTGCTTTTGTCTTCTAGTCAGAACATTATCTGGCTTCGGCATCAGTTAAGGATCCCGAATAGCTATTCTTACTGATCTCAGTAAATGCTTGTTGCCTCTCACTTTGAAAGACCTTCTGTTTTCAGGTTAACAACATCACACCATCTTTTTCAGCAACATAACTGAGGTTATATTCATGATCAACCACTCAGCATCACATAAATGACAAACCTAACAAAGAGCATGCATTCACTAAATTATTGAACACCTATTATTTAAAATTGGATAAGTACTGAACCGATGCGTAATGAATAAAGTGGGTATTAATGTACTGTATATATGCAGAGAATCCTGATAGCCCCTAAATTATACACAACACATGCAATCCATCAGCTATATCCTAAATTTGACCTGATAGAAATATAATAGTTTTTAATGAACTGCAGCCTTCATCCCACCCTCTCTATCCTCAGCTCCTAAAAAATTTCTCTCTAGGAGTGAGAGGAATCAAAATTGTGGTAACTATAATCTGTGCTACAGTGAAGAGCATTCATTTCAGAAATACCCATAGCAGAATCTAAATGCTTGAAGTCACAGATGTCAGAATATGACCAGGATGGGGTCTTGAATTTTTTCTGTTTTCATCAGACCCTCTTGCTTATTCCCTGCCACGTACCTCCCCTCAACCTTCCTGTGCTGTCACACCTTGCTGTGCATTGAAGGTGTGTCTCCAGAAAGAGGTGTTGGTTATGAGGATGTGAGATCCAGGGAAAGACTGGATGAAGAATTTCACAGGCTTGGTTGGAGAATGCCCGGTTGCTGCAGGCTCTGCAAATTTACACCCCAAGCACTATTAATTAACTAAGTTCTTCTTTCCAAATATTTCTAGTGACTGGTATCTATATTTATAGCTTTCATAGACTGGGCCAGAGCAGAATAGCACTCTTGCTCTAGAGAAGAGCTCAGGATATCTCAAATATGAGGTCCATCACAGCTGTTTCAACACAAGATTGTTTCACGCTTTCTGCCTTTAGTCTGGAAGCTCATTTACTGGGCCTGTATCTCTAGTGTGCGTGTAACTGTGGCTCTGCAAGTTTCACTAGGGAATGGCAAAAGAATGAAAATAGAAATGTCTGAGTTGCCTAAATGTGAGCCTGGATCTCACAGGACACTGCAGTAGGTGCCAAAAGACTCCTCTGGGGATGGGCTTGCCACACTCCACATCCTCTCACTCTGCAGGGCTTGCAACTGTCCTCTCATCCCCATTTGGTGGCACTGCCCTGGGAAGCTGTCCTCTCATCCCCATTTGGTGGCACTGCCCTGGGAAGCTATCAGGTAAGCAGAATCTGACGTGAGGAAAATATGTGTCAGACAAGGGGCAAAGAAAGGAGATCTTTAATTTTGATTGGTTTTCAAGTGTATCCTTGAAAGTAAGAACTTTGGGGACATTTGGGGTAAGGGATACATAAAGAAAAATGGACTAAAGCTTATGTGCAAGGCTGTTTCAGAGAAATAGTCAAGTCAGTGTTTTCCTGTTCTGTTTCTGCAAAGTGCCCATATGCAGTGAGTCATTTATAGGAGAGCTTAGAATGAATCCTCTGAGGCCATTAGTGCCAAAATGTGCTTTGGTGAGTGCAGAGTTCAGATTGCAGATACACACTTTAGTGCCATGTAAGGGAACATATTCATAGGTTCTGGGGACATGGACTCTCGAGTGGGATGGGAGAATTGTTTTGCCTACCACACCAGTTCCTCAGGCAAATATTCCTGGGGGGATGTTCCTCTAAATAATGAAATCAGTAAATATTTGCTTGAGCTCTATGTGCCTAGTGCTGTGCTAGATGTCCTACCTACATCATCTAATTTAATCCTCAAGCATGAAGTAGATAATATTATGCCATAGGAAGGAAGCTGGTAGGTTAAGTAATCGCCTCGGGTCATCCAGGTAGAACAGAGTCACACACTGGTTTCCCTACCTTCTCCACTTTTCTCGCTACCCCACCCACACTCACATTTGATCAGTTTTGATGGCTTCCCCAACATCAGTTTTGAAGTTCTCCAGCAGAAAGTCACACTCCTGCTGTGGGAGGCAGAGCAAAGCCTCCACAGCTGTTGTTGGTCACATCAGAAACAAAATGGGTGGTATGAACTTTAATCGTGAACATTTCTCCAAGTGTTAAACTTTTATTCAAAATTAAGGTTAATGGCTACATAATATTCTATCATGCTTAATTAATTCACCAATCTCCACAGCTGATTATTGAGATTATGACCCCGTTTGGGGCTTGTATAAATTATACTGTAAGAAACATTTTTGTGCTTATGTATTTGTTCATATTATTATTTACTTAGGCTATATTTTGAGATCTGACATTTTTGTATCAAAACACATTAAGATCTTGATTGAAATACTTTTTGGAAATTCTGTATCTTTTTTTTCTCTCACTATTTTAAATTTGAATTATTTTACTACAAGTGTAATTGAACCATTTTTAAGCTATTTACTTATACTTTGAATTTATTCTGTTGTCTATGTCTTTTGGCTAATTTCCTATACAGAATTTTCTATTTTCTGTTGTTGTTTGCCTAATTGGTACTATTGTTAATGTTTTCCTGTTTGAATTATAAGTAGAGGAATGAACCTTCCCACTCTTGTCCCTCTGTCTTAGCCCATTTAGACTGCCATAACCAAATACCACACACTGCATGGCTTATCAACAACAGGAGTTTGTTGCCCGAACTTCTGGAGGCTGGAAGTCCAAGGTTAGGGTGCCAGCATGGTTGAAGGAGAGCCCTCTTTTGGGTCTCAGACTTTTCCTTGTATCCATCCTCACTTGGTAGAAGGATCTCGGGGGCACCATGGCATCTCATTCATAAGGGCACTAATTTCAACCATGAGGTCTCCACCCTTATGACCTTATCATCTCCCAAAGCCCCTTCTTCCCAATACTAGCATCTTGTGGCTGGGAGGCCATTACTCATAGTGCCAGAGTGTCATGGGAAAGTCACCTAACCTCTCTGAGCCTTTACTTTCTCATCTGTGAAAGGAGAAAATTGAATTAAAGGAGCACAAAGTATCCTAGTAAGGATGATTTAGTTGCAAAGAAAAGGTTCTCCTAAAATAGCCCAATTAGAGGGTAAGGTTGTGTAAATGTGAGTTGGATCTAAGAGCTCCAAACAGTGTTATGCGGGCTCTGTCTCAGCTTTGCTTGGTCTCTGTTTCTTTTTGTGTTTGGCCTCATTGTTCTACCACAAGCAACCTCTCAACACATGACAGGTAAGAGCGCCTTTGGGAACCTACACCCTTCATAGCTCATGGTTCAAAAGGGGGAGAGATCCTTTTTGTCCTAATGTCCATAACTAAATCTATGGGGACAACTTTAACTGGGGGAGGGCACCCGCACACTCTGTCACCTTTGCCCTGCTCTTCTCTGGCCTTCAGTGGCCTGGCCAAAGATCATGTCACTCTTAGCTCTGCAAGAGGCAAGATGTGCCCACGTCTGATGCCTGATGCAGATCCTTCTTACTATGAACCAAGCAGATGGTGGAAACAAATCCAAAAACTAGATGGGAAATAGCTTTTCTGTAGAAAGGTTACTTTAAATCATCCTATATGTCCTCCTCCTGTGGGTCACTTTCTTACAAACATTCTCACTAACATGTTCATCGATGAATTTTTAAGAGAAAGCTGAAAGCATCTTTTCTTTTTAAATCTAAACCCAAAATAAGTGATCCAGAACTAAGATGATTATATGACTTTCCTTTTCCACATTATATTTCTTAAAATATCATTTAAAAGTAAAACAAAGATCATTTGGCTAATAAAACACTGAGGATAAATATTCCTAAGATTTACTTAGAACTACCAGATGTCGAAAAATTTGCACTCTAAATTAAAAGTTGTTGATTGCTTTCCTTCTTGAATATTAGGTGTACTATTCAAGAAGTTACATAAAAATAATCCATGTTTCATAAAGGAGTTAACATTTCTGCACCATATAAAAAAGAAAGTAAATACAGGGACCTAAACAGTCATAAATAAGAACTAAAGCTACTGGCATTTTATTTACTAGCAAAAAATACAGAGCTAATGTTTTTTTAAATAGCAGCTTAACTAAACTTAATTACTTTGTCATCATGTAATGGTTTTGAAAACGCACTTCAACCAAGGTCAGCTCTGGGGTATGCGTTCAAGGCAGGGCGTGTGGGGTGGCCTCTACTTGTTGAGGACAGGCACCTCAGAAGCAGAGGTGAAGAGGCAGGGAGGGGCATGTCATCCACAGCTGTGCCAAGGCTCACTGGACAAAGGAAAAAGTAGTGAGTTCCTGCAAACTCACATCATTGGCACATCATGTCCTGACCATGAGTAAGCAAAAGGTGAGATGTCCTTGACTTTCAAAGTTCTCATCCATATTAAGCAGGATGATCCCTGAAACAAACAACACCTAAATTGCAGCAGCTGAACCCAGTATTTCTTGCTCATGTAATAGTGCAATGAGGGTGGGTGGTGGGCTCTGCTTTATGCAGTGGTCCCAGGACTGCAGATCCTTCCTTCTATCTAGTGGCTCCCGATCTTTCTTTTGTTAGATCCTCTCCATCCTCACAGCTGGCAAGTGATAAGAGAAAGAAGGGGACACCTGGTTGGACCATTTCAGCACTTATCATTTATCATATTCCACTGGTCTAGAATTAGTCTCTCATGGTCCCACCTAGATACAGGCTCTGCCACATACATCAAAAAATAGGTTTTTATTTTCCCCCAATTCTGTGACCTTTTTTCATTTCTTTGCCATTTTCGGAGTGGCTATTTCCCTAAAAACTAGTAGAAAAATTATTAATGAAAAAAACTTGCATTTAATTCTTCTTATCTACCCACCTCCAGTCTTAGAAATCATATTTAAAGTAAAACTCCCAACACCATACGCTATTCTTAGCTCAGATAGAAAGGAGGCTGGTTATAGCAGGGTAACTATGGTGTTGCCATGGTTATCTACCTGTTAGTGATTAAACTTGCTTCCTTATGCTCATTAGAATGTATATTTCGAAAATAGAAAGAGGTTTCAGTTTATTAGCAGATTGTAGGGCCAAGTTCTCAAACAAAAGTTTGGATATTAAAAATCATTTCAGATTCTGATGTTTAACAGGTTCTTCTCTTGTGTTCATAGAATGGTTTTTCATTTGGTTGTTTTTGTTTATATTTTTCTTCATTAACTACAGCAATCAGCCCTCAAAGGGACAAGCACTTTATGCATCACAGGGTCATTATAACTTCCTGGGGAGAGAGAAACTTGGTGAGAGATAGTATGAATTATGCAAAAATATAAATTTGTTTAAAACCCCCAAAGTACCAGCAAATTGAATGTTTATTCATTTCAGTTGTTTAATAGACCTATCCTTCTGAGTGTACACACAAAAATATCACCACAAATTACAAAGGCAATCCAAGTGTTCGAGTCAGAGCAATAAGACTGAGAGGTAACAGTTTTTCACAGAAATGACTTCGAGGCCTCTAATGCAAGATCCTTTTGATGATTGTATTTTAAAAGCACTCAAATGTTTGTAGGTGTCTCCAGATTCCAACACAGGAGATAATTATATTCACGCATTTATAGTCCTCACTGAAGGCTTTTTGAAAAAACATAAACCTTGGGAACTGTGTACAAGATACCTGCATCTTCAGATATTTTATTCTGTATGAGAAAGAAAAAACAAAATGGAATTATGTGGTAATATTTATCTTCCTGCGCTTCTGTTTGTTTATTCAATGAACATTTCCTGACTTCTTAATATGTGCCAAGCCCTGCTCTGATGCTAGGGGACAGAAAAGAACAAAAGAGACACAGTTCCGATCTTTACAGAGCTTTCCACAGCACAGCAAAGAAATGGTGAAAGCCTAGACAAAGGCTTGTGAATGAATCACTCTCTTTTGACAACAGGATGAACCTTTAGCCTGGCCTTCAAATTCTTCAGCCTGTGTTTTAAGCCTTCCTTGTGGTAATCTATCATGCTTACCCCAAATTGGTTGTCTGTATACATCATTAGGGACCAGATTCCTATGGCCAAGATCCTGTTTTCTATATCTAATACATACATTTTTTCCAGATTTCAAGGCCTGATTCAATCCCACATTCTTGATTAAGTCTTCCATGACTGGATGTTCTCTCAGTCCTCTGAACACCCGTAGACTTTTTTAAGGTAAAAAATCATGTAAGAAACATGACTGAGTTTACATTATGAACCAGGTACCTTATAAACTATAATTTATTTTGCATTTTGAAATAATTTATAATGAAAATATTTCCATTTTATAGATGAGAAGGCTTGAATTTCAGTGGAGATAAATAAGCTACCCCAAGTTAGAAATATAATTCAATTCAGGACATTATAATTTTAAAATCTATTTTCTTTCAAACTTATCACATTGACCTAATAAGTTTTAAAATTTCTCATTACACTATGAATTCTGTTAAGTCAAGAACCATCTTTATATATGTGTGTATTTCCCTTAACATCTAAAATTAATGTTTTTCCCATAAAAGGCTAATTAAAATTTTTTTCATGGCAATTATGATAATACAAGATGAAATACAGTAAATACCTCCCTTCTCACATGGTATATAAAATAAAAATTAGAAGAGGTCACAAAGAAGAAAATCATAGTGGGATATTGTAGTGAGGAAAGGAAGCTGAAAACTAAACTGTAAGTAAAATTTAAGTTGTGGTGTCCATAGATAAAAGCTTCCCAAATATGGAAAAAGTCAAGAGCAAAGGCATTGAGATGAGAATGTACCAGGTCCATTCATGAGGCAGCAATCAGAAGAGTCCAACTACAGCAGAGATTGATATAGTGGAAGATAGTCCAGACTATAGTGCAATAGACAATAATGGTCTCCCACATCCATGTCCAATTCCTGAAACCTCTGAGTGTTACCTTGTATGGCAAAAGGGACTTTGCAAAGGTGATTAAGTTAAAGGTTTTGGAAGGAGGAGATTATCCTGGATTATCCAGGTGAGCACAATGTAATCACAAGGGGTTCTAATAAAAGGATGTCAGATCTAAATGAGTATAAGAAGAAGCTGTTAGGCCAGCCAGGCAAGGCTCAGTGGTTGAGCATCAACCTAGGATACAGGAGATCGAGGTTCAATTCCTGGTCAGGGCACATGCCTGGGTTGTAGGCTCAATCCCCAGTTGGGGGTGTGCAGGAGGCAGCCAATCAATGACGACTCTCTCACCATTGATGTTTCCCTCTCTCCCCCTCTCCCTTCCTCTCTCTGAAATCAATAAAAAGATATATTAAAACAAAAAAGAAGAAGCTGTTATACAGAAGCAAGAGGTTGGAATGGTATGAGGAAGAGGCCATGAGCCAAGGAATGCAGGTGGCCTGTAGGAGCTGTAAAAACAAGGAAATGGATTCCCCCTGGAAGAACCACAGCCCTACCAACACCTTGATTTTAGACTTCCGACATCCAGAACTGCAAGAGATTAAATTTGTGTTGTCTTATGCCACAAGCGTTGTGGTAATTTGTTACCTTGATAGGGTATCAGTGCACCAGGAAACTTAAGGGTCACACTAAATAATTAGGAATCTTCCCTAAATGCATTGAATATTTCTGGACTTGGAATGAAAATAAATTCATATTATAAAGATTAATTGTTACATTTATTCAAGGCTTTCTGAACTATTGTGGTAGCAATGAGAAAGGAACCAAAGGGAAATGCTTGGATGTTGTCTCTGAGAAACTCAGAAAAAGGAAGGAAAATTCAAAGGGGATATGAGTGTGAGAGGTATGATTGAGAGAATATAGAATTTGGGTAGAAAAGTAAGTGCTAAGGAAAATGATGAGTTAAGTGTTGCATGCAATGAGTTTAGCATACTGAGGTCATATCCATTAGTCAGTAGAAGGTGCACCATTATAGAGAGAAAGATGGCTTGGAAATATTGCCAAGTAATTGTGAACTACATGACAGTAGGAATACAGTCCTTTTATCATTACCCAAGGATCCAAACACAGCACACTGTTGATGGGGAAAATATCTGATCTTGCCAATGAAATGTATTGTAGACACTTTAAAGCAGCCTCTTTGGGACAAGTATTTACTTGTACAGCAGATTTCTCTCTCTCTCTCTCTGTCTCTCTCTCTCATGATCTCCCTTCTTCCTCTTTCCAATTTTGCATCTCGATTCCAGAAAGCACATATATCCTTGTGGATTTGATGGGGAAGATTGCCCAGTCTTTACACCATCCTCTGGGTCTTGCTATGTCTTCTGAACTATGCCTTGGCCCACCGGGTCCCTGGGTGTCCTACACTTACTGGTCTTTGCTGAATTGACTGTCCCATGTGGCCATTTGAGCATCACTCTGGCACTGTTGCAGGTGCCAGGGCCTCCAGCTGTTAAGTGGTACAGCCATCTCATCTCTAACAAAGGCCTCTTATATTCCTCCCAGAACTTCTATGTTCCCCACCTCTTAGAGATGTTGGATGTCTTCACTGTTTCCAAGAATCATTCTGTGTGCTAAATCCAATGAAGTTATCATCAAGCCTAACTGCCTGTGTCACCTGCCTTTACCTTTGTTAGTCAACCTCTCCTACATCATGATGGGCACAGTGATTTTCCATTTGGACTTCTCTGAGAGTCATGTAGGTTCTCTCAGGTTACCTAAATGGATACCCAAATGGGGCTCTAGGGTCTGGTAAATGCAAGGTAACTATTAACATTTGACAGGAGTGGGTTAGGGGTAGAATTTGGATTAGGCTACACAGGTCATCCTATTAAGGACTTCACAGTAGACTATTGCTTTCTTAATCTATTTTTGTGACAAAAATCTGAACAAACCAGAATGGATACTTGGGAGGGGATATATATACATATATGATATTTATTTTTGTTATTCTTATATACATATATATTAGTCATTATTAATTTTATATTTATCCCTAATATCCAAACTGGTATATGGCAACCCTCCTAAAGTATTTTCTTTTCATGTGTGTAAAATTCATTCTCACTGTTTTCTGTGCATGTTAGTTACATAATTCTTCATTTAAAACACAGCAAAATTACTGATCTGAGAAGATGATTGTCTTAGTCACTACTATAAAATTCCAGCTAGAAGAGTTTATTGTTTTAGTGAGCCTGATAAATATAAAAAACCACCTTTTTGTTGTCTCAAGAACTGCTAAGTTTTAAGTAAGGAACAGATGTCCATTTTGGAGTTCAAATGAAGACCTATGCTATAAAAAACCATTGTATCAACCTCAAAGTGAACTAATGAGAAGGTAGATTATTTACCACAGGTATCTAAAACTCATTTTAGTAGATACTCAAGGAATTGGATTCACTAATAATTGTACTTTTTCAGTTAACGATTTTATCATAAAAATATATTCAACAAGACAGGCAGGCGCCCATGACAGCTGATGAGGGCTCTGAGTAAATGTCTTCTGCATAGTGACACACACGTCCTGCACTGCAACACTTCGCGCAGGAACTATCAAGTGAAGCCACAGTTTTGATATCACATTACGATTCTTTAAAAGAAAAGAAAATAGAAATTTATTTTTATTGACTTCAAACTGATGTCCTCAGAACTTGAGTAAATAAACATTCATGGTTGATAATAAATAAAAGTGGTTTTCCTTTCATCAAGTGTCCAGGGGAGAAATCAGCAACATATTTTGTTAGAAAAATAGCGGGCAACTAACTTTCTCCTTCCCCAAAATATAACTGGTATGTGGGGAAAACACAAGAAATCACATATTAATGATGTAAAAGCTAGGTTTTCAAAAGACTCCAACTTCCATTAGACAGCAAATTATGAATGATTTCCTTCTGTATTATCAGCCAAAACTCTGGGAAAGAATTCAGATGCACGTTTTCTATCCATCAAACCATATTCATGAGTCTACTTTGCGTATCAGTTACAGCTCTACCACATTCTGGATGGAGGCAGCTAGTTGATTAATATTTTTACGAGATTGTTT
The DNA here is from genome assembly GCF_964146895.1 of Miniopterus schreibersii. Taxonomy (NCBI): domain Eukaryota; kingdom Metazoa; phylum Chordata; class Mammalia; order Chiroptera; family Miniopteridae; genus Miniopterus; species Miniopterus schreibersii. Next base: position 47,101,910 of record NC_138107.1, read on the forward strand.
TCCATTTCTCTTCAGAGTTATTCTCTCCCAAATAAGAACATTCTAGTATCCCAAAGCTCTGCAAACCCCCAGATGGGTCCAATGATGCTTGTATGTGAAACTATGTTTTGCCCTTGAAATAAAGAGAGGTCCAACAATTGGTTTTGTCAGCTTGCTTGTTTGTTTGTGTTTATAACATGAGGGAATAATTCTTCATAGTAAAGCCGTCTAGATTTCCCCTTTCTTCTGACCTCTGCTTCCTGTTCCTGCAAGTCTCTCTTGTGTCTCTGTGTGTACAGTTGAAGTACTATAAATACTGCTTATATTAGGTGTGAGAATGGGCTATAAACTTCCAGGTTACTTTCCAACAATAACATCCTATGGAAGTTTAAATTTTTCTCCCTAAACATTACTGTGCTACAAATGGTTTTCAATGTTCTCTTGATAATTTATTCTGAGTTATAAAATGAGACCTGTGGAAGCTTGTGTTGTCAAAGCCTCTAACTCATGTCATTACACACAGAATCAGAGCTGGATGGAAGCTTCATCTTATCCTGGGTCCTCAGCCCTAGTTCAACATCCCAGCCGCTGGACTGAGCTTTAAAATACTGCCAACATAGTCCCATCACAACTTGGTACTTCTCAAGCTCCTCAGATCATTTCAATGTGCAGCCAGTGTTGAGAGCTGCTGATTGCATCCACCAGTCATTCGCAGTTAAATTGAAGCTCAGATAGGTTCAATCCCTAACCCAACTGTGTAAAGTGAAAAGCAGCAAAGAAAGGATTTTTTTAGTGCAGGGTTCTTTCAAGTACAAGGACTATAGGATTGCAAAGCATTTCTTTCCATTCAGTTTGGGTCATGTGCTTTGCAGGGTCCAGTGCAAAATAAAAATGTGAAGCCTCCTTTTCATAAATTACTAAGAACTTTGATAAGTTGGCATCAAAATTTAAATCAAGCCCAGGGCCCTTCTAAGTGCAAGGTCTGATGTTACTGTACAGAACACACAACCATGAAGCTGGCCCTGGCCTGGATTTTGAAGATATTCTGTATTCAAGGTCAATATGTTAGTAAAAACAATATTTTTACAAAAACTTCACAGAGATAAATTGGGAAACAGTGCTGAACAAGTCTTTGGTTTTGCTTTTTGTGTGTTTGTTTGTTTATTTTTTTAAATGCAGGAACTCTCGAGAGACTTCAGTAAGCTAACGTTCATTGTCACCGCTTTAGCCTGCCTCTCCCTCCTTCAAAATCAGAATCTGGGAGACAAGGGTTTTGATTTGGGGAAATGATCCCAGAGAGCCTGAGATGGGGATGGGAATAGTAACACAGAAATGGAGGAACTCAGTACAAGGATGTGTTACCAGGCCGGCAATCACAGGGGAAACTGGGAAGCCTCCCTGGAAGCCTCGGATGGGCCACATAGACTGTGCCTCAGCAGTGCCCACCCCCCCTGTGAGGTAGAAGAGGGAAGCCTTTGTCCTCTGGGTCCTGTGGCCCGTTGGCCCCGTGTGGCCCTGTAAGGGGCTAAGCCCCTGGCTTTTCCTATTGCATGTGAAAGTGTCAGGAGAGAGGGTGATGCCTGTGCAAAGCTGCTGCAGCAGGGCCAAGAGGTCCTCATATCATGACCCTCCAAGCTGGAACTCAGCCAGTGGCATACCCAAACTGATGGAGTTTTAGCTAAGACTCCTTCCTTCCCAGAATACCTATTAACATCTTTCTGGACACATGTACTATCCATGGAAAACAGCTTGGAACAAAGTAGAGAAATTATTATTAGAGTTAGATATTCCTTTTCAGAGAAATCACACACTGGGAAAGCCAGATGAGGTGTCAGGAAGACCAAAGGAAAGCTTGGAACAGGGTGAATGAAAGCCCACATCCAGCTGAAGGGTCACGAATTGTGTTGAATGTCCTCCTACAGATATAAGCACCTCTGACTCTGCTCTGTGCCAGCTCTGAAATCCTTTCATGTATATCTAGAGAGTTTTAAGAAGGCTTCCATTTTTGTGCCATAATAAGTCAGACATTTTTTAAATGAATGCTAGATGAAACAGAAAATAGCACTGTCGGCCTGCAACCTGGTAATAGTAAAAGGTTTTAAGTGAACTTGGCTAAGGCTCAAATTTACCCACAGAGAACCCATTTCCTTGCTTAGTCCATTCTGAGCACATGTACCCTCGGTCACTGAGACTGCTGGCAGTAATTTGCACAGACATATTGTGAATAAATGTCTTCTTACTATAATTGCTGAGCTGTGACGGCAGGCTTTAAGCTATCTTAGAATTGAGAGGAAAAACTCCCTAAATATGTTTGGTGTAGGTGTGCCCATAGATGTGATACAATTAACATAGAAAAGCAGCAAAACAAAAAATATCTTTGCATAACTATATTATGATTTCTACTTTTACTTGGGAACTCTGTATGTTAATTTCTCTGTCAATAGCTTGCTATTTAAAAAATTCCTTTCAAACTTTACATCACCTCTCTCATTTTCTCTGTCAGTCAGACAATATTTATTTATTGTGGATGATGTCCATAGCCTTGAACCTGATGTGTGTGTCAGCAAAATGTTTATATATTTAGAAAAGCACAAAGAGCTGTCTTTCAGGGAGGCTATAATTGAAATACCAAAATGACAAAATGTCCTGTGTTGCAGAACATTTTTTTCATAGCGTTTTCAAAAACCAGACTTATCTGAGGAGCCATTCAAATCTTTAGAATGTTTTTATCATAATTTTCAAAATGTAATTGGCTTATTCTTAAATTTATTTACCATTGGATGATTTTAAATATTTAGTTTTCCATCTGTTTTAAAATACAACAACCCACAAAAGCTGTACGTTGCCAATTTTCCTTACACTCCTTTTTATTGCCACACTTTTTCTTCTGAGTATAAACCCAGAAACACAAAATCAACTCAATAGCATGGACCTATGAAGTAAGATAACTTTTTACCTGGAGTTCAGTGTTCTTTATACTCATATTATTTATCATTTTATTTCTGCACTTCATATTCCCTCTTTGCCACATCCCTATTTGCCATTCAATAAGATAAAACGTATCCTAGAATTCTCTCTGAGTCTGGGTTACTCCTTACCCAGATCATAAGGTTTCTGCACTTCAGTTACCTGATCTGTAAAATTAGGATGTTGTACCAAATAACCATGATTCTCTTTAAATGTTATAATTAAATGCTGTCACTCTAGTTTTAATGTAGGCTTTCTTGTGGAAGAGATGGCAAAAGCAAGGCAAAATGGCAAAAAGACAAAATAATGAAAAATCAGAAAGAACAAGATAAGAAAAATGAAGCACTAGTCTTTCCATGAAGGAAAAAAAGGTGAGAAAAAATGGTAGGATATAATTTATCTTCTCATAATTAAATAATATAACTTATCACACTCAAAGGACCACCAAGATGTGGAAATAAAGTCACACTAAGAAATATTAATGTAAAATTTCTGAATTCGGAATGAAGAAAAAGAAGATTCTAGAAGCTTTCAGGGACAAAGTGTGGGAAACAAAGCATTGCCTACAAAAGATGAGGAATCGAGTGGCTTTGAAGCTCTCAACAGCAACACCAGGAGCGACAGATCACCGCCTTCAAATTTTTGAAGGCAAATAATTTCCAACCTAGAATATTCTATCAAATCAAGCTCTCAATCAAATATGGGGGCAGAATTTAAACATTTTCAGTGCATGTTTGGTATCAAAAATTTCTCACCCATGACCCTATCTTAAGAAGTCCCTTAAGAATTTACCACAATGGAGAGGAAAGCCAAGAGAGAAGAAGACATGGGATGTGAGAAGCAGGAGATATAACACAGGAGAAAGTAAAGGAAGACCCTAGGATTTCAGCTGTGACCAGTTGCCACGGTGTGACTCAAGAAATAAACAAGAGCTGAAATCGCCAAATCCTCACTACTGAATCTTTTAAACCTGAGATAGAATGTAAAGGGGAGCCTAGCCCTGACTTTTATCCAGTTTGGCATGAGCGTGTACTGACGATGTCCTCATCTTCCTTCCCTGCTCCCAATCCCGTCCTGCTGCAGGGACTAGCTAAGGCTCCCACTTTCCCCTACTAACGCACCTTCCACCTACTCCCGAGAGCTAAAGATAGGCCATGGTGAGTTCAAAAACAAAGGACAGAACAGCTCTCTCCTGTTGACCATATTCCTGTTGGACACTTAGTACCTGCCTGTCAGGTGCCTTGACTGCGTGGGAGAAGCCATGCTGGCAAAAATATTCTAGAATATGTGACCCTTAGAATTAATTTTACAACTCAGTGAATAAGAATTATTGGTTATATATCACTCTTCTGGGCTTGGTTACTTACACACTCAAACCTGAAAAACTGACCTGTTCTAGGGGTACTGACAAATCAGGTTTCTAATCCTTCAAGGCTGAAGGCCACTTTCTGATAAGTTCAGCAAAGATATACTCATGAAAAGGGACTTACAATAGCAGCCAGACCACCAGCTTCTCTTAATATTTTTTGAGGGTCCCATGTCTTTTCATTTGATACCTCAGCTAATACCTACACCATTTTTCTACCTCATCCGCATCAAAAACATCAAACCAGCCAAACAAAAATCCTCACTGAGATTAGGGAGAGAGAATGGTGTAGCTCCTACTGAAACTGCCATAAAAAAAATCTCTTCATTTATGTTAAAAGTGAAAAAATGCTTCATATCGCCACTAATAGATGGGAAGTAAAACATATTTCTGTGAAGACTCCTTTTGACCAGAAGTGTCCCCCAAACCACTGAGAATCAAAGTGTTATGAATACGTCCTGCTCCTTACATTAGTTAACTTTCAGAGCAGAGAACCCTTCCTCTGAGGAGCTGAACTTAAATGAATGAGAGACAAAGCAGAAATTGCAATGAAGGTTTTTTGCTTGTGTTTACTTTATTTATTTTGCTGTTTTGTTTTATTTTAATGATGAGAAAAGGGAACTGAATTATTAGAAGAGGTGTTATTTATGTTAAAAAAAACAAACATGGAGGGATGGGAGAAGGCAAATAAAGGTGAATAAAAATGAAACAAAGATATTTTAGGAAAAATGGGATAATCAGGAGGCTCTAGAAGCCAATTTTAATAATGAGGAACCTTGGGCCAAGAAGAAGTGCCCATCCCTTCACTGATGGGTAAAATAGCAAAATTCTGATGACCTGCCTGGAAAAACACTATTTCCAACAGTGACAACTGTTATTATTATTACTATTATTATTTCTTAATCATACTCCTCCTTTTATACAGTTGAAAAATATTTTACTCATTCAGTCTGAGTCATTGATGGAACATTTTGCTTTTATTAGAAATACAAGAGCTCGGTGTCTTTGATTTTAAATGATGGTCACAGGCATTAATCAGTGGATTATGATTTAAATAAGGCTGGTAGACATTTCAAATTTTCCTGGACTTATTTCTTCAGAGTTGTGTTCAGAAATAAAAGCACCTGTAAAGAAAGAGGTGACTAAAGCTAAGCAGCTTTCTAAGAACCTGTGCTCTTGGTTGCCTGGTTGCATTTCATGTGCACAACCGTGCACAATATCAGCAGGCCAAGACATGAGCTCCTCAGATGGATTCTGTGAATAAAGTGATGAAGAGCCATTCCTGTAAGCTTTATTTGAAGACATTTACAACACACCTCTTTTATAACAGAATATGTTCAAATATTATGTTGACTCCTGTCAGGAAGCCCTAATCAAAGTCCATCTTTAGTTCCAATCTTAATGAAAACAATGGGAAATGGTTGTAGTTTTACAAAACTAATATTAGCAACAACCTAAATCAGTTTAAAATGACAGTGACTCTATTATTCAAGGTCCTGGAGGGGAGAAAAGATAGAAATCATAAATACATTCCCCTTATAACCCTCATCTATCAGACCAGACTTTGTTTTTATTTCTGCCTTCTGTTCCCTCCTCATTTGTCTAAAAAGTGCAGTGATGCTTTTCTATGAGTAAGAAATATGGATGAAATATTCTGAGATAATTGGAATTCTATTGGCCATCACCTTATTACATTCTGAACCTTATAGCAGGAACACAGTTCATTCTAGGTTCAAACTCGTACATTTCCTTAGTGGTTACTTACTGTTCTAGTGACTGTTATTCACTTGGAAGCTTAGAGTGTTTGATGGCAACAATAATAAAGGTGTCTTAGAGCCCACTTATACATAAAATGTCTCAGGTCACACAGGTCCTCAAATGAGAACAGTCAGTTAGGGTTTGTGGCAGAGGGTGTGGCAACATTTCCGTCATCCAAAAGAGGAAAATACAATCTCTTTCAATATCCTTTCAAAGCTAAACATAATTAGGAATCAAAATAACACAAAACAGAAAAGTACATGATTTGGAATCGAAATAACACGAAACAGGAAGGAGTGTGCACACACCAGGCTCTAGTGTGCTCTCATTCTGTGCTGTGAATTAATAAGACTTAGTGTCTTCCTGCTGATCTTTGAAAGCTTCTGAGGCCTTTTTAAAAAATCCTCACCCAAGGACATGCTTAGAGAGGAAGGGAGCGGGGGAGGGGGGAGGGAAACATTGATCAGTTGCTTTCGCTACGCGCCCCAGGGTTCAAACCCCAACCCAGGCATGTGCCCTGACCAGGAGTCGAACTGGCGACCCTTTGGTGCACAGGGTGACGCTCAACAAGCTGAGCCACACCGGCGGGGCGCTACTGAGGCATTCTGAAACCACTGAGTCTCACATGAGGAAAGGAAAAAGTTGTTAAGTGAATCTCTGATTTACTCAGATATTTCTTCTTTGTTTCCACATTTTCCCAGTATCAGCAGCAGCTTTCTATATCTTAGAAAGCTTAGGAAAAGCATAGATGACATATGAACTATGCTTAGTCAAAGTTGGCTTTCTAAAAACAAATAGAAGAGCTTCTAGAAAAAGGTTGCTGCCGCTTCTGACCACTGCTACTAACTAGGGAAGATAATGAATTAGGCATCAATATTAACTAGCATTATCATCACAGGGATCCTCCCTTCTCCTGCAACAAACTCAGTTTCTCAATAATATATCTTGAATTGGGGAGAGGGGAGTTGAATGATGTAATTAATTGTGCTAATTAACTCCTATTGTATTTTTAATGCTCAACTACTTATAAAATATTTGAATTTCATTCTGATAGCAAACAGTATGCTGGGTACTAGTCTTAATTAGATGTGTTAAAAGCAAGACACCAAACCCAAAATGGAGTCACTTATGCTAAGCCCATGTGACTAAACCCAGACTTAATTATACTTTTGCCCTCTTCTACAAATGGAAACTTAAACCAATCAGGAATTACCTGACCAGTACTACTGAGATAATCTGCCTAATAGACCCCCGCCATCCTTTAAAGGAAGGTGGTCTTGCCACAACTGATCCACTTTTTGCTAGTATAATTTCCTTGTTCCCGTTCTTCTGCCTATAAAAGTCTTTCACTTACTACAGCACCTCAGAGCTCCTTTCTATATGCTAGATGGGATGCTGCTCAATTCATGAATGATTGAATAAAGCCAATAAGATCTGTAAAGTGTACTCAGTTAATTTGTTTTTTTAAATAGATGTAAACAAGCCAAGATCCATTTTTAACCCTGCAACTGACATAATTTCTAAGCAATAAAGAGTCATTTAAATTCTCACTATTGCCACTGTCCTACTTCTCAAAATTCCATTTGAATTCACACATCTACAACATCTCTGGAGTAAATAAAACCATTGATTTTTTTTTTTAATGGCTTCAATAATAGAAGAATTTTCTATCACCATCTGGTCTTGGGTTGATTATTAGCAGTAACATAATTACTTTACAGAATAAGACAAATAATTTTTTAGAAAGCAGGTGACTCAGATGTCCAAAACATGTAGAAATGACCAGTGAGGATGTTTAGAAGGTTGAATATAGTTGACAATTACAAAAATAAAAACCAAAATATTTACTCAAGGTCCATCATATGTGAGTTACTAGGCTATGTTTGAGAGTGTTGGGGAAATATAATAAAAAGCAAATCTCCAACCCAGAAGTCCTCTCTACAAAGGTAGTAGAGAAAGAAAACACTATCTGGAAAAGAAACAAGCTTCTCATATCTTTATATCAGGAGATAGTTTTGCAACTTGAAGCAAGATGCCCATTGAAGTTGGACTCCTACCCTCTCACAGAGGCTGGGGAGGAGCTATCTCCCTTGATGTTTACATTTTAAAGAGAGATGACTCTTAGAGCCCTGACAAAATCATTCTTGGGTCATAGCTGAGAAAAGGCCTATATAGTCTTCAAAGGATATACATACATTTCAAAGAGAGGAAAAAGGATTTAAACGTCCTAGCTTATTGTACAATTACAATTTTTTAAAGTAAGTGCTCTAAGAAAAAATAGGAAGGAGATGTTTCTTTCCCTATTTTCAATAGAATTATGCTTATTATTTTTTATTTTATTTGTCCTTAAAAGAGTAATTCTCAACACTCCAATTTTTTCCAGTGTCTTCTTACTGTCATATAAATCTAAATTTTGTTCTAAAGTCACATGTCTTCATCACTTCCCATTCAAATCTTTGCAACGTTTGTTGGCCTTGGGGTCTTTATGCTGCCTGGCAAAGCTCAGCAGTTGGCAGCTGCCAATAGGGAGAGGATAATATACTCATTTACTCAGAGACATGTAGTTGGAACCAGAAGCCACAGAGTGCTCCAAGTGTTGGAGAAATATAATTAAAAACAAAATCTCTTCCCAACCCAGAAAACCTTTCCACAAGGATAGAAAAGAAAGAAAATAATTTTATTATTAAATAAGCTTTAACCTACATGTGATGCTCATCACAGGCAATCCATTAAAAAGGTTACAGAGATAGAAAACAATCTTAGTCTTTCATATAGCTAAGTGGATGCCACCCATGACCTTCATGTTTTCAAGACAAAATTGCTAACTTGCTTCTATCTCTATGACTAGAAGTAGAGTTTGCAATCTGGAGTCAAGTGACAGCTGAAGTTAGGTTCATAATCTCCCAGGAGACTGGGAGATAGGTTGTAACCTTCTTTGATAATTACATTTCAGGAAGACGGCTTTCAGGTCCTTGAAGAAACATCCCTAAACTCTGAGTGAGACTGGCAAGAGGCCTATTTAGCATTTTACCTTCCACAAGAAGGTGAAGGAACTGGGCGGAAGGAGCCTGCATTGTACATCTAGGGATGCTGGACCTGAGATTTCACAAAAAACCTCTTGCTCAATTTTGGCAAAGAAGCAGTGGACTCCCATGCCTTTGAAATATTTGGGGAGCTTGGAAAATATAGGTATCAAAGGTGACCAATGAAGACTATTGAGCTCTTTCCTAAATGTTTGGTATAATTTAACATTCTTACTATTATTATATAACTGTAGATAAGGGGGAGAAACTTTTCATTCATGGCTCAGATTAAATTTCTTGTGAGCCAGGAATGGAAAGAAACTCAAAGCATAGTTATCTTATTTTTTAATAGTGAAGTGTGATAGTCTTACACTAAATGTACTATTCAGACCTGCCACATTTACTTACTGCCTATTATACACTGATCACTGTTCCAGGTAAATGAGACCTTAAGGATCACTATTGTCATGGAAATTACAATGTATTAGGAGAATCACACAAGAAAACAGATGATTATAATCAAGAAGGATAAATTATAAAATAAAAAGTATAGGATGGTATAGATGTTGCTTGAGACCCACATTTGGGGCATAAAGAAAGGTTTCCAGATGTAGAGAAGTCAAAACTGAGACTCAAGAGAAGAGCAAGATTTACTTGTTACCTGTAGGTTCAATAGCCTAAAGGTACAATAATGGATTTTAAATGGCAACCTTTAAGTAAAAAAACTTTTAATTCTCCAAAAATATTTTTACTGGAGTAAGGAAGTATGCGCTAGATCTTAGAAAGATTTCCATCAAAATAGTTAAGCCAGGAAGAGAAAAGCTTCTAGTATCTGTAAAATGGTTTTACTCATGGGGAAAATGTTTTTATCTCATTTCCTTAATGATGTCAGACAGGTGAAATGTCCTTTTATCTGTTTTCCTGAACTTCAGATATGACTGCTAATCCTTCAGGAAAAGTTGAAGGAATTACTCAGCAGAAAGAAAAACTCAAGTTACTGAGTATGATTTTTCCATATGCTTCCATTTTTTAAAATATTTTTAAATGTTTTTATTGATTTTAGAGAGAGGGGAAGAGAGAGGGAGAGAGAGATAGAAACATCGAAGAGAGAGAAACATGGATCAGCTGCCTCCTACATGCCCCCTACTGAAGATTAAGCCTGAAAGCCAGGCATGTGCCCTGACCGGGTATCAAACCGGTGACCTCCTGGTTCATGGGTCCACACTCAACCACTGAGCCACACCAGTGGGGCTTCCATATTCTTTCACTCTTTACCCAATCAACTTTTCATGTTTGCTTGTAATGTGTGGGACCTCTGTTAGGTGCTAGGGATAACAAGATAAAAAAAGTCCAGTCTTCCTTTCAAGGTGCTCACAGTCTAACTGAGTAACAGGTATAAAATGAAGTAGTTATGTGACCTGCGATGACTGATGCTTCCCAAAGTCACACTATGATGTAATTACATGATGGCTCTAACATCTTTCTATCATCATCAGCTTGGGAACAAAAGTTTTAACAACTGACCACACCCATTGAGGCTGCTGTCTGCTCAGGACACATTATCTATAACTGCTGTACGATTACTGATTGAGCCACTACTACTATTTCTGATCACATCCAGGTAAAGCTAGATTGCAACATATTCTTAGAGCGTATTGTCTGCTGTCCAATTCATCCAAAGAAAAAACAGATGACCTACTGACAATCTCAAAAAAATAGATAAATAAATCCCTAGCTGTGGGTATATTTCTCTAATGATAATCTTTTTTCTTTTTTTTTAAATCAAGGCAATATTTTACCTCTGTTTTAAATTAAAGATGAGTGGAAACATGAAGTGGTAACTACATTTTGACGTCATAGAAACTTCTTCAGTAGCTTTTTTCCTAATAGCTTATCCTGGGGAAATAAATGGTTTATTTCAGCACTTCACTGAATGCAATAGACATTTCCAGCAGAAGGAACTCAGTGGAGAGAGAATGATTTATCTGTCCCCTTAGAAGAATGGTAAATTCAACTAAAATATATTTAGTTCATTGACTTGAAATTATGTAAAGTAAGTATTCTTACATCCAGGCCACTGTAAATACATGTTAAGTGGCGTACAATGGTAAATAGGAAGTTCTTTCATTGAGCTTTTTAAAGTTAAATATTAGTATGTGCTGACATTACACATTACATGGAAGTTAATCCTTAATTTGGAAATTTAGCTATAATTGCAACTAATCATTTTAATTCTGTAATTGCCTAGTCTAAATGGGCTGCTCTCTATAGCTGTGTTGTCGGGAGCTTAGTAATTAGATATATATGTTGAGGAACAAAATAATCCACCAACACTGTGTTATCCACCAACAGAACTCACTATTAAGCAATGAAATCAGAAGGAATTTAAGTCCATGCAAACATATTAAAATAACAGTTTATAAATTGTAATAGTGCTTCAAAATCCCTAGATTGACTATTAATATTGTTATCCCTTTCAAAATAAAAATAGCTTTATCTCTTTTCAGATTATAAAATAGTAAATGTTCACATTTTTAAATATCTATACAATACAGAAATCTGTAAAGAATAAAGCTACCCTTAATGTATCCACCTAGAAATAATCACTAATATTTTCCTATATATATTTCAGACTTTATATTAAATATATTTTTTATACAAAAACTGAATACTTTTTAAACAATGTCCCTCATCTTATTATTATATTATTAGTACAGGGTGGGGCAAAAGTAGGTTTACAGTTGTTAGTATAGAAAATAATACAATAATTAATAAATAATAATACAAAAATAAACTGTTTCACATACTCACAACTGTAAACCTACTTTTGCCCCACCCTGTACTTTGGTGCCTATATATATTACATTCTATTTTCTTTAATGTATATATATTTTCAATGATACATTTTCCTTATTTATTTCTTTATTTATTTAAATTTATAAGAAATGTTTTAATCAGCATTAAATTCTCACTCTACTTTTGTGCACTTTATTTATAAATTCCAACACTGCAATTGCTGGGTCAAAGGGATGTAAGAACTTTTGTTAAATGTTTCTAGATTTTTTTCCAAAACAGTTATATCAATTTAGAGTCTCATTAATAGTATATGAAATGGACTATTTCCTGACACTCTCACCAACACTAAGTTCTTATCAGTATTTTTAATTTTTGCCACACTGGTTTGGTTTTAAAAAGTTTGTGGAGGGATTATAAAGAGGAGAATTGGGAGGTAATGAGTATGTCATTTTTTTCCCTTTGTTGAGTTCTAATCATTTCCTTGATTACAATGCTGTTTCACAGGTATATACATACGTGGAAACTCAACAATTATATACTTCAAATGTGTTTTTTTATTATATGTCACTTATACCCAATAAGGCTGAAAATTAAAAAGAACCAAAAAAGGCAAGTTAAAAAAATTATTTGCTTTTAAATTTCTTGTATTATTAGAGAAGTCAAATATATTTTAAGTGCTCATTGGATTTGGGGTAATTCTGCGTTCCTTTATATAACAATAATATTAACTCTTTGTAAGTATCTTTTCCAAGTTTGCCTATTTTGATTCTGCTGCATTTGGTCATCAGAGGCTTCAAATATTTATACAGCTAAATCTACCTATCTTTTTCTTGACTCTCAGGACATGGTCTTCTATCAGTGTTTCTGAAAGCATAGCGTGTTCTAATATTGAATGTCAAGTCTCTTGAAGGAGGTCCAGCCACTGTCCCCTGCCTGCTTTAGAAGTTTAAGTCAGAACCTATCTTTTATCAAAATTTAGAAAATTTCAGTCTCCCTTCTTCTCAAAAATATTATTTCTGAGTTTTTAAAGCCTTTTAAATTTCTTTCAGAATCTTTTTCAATCCTTGTGTTCTGAGGTGAGTGCTAAATTGCATTCCAAAAAAGAGTTTACATGAGCGGTGAATTTTTTTTTCCAAGTGAATGTTTCCCCAAAGTGTCACAATTAACCTCCTGCTAAGTGATTTCTACCGGATGACTTTGAAATTCACAAGAGATAATAAGTTGGAATGGATTTGGGGCAGCATATTAAAGCTGAACCTAAAGACTCTCTTCCATTTTTTTCAAACAATGTATTCCCCTCCCCACCCCCTCAAATTCAACCTCTGCCACATTACTTTTTTCTTCATTTTAAAATAAAAGACACATTTACTAGCCATTATCTGATACATGTCACGGGGACAGTGCAATCATACCAATTTTTGCTCAAGGCAAAAAACAGTGGTGCTTTGGACTAGGCTGTCTCCTCATAATATCAGTGTGTGACAGGTGGACCTTTATAGAGCTTTGTGACTAATCAAGGAATCTCAGGTAGAACTGAAGTTCTTCTCAGGGATGTATCCTTCCAAGTAAATTTAATACTGATTCCCCTTCTACCTTTGTAAACATTTATTTCTAGAATCCACTGAAATTGTCATGTATGACGTCCCCTGAAAGAAACAGTATAGTACTACATAAAACCTGCCAGAGAAATAAACCTGAAACAAACAAAAAATGCACACTCCTTTTTTTACACCTTAAAAAAATAGGAGCATCTGATGTTTAGCTGCCCTTTTTTCAGCCACCCGTTTCTCTGCAGGCCTCTCTTCCATTTAAACACCTATTGTGTCTGAGATACTGTACTAGGGACTTAAAATATGTTATATTTCATCTTTACCACAACCTTATAAGGTAAGCACGATCATCCTCATTTTAAAGGATGAAGACATTGAGATTCCGAGGATTAGTCATGGCAAATGCTTTGCCATGGCTAGCTAATAAGTAGTCTGTCTGACTGTAAATTCCATACCATCAGAGTCATTTATTAAATTTAACAAATATTTACTGAGGGGCTGGGCACTGGAGCTACAGCAGTAAACAAACTAAAGCTCCTGCTCACATGGAGAGTATATTCTGGTGGAATTCTAGCTTAACTATGCTAGTATATTGTATTCTAGCTAAGCACTCCTATCTCTACCACTTGGCAATAGCTGCTGATCTGTATTTTCACAAGAGGCACCAAAAACTGGATGATTTAGTTTCATGAGCACTAGACCCACCTTGATGGATCAATTTAGGTTTAGTTTTAGTTCGGGTTATTCTCAAGTTTGTGATTATCTTACATTGGTTTAAATCAAAGGGTAAAACTGATTATCAGCCTGTATAATAAGGCCTTTCCTTCACAGAAAATTATTTTCCTTCCCTTTGAAAAATAGAAGTCCAGACTATATTAATATTCAGGGTTCATGATACATTTTGGCTCAAAATGTATCATGAATCAGGGAACATTTTTTAAACTATTCAAAATGGCCTGGCAAAGAAACATTTTGATTTTTATTGCTAATCTTATCTTTAAGTTAGATTGACACAGTGGAGCCAAACATCATTGAACACTCATTCCTCTAACTGGATGTGGCGGGAGAAATAAATCAAGAGTAATCACTCATTCCTCATATATTGTCATATAAATGCTCAGGGGGACAGTTGCTCAGTGGAGTGCTGTGCAGGACAGCAGAGTTTTTAAACCCAATTTATGACTGTCCCAAGAGTAAGCTAATTAACTGAAAATGGGGGTCCAAGAAAGCAAGTGGTATCTGCAGGAACCATCGATGTGCTGCCCACCTCTAGCACTATTTGTCCAGGGAAAGAAAGTCTAGATCAGAAAATCTCCAGCATGAGGAGCCAGCAGGCTGGCTCTTTTTCTCTCTCTTCTGGGATCTGGTGTTCAAAGAGCATAATTAGTTGAAACACATACTTGGATAAATGGAATAGGCTTTCTGTACATTAAACTAGCCCAGAGCCATTCTGCAATATCTCACAAATGTGAACACCTCTCCCGTTGAACTCACAAGTGCATTGTAAAAATTTAATGAAATAATTGAGTTTGAAATGTCTAACACAAAATATGTTACATAATATATATTCTCATTAAATGTTTTAGGAAAATATCAGTTACATTAATTTAACATACTAAATGGGAATGCTGAGCATACTTAGCATGGCTGACATATGTATACAATGCCTGACCATCACTCAAATGCCACCAGCCAAAGAGATAAAAGGGGGAAAAGCAAAGATCCCTCATCCACACTCTGGATACCAATTTCCCAACTGTGAAGATTAGCTAAACTTGAAAAAAGCAAGATGATTGAGTGGGAGGAATTGCCTTTTACACAGGTAAAAATATTACTTCTTGATGCAGTAACCACAACCTCATTTCCCGTATATTAATTAATTAACCACCACAGAGCTTTAATTCTAGTGCAACTATTTCTCAAAGAATAAATAAAAGAACAAGAATAAAATTACAGTGATTACATTCATCATGCAATCACACTAGTAATTATGCTCAATTTATTTGGGAATATGGAAAGAAATTTTGAAAGGAAATATTTTTTAAATATCTCAAATTCCCTTCTGAAAATGAATCGAATGTTTTAGAAGGCATCTCACGGAGCAAGAGGGATCACATGCACTCCAACACAATAGTTTTCTTGAAAACTGTTTTTTAGCCACCCAAGGATTTGTCCCTTATTGTTTCATTTCATTCTCTCCATTCTCTCATTTTGCTCTTTACTTGGTTTATTGCCACATCAATAAGATACACTTCTTTCATTTTTACATCATACATTTTTAATTTATCCAAGGACATTATCTGTAATGATTTAACTATGATAAAATCTGTTTTATTTGAGGGCATTTTTGGAGAGACGGTTAGTTAAACAAAACAAAGCAAAGACACTGAAATTAAAGTTGCCAGTCAATGAGCAAACCTTAAAATAGTTTTTAGATGAAGTTTAAAAATGTAACAAAGCAGTACACTGTGTTTGGGTAAGCCATGGGATCACATCCCTTTTTTGATGTTTAGCACATCATATGCTTAAGCAGCTGCTCTATAATTATAAAGGTAAACATACACCTAAGTTAATTCCCAGGTTTCTTGAGAAGATTTTTCAATAGACTATGAATCTTTGGTGTAGATCAAGGACTGTTACAGATATTCCTTCAATAATTTCAATGTTAATAGGTTACAAAAATTGCATTGCTCTGTTATACGCACTTATGTACAATGACTTTTATTTTGAAGTGTTAAATACATGGATATTAAAAAGCTCCAAGGTCATAAACATTCACTCTTATTCAAATTGCTTCTGGGAAATTTTTAACAGTCTTCTGAGAAGAGTTTAAGTAAATTAAGGATTTTGCACGGTCAGTTTTTTGAGCTGTGAATTTTTCAGCTCCAGCCAAATCCCTACCCTATCCATTTCTGAAAATGTCCCTTGCTTGCCCAAGCTTTCCAAAAACACTATTCTAAAAAACCCTGGATTTGAGGTACAATCACACATAGAAGCTGGAAAAGAAGTCCATATAAAGCAGTTTTTAAAAAAGAGACTCAAGAGCAGATAAAACAATGCTAGCCACTTACATGTTTTAATTTCATCAATTTCCAGACAAATTTCTATCTCATTGCTTTTATATGTTCATGCAATAGGAAAACCACAAGACCACAATTGCTCTTCAATTATGACTCACAGATCATACCAATATAAATCTCATTAACTTGTACCAGGAGTTCCCAAAATACAATTTCAATTTACTGGGAAAGATTAAAAGACACATTTGGCATTTGTACTGTAGTGGGTGAAGGGCCATCAGTCTCAGAGCTTTATTCTTTATTTTGTAAGCTTATGTGCTAATTTTAAAAGGCTTAATTAGTGAGTTTTCTAGACAAGAAAACAGAGAACTAGTCAATTCCTAGAAATGTCCCACTGCTTGTGCCAGACCACATAGCTTAATGGCACCCAAAAATATATACCTCACCAATGCAGAGATGCTTCACTTTAGAGAATCAAAGTAGAACATTTTTAAAGATATACTAAAAAGACCCAAAAGCTAAGTGTTCTCCTTGATTTCTTTCTGTCTCACAAACTACACATCCACTCCACCAACAAGCCTTTTCAGCTCTTTACATTAAAAAATTGGCCAGGTGGCCCCATTTCCCTCCAGGTTCATGGTGGCTGGGCCCTGTGCACAAATCCTTAAACAAACCATGAGCTTCAGGGCCATCCCCACCACTCAGTAATGTGGGGCTCTTACATTTCATTTGGCCAAACTAACTTCCATGCAAATTTCCTCCCAGGATCTTATAATATTTGGCAGTGATAGAGTCTGAGTGGTTGAGATCTAAGACCAAGTCTACTAGCTAAGCAATGAGTAACTGTGTTTTCTTGGCAGTAATACTGTCCTTACCCCAGCACCTAGTCCCTGAACCCCAATAAGTAGACCTTATACAGTACAAAGGAGGATGTCACGTGAACCCTGGGGCTGCTAAAGGCTCACATGAGTGAGGACTGGACATTCCTGGTGGGTAAATATGACTCACTAGCTAGCATCCCCACTGGCTGCTCCCACTGTACTTCAACAAGTAGTTCCCAAAGTCTTCTTTCTCTCACTGTCCAATACCAACCACTGGTTTCTTTCCTGCATCCACCAACCCAGTTCTGGATGGTCTTCAAGGAGTTGTAACTCTCTCATAATTTCATATTAAAATATGGACTAAACTGATGCTAAAAATTTGCAAAAGGCTAGCCTAAGAAGGAGACTACATGGAAAGAAAAAGGATCAGAAGGAAAAGCAGAAGGCGCTAGCTAAGAAGAAAGAAGAAGGTGACTTCAGCAAACATTGGTCCTGAGGAGAATTTGCATAAAAGTGAGTAGGAGCTGGCTGCTTAGCCCAAGGCTAAGGACCTTTGTCCACCTGCCCAAGAGTACCTTTGTGTTGGATAAGTATAAGTGAAAATTGCCCAATGAGAAAATGCTCTTTATATGCTACATTTTTCTGAAAGCATATTAGTTGGGGTGATTAGTTCTTGTAGTGTACTGAATACGGCATACCCAGCAGTCACCTAGACTTCCATGAGTTCCAACCTAATCACTGGGATGTTGGACAGTGGTTAGAAAACAAGAACAGTTCCTTGCCAATGTCTATCTCTTTGGAATCAACTTTATTTTTGGACTCTAGGACAGAAAAGAAAATCTAAGTAGACATGTAACTAGTTAGGAGATTCAGTCAGTAATCAAAAGCCTGATACTTC
Organism: Miniopterus schreibersii; assembly: GCF_964146895.1. NCBI lineage: Eukaryota > Metazoa > Chordata > Mammalia > Chiroptera > Miniopteridae > Miniopterus > Miniopterus schreibersii. The sequence goes on from NC_138107.1 coordinate 47,120,088, forward strand.
ACTGGTGAATTCTAGCAAACATATAAAGAACTAATACAAATTGTTTTCAAACTTCCAAAAAAATGAAATGGAGGGCACACTCCTGACTCATTCTATGAAGTCAGCATTACCCTGATACCAATGCCCCAATACACAATAAAAAAGTGATAGAACAATATCTTTTTTGAAGATTGATAGAAAAATCCTGAACAAAATACTAGCAAACTGATTTCAGTCATACACTAAAAAGATTATATACCATGACCAAATGGGACTTGTTTCTGGAATGCAAGGATGGTTCCACATATAAAAAACAATCAATGTAATATGTCACATAAAAAGAATGAAGAAACCCACATTATCATCTCTAATGATACAGAAAAAGCAGTTGACAAAATTCAACACCTTTTAATGATAAAAAATACTCAACACACTAGGAATAGAAGGAAAATATCTTAAGGACAAACACGATCATTTGATCTACCACAACTCCTCTTCTCATAAATCATGGGTACTTCTAGTGGAGAGAGAAGGTACCTGCACATGAAATTCTATGATGCCCTAGGAGAGCAGGATATTTACACTCTTCCTTCAACAACTTCCTTTCCAACTTGTCTAATTAGTCTTTGGCCTATTTCCAATCTACCCCCAATCCAAAAGTTTACAGTTTCCCTCATCCATACACCACTGCACACATTATTTCATGTGAGATAAAAAGCCCACACTGTAAAATTAAATACATTTCCTTAATAATCAATATTATTGAAAAATTTTATTTTTGTGGTCCACTGTCTGCCCCTAGATAAATCAGCAACCAAATTATACACATAAGCATTCACACCCTCTTTTTGGCTTCCTCAAGAATACAGCTATCTCTTTTTCTCCCAAGCAAATAAATCCTAGAATAAAAATGCAGTACACTTTCAGAGGTGAGAAAGTACAACTTTGCTCTACCTGTACTCATCTTGAAAAGCGGGCAATAAAGCCCTTCTTTTGGTCAAGGCCACAGTTATTATTTAAAAGCCACTGGGAATACATAAATGCACATTTTTATAATTGTGTTTTTAAAAAACACACAATAGCACAAGTATGTTTATAGATCACTCATTTTTTCAGTTTTATACTTATGAAAATTAAGTTATGCCTACTGAAAAAAGTTGTTCCACTTCTACAGTAAGATATTCATTTCCATTATGAGATATTTTAAGTAAGTCAGCAGAAGATTTCACTTAAAAACCAAAAGCATCATGGCATTCATTCTTTCAAAAATAATTTCTATAAGAAAGCTAATCCTTTCTGTCATACTTCAGTAATTTTTTTAACACTCCTAATGAGCACAATTTTGACAGTAACTAAGTGCCATTTGGCCACGATAAGAACAAAAATGTGTTAACTAAGTTGCTGCTCTTTGGTGATAAAAAAAAATAATAATATGAAACAAATTTGTGAACAAGTGTCTGGATAATTACTGCTTTCTATCTATTCAAGGATCTTTGAAGTGGTGATGGTCACATCATTCTTAAATTAGAAAATCCTCATTAAAGAAAGCCAGCCTTAAAATGCTTATTGTCAAGTTGATGTTGCATTGGATTTACAGCGTGCTTCAAGAACAGTGAATATGACTGTACGAAATTTCAGAATTCCACCCTAATTACAAAGCAGTATCATTCAGAACCTATAGTTTCTGTTAAAAGAGAAAGAGGAATGTTCATGGGTAGGCTTTCAAGTCCTAAAATTTTAATTTCCTTCAGAATCTCTCTGTTGCTAATTTAAGCTAATCTTCTCCCTGTCCTCTCCCATTATCACGTTGATCTCTGTTGAGTGCTACTACTCCTGAAAAGGATATTCCACGAGCATGCTAAACCTGGAACTGCAAAGAAAACTCCTTAGACACAGTTCAGAAAGGCTACCCTTACACAGTCCTTTTATAGGAAATCAGCAACTCCTAATATCAAATTACTTGTTTGCTATTGTTTATAATCTGTTTGGTTTTTATCCTGTTTGTTTTGATGAAAAATGCTAAAAATTCCCTTGTAGAATTTAGGAACTGGGGAAATAAATGCCAAAATTAACTTCCAACCTGAATCTCCAACTTTTGATGTTGTGGCAGGCCAAAACTAAGCCTGATTCTAGTTATCTCAGGAATAATCATGCTTTAAACTTTTGCAATATTTATAACCTCAGGAAATTATCAGTGTTCCTGGAGTCTAAAATGACTATAGCCAGAGGAGCCAATTTTCATCTGTGCTTTGAACTTATAAAGAAACCACAGCTGACTTTGTCTATCTAGTTTATAGGTTAATTTACTACAAGGTGTTCTGTTTGGTTCTCTTTGGTGTTATTTAGCTGATAAATACTGCTTGGAAATATTGTGACTACCTGTGTTATGCCCTTATTATATTGTCAGATTTGGTTCATATCATCCTCTTTGTCTCTGAAATTACATTTCGTTGTTGTCAAGAAAAAATTGTTCCTTAGGGAAACCAGGAAAAGTCCTGTGTCACCTTGAGGATAAGTTCAATAGGTAATTTTAGATTTTCCTCAGTTTAAAATCACTGTTTTCTCTTCTTTCATATCTTTGAAGGGAGGTGGGAGACTTGATCATTATAAAGTCATTTACTACTCACTTTCAAGTATAGCATATGTACTAAGCAGATATTACACAACCAACCATCAAGAATTAATGTTTAATAGAGCTATTAAAAAATAAAATGTATCCCTCTCACTGATGAAAAATAAATTAATATGCCTAAGAGTTAAATTTTCATATCAAAGGAAGACACAAGTCATTATTTGCTGGGTTAGGGTTAAAATCTTAAACCTTTCTGGTTTTCATCTAATTTCTAGATCCCTCATAAGACCATTACTTCATTATTTGCAGCTGAAAAGTCTCCCTAGGGCTATTCTCCAAGTGTGATCTCTTGCAAAGTACACAGAGAAAGAATTCCCAGTTATTATAATAAGAAAAAGAAAGAACAACCTGCTTTTAAAAACAGAAAAAAAAATCAAATTTCAAAATGGTAAACTGGACACCTTAATGCTTGTGAAGTTTACATATCCTTCACATTACCTAAGACATGCCATCAACCACTGTTTCTTTTATGCTCCTAATTTGGAGACATAATTAAAGTAGTACAGTCAGAGAGGAAATAGTTAAAGGCTCAGAGTTATAGTTAAAGACAAGAATTGGAATAAAACTCAATGAGAAACATTAATCAGCGCAAAGATGCAAACGTGGAGTGCAGTTAGTAAGAAGAATGGGTTACATCCATGTAGATTGAACTGTAAAAACAACTATGATCTATTAAAGAACAAATATATTGCACAATAATGTATACAGAATAACCTTGTTTTGTAAAATGAATAAATAAGCAAACAAAACTAAACATAATTGAAAGTTTAAGTTTCTATAAGCATAGAGGAAAATGCATAAGTATACATAGCCAATAGCTAAGATTGGTTGCCTCGGGAAGGTGCAATTAGAAAGAAGAAAGTAGTCTTCTACTTGTATCTTGGGACTGACACCATGTGCATCCAACAGCTTCCCCACTAAAAGACTTGAGAGTAAAGAATTAGGAGTTCAGAGAATATTATTTATTGTGGCCTTCTATAAGGTCCTTCAAAGAAAAGATTCCCTTAAGTTGAAACTGGCTCATCTGAAAGCAGAAAGGAATGAAAATTATGAATTGCTAATGGAGACCATTTCTGTCTGTGGCCTGCAATCTGAGATGGCTAAAAATACAATGAAATGAAACCAGGGGTTGGAAAATGGAATGTTTTGCTGTCAGTTAAGGTTCATGCCAGGACAGGCAGGGAGGAGCTGTTCTAGGAGACAAAATTGGAATATTTTCCCACTCAACTATCTGCTGTTATGCACGCTAGAAGTGACTGACAAAGAGAAGGGCTAACCTAAATGTAGAAGAAGCCGAGATGGAGTCTAGGAGCGAGAGGCAAATTTCCGATGACTCCTGCAACAGCTGTTTACTTTTATCCCTAGGCAGAGACCAAAATGGAAGCCATTCAGTTTAGAGTCAAGTACATGAGCTAATGTTTGAGACCAAGGCAAGGCCAACAGCGAAGAGACTGAAATTATCATGCCTAGTTTCACAATTCAAAGATGATATCTTAATATGATGTCTGACTTTGTGTCATTAGCCCATGGAATCCAGGGAATGAAAAGTGGAGTGGGGATTGAAAGCCTCATAAACTATTAAGGAAGTTGCTTTGTTTGAGCTAAATCAACTCTTAGGATCCTGAAATTTTACTAACCCCAAGTAGACTGCTCCAAGACAATACTATTAGATAGATCATTATCTCCAATACCCATCTGAGTCATATGCACAGAATTCAATGGACCAGAGAGAATCTCCCAGAAAGCAGACTAGGGATCAAACTGTTTATAAAACATTCTGATTCAGTAGGTTTTGGTTGGGGCTCTGTACTTTTAATAAACTAAGTGGGTTTATTACACACACACACAAATGTTTGAAATACAGTATTTTAGGAGTAAGGGATCTGAGCCATAGGTAACTTCAGGTTTGTTCCATCTGTTCCAATGGTCTCTTCTGACCAACTCCAGGTTCTGCGGCCCAGGAGGATTCTACCGCCCAGGAGGAGAGTTGCAGATTAAGGCCCAGGTGAACCATAGGAATTTGGGGGAATTTTTTTTACCAGGTGAAATGTTTTCCAAAGAAAGCTTATGGCCAAGATTCCAGGGGCATAATTTGAATCACAATCAAGGAGATACAACAGTAATTTACAGGCAAGCATCAGATCCTGAGGGTAAAGTGAACTCCTAAATGGAAGAATTAAGAAATGAAGTCAGAAGGCAGGAGAATCTCATTTGTGAGTCATCACAAATACCAAGGCCATGAAACACACAAAGGTGTTTAAGATTCACTTTTATATGAATATCTGTGCGTACCTTAGTTGACCTCCAGCATTAGTTATCCTATGTCTTCCATCCAGATGTTCATGGGTTGTGAGCCTTCTCCAACTGTCCAGCCATTTGTGGTAACCAGTAGTGATTACTTAGATTTGAACAAATTTGGGGCAGCTCAGTAGCTGGGCCGATATACCAGGATCCAGAGAACAGGATTTTCTACAACTACCATCCTAAGGGTTTATGCCCAGCCCTCTCAGTCCCATGAGCACCTAGAGTTCATTGGCTTATTGTAATAAATAAAAGAGGGAAGAGAGAAAAAGGAACCAAAGGAAGAGAAGAGAAAAACCAGCAGTTGCACTTACTAGAGCAGGCAGTCCGTGTCCCATCATTGGGTAAAAGGCACCTCAAATATGGAGGGGAATCTATACAGTAGTAGCTAGCTTCCTGGGATACACCTATAAATGTACCCACTGACTGCACTTTCATACGGCAGTAACATGCTTCCCCCACTCACATAGCTTATCTCGTCTTCAGCTATTGAAACGATATAATTGGCTTGCCAACTGACCTATGTACAGACAACTCATGTTGTTGTCCAGACTAATAAACTATGTAAGTGTCCAGAAAACCTCTCTGTTGTCAGACATTTCTATTCTCGTTGTTCCTGAATAAAACCTGTGTCAGCAACCAGAACTCTAAGACACAGCAACACACTGACTAACATCCCAGTAGAGGTGACAAATGGTGGTGGAGGCACTTGCTTCCAGGCTGGATGATCTGACATGGCCTGAAACACTCCCAGAAGTCCTGCAAGGTGCTTCAGGAGGAGTCTGACTGGTCAGGAGTGTGGGATTGTTTATCTTTTTGTCTCCCTTTTCTACCAGGATATCAAGATTGTCACTCGTTCTTCCTCCCCATAAATTTCACAGCCTGGGGTACAGAGTTCCTCAGTGGCATAAGGAAATTGAGGTGCTAGACTGTTTAAGGGAAAATCTTTCTGCTAACTGTATCAAAGCAAAGCTCAGCCTGCACAAGGAGTAACCCTCCTGGGCCGCTATCAGCAAGAGAAGCCCACCATCTCAGGTGGTTTCCTTTCTTTGGGACACTAATCAGAAACAAAGAGGTCACTGCCAACTCTACTGTAACAGAAAACACTATGTTTTCACTAAACTCATGTCTTCATCTGAGACACACAACTAAACCACATTTTTCAGTCTCCATTGCAGCAAAGTGTGTCCATGTGGCTGAATTCTATCCAGTGGAATATGAGGGAGAAGTGATGAATGCCACTTCCAGGCTGGGACCATAAAACTCTCTGAGGTGTCCAAGCATGGTACCTCTTTTATCCAGTCCACTGGCTGAATATTGGTACATTGACATCCACATACTGAAGCTAGAACTTCCATCATCCTGGATTCCTGTATAATTATTTGGGAGCCAATTGGAAACACCTATCTGAATTGGGTTGTTGTATGAAAGAGAAATTAATGATTCTTGTGTTGAGTCACACATTTGAGGGGTTTGTTGTCACAAAAGCTAGCACTACTTTATGAATGCACAGACTGATGTTCAAGTCACACTTGTGGGGCCAGAGAAATACCACCCAGAGTTAAGGTTGGACCAGAGATGATCACCCAGGGTTGCCTGAAGAAGCAAGGCTGGAGAATTTTAATTGTAGTACAAGAAGGAAGCACAACAAACTGCTAGAAAACATCCCAAAAGTCAGGGCAAAGGGAGGAAGCCATTCACATGAGAGTAAGTAATGAGAATCCAGTGAGCAAGTTGGGTGGCAGAGCATGAAGATAATCACAGCACATGGTGGAGCAAAGGTCCATTTTCCCTTAGCCATCAACAGAGGGAGACCTAAATGTGTAAACAAGCTGCAAATCTAGACATCAGCCCACATCCTTGATAGCCAGCTCTGCATCTCATTAGCTTCCAGAAGCGTTTACCCACTGGCCTCATTCCTGCCAGTCTCATTCCTCAGGGTTTCTTCATTTCCCACTTTCTTTTACTTAACTTCACTCTGCTACTGTCAGACACTGACAGAGTTTTCATGCTCCACTTCCATGTTCTCACCGTATCCATGCCTAGATCTGACTTTTCTCGCAAGCTGGCGATTGCTGTGCTATGTTACTATGGGTAACTGGCCCTTTTCCAGAAGAGGAAAGAACTGCTTTTTTTTTGCTCTAATGTTATTTCTAACCCTGTAACTTCATAATACCACTGTTTATCAGCCCCTTTTGCCATTACATTGAAAGTACCCAGATGAGCGCTTGGGGTGCCAAAGGGGGCAACTTCCCATGAGGCCCTGCTTCTAAGACTTCAGGACTTCATGACAAGAGTCACAAGCCTTTAGGTACTCTATGACCTCTTGGCCAAGCTAACATCCCTGGGGAAGAAGGTATCCAGCTCTTGGTTAAAGGTCTGACTAGGAACTCTATCAACCTGAGTCCCCCTCCACTACCAAAGTCTTGCCTGCCTCTCCAGTGGTCATCATGTCTGAACATGTTCCTCAGAAGAACCCCAACACAAAGAAACTACCATCATTTGGACTGTTTAGATCTCAAGTCTTCTATTGGCCTTGGCTTCCAGGAGCTGTGTACCCGCCTGGCCTGCAGGATTTCTGCCCTTATATTCAGTTCTCTCGGGATAGAAGGGTCAAGTATATTTAATAAGGATCTTTGGTTCGTTTTCTGTGCTTCTTGCTTGCAAATGAGAAACACATGGCTTCAGGCCATGATGAGGATATGTATTCATATTTTATCTCGTGGGATAGCATCTATGCAAATTATCAGTGCTGAGAAGTGTGTAGCAATGCTGAGCCTTGTATTATAACAAGATGAAGACAATAATGTAGACAGGTTACCAAAGCCTCAGGCCAGAAGACCATAGAAGAGTTGAGGACAAGCTGAAGGGAGGACCAGAGGCAATAGGGTGAATCATGAAATCAGAGCTAGGTTGAGCAGGACAATCAGGTTCTAAAGGAAAATAAGGCAAAGGAAACAAAGCATAGGTAAGAGGTTGGACAGATGATACTACAATTTGAAAGGAGCCTGAGCTTCAGTGTCTACTCAGATGTGGGTTTGAATTCTTTAATCTCTACTTTATGAGTCCTGTGGCCTCTTAAATTTAATTAACCACTTGGAGCCTTACAGGATGTATAAAATAGAATCACCACCTCCCAGAGTTATTATAAGAATTAGAGATCATATATTTATATAGATATAATACTTGCATCATCTAGTAGGCATCAAGTAAATGATGACTGCCATTAATAAGATTATTTGGTTATTAACTTTCTATAGGTAATAAGTCTTAGCCAGGAACTAATGACTGAAATCATCATTCATAACAGCTTGCCTTAACCAACAATGAATCTGTATTTAGTATTTAAAGCTTACTATTCATTCACTGAACAAAGTAAACTCCTTCTATATGTAAAACTCTAAGCTAGCTGCCAAAAACACGGTACCCCATGATTACACCATAATGTTATGCGTTTTTATGTGACTATCTTTATTTTAAACTGCCAGTATTTTAAAGATTTGTTACTAAATATAAGTTTTATTCATTTCTATACAATACTACACTGATTTGGCTGCCTTTTTTGTTCTCCTAAGTTTTCTTTTTTTATTGAATCAACCCTTTGTTCTGGCACCATGTTAATATACCTTTTGGTCTATTTATATACGTGACATCTTGGATTGACTTTTTATTTCAAGTTTCTTCCTGGCAAAGACAATGAGGCACAGTGAGCATACTTAATAAATGTTACATAATAATAATTATTAAATGTTCTTTTAAAATCTCAAGTAGCTTTTTATCTTCAGCTTCTACTTTGAGATAATTATATACTTCCCTAAAGCTATTTATAGGTCCCATCAGGAAGAACAGCTGAAAAAAAAAAAGTGTTCCCAGTCCTGCCAACACCATGGTGAAAGTGATTTAAACTCTGAATTTCTGTTGCAAGTGTTCAAATGACATTCAACATATGGATGTCTAATTCCAGTAATAGAAAACTTTTCCCATCCAAATCTCCCTGATGGAGGTGATTATTGAATACGCTTTGTCCATATCACCGTCCCCATTCATCAACAAACTGAGATTATACAAAACAGCTACAGAAACACACCGTTTTACTTGCTGTTTTCTGTCCATCTGTATCAGAGCCCTGGGCTGCACCATGAGTCATCTCCTCCCTTTGTCCTCTGAAGCCTGAACCCAGCATATTTCGTCAAGACCACAGATGTAACTGCAGGTCAGTCTTACAAAAAAAAGGAACAGAGGACCTCCTCCATAACGTGATTTGCACATCATGGGTCAAAAAATTATATACATAAGTGCACTACTCTCAGGCTTGTCAGGTTTAGCAAATAAAAATTTAGCGGCCCTACCCATCCACTCTCCACACTTGTCCCCCAAACTAGCCTAGATGCAGTGTCAGAAAATCCCCAGATTACCTTCTCCCCTAAGGAAAGGAGGCAGGTTTGTATAGAGGGCGGGTCACTGGACTTAGAGACTAAAGACTTGGGTGCTTGTCTCAGATCTTCCCACTTAAACCTACTTGGTTTGGAAAAGTCCACTAGGATTTTTACCACCAAGGTTCTATCATCAAAAAGTCCATTTCCAGACTTTTAGAAACCACTACATTCTATGAGCCACCATGCTAGGTGCTGGGGAAACAGTAACAAGCCATCAGGGAGCACGGCATCCAGCGGGGACAGAAACGTGTGAACTCAAGGGAGAAAGGGGGGGCTAGACACTTTTTTTGAGGGGAGGGGTGTGTCATCACATCTCTTCTCAGGTTACATTGCTGCATTCCCTTCAGCGTGCTTCTTGTTTTACTGTAGATTTGTTTTCATGAGAAGCCTCTTGCCCTTAGGAGAGATCAAATAGAAACCTGGTGACTGGCAACAGTAGCCTTCACAGATGAACGTAAGATATCCTAGTGTTGGGAGGAAAACAAGATGGGGCTGAGGTAACAGCTGCACCCGCTGCCTCCCGCAGCCACAACAAAATCACAACTAAAATACAGAACCACCATCACTCAGAGCCTCCTGAAACCTGGCTGCACAGAAGCCCCACAACCAGGGAGCTGAAGAAGCACCGAGACCCATAGGAGGGGCAGAGACACAGGCCGGTCGGGGCTGAATCCCCGAGAAGTGGCCGCGGGCCCACACCCAGTGCCCGGTTGAACCCGGGAGGGAATCTCGGCGGTGGGGGTTTCCCAGAGGAGGGAGGGGTCCCAGCCCCACATCAGGCCCCAGCCCAGGGCTCCAGGGTCGGGAAGAGACGTCCCCACAACTCCGGGCTGTGAAACCAGCGGGGACTGTGGCTGAGGGTCCCGGAGGCTGCGGAGCCCCAGCAGCTCCTCCTAAAGGGCCCGGCACGGACTCACCCGGACGCTCCCTCTGAGCCCAGCGCCGGGCAGCAGCCTGAAAGGACCCGGGACACTCGGGGAGGAACTAACCTGCCTGAGATCCGGGCGAGAGGCGGAGGGCGGCTTCCTCCCAGGCAGAAGGGCTGGCGAGGCCATGGCTCCTTTGGCGAGTCCTCCCTGCACACAGCCAGCGGGCAGGCGCCATATTTGAATCGCCAGCACCTGGCTCTCACCTTTGGCCCCGCCCCGTGATTCCCGGAGGCCCCGCCCCTCCCCACCTGCAGCTCATCCAGGCCATTTCCAGGGGCTTTTCTGTGCAAGTGGCCTCTCCAGCCTCATTCTTAAGACTTTCCTAAAATCTCTCAAACAAGCAGCAGCAGGCCCCATACCGTTTAAGTGGCCCCAGGCCTGGCACTAGCGGCAGCTGCATTGGCTCATAGCTTGGCCTCTCCTGGATACCTCCAAGCCCAGCACAAGTAGCAGCCAACTACGGTTTGCTGTGTAGCTCATGCTGGGGGGCCCTGGGCAAGGCACTGGCACAGGCTGACTTTGCACCTCCAGGGAGGCCCCAGAGGCAGTGCACCTGGTGGTCAGACTCGACCACGCTGGATTACAACCCTACCACAGCCACGAGTGACACTCAAGGGGCGCACTTGGTGAACACCAAAGCTCCACTGAAGTAAATCCTGCTCCATAGGGGTGTCTCCAGCACAGCAGCTCTTTGGCTGTAGTTGCAGTTGGTCCTCATGGCTGATTGGCCTGGGGGTCACTTCCTCCCAGTGATGCCAACAGCAACCAAGGCTCAACTACAACAGGACAGTGCACACAGCCCACACAGGGGAGCACCTAGAAGGCCCAGCTCAGGTGACTGGGGAGGGTGAGCCACTGGACCCTACAGGACACCTACTGCACAAAGCCACTCTACAAATTCCAGGAGACATGGCAACTCTACCTAATACATAGAAACAAACACCAGGAAGCAGCCAAAATGCGGAGGCAAAGAAACATGTCACAAAGGAAAGAACAGAAGAAATCTCTAGAACAGAAACTAAATGAAATAGATCCAAGCAAGCTAACAGATACAGAGTTCAAAATAATGGTTATAAGGATGCTCAAGGATATTAGTAAGAATATGATGAAAATAACTGAGAAAATCGATGACATAATAAAGTACCAATTTGAAATGAAGGCTACACAAACTGAAATGAAGAATAATTTACAGGGAATCAACAGTAGAGTAGAGGACACTGAGAATCAAATCAGCAATTTGGAACATGAAGAAACAAAAACCATCCAACCAGAAGAGCAAAAAGAAAGAAGAATCCAGAAATATGAAGATAGCATAAGGAGCCTCTGGGACAACTTCAAACCAACATTCGTATTATTGGTGTGCCAGGAGAGGAAAGAGAGCAAGAAATTGAAAACCTATTTGAAAAAATAATTACAGAAAACTTCCCCTACTTAAGGAAAGAAATAAACTTACAAGTCCAGGAAGCACAGAGGATCCCAAACAAGAGGAACCAAAAGAGACAGCAAGACACATCATAATTAAAATGCCAAAGGTTAAAGACAAAGAGAGAATCTTAAAAGCAGCAAGAGAAAAGCAATTAATTACATACAAGAGAGCACCCATATGACTGTCAGTTGATTTCTCAACAGAAACTTTGCAGGCCAGAAGGGAGTGGCAAGAAATATTCAAAGTGATGAAAAACATGGAACTACAACCAAGATTACTCTACCCAGCAAAGCTATCATTTAGAATTGAAGGTCAGATGAAGAGCTTCTCAGACAAGGAAAAGCTAAAGGAGTTCATCACCACCAAAGCAGCACTACAGGAAAAGTTGAAGGGTCTTCTTTAAGAAGAAGCTAATGAACAAAAGAATCTGATGAACTAAATAGATCCAGGGACATTGACGCACGCAACAGACGATCATATTTCAGAGGGAAGAGGGGTGGAGGGTGGGAAGAGATTAACCAAAGAAATTATATGCATATAAGCATAACCCATGGACACAGACAATGACCGGGTGAAGGCCTAGGGAGGGGGTGGGAGCGAGGTGGAGGGGGTCAGTTGGGGGGAAAAAATGGGACACCTGTAATACTTTCAACAATAAAGATGAATTTAAAAAAAAAAGACATCTTAATGTCTCTCAATGTAAGTTAATCATAGCTTTTAAGACTAAATACTTTGGGGAAGTTGCACAAGAGAGCTCCATCTTTCTTCCTGTCAGAGAGGAGTCTTCTGTGCCACGTGCAGTCACCTTGCTCGTTAGATGAGTCCTGGAAGAGGAGGCGGGAGCAGAAAAATATGCCCTGGCTACTGACCGTTTCCCAAGGAGTCCCCAGCATCCATGAAGGCCAAGTTTTTCCAGCGTTAAGTCCAGAGGGCAAAAGTGATAGCAATACTCAACAGTGTAAGGGGAGGGGGGCGTTGCAGACCCCACTTGGGAGTTTAAGTCCAGACTGAGGAGAGCTAACTGCTGCCCACACTGGGAAGCAGCAATTCCTGCCTCATCACAGTAACCTGCCGTGTTTCTTTGTCCATGAGCTCAGCTGTTTTAGTGGTTGACCGTGGGTGATACACTATAAACTAAAAAAGAAAAGAAAATCTTTCCTTAAGGTGTAAAAATTCTATTATTCTACTTTCTAAGAAAAATGTACCTCTTAGATTAAGATACTTTCCAGAATCATTGATCTGATCTCTGTTTACTTGATTACTGGTTTTCCCACAACTTACAACCTCACTATCCAGCCCTCCCCTGACAGTACAATTTGACTCAACGTGAAATGAAGAGAGATCTAAAGTTGGGAGCTGACTCAACGTGAAATGAAGAGAGATCTAAAGTTGGGAGCTGTCAAGCTGTGTTTGAATCCCAGCTCTACCTCCTAATTGCTGCCAGAATTTGGGCAAATCACTTAATTGCTCTAAAACTGTTTCTTCATTTGCTTCTTAGGGTATAATGTATTTGAAAACCTCTAACAGGTACTGCCACAGAACAGATGTCAGTATTTAAAAATTTTTCGTTATTTTCAAAAACATGTAATAAACTACAGTAACAGTTTTTTGGTATTGTTTTTGTTTTGTTTGGTACAGATGATTCAATTGATTAAGAAATTATAACTACTATACCAATCACGAGTTAATGGGTATCCTAAAAACACTGCCATTTTATGTCACACTGAAAGAGTTCTGGGGACACAGCAAGGAGTGTCAAAGCTGGCACAGGACCCCAGAGCTTCTGACTTGCCATTACCTCTGCCTCTTCTCCCAAGTAGTCTTGGCTACTATAGCTAAACTCCTGTACTTCAGACAAGTCAGTACATTATTAAAACCCAACTAGGCACCAGGGCGACAGCCGTTCCAAAAGGGGTTCTGGGATTTATGCAATTTAAGGTAAGTGTCTGGGTATTGAAGTGTCCCTAAAATTTTAGCCAGAGTCAGCAAGTTCCATGAAGGTTCCATCTCTATGACATTAGAGTTGGGTGTCCCAAGGCTCCCAGGGGCCCAATCAGCTGGACAGTCTCTTTCCCAACTTAGCCAAATATAGGTAATGAGTTAAAACCAAGAACCAGCAAAACTAGGATGTGTGTTAATATCTACAACTTCGTGAACAGGTGTTGCTGTTCCTATTTTTATGTAATGTGTGGTGGGTAATCATCACCCAGTATGATGCTTAGTAAGATCTTCTCACTAGGGACTCAGATCTGTTACCTGAGAATAATGGGAACAAGGTGGCTTAGAAAAGTATGAACTTCGGCATTCGGTCTAAGTTTGAATCCAAGCTATGCCTGACAAGTTACTTAATCTCTTGGGAACAGTTTCCTCAGATGGAAAAAAAAAGAAAATACTTTGAATTAAAATAAAGTGTATTTTGACAACAATAAATGGCCAAAAATGTAACCCATCATTTTTACTAACTGCACTTTTATGCTGAGAGTAAATTATAACTTTAAATGCTTTTGAATTCCTTAAAAGGCATCATCCTTGACAAGTTATCACAAATAATGAAAGCTGCCATATAAAGGAAGTGGGTTTATGTAATCATCTTTTCAATTAATTATTACTCCCTTTTAAGAAGTTTCAAAACAGATAGAGTGAAAATCAGAGATATTGTGTCCCGTGATTGTGTGAATCTGAATATAATGCAGTCAGAACATGTATCCCATCCTCTGCAACAAGCCTGTCTTGGTCATTTTATTAACCTCAACTCTGAGATTTATGTAATTGATTATTTTTAGACTACCATCACAGCATCACAGAAGAATTTTATTGTAAATTTGGATATCACCATTGTGTTGATCTTTTCATGTGTCAATTTCTGCAGGCTACATACCCCACTTATTCCATCAAACACTAATCTAGATGTTACTGTGAAGGTATTTTGTTGATACGATTAGAGTTCATAGTCCACATTAAGAAAAATTATCCTAGATAGTATGGTGGGTCTGAGTCAACCAGTTGAAAGGCCTTAAAAGCAGAACTGAGGCTTGAGGAAGAAATTCCACCTGGGCATAGAAGCTTCAGGTTGTGCCTATGATTCTCAGCCTCTACCTGATGGTCTGCCCTCTGGACTTCAGATTTGCCCAGCCAGCCCCATAATTGCGTAGGCCAGTTTTTGCAATAAATCTCTTAATAAATATCTTCTACTAGTTCTGTTCCTCTGGTTGAAAGCTGACTGATATAGCTAGGAAATTTTTCTTTTTGCATTGAGTCTCACTGAATGCACCTTGCTACTTAAGGTAGTAATGGCTCCTAAAGTTTCTCTTTATTATGAATGAGCTGAGTGGGGTTCATTATTTTCATGGTAGATGTGAAAATGCATTTAGTTTAACATGTTCCTCTATTTTGCTGTATCTTTCTTACCTTTCCATTTCAGAAGAAACTGTCAAGTGTAGATTCAATGACAACCTTCATTTGTAAATCAACTTTCTTTTGTAACTTAAAATAAAAGAAATATATTTAGCTATTGCATGTGAATGAAAAAAATAAAATTCCATGTTTGACTGGAAAAAAATTAACTCTTATACAAATAAATGTTATTTCCTAGGGATTTAAAAGTCGATTTTCGATAGGCCTTAGATTTTAGAAATGGGAGCGCAGTAGGAAATCATTTTTTCAAAATAGGAGCAGATGCTGTCATTTATTTGCCAAGTGACAATCTAATTTTAAATGACTCAGCAGTAAAATTTTCATAACTCTTCCAGATGGAATTTCTTAAAACTGTTTCTTAATACTAATGATCTCTTGCCAAGTTTGATTTCAACCTTAACTATCCCTGAGAACTTCTAAAACTACAGTACAGTACACACATACCAGTTTTGAGATCAAATATGAAAATGAGAACTCAAAGCAAGCAGTATTTGAAACTAAACTCAGGTTTTAATTTAACAGGAAGTATTATTCATGATAAATTTTCTAAGATAGGATAAAGTAGTCCTAAAAAAAAAAAAAAAAAAAACTCTTTTAGAAACGTTAAACATTTATTTTCTTATTGGTAGCACATTTCCTGGTTAAGAATATGCATAAATAACCATACTTTTTTTGATTTCTGACTATTAACAGTCCAAAATTCAAAGTGTTTTCTTTTTCCCCAGACAGGTCAGCTACTATTTTAAAATAAATTATTTTTAATTACAAAGTCCTAGTACCAATATATACCTAAGAAATGTATTACCATTTACCTGTAATAACAAACATGTTTTTTTGATATTTTTATTATAAAAACTGAGTTTTCAATGAAGGCAGTTTTGGAAGGACTATGGTTCAGAAAATAAATCTGAATTTAGTCCTTTAAACTTAAAACTAAAAATCATGGCAGAATAAAATGTCAAGCAAGTGAAAACTTTTCTGTGATATATACATAAATATTTTCATGTAAACAAAAGCAAAGATCAAGAAAAATTAAATATCTTTGTTAGCAACCAAAATACACAGATTTTAAAAGGTTATTTTATTTTCTTCATGCTTCCATTGAACATGACTGGCATAAGGAGAGCAGCAAGAACTAGATGAATCTTTACATTCCCCTCATAGTCTTCAGGAGGTTACATACAATAAAAACACCTCTCTGGGAGAAAAGATATTAGAGGAACTAGACTCTAGAAAGTCACGACTTCCAAATATTAAGTCACTCCTTTTGCTCTCCTGTTGAAATGAGATGGCTTATCAAAATTTTGCCAGTTGAAAGAAGGTAAAGCTAATACTGCTGACATCCAGCACTAACACACATGGCAGCAAATTAGGCACAAGGTTAAGCAGATTTTCCTCTGGATGCGGATTACCCATGCACGAGAAGGTAACGGCTTCCAACACAAAACAAACATTTCTGAGTAAAACAGACAATATTGAAGTGGGTATATTTTTGATAGAAGTGTGTTTTGAAGTATGCCCCAGGGACCACCTGCAACAGAATCAGGCAGAATGCTCAATGAAATAAAAGTGTGCATTCTGGGCCCAATCCCAGCCCCTCTGGGAATACTTAAAGTTTGAATATCACTACTCCAGACTATTGGGGATTTCATTCGACCACAAATAGTTCACTATGTCTTTCATGCTTATTAGCCATAAGGAAAACGAAAACAAACACATTTCTGATTATGCCAGTCAGTGGTGATAATTAGTAGTGGTGTTTATTTTCCCCGCAAGAAAACACAGGGGAGTAGGCAACATAGGAGTCTGCACCTAAATTTTTCAAAGGTACTCCATAGTACCTTTTTTTAAAAGCTTTCAAATTGTATACATAATAAAAACGTTCAAAATGGTTTGTAAACTGTCATCTGATCAAGACTATCCAGTGTAAAGAGAACTGCTGATCGGTGTTGCTAAATTCTCACAAGGCCCCTTCTTTCTTCTTTCACAAACGCCGAGCACCTCAGCTCTCAGCAGGCGGTCCAGAGCGCTTGCCAGAGGATGCGCCGCCTGCCAAGCAGCACAGAAGTACCTAAGGACTGCTCATAAAAGGACAAGTAAAACAAAAGCGCAGTTTCAACTCCAACCAAAAAGGAGTCTCAAGACCTACTGCCAATATATATTGTAAGAAGAATACAGAGCATGCCGACTTTCCTTAGAGAAAGTTTAATTTCAAATGTATTTAATATCTGCTTGAAATCCAGTTTATATTGAAAATGGACAGTATGATATACTTCAGTGTGCTACTAGTATCTACTATAGTGTTTATGTTCTGTAAGATCCCTATGGGCACAACAGGTTTACCTGTGAATAATATAAGTAGAAACCAAAGAGGTAGGTGACTATCATCATCAGATGATACCAAAACATATTAAATAATATACATGAGTCCAGAAAAAGTTCTTTAACTGGAAAATGAGTTCCAACACCATTACAATTGCAAGAGCAGGGTTTCCCAGGTTTTTTGTGATCTCATCAACCTCCTTAAGTCCTAACTCCTGATACTGTGCCGCGTGCTCTTCAAATGGTCAATGATAAGAAGTAACTAATGAAATAAAATGTAAAGAAATAATACTGGAGACCAAAGAGTGAGGCTGACGTCCACTGGGCTCTTCAAAGATCTCCACTCTCACAGGGAGGAAAGCATATTATAGTTGGGCCAGACCTCAGATTCATCAAATCCAACTCTCTGGTTGTACAGCTGAAAAAACAGAGGCTCATTTGTCCCACTAGTCTACAAAGCACTAAAATTCCAAAAAGGTGCTATAAGTCCAAAAAGTGTTCATGGTTTACTTACCTACTTATAAAGCCCATGGTGTAGCCACGAGGCTACACTTTCAGCCCTTACTGCCTTCGTTCCTGTCAGCTATTTTATAAAGTGTATTAGTGGCTCCAGACAAAAGGGGACCAAAGGGTCTAAATGCACCAAGGCGGTCAGATCATCAGCAAGAGAAAAATAATTTGAAACCCTAGACCTGCCATATTACAACTACACTCAGACCAGGGCTTATCTTTGCTTTGTAGGAGCCTCACCTCTGAGCACACTCACAAACTCCAGCTCTGCTATGGGCTCACACGGATAACAGTGCTGTCCTAGAAGCCCCGGAACATTAAAAAACAGCTGAACAACTGGAAACCTCCAAACCCGCAAGGCGGAGACCTACATACAGCTGTACTGAACTTCTCCAAATTGTCAGTCATTTGTTTTGTAAACCAAAAAATCACCTTACATCCTGATAGCCCTATTTATCTAATATTTTAAGGTTCCATTGTGAAAGGGTGGTTGTGGGTGATTTCATTTTTATATTTCCCAGACTTTCTGCAATAGTTTCACATTTCTTTTGGTAGTAAAAAAATTAAGTTATTTTTTAAAAGGTTTTATAGTCTTAAAAAATAAAAGGATATGCAAAGTTCCTCTTGACTGTGAAACATCTGAACCTGAATGGTGTGTGCGTGGCACAGTGAGTGCACAGCCTCAAGACTTTTGGGATCCTGGCTCAACCACTAACCTTGGGCAGGATTTTAGTCTCTGAGACTTGCTTTCTTCATGTGTAAAGGAAAAAATAATACCTACCTCACAGGATGCTGTGGGGATAAAATGATGTACAGTGCCTGGCACATGGTAGGTGTCCAATAGGCGGCAGGCCCTTCTCCCTGCTGGATGCAGTGAGAATCCTGGAGTAAAAGGAATCACCGAAGCCCGCAACAGCCACCCCTCACTGCATCCCATTTAAATATGCAAGGATTCTCTGTCTCCTTGACTTTGCCCTATTGCTCTAAAGAATTGCTATTGTGCTTAGAAAAATCTCTACATTTCTATGTTCTCTACTTTAAAACTGCACATGCAGATAAAACATTTTTAAAAACTATCTTGCTAGAAATGACAATGCAATGTTTCCTAAAGCACAAACATGTCATGTATAAAAACAATTCTGAAAAACATGACTGAATTCGTTTGTACATTGCTTCTTAAAGTGCACCAAAGTAAATATTAATGACCTTTGAAATGTCACTAACCCCCTTGGGTGTGTTTTTTTAAATAAAAGTAAATCTTTATCTACTGAGATGTACGTGGATTTTGGCTTCAATACAATGGCAAAAAGCAGCAGTGTCTTCCAGAAGAAAAGAATTAATCAACTCGACTAAGCGCATCTGAGCAGCATACAAAACACTTGCAATTAATTCAGTGTAAGTGCAGGCTCAGTAAAGCACAATCCTGATTCCTACCTCCAGAACGAAATCAACCAAAGAAACGAAAAACCAACTCCCCACCCTAAATTGAGGATTTCTCTCAAATCCTGGAGGTAACATCTGTGATCACTTCCCTAGTGTGTATCCTTGGTAACAGAATTATAACTAGTCACCATTCTTTCTATACACTGCACACACACGCACTTACACACGAACCTATAAAAAACAGTCAAGTGTGAGTGGAAAAGCCATGTGGAAGAAAATGCAGAGTCAGATAAAGAGCAACCATGACCTCAAATGTCAGGCAGCTCAGCTCCCATATTCACAACACCGTCCGATGTTCCCCGCACACGTACACAGCACTGGGCCGTATCCGTCGCCTTGTGTGACGCGGAAGCTGCGGCAAAAACTTGAAGGACTTGGGCATCATGTCCAGGCAGGCATCGTGGAATTTCTTAATTCTCCAGTAGTAAATCAGGGGGTTCAATGCAGACTTGAGGTAGCAGAGCCACAGTAGCCAGGTGCTAATCTCAAAGAAGCTGTGCTTATAGTAAAAGTGCTGACTGAACGTTGCCACAAGGCTGTAGGTGGTGAACGGGGCCCAGCAGACGATGAAGACAGCAAAGAGAATCAGGATGGTGGTGAAGGCACGTGTTTTAAAGCCCATGTCAATGCTCATCTGGAAGGGTCTCTGCAGACTCATGAGACCCAGTTTGCTGGCCTGGCTGAGGCACATACCCTCGGGGTAGCTATGGATCCTCAAGGCATTGTGCCGAAGAGTGTTGAGTATGCCCATAAACGAGTACAGTATCACCAGGAAGGGTATGAAGAAGGAAATCAGAGAAATCAAAATCACGTAAGCCTGGTAACCTGGATCGGTTGTGTACCCAAACACGCACTGCGGGGCTCGAGAAGGAATCTGCAGGTCAGGGCTGCCTACAGCCAAAGGGAAAGCTATACAAAAGGAAGTCGCCCAAGAAATTGCGATCAGAACCTTAGCCCTGTATGGATTTAGCTTATCCTGCCTCTGGACTATAATAAGGAACCGATCAATGCTAATGATGAGCAGGATGGCTACGCCCTCAATCACAAACAACCAGAAGAACATAGCAGATACCCTACAGAAGAACTTCCCGAAAATCCACCTGGTAGTGAGAATAGTTACCAAGGCAAAGGGCATGTTCAGCACTGCAAGCAGCATGTCTGCGAACGCCAGGCTGGCGAGGAGGATGTTAATGGCAGATCGCATGGCAGCTTTCTGGTAAACCATGAGGCAAACCACCAAGTTCCCGAGAAAAGACACTAACAGAATAAATACCATTATAGCAGACAGGATGATCTGGAGAGGCAGGTTTAGGCCCTTATAAACTGCTGGTGTTGGGGGTACAGCTGTGCTATTTGCGGTCAAGGGACTCATCCCCGTGGGAGGCATGGTTTCAAAACTGTATCTAAGCAGCGGCCCAGCACCAGGAGGCTGGAATGGTGGTGGGACCGTCGTATTCATATGGGTGCTTTCATAGACGACGAATGTCGCGTTGGTTGCCCCAGCATGGGACGCAGTCAACACTGCGGAGAAGACCATGGTTTCAGTAGAGTGGAAGGCGCCAAGGGACAGGCAGGTGTTCTCCCAGCGTCTCAACCCCGAGCAGCGGCCTCATGTTTCACTGATGGGCTTGGAAACACGTTCTGGAAAACAAAGAGTCGCATCTTCCACAGGAGTCCTGTAGCCTGAAAATAAGCCCAAAACACAGAAAGCAAATGAGAAATGAGCTTTGTAAATAACAGCTGACTTCTTACCTTTCACCATAAAGGATCAGTTTGGCTTTTTATAACCTTTCAAAAATATTTACATCTCTAGCATGGGCAGCACGGAGATGCTGTTCTGTTGATTTATTTTTAGTCAGTCATGACAGAAATTTCATGGCATTCATACATGAATGGAAGTGAGAAGAAATCAAAATGTGTTCACCACTTCAAAGTCAAAAGGTAGAACCTAACTGTTAATTTTTCTTTTACATTTCCAGTAGCAGCACGGCCTTTCCACAGTCACTATTAATACAGATTTTATTACCTCGTTCTGAGAGTACTCATATTTTTCTTAATAGCTCTTTGCTAGAGGTTCATATTCTATTTTTACATTAACACAAACTAGATGGCAAAAAACCTGAACTCGGTTTTCTATTTAACACTTTGGTTCTAACACCTACTAGGTTATTTTCTATAAAGGTCTGAAGCCATTTCTGGGCTTTCTATTTCTTTGTGTTTCTTCCCAGAAATCCACCATCACCATCCTGGAAAAGTTATTCAAAAAGACAAGAAAAATTATATGTAAAAAGTCTTGATCATATTTTCAAGGCTTCTTTTCTTTTTCTAAAGCTTTCTTTGATTCTCATGACCACCAACTTCCATCCTTTATTTTATGATACAAATACTTCTATCTGAGAAGAGAGAAAAAACTGAGAAATTTCTCCTCCCTAAAACCGACTTTATTGTGCGTTAGCAACTTGATAGAAGATGTCAGCCAAATAATAAAGATGGGATTTCTAAAAGAAATTACCACAAAAATACTCAGTAGAGAATTTACTCCAGAAAACTTACATATATTTGGCCATCTTACTCCAAAATGTTTCCTACCACCTTTCTCTTATTCTTACCCCCAATTTCTGCAACCCTAAAGTTTTCCGTAGGAGACTTTATTAGTCTACAAACTTACTAACCCATTTTTGTGATGTGAGTTCTTCCTTCTTTATTGCAGAGATGACCTCTTTAATTAGAAAGAATTCTCTTCGGATTTCTGGCTAGATTCTTTTACTAAATCCCAAAGATTGGGGGGAAAAGTAATGCACCAAGGCTTAAAATAACACTGTAACTTGCTCATTATTTGAACTTAGAATTAGTTATTGATTTTAGGGGTAAATGCCAAAAGCTCATTTATTCATTTCTTGGGGTATAGAGGGTGGAGGCCCCCCATTTGACAGGCCCAAGATCCAGCACTGTGGCCAAACTGTTAGCTCTCTATCATACTTGTCTCTCTCTACAATCCCCTGTTGTCAGGGCTGTCTTTATGAGTAAGGAGAATACTAATCTGCTTGTTCAAAATATTAATTTTACTAGCTACTGTCACTTTTACAGCTTAATTTCTTTATCCCTACTATATGTTATCCATTTTCACTTTTAAATGCAAAATATACCTGGATAAGATGCCACACTAAGCCAGTGACTCTCAAATCTTATTAACCACAAAGGGCCAATGATTAGGGGGTAGTGGTAGTTAGAAAGCTATACACCATAATCACCATAATCTCTTTAGAACTACCTAAACATACATATAAATAATAAAGACAATGCTTGCTATATAATCAGCCTCAATACAAGTCTATCTACAGAAAAATATTATAAACAGGCAAATGTGTCTTAAGCCTAAAAACAGCTATAATTGTACTTGATCAAGCAAACAAACATATATCCATCCTGACGTAGTACACACTTTATTTTTTATTAAAATATAATTGACATACATTAATTTTATTTAAGGTACAATATGATTTGATATTTATATATACTATAAAATGATCATCACAATAAGTCTAATTAATATCGTCATCATACATAGTTAAAATTATTTTTATTGTGATGAGAATTTTTAAGATCTACTATCTTAGCAACTTTCAAATATGCAATGCAATATTATTAACTATGATCACCATGCTATAAATTTCATCCCCATGACTTATTTTTTAACTGGAAGTCTGTAAAACCTTTTGACTCCTTCATCCATTTCAACCACTCCCTATCCCCGCCCCCGCAAACTATTCTCTGTATCTATGACCTTGGCTTTTTTGTTTTATTTTTTAGATTCCACATATAAGTAAGATTATACTATACTCGTCTTTCTCTGTCTCACTCATTTCACTTAACATAATGCCCTCAAGATCCATCCATGTTGTTGCAAATAGCAAGATTTCATTCTTTTATATGGCTGAATAATATTCCATTGTATGTATGGAATATATATTCCAAATATATTGATTCATACATACATACATACATGTGTATGTATACACGACATTTTCTTTATCCGTTCATCCATCAATGAACACTTAGGTTGTTTCCATGTCTTGGCTATTGTGGATAATACTGCAATGAACATGGGGGCAGATATCTTTTCAAGTTATATTGCCATTTTCTTTGGATAAATATCCAGAAGTGGAATTGGTGGGTCATATTGTAGTTCTCTTTTTAATTTTTGGAAGAACCTCCATGCTGTTTTCCATAGTGGCTGCACCAATTTACATTCCCATGAACACTGCATAAGGGTTTCCTTTTTTCCACATCCTCGCTGACACTTTCTTCTTGCCTTTTTGATAACAGTCATTCGAACAAGTGTGAGATGATATCTCATTGTGGTTTTGATTTGCATTTCCCTGATGATTAGTGAAAGATTAGCATCTTTTCATGTACCTGTTGGCCATCTGTATTCTTCTCTGGAAAAATGTCTTTTCAGATCCTCTGCACATTTTTAATTGGATTGTTTGGGGGGGTTGGTATTGAGTTGTGTGAGTTCTTTATATATTTTGGATATTAACCCATCAGATATATGATAAACATTTTCTCCCATTCAGTACATTGCCTTTTCATTTTGCTGACAGACACACTTTTAAACACTTAGTTTCCTTGACCAGGTTGAGAAACAAAAACAAAAACTGGAATGAAGCCAAGACAAAACCACATTTAAAAGATGCTTTTCAGGTGTGTGTATGTGTGTGTGTGTGTGTGTGTGTATATATATATATATATGTGTGTGTGTGTGTGTGTGTGTGTAAATTATATATATATATATATAATCCCATTACTATAAACTCCTAACTCAATTAATTCAATTACTCATTCATCAAATAGTTATTTAAGAACCTAGTACGTGCCAAGCACTAGAGAGACAGTGATGAACAACTGGTTCCTGGATTTCTGGTTAAACAGGGCAGAAACCATAGTCCCTGAATCTCAAAATCACATTGAAATGACAATAGAGGCACTTTTTCAAAACAAAATGTACAAACCAAAAGGACAAGAGGTATGGCCGAAAGACACATCAATAGAAATTTTTTTAAAGCTAAAAGCAGATGGTGGTGTGGTAGCTGACTGAATAGACCAGAACAGAGAACTCCTTATCCTCAGTACTTCCAGGGAAATGTGCTTAGAAGAAGCTGGCACTCCCTATAGATACCCAGAGAAGCTTTGGATTGAGAAGTACCAAATAAGACAGGTATCACACACACATTCATAGCCTTTGCCCGTAACAGGCCCTTAATACATGTCTAGAGGTTCTAATTAGACAAGGGGAATGGTAGACAAAGAACACACCAGGATGAAGGTGACTATACTCCTGTTCTCTTATGAGGTGGGTGGAAGCAGAAATAAATAGCCAGGCATTTCACCTCAGAAGTAACCCAAATTCCAATTTTATTTCACTAAAAACAAAACAAAAAACAATCACTTTCAGGGGCAACCTACTTTAAAAGTTAAAAACAAGAGTCTACAAATAAATGTATATCACAATAGCTATGTCTACTTTTGGGGAGCTGAATTCTATTATTTTTTGGTTTATCTGTAGGTAGAGTAGTAGAAAGCTTTGAACGAAGCAAAAGAGAATATGTAACAATTAAGTGCAGTGGATGGGGTAGGGGAGGGCTTATGTAAAGTTATTTTGATAAAAAGAATATTATCATTACACTAAAATTTCACTTATTTTCAAGATATATCTAACTTAAATCCTATACGCAATAAAACTAAAGGAAAAAATGCTGTGTGTACATTTTAAGTATGAACCATAAGCAGTGTTCTATTTATACCACTGTTCCATTTCTGATATTTTTCTAATTCCAACCAGAATGTTTACACACACACAAAAATTTTTCTTATGAAGGAACATTTAGTTCTTCCATGGACATTTTTAAAAATTAGATTATTAAGCATGAGGATTTATTTGCATTCATGTTACTTTTCCCCACGAATACTAAAGGGAAATTAAACTAAAGGTCAGCAAGAGCTGTTTCAATTTCAAGGAGAATATTCTAAGTTCTTCTGATGACAATTAAAACGGAAACTCAAGTGGCAAGAAAGGTAAGCATTTAATAGAAAAGTATATTATTATAATCAAAAACTAGGAAAATATATTTTTAAGTGGCTAATAGAAGATTAACTTCCTGGAATCTTTCTAGAATACAAAAAAGCAAAAAAAAAATTTTTAATTAAAAAAAAAAAATGATGAGCCCATGGGTGACAGGTTTCTTTTGTCAAATCCCGTAAGCTAATGATTTTTCCCATTTAAAAATGTAACCACCTTAAAGTCATACAAAATAGGTGGCAGGATAAGCTACCTTGCCAACCCTATTTCATGAAGTCTGACAAAAGCGTATCACAATTCCAGGAGACCTAGATTTCTATAGAACTTGGTCCTAACTTGATATGATAAATAAGCTCAGACAACCCTTTGCTTCCAGCTGTATTAGTCTCTTTTAATTCTTTTGGCAATCTCTTCCAGTTAACTACTTCTGTTCATAGGTGATGAAATGTCTAAGGAACCCACTTCAGATGTTGGCTCAGCTGTGAGGATGGTCTTTCCCTTTACTTCAACTCAGAATTAAGACTTTTGACCCTTGTTTTTTATATTCCAGTCTCAGAAGTATTTCCCACTGCAGATGTTATCTGAAGACAGTCTATATGCTTTATAGTAGTGGTCTACAACCAGGTACTTAGCTTCTCCAGGAACACTACACAGGATGGATTTTAAAATGTATTAAACTAAGAGGCATTCTCTCAAATGAGTTTAAATGCATTTTATTTTCAGACAACCTACATGTCACGTTTTTTCTTAAAACAATGCCTCCACTCCAAATAAGTCAAGGTCAAAATAAATAAAGAGCTCAAGATACCATCAGTCCCATTTGTCCTAGTCCTGGTGTGTGGATGAAAAGCAGCAGCCAGTTATGACGGCAGGTGATAGATCCAAATTGCCAAATTCATAAACATTTTTCCATTTCTAAACCATCCTTAAAGGAAGTCATATATGGGGTCACACCATCCTCAAGGTAGTCCAGCAGAGCAACCATGCCATCTGGATTCAGGTTGTCACCAATAAAGAACTGGCAGGTTTTTGAAATTAACAAGGATGTGCTTGATTTGTTCTGCAGCCCCTGTCATAAAAGGCTTTACTCTTTCTGGTCTCCGTTCTTCAAGTTTCCCTTTGATTGATTTCACATCGCCTTTGATGTACTTCTGGTAGGCTTCCTTTGTGAAGCTGGTTTCCTGCAAACGATGGTTCATGCCAACATCAACACCAGGGACAACTGTGCTTTCGGTACCTTCGCCCCCTGGGCCTTCAGCAGAGGCATTTCCACCAATAAGCTAGTCATCAATGTCGCCCTCTGTCCTGCTGGCCATCTCCCCCTCTGCCTCCAGGCACAGCCCGCCTGTGATCTCCCAGATTTCGTAGACACAGGAGAACAGCTCCTCAAGGCTGATGAAGGCCGGGAGACGGTCCCGATGGAGGCGGGCAGAAGACGACCGCGGTGGCATTGCCTTAGCAGGAGCCTGGAGCCCGGAGCCAGCACGGTGCAGCCCGAGCGGCGCTCGGGGCGGGGGATGCGGGCGGGAAAAAGTGACAGGTTTTATTAAAATTCCTTTTGTCTGCTATTTCTATTTTTATTCTCGGGCTCACATTCATTAGGTCGTTCTTCTGCTGAAAATCTTTACCTGCCTTGAAACTATTATTAGGGAAAACACAGGCCAATTTAATTTCATCAGCCTTTTTGAATAGTTCACAGATATACTTGCCTGCCATGGATGTTTCTCATAATGTTATTTGACTGTAAGTTCAATATTTGGAGTGAAATACCAAGTCTTATTACATAATGAACCTGGAATCTTAAAACAAATTAAGCCTGCCTAGACTTATAATTGTTATGTTAAAACTTGAATATCTCCTCTTATCACCTATAAACTATTTGCATAGGGTAAGAGTGAAAAGTTTTGTTTTGTTTTTTACACCTAAGGAAGTACATGGGCACTGAGACTGAAATCCCCGTGCTAATTAAAAGCAATTATTATTCAGTCTGATTTTTAAAAGGTTTAAAAGCTTTGTTCTTCTCTTCTCATGCCATACGCAATCTCCTCCTGCCTACTCCTTCAATTACCTGCATGCAGATACCTGACAAATGTGTTTTAATGGCCCAAAACTGACTTCTGAGTTCCAGCCTTGTGTACCCAACTGCTCATAGAACACCTCCACTGGGATATCACCAAAGCACCTCAAACCCTGCATGGCCCCCCTCTAAGCTACCCGACACCAGTGTTCCCATGCTCAGGGACTGGATCGCCACCCACCCGGTTATACAAGCCAAAAACCTAACAGTCACTTTCACATCTTCCACCCTGGGCTATCATTCATTCCATCCCCCAAGAACTGTACATTTTAACTCTTAAATACTGTTCCTGTCAGGCCACTTCTCTCCAGCTCACCTACATCATCCTGTTCTAACTATCAACAACTCTCATAAGGCAGCAGTTTTCCCCTGGGATATTCACAGCTGGATTCCCAAGGCCTACGACTGTGCCTGTCACATAGTTGATGTGTAGTAAACATTTGTTAAGTGAATAAGCCACCTCCTGCTACTATTCGTCCATCCCTACACCCCATTCACTTTGTGAATTCTCACTCTTCCATTACTATGGGAACCTCCCCTGACCAAGCCAGTCCCCACCCCTACTCTATTGTCTCATTTTAACATGTACTTCTCCGTGATAATACTCGATCCACAATCATTTTACAGTATCCATGGCCTCCCTTGACTCAGGCCTGTGCTCATGCCCCCATCTTGACTGGAAAGCAAACTCCAGGAAGGCACAGATGTGATATTGTTTTGCTCAGCACTGTATCCTGAAACTCATTTAACAGCCTGGCATATAGTATCCACTCAAAAGCTACTAAATCACTCAAAAAAATTATGTTACCATATTCATAACCTAATGCCTCCTTTTATTCCCTACATATGAAACCCTTAAAATAGGAGTTCATTCTACAGTATTACCTTTAGAGTCTTTACTGAAACATTTAGTGCATCTTGTCCATTTGGGAAGCAAGCCACAGAGATCAGCATAGTAACACAGAGGGAACAGGTGAAACAATTACCTGGCCGGATATGAAGATCAGGGCAGGTTTCTGTCCTCTACATAAAGAGCCACAGAGTTGCTCTAGTCTGAATATTTGTGTCCCCTCAAAATTCCTATGTGGAAAACCTAATGGCCTGACGTGATGGCATTAGGAGGTGGGACCTTTGGAAAATGATTATGTCATGAGAGTGGAGCACTCATGAATAGAATCAGTGCCCTGTTAAAAGAGGCGCGAGGAAGCTCCCTTGCCCCTTCTGCCGTGAGAGAAAACAGCGAGAAGTCTGCAACCTGGAAGTGGGCACCCTGGCCTCTGATTCTAGCCTCCAGAACTGTGAGAAATAAATTTCTGCTGTACATAAGCCAGCACCCAGTCCATGGTACTTTGTTACAGCAGCCCAAACAGACTCAAGAAATAAATAGAGGAACACAATTATATTAAACCTATAGTCTAGAAATTATGTGAATGCAGGCATCAGGTTCATAGAAACTAGGGAAATATGAATCTAAGATTAAAACCTGAGCAGTAATAAAAATAAAACAGTATAATAAAAATCAGAGCATTATAAAACTCTTACAGACTATAAAAGGGAAACTAGGAAATGAGAACAAGGTTGAGAGAAGTTGGGAAAGTGCTTTGGACCCTGTTGACATGCCTCCCTAGTTCCACCTGCCACCTGGGCCTCCTTCAAGCCCCTGGACGTCAGCTAACAGCCCAAATCCGACCCCACACAACCCACCAAGGTTCTGGCTCCTCCAACCCCTTCTCAACCCATATTACACTGCTGGGCATGAGATAGGCTTCCTACTGGCTGCCCAGAGAGGCTCCCCATCCCAGCCAAGGAGTGAAGGTCTAACAACACTCCACGGTGTGAGTTTCGCTGGGGAGAAGACAGAAAGGATGTCTCTTCCTTACAGCCCTGACTGACCACCAGGCCTACGGAGAGTTCTTTAAAGTCTGTCTGGAAGACAACTCACTTGATGAAGTTGTGGCCAGATCAGTAACATACTACCTTGCGTTCACTTTTCCTTCCTCTCTGCCTCACCTCCTTTTTCCCAGCATTCTAGTGACCCAGAGATTATACTTCCATATTTAGTTTCCCACTATGTTAGCTTTGCCTCAGGCTATGGTTTCTAGGAAACCCCTGCTAAGAAACACCAAAGCACTGAAAAAGAGATACTAATCTAAAAAGGAATTATTACTACTACTACTACTACTTTTCTTCTGTGCCCTAATTGCAGTTAATGACCTCACCATCTATTTGTCCACCTACCAGCACACCACACCTGTCACTCTCGCCTGCCAATTTTACCTCCTAAGTACTTCCTTAACTGTTTCCCTCCTCCTTATCCCTATGATCATGTCTCTAGTCCAGGTGGGAGCCTCCTAAATGGTCTCTCTTCCTCAGTCTTGCCTTCCCCCTTTAAATCCACCCATCAAACTGTAGTCAGATGTTGTTGTTTTTTAAAATCACAATCTTAACCATTTAAACACTTGATGGATTCCCATCAACTACAACAATGGTGACCAATCTTTTTTTCTCCTCTAATCTGAGGGATTCAACATGCTCATAACTGATAGGAATTTGGGTGCCAAGGAAATATGGACAGATGGTCACCAAAAATATGTGTATCACAATTTCTAAAGGAAATTCTGCCCTCCTAGATTATAATATATCCACTTATTGCTGTTTTTTGTTTTTTTCTGACTCTTGCCCCTTCTCCTATCATCTGTTAAGGGTGGGGTTACTGGGCCATCCATGGAGGTAATCATGTCACTGCCAAGCACTCCATCTCTGTGCAGTGACTGTTTGGGAATGGGTCCATGACACCTGCAGGTCCCTCCACCTACAGGGCCTTCCACACTTCTGTCAGGTCCCTCTTATGCACTCTTACTTGCTTTAAGATATCATTCTCTCCAGGAATCCTTCTCAGGGCTGCACATTGAACGAAGCACCTTCTCTCTGTGCTCCAAGTGTACTCTACACACACCTCCGGGTCAGCATTGCACTATGCTACGACGACATTACCTCCCCAGGAGCAAGGCACCTGTTAAGTTTTTATTAGGTCTTTAAGCCCAGGCAGGTAGTAAGGAAAGACTGATTTTAAAAAGTAATCTGGGATTCCTCTGGATTAAATACATTCTGTGACTATAACTACCCACAAAGTAAAATACCCATCT
The DNA here is from genome assembly GCF_964146895.1 of Miniopterus schreibersii. Lineage (NCBI taxonomy): Eukaryota > Metazoa > Chordata > Mammalia > Chiroptera > Miniopteridae > Miniopterus > Miniopterus schreibersii. The sequence goes on from NC_138107.1 coordinate 47,150,782, forward strand.
CTGTGAATCCCTTCAATAAAATAACAGAACTTTAAGATTTATAGATAATTTTAAACTTAGAGGAAAGAAAAGGTACCAAAAGAAAGAACATTTCCTTTTCCTAATCATCTACTTCTACTTCCCATTTCCCTACATATATTCCAAATACTGACTGCTCTTTAAGGATTTTTCAATCTAAACGACCAATATTTAGGGGCCTACTTAACTCAGTAAGACATGACTCGGACATTTTAAGTGTTATTTATGAAGACTGTAAAAACATGGAGAAACGCCTGTAATGTAAAGTCTTTAAAAATGGGATAGAATAGTACATATAAAGTATAACTGTTTTACACATAAACACACATACACACAGAGGCTCAAAGAAAATAATCACCCCAATGCTGAAGGTAATGTTAATGGTGGTAGAAATATGTGCTTTTTCTTTTCTTTCTACATTTTAATGTACTTTTATTACTTTTATAATAGAAGTAATTAACTTGAATCCTAAAAAAATATTTTCAATGTATTTGAAAGGAAGCATAAAGCCATGCCTCATTTAAACTCTAATATAGTAAAACCCCGTTCTATAAGGATTATTCATTATAGCTGAGTGACCCAGGTAACCCTGAGGTGAGTGAATGAACTTCACCACCTTTGTGACAGACATGTTTGGACAAGCACTATTCACTTCCCAAGCCCCTCTAGTTATGCTGGAATGTCGTTAAAGATGCAGATCAGCCGTGCAGGACGCAGGGCTGAAGGACTCTGCTTCCTAACTGGTCTGCTACTACTGTACATCTTGAGAGCTCCCAAAAAAATGCAGAAAGACAGATTCTGAATGGGGTGCTTTTCTTAATGGGACAAATGGTTGTCCCTGGAGGTTACTGGACCGGATGTGAAGCCCATACTGGGAAACGCATTTCCAGGAGGCTCCCAATGCCTGTGCTTTTAGCTAAAGCAGAGCAGAGCGGTGGCTCTTTAGCCCCAGCCTCCACCACCCCAGCAGAGCTATTTCAACAGGGGCTTTGACTGCTCCTCTGGCATGAAGTGTCCCCAGCCTCCACCCTCACCAGTGCTTCGACTTCCTGCAGTGCCAGCTGCTGATCCCTGGAAGGACGGCTCCGTGGCGCTGGCTGGCTGCTCCACTTACCGCCTTCTCTTCCTGTGCCTTCCATCTCCTACCATTTCACTCATACTCTGATTTGAAGGAAAGGATAAGCCTTCAATATGAAGCCAGATGCTGTCTTGTTCTTTGTCTTTGGAATGCCAGGTGAAAAAGTCGCAGATCTGCAATGTTATCTAGGAACTTGCTATTCACTGTGTGGTCTGTGGACTCGCAGTATCTGCATCACCTGGGAGCTTGTTAGAAATGCAGAATCTCAGGCTCCAGAGCTGCTCAATCAGAATCTGCACTTTCAAAAGACCCTGAGGATATCCCAAGGCACATTAAAGAAAAGCACTGACTGAGTTAGGTGTCTCTGGGTAAGTTATTTTCAGTTGCCAAACCTCTGTAGCTTTACTTACACATTTGATGCTGTTTTAAGCCAGGAGAGTGGAGAGACTATGCCTGCCCTTCACCTTCCCAGTAAATCAGGAAGCATGCTCATTACTCACTCAGAGTCTAGCAGTAGGGATGGAGCTGTGAGGATGTGCAGACTGTCTAGACCTGTGCTCCAGGAGCAGGGCTTTCTCCCAGGGCTGCTGAGGTTTCAAGGGAGTTGAAATCAGCTAAACTCTGCACTGGTCCAGATTTGTGGATCCCAAAATGCTAGATGCTTTAACATGTTTCCCAAATTCCATGAAAATTAAATTCTGTACTATGTTTTATCCAATATTTCAGAAGTGTTTAAGTATATAAATCAAATATTCAGAAATTGGAGAAACTTAGGGGAAGCCCAGTCAGAGAAAAAATAGTTTCTCATTGATTTTTTTTTTTCCTAGCCTCACTGGTTCCTAGGTAAGTTAAACCCTGAGGTAATACAAATCACCTCTAATTCATGAATTGAGTCTTCACAGATTATCAAAAATTTATGGGTAGACATATTAAGTTCATTTTTAAAATCAATAATGGAATATTTTGCTCCAATTTAAATATACCTTCTCTAGTATTTAGAATAATATCTATATTTATATCAGAATCTCAACCAGACACCAAACCAAGTAACATGTACTTTTTAATTAAAATTTTTATTTTGAGATAATTGTAGGTTCACAAGAAGTGAACCTACAATTTAAGAAATAATAAAGAGATCTGTTTCCCCAGTTTCCCAAGTCTCTTGCAAAATGATAGCACACATCACTAACGAGACATTGAAAACAGTACAGTCAACATATGGAACAATTCCATCACCACAAGAATCTCTCCTGTTGCCCTATTCTAGTCACGCCCCTAGCCCTCCCATAGCCCCACAGTTGTCCCTGACCCCTGGGCACCATTAATCTATTCTCCATGCCTATAACTTTGTTATTTCAAGAATGTTATATGAATGGAATCATACAGTATGTCATCTTTGGGACTTTTTTCACTCAGCATAATTCTCTGGAGAGTCATCCAAGTTGTTTCATATATCAATAGTTTGCTCCTATTTCTTGCTGAGTAATAGTCCATCAATCCACAACAGTTAAACCATTCACCCACTGAGGGATATGCGTGTTGGTTCCAGTTTTTGTATATATTAAGTAAGCTACTATGAAAATTTATATACCTGTTTTTGTATAAATGTAAGTTTTCATTTCTCTAGCATGAATGCCCAAGAGCACAATTACTGGGTCATATGGTAGTGTGTGTTTACTTTTATAAGAAACTGCCAGTTTTCCAGAATGGCTGTACCATTATATGTTCCTACCAGCAATGTGTAAGTGATTCAGCTGCTCCACATCCTCACAAGCACTTAGTGTTGTGACTGTTTTTTATTTTAACCATTCTAGCAAATTTGTTGTAATATCTCATTATTGTTAGTTTGCATTTCCCTAATGGCTAATGATATGGAGTCTTATTTACCATCTGTATATGATCTTCAGTGAAATGTCTCTTCATATCTTTTGCCTATATTTCTAATTGAATTGTTTTGTTTTTTACTGTTTTGAGAATTCTTTATACTCTCAATAAAAGAAAGGGAAATACACTCTCAGAGATACTATTACTCACCTCTAAGACTGGCAAAAAATTTAACATACTTGATATTGCTATCTTTGTTAGCCAACTCCATCTATTACTGGTGGGAGTGCAAAATGATACAACTTATTTGAAGGGAAATTTGGCAATATCTAACAAAAACTTATATGCATTTACCCTTTGACCCAGTAATCACGGTTCCAAGAATTTACCCTAAAGAAATACTCCACAAATACAAATCAACATATCCATGAGATTACTCATTGCAGTACCGACTGTAATAGCGAAATACTGAAAGCAACCTAACTGCTCATCTAGGAGATTGGGTGAGTAAATTTTATACAGCCACACAGCAGAATACTATGGAGCTGTGAAAAAGAGTAAAGATTTCAATAAACTGACAATGAACTCATAAAGCAAAGTGCAAAAGAACATATACAATGAGCTGTCTTTGTAAAACAAAGGACAAACATGAATGTATGTATGTATTTGCTTATTTTTGCAAAAAGAATAGGGTCAAATATGGGGAGTGGGGAAGTACTAAGATGGAAAAGACAAGAGATGCTAGGAAGGCTTCTGAGCATATGTTTACATAATTTTGAACCATTTAAATATTTTAAGTATTCAAAACTTAATATTAAAGGGATAAACATGTAAATCCTCAAAAAATTTTAACTGATTTTAGAAAAAAGGAGAGAGAGTGGGAGAGCGAGGAACAAAGATGTGAGAAACATTGATGGGTTGCCTCTCACACATGTCCTCGCCAGATCGAACCCGAAACCTGGGTATGTGCCCTGACTGGGAACTGAACACTCCCCCCCATTTTGGTGCACAGGACAAAACTCCAGCCAAGTGAGCCACACGTGCCAGGGCAAAACCCTCAGGATTTAATACATACAAAAATTAATGAACCTAAATCTGTGTATCAAATTCATAACCACACTGAAGAAAGATTTTATCTTCTGAACATAGTACTCTGATTGTACACCCACAGAATGACCCACATTCTAAGGACAAAAAAACAAAAAAATGCAAAAAACTTGCAAAGAAACTCTGAACTTTACTTAGCATATTTTTTGTTAGTAGTGATACTGATACTTGGCAAAACTATTCTGTATGCATCATAGGTTAAAGCTTGTATACATTTATATCCCCTCCCCATCCGGCTCTGTGCACCGAAAGTGTCTAGAATCCATACTCCAGAAACAGTGAGCATCCAGGTTTTGGTTTGTAAACACCATTAAAAGAAAAGAAGCCTCCTTAGAAAAATGGCTGGCTCCAGCCTGGGACAGGAAAAGTAGGAGATGTGGCTGAAGTACCTCATTGTACCAGAAAGCAAAGAAGTGCTCAAGGACTAATGGGAACTTGACAATCTCACTTTCTCTCTAGAAGCTTTTAGGAACTTTCCACTGAATGTTCTTAAATTTCACAAGAATTGATTGAACTTAAAGCTGCCTTCATCCATTCTGCTGGGGTCTCAGACTCGTCAATATGAAGATTTGGATTATTTCCCAGAGCATAAGAGGAGCTTCTATTATTTATTTGATATTTTCAACTATTCATTTACTCTGTTATAGCTTCTGGAATTCCAAGTATTTAAATACGTATCAGACCAACTTGACTGAGCCTGTCTGTTGGCCCTTCTTTCAAGTTTTCTGCCTCCCTTTTGCACTGTGCTCTAGGAAATTCCCTTATAGTCATCTTTCATGTTTTCCATCGAATTATTTTAATTTTGACAAACAAATGTCTAATTTTTGCAAGTTCTTCCTTATTCTAAACTTATTCAAGTTCCAATTTTCTACATCCTGTTATTTTCCAGATTTCATCTTCCTAAAACTCCCCTAAAGTTTTCTTTTATATTCTCTTCTGTTCCTTAATTATTTGTCTCTTACAAAGACATCTGTTCTGTTTGTCTTGTCACTCTTTTGTGATACTGTTTGTGTCTCGTCATGTATCTTGTAGATATTTCTGAATAAAGGACAGGGTGGCTTTCTCCTCTAGGGCTGCTACTGGTTCTCCTGCTTTTCTGGTAGCCTTGTCTATAATAAGGCAGCTGGCAGGGAGTTCTGTGTGTGGACTTCTCAAAAGACAGGCTTGATTTTAGGTTGAGCAGGGGCGGGCCTTCAAATATCAAGAAGACAAGGGCTTCACTCGGGGCATATGCACTCCCCTTATCAGCTCCAATTATCTCCCAGGCAGTTCCCTTGATTTCTTGAGAAGTTTCTAGTTTTCAACTCCGGGATAAAAGACTAGTTTGCTCTCTTCTATAGGGTAGGGTTGGAGGTAGAGGAAAACAGTGTAAGTGTGGGCCAGGGCTTAACTGTTCATTCTACCTCCTCCATTCATTGCACTTAGATACCACTGTGAATTTCTCTTAACTTGAAATAGCTGTTATGGCCAATGGAAGTCTGCAGAAAACAAGGCGAGGTGAACTTTTCAAAAATCCTCGGTCATAAAAGGATTCTCAATGTTCATGCTAAGAAATTACTGAACCCATCTGTTTTTGTTCTTTCTCTTTTTAAAAATTTCTGTAATATTTGAGATGAAGAGAAAACCGCTCTTCCATAAAAAGCATATCAGCCCTCTTTGTTTAGGCATGTATGTACACATTCTCGAGTCTCCCCTACAAGTTTGTTTTACCTTTAAGATGCCTTCTAGTTTTTGATTTACCTCTGAGCAGTAGCTATGGTTTTTTAACATAAGAGTGGGCCATTAAGGATGACAACGTAAGAAAATCTGCGTGAGTCTACCAGATATTCAATTTGTATGAAAACAAAGCCTTATGTGAAGGTTGGCACTACCTGAAACGTAGGGAATAATAAAAATTACTATAAAAATTCAACAAAAAAGACAACTCTGGTATTATTTATGCTAATTCAAAGCAAATATTTAAAAAATGCACAATAGCATTCAGTTGTATTCAGAAAATAATCCATAGGCTTATTCAACCTACAATTTCATATCTGAAACATACTGTATATGTGTGTGTGTGTGTGTGTGTGTGTGTATTTCAACCAAAGGAGAAAATGTATGGTATTGTTGAGTGCCATGCCAATTGAGAGCTACATGGAAATATTTTCTGCCCCAGTCATGTTCCTTTCCCTTTCAGTCTCTTTCCTGACATTGGAGAACACAGCAGAAACCATTCATGTGAGTATATTTCTTTCTCTATAAGTTCTCATAAGTGTGAACTAAAAGAAAATTATCTCCACCACTCTGGTATTTCTATCGATCAAAGGCAGCCATTTGAATTTGTGAAAGCTTCAGAGTTGCCAATTTTTATCTCACTAAACTTCTTCGTGCCTGTTTTTCCTACCCGAGAGCCGTCATTCATTCACCATGCAGCAATGCTGCCTCTAGTCCCATCTCTAACCCTATTACCTCTATTAAAACAATAACCAATTAACACTGCCTTTCAGTGTTTACTTATATACGTCAAATACTAACCTAGTGCTTACTAATTAGCTAGACACTATTCTGGTACTTTACTAATACTGATATTCATAATAACTTTAGAAGGTGGGCATCATAACCATCCTCATTTATAGATGGGGAAGCTGAGCTACAAAGAAACTAGGTTACGTGCCCAAGGTCACACAGTTCATAGATAGCAAAGCTAGGATTTGCACCTAGATAACCTGGCTCTAGTCTGTGAATCATCATGTTAGGGAAAAGAAGTCTTCTTCCATAATGAGAGAAAAAAATTAAGATGTGCAATTATAGTTACCATTTCTTAAACACACCCCATGTATCAGGCCTTCACCTACATTATTGCTAATCCTGGAAAACCACCCCAAAGACAAAAATTATTTCCCCCATTTTGAAGACAAGTAAGCTGAGGCTCAAATTGCGACATGTCTCCAATCACAGCTGATGGGGGAGCTGGAAGTGGAACCCAGAACGGCCTGGCTCCAAAGTTCCTGGTTCTTTCTAAAAGGTGCTGCCCAAGGAAAGAGAAAGGGACGTTCACTGCATTTAACACAGCAGTCTACAATGTGAAAAATGCTGTCCCTAGCTATGGCCCACATCCCTGGTCCAGTAACTTGAGGATTTTATTTTTAGACCAGCCTTCCCCAAAGGTTTCAGTTTTTTCTTCAGAACACCATTCCCTGAGGGCTAGAGGCGGCATGAGAGCAGACATTATTTTTTATGCAGAGTTGATGAAATGACCCAAAAAAGTAGCACAGTGACTGAAACAAGCACATTTCTTGGAGTAAAATTATACTTCCACAATTAAAAGAGCCAAAGTATGCCTAACATGATGAGGAAAATTACACTATCCCTCATCCTCAGACACTATTTTCATAATGTTTACTAAAAATTCAACTGTCTGGATAATTTCTGGAAATCCAAACAGTTGGTTAGAGTCGGATAAACTATGTTAATGGAGAATGCTTTTGATTTTAAAAATTTTCATGTTCCTGCTTTAGAACTCTGGTCAGTCTAAAACTGTCTCACACTTAAAACCCTTCAAAGTGTGAGTAATAAGGCTGCTATTCAGCATTTATATGATACTGCTAGGAGTGACATTAATTTAACTTCATGTGAGGAAGGTAAGATATTCATTCAATTCCCCTTTTACATTTGTGGAGATTTAGCTAACAGATACTTATCCCCCATAAATGTGGTACATCACCAAGAAACACTTGGTCCTATGTTACTGATTTGGATAAATGCGAGAAAGAAGACAATGACTAAAAAACGGGATGCCTCACCGACTTGAGACCATGCTCCTAACTGAAATGGCATAAATCAGTAACTAAAGAAATGTTTCATAGTGATTAAGCACTGAACAAGCATGACACGGGAAACCACCTTCATGAGCTTATTGCTCCCACCTCTGCATTATTTTTTAATGCAATCTGCTTCATGTTTACATGGACTATAACATACACAAGATAACAAGAAAGAATACAAAAGAAAAGGAGCTATAACCCTTGATTCAGAAGTTTTCAAACATTATAAACATTAATAGGAAAGCCATTGCTTTTAGGTTCATTAAGGTAATAATCCTTTATCTTCAGATGAATGACTTCTTAATTATTAAAGGCAATGTGCCCAGCCAGCATGGCTCAGCGGTTGAGCATCGACCTATGATCCAGGAGATTGCAGCTTGATTCTGATCAGGGCACATGCCCCGGCTGCAGGCTTGATCCCCTAGGCATGTAGGAGGCAGCTAATCAATGACTCTCTCATCACTGATGTTTCTATCTCTCTCTCCCTCTCATTCCTCTCTCTGAAATCAATACAGACATAAAAAATAAATAAAGGCAATGTTACACAGTTCTTCAAAATCAGTGAACAATAATGAAGAATTTTCGGTAAATCATAAAGAGAAGATGCCAACCATCATTTGAAATAGTAGTCTCACTAGAATAAAAAAATTTTTTAAGAAAATTAAAATGATATTTTTTTGCCTTGCAAATTTTCAAAGGTTTAAAAGAGATGAAAATAATTCTAGTTTGCCAGAATTATTATCAGTAGAAATGCAACCTCACAGTAATTCAATAAGCTTTATTAACAGCCTTAAAAAACATTCCAAGGGAATTCCTTCCCTGGCGCAATAAAAAAAAAAAAAAAGACAAGCTTGTGGCAGACCAATGCCCCCCCACCAAGAACCACCAAAACAGCTGGATATTTTTTTAAAACCTCTTTGAAGGCATCTAAGAGCTACCAGAGCAGTGGGAACCTGAGAGGCCACAATCTGAGAGAGAAGGAAGTGTGGAAAAGTGAGGTAGCTCTGCATTTGGTGATACTTTTCCCCTGGAGGCATGAGCCAATTCTAAAATGCCAGCTCAGAAGTTTTTCTCAAGGCAGCTGTGAAGCTGAAAGCCTGAAAAGTGGCAGCTGAAAGGCTTTAAAGTAGCTGAGAAGCTTAAAGTTGAGTAAGAAAGGCAGCTGGGAGGCTGAGATGCTGAGTAGAAGCTAGAGTCCAGGATTCATAGGCGGGTGGGAGAAGTGATTTCGGAAGGACTTCACTCTTGGACTAGGCATGAACAGAAAGCTGAACAACCAAACACCAGCCTCTAATTAGCTCAAGTTTGAGTTTCCTAATCTTAATTAAGTTTCCAAATCAAGTTTATTTTTAAGACACAAATAAAACATTAAAAGTATTAGCTATGTAAAGAAAAGATTAATAAGTTGACCAAAAGGCATCATTATGAGAATGAAAAGGCAAGCCAAATGATAGGCTCACTTGCAATTAGATAACTGACAACAAACTCATACCCTTAATATAGATATAGATATTTTAATGCCAACAAATTTATAAGAAAAACACAAACAAAGCCGCTGAAAGATGAGCAAAGAAACTGAACTGAAACTTCACAAAAGATATCCAAATAGCGGTGCGCGCACACACACACAATAAAGGTGCTCTCCCTCATTACTTATCAGGGAAATGCAAATAAAAACCACAGGAAGACACAAATCCAACAGAGGGCTAAAATTAAAAAGACAGCAAACAGTAAGTGTTGGTCACGGTGTGGTGCAAATAAAACTTGCATACATTTCTGCTGGGAGGAGAAATTGGTAATAGTCAGTGGAAAACAGTTTGCCATTTATGGTGAATTTGTAGTTATGCCTGCTCTATAACCCAGTAAACCCACTCCCATATATACAATGAACAAAACTGGTCACATTTGTGCACCAAAAGTCAAGTACAAGTATATCCCTAGCAGCACTATTAAAAATAGCCAAATACTAGAAAAGCAAAAATGTCCATCAGCAGTAAAATTGATAAAAAAATGTGATATATTTCCATAATGAAATACTATACAGCCATGAAAATGAATGAACTACTGCAACACACCACATAGATAAATCTTACAAATACAATATTGCACAAAAGATAGGCACAAAAATGTATATAATATTCTATTTATATAAAATTCAAAAAGCAGGCAAAATTATTCCATGATATTAGTAATTATTGGTTATCTTTGGGGAACAGGGGCTTCTGGGGTGTTGAGGGCCTCCTGACATGCTGGTAATATTCTCTCAATCTGTGTAGTAGTTATATACAACATATTCATTTTTTCAAACTTCACTGTACTTTGCCCTTATGATTTGTACATCTTCCTCTTTGATGTAATATTTCAAAAAAACCTAATTAACTATATATATTACAAACTTGTAGAAAATTTACTTCTCAGGATCTATCCTTAAGAAATATTTTATAATATCCTTTAAAAGTTCAAATTAAAATACTATATATAAAATCTTCCAGATCTTGAGTAAGGCAAAGGATTCAAAGATATGAAACTGAAAGAACAGTCCATAGGAAAAAAAACAACTGACAAATTGAACCTATCAAAATTCTAAGTTTTTCTGGTTCAGATGACCTAAGTAAGAAAATTAAAAGCCATGCAACAGACTGAAAGTATTTGCAAAACACATATCAAATAAAAGACCTGTATCCAGAATTTGCAAAGAACACATAACTTAATAATATTCAAACCCAATCATAAAATGGACAAAAGATAGGAACAGTCACTTCAACAAAGATATACAAATTTCTAATAAGCACATGAAAAGATGCTCAACATCACCGTCATTAGGAACATGCATATTAAAACCACAATAAAATATTTCACACTCACTAGCATGGCTATAATAAATAGGACAGTAACAAATTTGGTGAGGACAGAGAGAAATAGAAACCCTCATGTATTGCTGGTGGGAATGTAAAATGGTAGGACCATTTTGGAAAACAGTTTGGCAGTTTCTCAAATAGTTAAACATAAAACCCAGCAATTCCACTCACAGGTAATGACCCAGGAGAAATGAAAAAGTATGTCTACACAATGTATGCATATGAACGTTCACAGAAACATTATTCTTAATAGCATAAAACTGGAAAGAATCTAAATATCCATCAACTGGGTCAATGGATATACAAAATGTATTCTCTCTCTTCAATGGACTACTATTTGGCAATAAAAAGAAATAAAGTACAGATACATGCTACATCATGAACGAACGAACCCCGGATAAATTATGGCTAGCAAAAGAAACCCATCACAAGAAACCACATATAAATCCACTCATATGGAATGTTCAGAAAAGACAATTGTATAGAGACAGAAAGTAGATTAGTGGTTGCCTGGGACTAGGGATAGAAGGGAGATTAACTACAAATACACTAAGGGATCATATGGAGGAAAGAACTGTTAAATTGACTATGGTAATGGTTACACCACTTAGTAAAATTACTGAACTGTACACTTGAAATTGTTGAGGTTTATACTAAGTTAAATATGTCTCAATAAAGCTGTTAAAATTTTCATGTACATGACAGCAAGAATATGAAATAAAGAATAAAGGTTCACATTACAGAAACAGACTAAATTAATGTGATTTACATAATAGAATGATGTGTAGCCATTAGTTGTTTTTGAAGGGTAATGTCACAAGAAAATATACGAGAATGTCGAGGGAAGATCCAGACTACAAAGCTGTAGATACAGTATGCTCTTTCTATGTTTTTTAAATTTTTTAAAGGGACTGGATGGAAGCACATCAAAATACTGAAAGATGTTTCTGACCAGTAGAATAAGCATTGATCATTTTTTCTTTTCTATATTTTCCAAATCTTATAAATTGAAGTTTTCTTATATTCAAGAAAAAATTCTTCTTGAACACTTTCCTATATTTTAAATATATATTAATGCTTCTTTTCAATGATTATAAGACATAATCCTTTTTTTAAAAAAACTCTACTCCTTAGCAAATACATTAAGGCAGCAAAATAAGCATTTTCCTGCTTTCCTCTTCATGCCTACTGTCCATGGGTAGAACATAATGCAATACTTAAAAATTTGCAAACTGATGACAGGAGGGTGTATTCAAATGTGCCTTATCCTTTAGGCAAGTTATTATTATGCAAGAAATGTACTCTCATTGGCAAAGGGCATAACAGACTATGAGTAGAGTATAATTCTGTTATCCCCAAAAGCACAAAATTTAAAAATGGTAATTTAACTAGTCACTACTTTTAAAAGTACCCTATTATTTCCTCCAATTATTTACCTACTAATCTGTAAATCAACAGTACAGTACCTATCTTTTCATATTAATCTCTAGATCACCTTTCTGGTTCCCACAAACATCCTCTGGACATCAATGCAATTTTTTTTAAAAGAAAAAAGCTGCATTTTTTTGCTTTTAGGCAAGAGTTTTGTTTTGTTTTTTCATTTTTAAATCCAGCTTCAGAGTCATCTAAATTTCTGGGTACAACACAGCTCACCACTCCACTTTTTAAAGCTGTTCCCTTTAGCAACTCTGTGACCCATCTGTTCCCATACGCCTATCTCCATGAGGATTAGAAATTTCATTTTTCATTAATAGTCATAAAGTTAGCACAATGAAAGCTTCCAAGGCCTTAAAATAAGTTTAATAAAATCTAAAGATTTCTACCATTATAATGGTATTGCTTCTAAAAATGCTGGTGCTCTCTTTCTTCACTGCCCCTTACCACAGGTGGTCCTGGCATGTCCTTTGGAAGAAATAAAAAGGCAGTCCAGGCCACAGTACACTTTCTACTGAAACCTTCCATGCTCTTCCTCCAGATGCCCATTGTGTCCACCTTAGCAGTGGTCAGAGCACCTGGCTGTGTGTCACTGGGCAGGTTACTTAATCTCTGGGTTCCTCATCAGAAAAATGGATGTGATCGTAGTGTGCCTTAGTTCAGGAAGCTGTTGTAAAGGTTAAATGAGATGGCAAATGTAAAGTCCTGACACAGTCAGTGCTCAGTAAACGAAAGCCAGCAGTTCTATGCAGCCAGAAAAGAAAACCACGTCCTCCAAACACCAGCACTTCAGTGACACTGAGGATTCTACCCCGTCACCCTTGCAAAGGACTGTTCATATCTCACTCCAAACTGAACTTAAACCTGTCTCTCACTTCAAGATTCCACCCTGTGATTTTGACATACCTGTTTCTCCTCTGCCCTCCACTCCAGCTTCTGCTTTCAGTAGTCTATTTCAGAACAAAAGAGATGCAGCTTCTTTGTTCTCAGTGATCTGACCATGGTGGAAGTCTTTATAATCCTTCCTATATCTCCTGGAACAGTCCACTACAGCCACGTCCAGTTTATTCCTGCCTCCAGACACAATGGTACTATAGCTTACTTGCTTTTCATAACAACACCTTTTGTTGCTGACTGCGCCTGCCCTGAGAGCTCCAGCCCAGTTAATTCAACAAAAATGGCTAGGATGTCAACATGGGCCAGGGACTGCGCTAGCTGTTGGAGATTCGTGTGACACGTTATCTGTCTACTAAAAACAAATAGGGGATACATATGCTTACACCATGGTCTCTTTTCTCCTACACATCTGGGCGACGTCACTGCCTAAGATGGTTCAAGCATCATCTCTTGGCAAAAGACGAGTCTTGGTAAGACTTCCTACCCTGCAACCTTATTACCTCAGCCCTCCCACATTAACCAGAATATCTTCTCGTACGGTATAACAGAAATTTCATAGAATGTGAAATCGGGACACCTTATTGAGATTACCAGAAACCTCAAACAACCTGTATACACAAGTCAACCATATATGTATATATACATATACACATATATATATGTGTGTGTGTGTGTGTGTGTATATATATATTTTTAAAGAAAGATGCTAAGCCCTGGCCAGTTATCTCAGCTGGTTGGAACATTGTCCCCATAAGCCAAGGTTCTGGGTTAATCCCCAGTCAGTGCACATACAAGAATCAACCAATGAATGCATAAATAAGTGAAACAACAAATTGATGTTTCTCTCTCCCCTTCCTCTCTCTCACTCTAAAATCAATAAAAGTTAAAAAAAAAAAAAGAAAAAAACCTGCTAAAATCCTTGATCCTGTCACACGTAAATGTAATTCATTACCAAAGCAAATTCCAATAAACATAAGAGATATATGGAACTACATTAGTCTCCTCTTACCCATGGTTTCACTTTCTGCAGTTTGTTACCTGTAATCAACTGTGGTCCAAAACTATTAAATGAAAAATTCCAAAAGTAAACAATTCGTAAGTTTTAAATTGCACACTGTTCGAGTAGTGCAATGAAACCTCTCCCCCTCCCTTCTCCAGCCTGCTCAGGATGTGAGTCATCCCTTCGTCCAGCATATCCTCACTGTATTTGCTACCTGCCCATTAGTCACTCAGTAGCCATCTCAGCTATCAAATCAACTGTGTCGCCTCTTGGTGTTTGTGTCCAAGTAACCCTTATTTTACGTAATAATGGCCACAAAGCACAAGAGTAGTGATGCTGGCAATGCCAAAGAGAAGCCATATAATGTTTCCTTTAAGTGAAAAGGTGAGTTAGTACAGTCAGACATTTTGAGAGGGAGAGAGAGACCACATTTATATAACTTTTATTACAGTATATTGTTATAATTGTTCTGTTATTATTAGTTGTTAATCTCTTACTGTGCCTAATTAATTAAACTTTATCATAGGTATGAATGTTTAGGAAAAAACATAGTACACAGAGGGTTCAAAACTATCTGTGGTTTCAGGCATCCACAAGGGGTCTTGGAACATATCCCCTGCAAACAGGGAGAACTACTGTACCAAATGTCCTCATGAGTGGAAAGGTAAAAAATAATGTAAGAGAAGCAGCGAAGAATTAAATATCTTTCTGCTCTTACTATACCATTTCAAAATATGATTGTTGAAGAGCAGCATTGACTCATCCTAAAAAATAATGGCAAATCTGCTTTGACCTTGATTCACTGCCATGATCAAAATAATTCTGGTTAACTTGGAAAGATTCTGAAAAATCTAAAGGTCATACTTAAAATACTCGGAGTCCAAAAATCTATGATGTAAGACTTTAGTTTTAGCATTCAAAAGGGCCACCAGATAAAGAGAGAGAAATGTCACTTGCATATCTTGCTGTGATCTGCAGTCTTCAACCATATCCATGTATGTCATCTAAGTCTTTGATATATACTTTTCAACTTGACTTATACACTCTTTTAAATTTATTTATTTCCTTCCTTTAATAGTTATTAAGTGCCCACTCTAAGCCAGCTTCTGACTAAGCGAGGCATCCAATGAAGAACAAAACTGATACATCCTCTGATCTTATGTAATTCACAAGTCTAAGGGAGATACTCATTGTGACGGTTAATTTCACGTTGACTTGACTGAAATACAGGGTACTTGGATTAAGTATTATTTCTGGTGTAACTGTGATGGTGCTTCCGGATGAGACAGGCATTTGAATTGGTAGACTGAGTAAAGCAGACTGCCTTCCCCAATGTGGGTGGGCGTCATCCAATCCATTGGAGGCCTGAACAAAACACAAAGGCGGACGATAGGGGAACTCGCACTCTGCCTGGCTGTTTGAGCTGGAACAAACCCAGCTACCCTGGACTTGCACTTACACCATCAGCCCTCCAGTTCTCAGAACTACACCATAGGCTTTCCTGGGTCCCCAGCTTGTTTTAAAAAAAATAGGAAGAGGTGACAGCATCTCCCTTTGGAAGATACGACTAGAATAAAGAATCATGTCCTTTTTGTACTACCTCCCCAAGGCAGATCCTTAGAAGTTTCCACATTTAAAAAAAAAAAATGCTGCCCTGGCCAGGTGGCTCAGTTAGTTGGAACATCTACTCCTTATACCAAAAGGTTGCAGGTTCGATTCCCAGTTGGGGCACATAACTAGGTTGTGGGTTCGATCCTTGGTTGAGGTGCATATGGGAGGCAACCCATTGATGTTTCTCTATCTTTCTTCCTTCCTCTCTCTCTCTAAAATCAATAAAAACATAGAGATACAGATTTGGCTAAGCCAATTGAAAGAAAAATAGTTAACTAAGAAGCTTTGGTCAAAAACCTCAAAAAGTATGTAATGCTTACAACCAAAATGACACATAATGGTTTCAACGGAAAACTAAGAATCAATTAACACATATGCTAAGTGACTGGTACAGATGTGGCTGGGGATATTTTTTAATCTCAACTGGGCCTGGGAGGGTGTAACTTCTTTAGCATTATCGCTTGAAGGAAATACTGAAGATAACAGTGTTGTTATTAATTTCAATAGGTGATCACTAGATTATCCTCCTACCTCTGAATGTACATACACTCTTGCCCAATACCTGAAAACTAGGATAAAATCCAACCTGCCGACTCTTCACTACATTTTTAATGAACACAAATGACCTTTCCAGTATTTTAAGCTAGAGTTTCATGCTTGAGTTTTCTGAATCTTCTGGCATACAGACAGAAATGGAAACAAATTACTTTTTTACCAATCTTGTCCATATTTACTGGCACAGAAACTAAAAGGCACTTTATCCTATGTGTCAAACTCAAAGACAGAAACAGCTTGCTGTCTGTCAGCTTCAGAAACCATTTTTTACAAGCATGGCACACTGCCTCAAGCCGACTGAACACTAAACCATGTTGGGCTGCCCACATTGCAAATTATCTGGAATGTTCTCCATGTTCTGTGGTTGCAAAAGTACCTATTTCACGGATTATCCAGTTCAATTTAGGGCCACATCTGACCTTAAGCAGCAAATTCCCAGGAAACTTGAAACTGTAATTGACTAACATCCCATCAGTTCTGAGTCTGTGATGTCAGGCTCATAGTAAAACATTTCAAATGTCGTTTTTTGAGAGTCCAAGAGACACAACATAAACTCTGGGAAACACGTTACTGTCTGTTTCAACTAAACAACTAAGAAATCACTCCAAATATATACATGTCATAGCTTCAAAAAAATTGCTACATGCAATAAGTAAACACAATTCTGGTAAATACCTAGGAAAGTAAAGCAAAAATCATTCTAAAAAATTATTTCATTTCTCATTTTCATATATATGCTGAAATGTAATAGCTTCAGCTGTGGAATGTGATAAGAAATATCTCAAAGCTTTGCTTGTGAGTGGAGCATTGTATTCTGGGTATTCTTTTTCTCATCCATTAAACAGTTTATTATTGAAATTGTACATATATTATAGGATTATGCAATTAATGTTTTTATTAGATTTAAACTTCTTTCAATACAGAGAGAACAGAGCTGATGTTGACATCTTCATAAGCCCTGTCTTTAACAGAGTGTCTTACATAGTAAGTACTTACACAAAGTACTCGAAAAATGTCCTATCTATCTATTGTTAATAAACCTCTCCTAATTTAGGGAATACAAAAAGGTAATTCTGAGGGTTGAACAGACTCACTAGATGGCTGTTACTCAGAAGAGGTAGCTGAGTCACCCTGTACACTCACTCATTCAAATGTCTTTCAGTGGACGCTGGCTGTTAGTTGGGATCTCAATAGGAATACCTACAGGTGTCCTCTCCATGTGGGATGGGCTTCCACACAGCATGGCAACTGCATTTCAATAGCTAAATCCCAGAAGAGAGAGCCAGGAGAAAACTATTTCTTGTTTTCAAAACTTACCATGTAAATTACATAGTATCCCTTCAACCAGATTCTATTCTTTAGAAGTAAATCACTAAATTCAGCCCCTAGAATAAAGGAAGAGAATTAGTCTCCACCTCTTCATGGGACAGTAGCAAAGAAATGGTGAACATTTAAAATTACCACAATAAGTATCTGAGATATGAATTGTGTTATCCCTCCCTTATCTTCAATATTTCCATCTCTGCTCTCACTGCTCTACAAACAAACATGCTCAATTTTCCCAGAACTTCAAATTTCGGACTGAACACCCTCCAGGCAAAAAACTCTTCTCTTGACCCTGTATTTCCATGTAACATTAAATTTCTCCTTCTATGCTCATCCAAACTTCTTAAAATTTTAATATAACTATTATCTTTCCAAGCATTAATGGGTACCTCTTTCAAATCAAACAATTAGGACATCATTTCACAAAACAGAATACCAAAACTTTCCCAAGGTTTGCCTCTCCATGCCTTTGAGGTCTCCTCTCTAAGCCAAGACCAATGGGGAATGCCCTGAAGGTCATTTTTTGAAGCGTTAAAAGAAAAAAACTACATTGACAAGCCAAATTTTACCAAGGGGTTCCTCTACTGAAGATTAAGAAATGCCTGATTCAATCATCCGTTGATGGGATAATTCAGTCCATTTCAATAAATATGTGATTAGAATGATTGGCACATGGCTCCTGATCCAAGCTTTGTGCAATGATAAGAACATATTGGAAAACCTAGTATTTTTAACTGATATTGACGAAAATGCTGAAGAGATGACAAGCTCTAACTAACTATTTTTAGCTTATGATCTTTAGACCTGCTGTTCTCAGTGCATCTGTATTATCAAGTCCCTGAAGAGTTTTCCGTTATATATGCATATTTTTTATTATTATACATATTGTTATATATGTTATATATAATATTCAGGGTGAGACAAAAGGAGGTTTACAGTTGTTCATATGGAAAACAATACAATAATTAATAAATAATATTACAAGAATAAACTCTATGTTTTGCATACTCACAACTGTAAACCTACTTTTGCCCCACCCTGTATAATTATATTATATATAATAAACATTGTGTATTATTTCTGTTACATATATTAGATAGATAGATATAGACAGATGTGGATTTTAGGACGTGTATTGTGATATTATACATTTAGTTTCGGAAAGAATAATTCACAAAGCAATCATCTCAAATCAAATAAAGCATATACAAAATCTCAAGGCATTCAATCAATACTATTACAGGAACCAAGTCACATCTACCTTAGAAACCCAAATTCTTATTGAATACAGTACTTACTTGCCTGGAGACAAGCAAACTTAAGGTAAAATGGCAACTGCAGTTAGAGTTTTAAATATGTGGCTTTTTCTAAGCAATTTTTTTCTAAGAATGTTCAGTTTGCTGTAAATTTTCAGAAAATGCTTGAGACTGAGAGTTCTTTCCATAAAGTTTCAGTTCTGGTATATTTGACAGCAGAGACAAAATTATACTCAGACACAAAAATCTATATCACAAATAAAGTGCTATAATATCAATGGTTATTCTGGAATAACTTTCTTTCACAACTTCCCCACTGCAAACAAGACACTACCTACAAATTCCCTGTCTACTTTGGTAGTATATTTTTCACATACAAAATTATATATAAAGCATATACTTGATTAAATACTTCATGATACTCTTTTCTTTAAAAAGCTCCCACATTCTACTTTTATTTTTGAAAATAATCTGGATGATGTAATTAATTATGTCACTAAAATTTGGGCTATACAACACGTCACAAAATATAGGGACTTTTCATCAGCACCTTTGATTTGTAGGTAACATCAGACACACACAGTAAGTGGAGAAGGCAGAAACCAGTAGCCAGGTGTGGCAGACACCTAGAGGTGTGAGAAAATGGGCTTCAGTCCCCCATAGGACACATGAAAAAAGAAAACTTATCCATTTGCATAATAAATGTACTTACATATCAGGTTTCACCAAATAATTACACGTATTACACACCTCATCCAAGGGCAAAACTGTAAGAAGCAATGTCAGATTATTCAAGAAACATCGCTTTATTTATGATTCTTAGAAACAGCACTCCTAAAATTAGCTGGAGCCTTTTCATCTAAAACAATGAAAATCAACAAATAAAGAGAAAATGCTGCTTTTTAAATATACGGTTAAAAACTCGCCTTACCCCACTGAACAAAACTGCACCCCTTCTCCAGGGCTACCTGTGTTTCCCAAGGGTAGACCAAGCCTACCTGTTCAAGCAGGGGCGAAACGACCACTTTGAGAATTGGGGGGCAAATTTCATAAAGATATATTGTTGGGTGTTTTCTTTCTTTTTCTTTTTTAGCACCCTGAGCCTCTAGGACATTTTTTTCTTTAATTAAAAAAAAAAAAAAAATCCCAAAAGCAAAAGGGGCGGAGGAGGCAGGACGAAAATCAGGGCGACGCCGAAAACCGACCGAGGCAGAAAGGACGCGGCGCGCAGCTGCCCGCGGGCGGGAGGCAGCCTCTCGGGGCCGCTGAGCTCGCGGGGAGCCTTCCCACTCGCGCAGAGGCGGCGCGCGGCGCCCCCGAAGTGATGCACGCCGTGGAAAAGTTCACGCGCCCCCCCCTCCACGCCCCGCGCTCCGTCTCCCGGGCGGCGAGCCTGCGGGGAACTGGGCGCGGGGAGCCCGCGGCCGCCGCCCGCTTTCCTAGAAGGCCCACGGCCGGCGCGCGGGGGGCGCAGGGGGGCGGCGGGAGGCCCCGCGGGGAGCCGCCCGGGGAAACCGAGTCCCGGCGCCGACCCGCCGCGCGGCGCTGGCCGCAGAAAGCGCTCAAGTCTAGAGGCAAAAATCTCCCCGAAAACCCGAGCTCCGCCCGCACAACTTCGGTCTTAGCAGCCTCCAGCGCCGCCGCACACCCCGCACGACCGCACACCCTCCCCGACCCGGTCGATCCCAGGGCTCCCGCCGCCGCTACCTGCGCGGGGTCCCGGGGCCCCGAGTCGCACCTCGTACAAAGGGCTGCGCGCGGGCGCCCGCAGAGCCCGGGGAGCGCGGCCCGTCCAGCGCCGCCCGGAACTTTCCTGACATAGCACTTCTCTCCCGCAGAAAACGGCGCTCGAGGCGGGCCGGCGGCGGGGGCGGGGGCTGCGCGGGGGCGGCGGGGGCCGCGGGGGCTCTCCAGGCGGCGGTGGCGGGAGCTGGAGCCGAAAGTGCGGAGCGCCGCGGCCGGAGCCGCCGCCCCGCGATCCGCCGGGGTTCCCGCCCCCGGAGTAACCAGAGCTCGCTCTTAAAGGCGCCAGCCGCGTTTTAGAAAAGGAGGTGAGGGGGTGGGCGGGGGTGGGAGGAGGCAAGTGCGGAGCGTGGGGAGCGGGACGCGGCTTCCAGAGGCCGCGTCGGGGCCGCCCCCGCGCCGCTGCGCCCGCCCTTCCCCGGCCGCCTCCCGAGCTCCCCGCCAGGTCTGGTGGCCCCTCGGCCTGGGCAAAGGTAGGGTAAGTGCTCTGACCCGGCGCGGGGGCCACCCTCGCCCACGGCCTGCGCTCCCCAAGGTCGGAGCTGGAAACCTCGCCCCTTCTCCTAACCGCCCTCTCCGCTTTAGGGTCTTGTCTTCTACGCGCCCCCCTTCCGCCAGCATGCACCCCTGCCCAGAGACGCCGCCCTGGCCCGCGCCCCCAAAGCCAGCAGAAGTGCGTCTCCTTCCCTTGTTCTGCTTATTGTTCCTCTGTCTCCAACACCGCCACAGCCATGAGGGTCTCCCGCAGGAGCGCAGGAGACTGAACGACTCAAGACCAGCTGGGGCCCCTGGACTGGCCCATGGAGGTGTCACTGATGTGATGTGTGGCATGGGAGCCTGGCCAAAAGCCCTGCTTTACCCTGCGCCCTCTTTTCTCCCAACGGCCAATTGCCAGGTGGCCTCCAGCTGGATTTCTTGAACCATTGACTTTCATCAACAAAGCTTGGACGCAAAGATCTCTAAACTGAACTCAGGAAGGCCCTCCCGAAACCACACCACCTTGGGATGTAAATGATACTGGGACATGCCACTTTTAAATGACAAGCGTTATTGTTTTTCCAGCTATCATCAACATTTGTGATGACTGCTGAGACTACAGTGGGGTATGCCCAGTGTGGGCGAGGCCCCAGGGACAGCATCAGCAGCTAGCATCACCCCAGGAACAGACCGCAGTCACCCCTTGTTTCTCTACCTCCTGGCTCCAACTCTTGTTTCTTAGTACTGTAGGACCTCAGCATAGTGTTGTGTCATTTGTACCCCGCACAGTGTCCTCTGGTGGAGTGGCTATAGGTAGGCAACTGAGTTGAAGATCCAGCCTGGGCTCGAAAGGGGCAGAGTGGGGTGTGGCTCAGAGAAAGGGTTATTTTCTAATTTGCACAAAGACCCTTGCATGGGTCACCTGACACTGGAAGTCAAATCGTCCTCCCCTGCCACCTGCAAGTGCGAAATAAGCACATGTGGACTTGTGGAGGAAGAGGGAAGGGAGAAAATATGCGAAAGGTTGTAGCAATTTCTGTTACAAAATGGAGAGAAAATAAGCCTTGGGCTCTCAAAAAACAGGAGGCGTGGTCCTGCCTGAACCAAACATTAAGATGAGGGAGGAGGTTAGCAGCGAGCAAGAGTGAAGATACCCTGGTTTTATAGGGGTATAGTGAGGATAGTTGGATGTAACAGGCACCCAACTCAGAACCAACAAGAAAACCTACAGTGCAGGAGATTGGAATGTACTGGCTCATATGCTTATAAATCCCAAGAGTAGAGCTGGGGCGTGAAAAAAGAGAGAGAGTTTTTAAAAATCTTTTTTTTCTTTCTCCAGATACTCGAAGAGAGTCAGGATGCAGTTTCTCTCCATATCATGGCTGTGATTTCATTGCACTGGTTTTATTTTCTGTAATCTGGACCTAGACCTACAGGCCCAGGCTCACCTCCTACCTCCTCCAGTCTCCTTAGCAGTTGATCCCATTAGCAAGAGAGCAGGCCAAGGAATGAGTCTCATTGGACTCACTTGGATTCTGTGCCCATCTTGCAGATGGGCACATTATAACCATGGGTTGGAACACACACATCCAGATTGTCTGAAAAAGGTCAGGGAAGACATCTTTAGTGCCCACGCTCCCTCCAAGCCAGATGGACTGAGTGGGAGAGAGGAGGGAAAATTAGTGTTGTTAACAAAGAGGAAATGAATGTTGAGTAGGTAAAGGCTATAGATGACCCATGCCCACCTGTACATACACACCACCGAAGGGACTGACTACCAACTGCCTGGCTCCTCTGCCAGTAGCCTCAGAATAAGAAGAATGTTGGTGGTTGTGGGATTTCAAGTAATTGAACCAGCAGCACATCCTTTGGCTTCAGAAGCCACTGGGAAGGGCCTCAGTAATGTTTAACAAACCACTTATAAACAAACAATATCTAAAACGTAATTGTATTCAATAACTTTTTTCCCTAAACCATGATACATCTGCCTCTACATGCCTCCAATGCTTTGTGTCATTATGTGATCAATTCAACTTAATAAGAGTCCATAGAAATTTCTTGTTGCATATGTATTCAACTTGAGAAAGAAATGTCGCCTATGAATAATCACATTTCAGTATCCAAGTGACATAGGGCCCAGCTTCATTTCCAAACTCCAATAAGTTGTTCTTAATCTTTTTGGAGATAGCACAGAGTTTAAATTTTGTATGCTAAAAATGCCAAACCGTATCAGCCTTTTTCTTCCCACACAAGGACTTTTCTGACAGTTGTCCATAAAAATGTTTCATATATTCTGTTTTTGTCCTATATTTTATGGAAGAATTTCTTGTATATCATAGAAAAATGGACTTAAAAACTCGGAAGAGACTTTAGAATTAACCTGCAATAGCCCCTTTCATTATAGGGATGAAGCAATTAAAGTTGGGGGTAAGGGGGGGAATGAAAAGGGTAAAGGAAGTCAAGCACGTGGTGATGGGAGACTAGACTTTGAGTGGTGAGCACACAATGGAGTATAAAGATGTTGCGTTATAACGTTGTACACTTGAAACATATAATGTTATTAACCAATGTTACCCCAATAAATTTTAAAAAAAAATTTTAAAGAAATACAAGCTCAGAGATTGACTTGTCTAGGGTCACAAAGCTGTTCTTAGCATCTGTGATGTGCTAGGCATTTTGAAAAGTGCAGAAGCAAAAGCATACAACATGGTCACTGTCCTCAAAGAGGTTACGTTTAATCAAGAACACATAACCGTATAAGATATAAGACAATTACAGAGCATCACAATCTATCAAACAATTTAGTATTTTTTAAAATGTGATGAGCTCTCTGTGTTAACTATAGGCATTGAAATAAGAGACACTATGAGCTGTGTAGTCTGGGAAATGCTTTTCCACCAGGAACCAACTTGATGGCCTTTAAAAAATGAGAGAAAAAAGGGAGGAGGGGAGCTTTCCCTATGAGAAAACAAACAAAATGAGGAGGCACTGATGAGGAAAAGATTTTGCCATGTGTCTGGAACAGAAATTAAGTCTATACTGTCATGGTTTAGACAAGTGTTTCAAACTGCAAGTCATAAAGTCATTTTAGTGGGCTTTGATTACTATTTTTTAATTAAGTAAAACAAAATATCAGTGCTTCATACTTAATAAGATTAAGTGTTATTTGTTAAACTTGTGTTTCATTATCTTATGTGTTCAAAGTAATACTTTGGGTCATTTTCAAAAAAAGTTCAAAGCCCCTAGTTCTGAAGCCATAGAGACCAGGTGCGAAATTCTGCTTTGTAGCAAGACCGAGCAAATAGCATCTCTCCAAGCAGCAGTTTCTTTATGTGGGAGAGATTTTCTGCACAGTAAGACCCATAATTGATACAGATTGGAGATTTTTAGTCCTGATTGCATATGAGAATCATCTGAGGAGCTTTTTCAAAATTCCAATACCTGGGTCCCACCCTCAGAGACCCAGACTCAGTTGTGGACATCAGTGACTTTACAAGCTCCCCTGGTGTGGTCATGGCTGCAGACTCCTGGGCTGGACCCATAGCAGAACACATCTAGCACCAAACATCTAGAAGATGGTGACACACTGTCTCTTTCTTTAGTGGGCACATTGACCCTCATGATTTATATTTCTGTTTCTTTACCAAACAATGATTAGCATGCTAGGTAGTCACCAGAATTATTATTTATACTCTGAAAATCTTCAACTGTGGTGCAAACTGCTCATGGTTAATCTCCGTCAGTAGCACAGCATGGACCCTGAGTCATAGTCTCTTATGTGTCTCTCCACATGTACAATTTATGGCCAGTTATAAGCATACAGTAGTTTCCTGAGGTGTTAAAAAGCAGTAAAATACCATCTAAAATTCCCTACAGAGGAGGGAAAGGGCTAAAAGCAAATGACATTGGAAATCTATCAGCTAATTAATGAATGACTGTAATTTCAGCTGTTTTCATCCTGACTTTTATTAATGTAGCTTATAAATATAGTAATTAGTGATGTGCTTTTTGTAATTTTGCATTCAATAATCCCTAAGTGTTCATATCCTATACATTTCCCCTTATGCAGTCGACCTCTTTGTCTGTGAGCCAGGAGAAGCTTTTTCAAACATAAATTGTCCAACTCAGAAAGAACCACTGCTATTCTGCCTAGTCATTTTGTCTATGTAAATTTCAACTTTTGCTTTTAATTTGATTGGGCAAAGATAATAAATGTAACATAATTCTGAAATCTTGCCAAGAGACAAAGCAACTACGATAAGAAAGAAAAGGTAAAAAAACTAAAACCTGAGCATCCGACAACCAGACATATATATGCATCATGATATGACAAAGTCAGAATTCCTCAGAACCAGTCTGAGGCCTTCTTGCGTAAGAAGCTGAATCTGAATCTAGTCAAGCCTCTAGACCTAAGAGGAAGTATAGAGACAGAGGATCAAGTTTTAAACACCACCCCCAAGGAAGCAATCCGTCAAATCCGCAATGTTGAACACTCAGTAAGAAAAGGACCTGGTTCCTCTATCGGATCAATGGCGCAAAAAAACAGCATGCAGATTGTAAAAAAGTAAAAGAGACTTAAGAATCATGATCATGAAATGCAATGCGTGGACTTTGTTGTGTTTTGAACAAACCATCTGTGAAAAGAACCCTTGAGACGATCAGGAATACCAGACACAGACTAAGTATTAGATGCTATAAATGAATTATTGTCCATTTTGTTCGATGTGATAGTGGTCTGACAGTTTCATATGAATCACAGTGTCTTCAGGGGTACATACTGAAGAATTCTATAATCCTGCAAAAAAAAAAAAAATGGAAGAAAGAATCCAGAGGCATGTGGATGGGTCTCTGGCTGCAAGCTCTGAAAGGGAGTGGAGGATATGATGGGAGGAAGGGACAGGAGAAAGAGGGGTAAATGCGCTTGCCCTAGAAATGTTGAGGACAAATTGGGCCAAAAGTAAATTAATTATTGAGAAGCACGCCATTTTCTTTTTTTTTGCATTTTGTAGTTCCCTGATGCGGAGATAGTATAGAAGCTGTTGATATGGTTGGGCCTATGTAGGTATGTGACCCCAGAGTAGCTTGAATGAGTCTAATGGGAGACTACTTTGACTTTTAATTCAACAGTTTTTTGCAAGACTCTCTGAAACAGCAGGAATTAAGAAGGAAATAGCTCGCAAGAAGGATTACATTCCCAAGCAAAACTGCTTCTTTTTCCCCTTTTGGTTTACTTTGCCCAGATTCTCCAGCC
Organism: Miniopterus schreibersii; assembly: GCF_964146895.1. Classification (NCBI taxonomy): domain Eukaryota; kingdom Metazoa; phylum Chordata; class Mammalia; order Chiroptera; family Miniopteridae; genus Miniopterus; species Miniopterus schreibersii. Next base: position 47,177,023 of record NC_138107.1, read on the forward strand.
AAAAAGACTTAGCTCAAGGCATTATATTCTTGGAGATGTCGGGAAGAGGTTCCTAGGTCTTGGAAGATGACTTGAAATATGCACAGGAGAAGAATAAAATTGAAGCCTGTTTTTCTTAGAAACCATTTGTCTGATTTATGTGATTAAGAATTCAGAAGATTTATATAATTGATAAACCTAGGTGACATTTTACAAAAATGTATAATCAACAGATGACAGCGGTAAAGAAACAAAAAATGATAACACTGGAAGTGATATTGGATGTGGTTAGATTTAAAAATGGTGATAGCACAGCAAAGACCTAGGACTACATGAAGCTATAGCACAAGCCATATTTTAAAAGCCTGATGAATATGTAAAACAAGGTAAATTTGCCTCAACATCTTTTAGTTTAAGTTGCGCTCCGAACAGAAAGCCACTTATGGTTGAGATGGAGCATTTACTTCTACTTTAGATTGAGGAGTGTAATCAAAAACAAATCCCAATCAGTTTCGCTAAACAGTCAGGCCAAAGTGTGGAAGTGCTGCATTGAGGGAAATGGTTATTAGAAGGAGACAAAAAGAACATTTTACCGTCAGTAAAGGCTAGTTTCATCGTTTCAGAAGTCTGCAAGAATTCATTAACCTTAAACTATCTGGGGAAACTACAAGCTCAAGTAAGGCTGCTACTGTAAAATTTGCACCCAGGTTCCAAGAATGACAGGCAATCCTGGCTTTGCACAGTAGCGCAAGATGTAGATGGAATGAACGTAAATGGGGTTATAGAAGCTGGAGGTGACCATGGGAAGTTGACACTGCCTCCAGTCAAGAAGTAGTTCTGCTTTGCAGCCAGAGGAACTCAGCGAAGGCCAACATATAGTTATATGTGAGGAAAATGGTTGTGTCATAAAGGAAGAATGTGTTTCAGAGGAAGTGATGCAGATGAAAAACTTCATGCTAAAGGAACTCTCAGATTTTTTGCCATTGAAAGCACAAAGGTTAAAACTTCGGAAGTGGATCCAAACTGAGAAAGGAGCGTGACGATTTGCCAAGGCATAGAAAAGATGCTCATAAAGAAATAAAACACTATAATTTTCAATGTTAAAAAAAACTTTCTATTTGATGTTTTAGCTAATGTTTCATTAAAATCTTTCTCTTGGTTTAACTAATAGGACAGTGATAAATTTTTGTAATCTGGGCCTGGTTGCATCTAGAGTAGCTTTATAAACAAGGCTTTAGGCTCAAAAATATTTTATCATAATATTTTTTAGCCAATATTTAGGAGTCACATTCAAGGCATCTTTCAACTTATTGCACACTGAGGACGAAGCGCTCATTCCAGCCCTTTGTTAAGGGACCCCTCAGTGGCATGGGATTGGACCGCTGAGGTTCTCTGTGGGAAGAATGCACAACCACCCCACACCTTGCTCTCGGTATTGCAGGTGCCCACTCTCCAAGTATCTCTGTGCCCCAGTGACTATCTCCAATGACTAGCTTTGGCTGTCTCCACCTTAGAGTGTCCATGGTAAGATCTGTAGGTGAGTCTATAAGGACTAACTGGCTGGTTACTTCTATTCTTTTTGTAAACCTTAGTGCAGACATGATATCTTCACCTTCTCCCTTCCCCAACCCTACCCATCACACCCCAGAGTAGGCACACACTGGCACATGCACACACCAATGAACATTGCAGTGGTAAGATCCATAAGCCAAGGATGGTAAAAAGAGATGGAGGGTAGCCATTCAGCCTGCTTTGGTCCACGTCTTAGTCTGTGTGTCTCCAACACTGGTACCTGGATCGCTATTGGCACAATCAAATATTAGAAGAGAATAACTTTTAATATGGCTATTTAATTTATTGTGAATTAGAAAATATAACTAGCAAATCAATCTCATGGATATTCCTTATAATGAGGCTAAGTTTTTTTAAAATGTGTCAATTAAAATATAGTAAGTGAATAAAAGTGCAGATATTTTGAGGATATGACAAAAAATTCACAAAGGGGTTTATATAAGACTAAAAATTTTGAAATTCTGCCTTTCTAAGGACATTACAACAACATTTATTTCTGAATTGTTATGAAATTCACAAAATAACAGAAACCAATACTAGTTCTGAAGAATGACCTTTTCTAAGACAACCGTTTACTCCATGAATATTATTAAAGTACGTAGTGTTAGCCCCTGGCTCCTTCACTGACAACTGGTTATGTATTTACTAAGACTATGCTATTGCCAACCAGCTAGGGAATTCACATTCCCACAGGGAACTGCACTCTTCACCTGGTTTCATGTGTACACAGTTTATAAGAAAAGCATCAAATAGTATACACTTCAGTTGAAAATATTATAGCTGATAACAATCTGTCACTCGTGTGACTTTTTTGTTTGTTTCAGCCCTCAAACCAAGAATATGGGATTATATATGTGGTGTGTGTGTATGAAAGCATCAGGGCTCTTTGTAGTGACTGTGTCCCAACCAGTCTAAGAATTTTTTATAAAAAGCTTTGTCTTCTAATAAAATTATTTTTAAATTAAAATGGGAATTTAAGTTTTCATCCATCAGTATATCCTTCATAGGAATTTGTATAGGTTCATGAAGTGGGCATGGCATGTATGAGAATGTTGATCATTGGTAGCAGGGAGTTGAAGGCAGCCTGGGTGCTTATCATTTGGGGAATGAATGCTAAATATAGCAGATCCATACAGTGAGATAGCATGCAGTGGTGAGAAATATGTGAAAATATACTGTTAAGTGAAAAACATAAGAAACAGTGCAAGACAATATTACTTATGTAAATTAAAAACACACATACAAACAGCACTACATCTCAAAGTTGTATATCTATTCAAAGATACATTAAAAACACCAGAAATTAATGTCAACCAGCAAGGGGCTGAATCAGCTGGACTTCCTTGGGCATCATTCTCTATTTCTCTACATAGTCTTTCCAGCATGGTGACCTCAGATGGCCGGACTCCCTACAGGGTGTGCTTTCAGAGCTGTGTAGCACTGGCTCTCAAACTTTGGCATGCAACAGACTCTCAGGAGGGTTTTTAAAACACAGGTTTCTGGGACTTTAGCAGTATAAACAAGAGAAACCCACACCTAGCTACATGACAGGAGAGCTTCAGAACACCCAAAACAAAAAGAAGATCTTAAAAACAGAAAGGAATGAAAGGTTGTTCACTCACAAAGGAACAGCAATTAGAATGAAACAGACCTCTCGATAGCAGCAATGGATTCTGAAGACAGTGGAATAATATCACCACATTATTTAGAGAAAATAATCATCAACCTAGAAATGAGTACCTAGCAAAACTATTTTTTTAAGAAAACACGTGAAATAAAGTCATTTGCAAATAAGTAAAATCCAAGAGTTTTCTACCCAGAGATTATTACTAAAAGAGCTACTAGAAGATGTAATTTAGGAAGAAGGAAAATGATCCCAGAAGGATGGTCTAAGATGCATGGGATAGAAGAAATGTAGAACCCGGGCTTATTACTTTTCTTCCCAGTCCTTCCGTGGGTTTTGTTTGGTATGGTTTAGTTTTTCTTTTTAAAAATAATTTTGCTTATATATGTACCTTCATAAAATACTTTAATTATGTAAAGTATTACAAAATGTGAAGCTGTAAGAGAAATGCTTGGAAATCCTGGGGAGATGAGGAGTTGGCGTCCTGGAGAGCCAGGAGCCACTGGCAATGGAAGGACTCTGCCACCAACAAGCTGTTACCTTGTTAAGTCATTATATACTTTCGGTCAGACCACCTCAGCTGTAAAATGGGAGGCCTTGCCTAAGTCATCATTAAAGTGCATTCCAATTCTAAAATTCAAATTTTCTACTGTTATTTCAGTGCAGCATTTAACTTTTGATCACAGTATTATCTCTTAGTGAGCACTGACATGGGCTCAATATCCCTTCACCACCATCTCTGTTAGAGTTTTCACCACTGGCAGCCCTGGGAGCATTTACTGAGAAAAAGTTCCGTTTACATTGAGATCTCCCCAAAGTAATAGGGCACAGCTCCCTTTGAGTCCCCTGCTGATGTATTCCTGGTCACAAACACAAAACTAAACAAAAGAAACATGGTTTGGAGGAGAGGAGTGGAGGCAGGAAGAGGGAGGGTTGGAGATGCAGAGTGCTGCCCTTAACTCCCCTTCAATCTCTGTGACTCCGTCTCAGAACTTGTTTCTCTTATTGGCAGAAATTGTGCCTGTTCCAGACCTCTCCTGCTTCGTACCTGGATGGTACTCTTCGAATTTCAAAGCTTAAAAAAATGGCACATCCTACCAGGTGAAGGGTTTCCTTCTTTCTTGGCTTCCAAGTTCTAGAGGATCTGCTCACTCTGAAATCATTTCCCCCACAGTAGTGGTGGCAGCCTCAGGCATACAACCTGTCAGCTTGGAGGAGTGAACGCACCCAGAGGCCAGGGGAATGCTCACCCTCGCTCAGCCGGAGGACTGGGCACAGGTAATCCTGCTACCAACTGACACCTTCACATTACTCAGGCTCCACTTGCAGCGCGTCTTTCAGACCTATACTCATATGAATTTTCCTTTAAAAAAAAAAAGGACAATTCTTACTTTTCAAAGAAAATGGAGGGCTTCAGTTTTACAATTGAGTAGTCACAGCCTTTTACATCTGTATTCCTGGGGAATGGCCTGCCACCACACCCTGCGCTGTCCTATTTATTGGTTATGTTTATCACCCTCTCTGTTTCCTTAAAGGCCCTGAGTACCAATAAAACAAAATTATACCATTCAGAATCACTCCTGGCAATTTTAACTCAGTATTCTTGGACGTTTTGTTATTTTGGTGGCTGTTTTCATATTTCTAATCCCATTAGAAGTTGTGATTAAGTGTGCCTGTCTAGCTTCTAATTCTCTTTTTTATAACTGTGTCACTTAGAATGGTTTTTATGATGTATTTTTTCCTAGCGAAATTTAATTATATGGGCTCAAGGTTATAGTTTAGAAAAAGCTCATATGAGTGACTAACTTCAACCCAACTACTATAGAATCATTAATCCCTACAGCCTGTGCTTGGGTTATAAGGAAAAAAATTCATGGTGATTTTTTTTTTTAATTCATCCAGATTGTATCTGATTTTGCCAAGTCTACTGCACATGTAATTGTGAAATGATAAGGATCTCTTATCTTTGAAAGTTAAGCTTATAATTGTTTTGATTTCATTTAACAACAAGCATTTATTGCACGCTTGTTTTGTGCAAAGGATTGTGTGAGTACTGTAAGGGATATCCAAAGAGGAACGCTTTCTTCCAAAGCAGATGGAAACAAGGGCTGTAGGGTAATGAAACCAAATATGGTGGTAGTGTTTAAGGGGAGAGGCTTAATTTCACCTCAGGGATCTTGGAAGGCTGTTAGGAGGAAATCAGATTTTATTTGGTCCTTGAAAAATTGATCAGAACTTCAGAGGACGATATCTATATGAGACAAAAATACATTTCAGCAAAGACAAAGAGTTAATTGTCTTAGTATAGAAGCACATATATACCACATAATTCATAATGTGTATCACAAATATAACAAAGGATTTCTATCCTCAATATATATAGCAATATATGTGTTAAGAAAAACACTAAAGCTCTCAATAGAACAGCAAGTCCAAGGCATATTTACAGAAGACAAAATGTATGTAACTAATACACTCATAATCAAAGAAATGCAAACTCAAACAAATGCAATTTTTAAGCATTTTAAATTACAAAGAGTTTTAGAAGATGCTATTTAGGACCTTCAAGGCATAATAAAATGGGCATTCTTGCATAAACTGGTACAACCTTTCTATAAAACAACTTCATAATATAAATTAAGAGCCACAGAAAGTTCATAATTTTTGCCCCCCACCAAAGTGACATCTAGAAATCTGTTATGATGAAATAATTGAGGTATGTCAAAGGTTTATTTGCAATGATTTTCACCATAAAAATTTCCCTTAAAAAGCAAGATGATTAAATAAGTTATGCTATACATTTCTGGTTATGCTATACATTTTAGTCACTCGAAAAGATGTTTAGGAAGAATTTTTAAAGACATAGAAAATGACTAGTGATTCACTATAGAGTGAATAAAACAGGCTACAAGCAGTATCTGCAGTATATTCCCAGGATATATATTAGAATATATATAAAGACTGTAGAAAAATGCACCAAAATGTTTACAATAGTTATTTCTGGATAAAACTAGATTTGCTTTCTTCTCTATATTTTATTTTTACACATTTTGCTCACTTGAGCATATAATACTTTTATCATTAGGAAAAGATAACTCTTTAGACAAATTCGGTATATTTCCATCTGTCCCCTTCCACATCTCAGCCCAACAGATTTTACAACCAGAACCACATACCTATAACAGTGCTGCTCTCCACCTTGAAATTCATGTTTCCTTTGCAAAGCTTTCAGCGCTTTGTAGCACTTTCCCAAATCAAATCCAAATCTGCCCTCTGCTGCTCTACTTCACTGAAATTTCTCTCAAGGCAAGACCCCTGAGTTATCACAGAGATGTAAGACTTTACTACTCCACACCTTGGGCATTTTTTCTGAGAATTAACACACAAAAAAGATAATAAGGGGCTTTGATATCCCTTTTAACTGGGAATTAGCTCTACCAAAAACTTTTTGTCTAAATTCTAGGCTTCATTTATGAAAAACAGACTAGTTGCTTTTATGTATCTGCTTCCTATGTCCAATCTACTTAGAAGGAGAGATACCTGAAATTTGTGAGCAAATGCTCTGAAGCCCTGACCCTATCAAATAAACCCTCATCACATACAAGGTGTCCCCCCAAAATGTAGACACACTTTAATATTTGACAGCTCAATTTTGAAAATGAAATGTATTTGAATAAATACTGCCTTTATAATTATTCAAAGTGTTTGTATACATTTTGGAGGGACATCCTATATATTAACACCTACCTTTTTTTAAACCAGAATTTTTGGTAGGGAGCATTTCCATATATTTGGAGAATCCTGTAAATCCAGGGCAAGAATAGATGCATTCTTAGTGTCAGGACAGAGGCCAATTTGGGGTAAAACTATATGTCTGATGGGGACCCTGAGAAGAGAGATTCATTTGATGTGAACTTTTATCTACTGAGATTGACTCCCGATGATCAACTGAGAAATTTATCTGCTGAAATGGACTTCCCATGGTCAACTGAGGGCCCAAATTTTATAAATAATGAGTCTAGCAGCCATCTGCTGACAGGGCTTCTCTTGTACTCTGTGTACTGGGAGGAACCTCAGACTGTACTCTCGGCTTCTGCACTGTGCCCTGTTGGGTTATGCCTTCTGCATCAACTATTTTAAGGGAGCTCCTGATTTCATCTTTTGAAGCAATGGACTAAGACCTATCCTATGCAATCAGAACTGCATAATTATAGCCTCATTTTCATCTAAACAGACCAATCAGAACTGCTCCATAACAATTGGAACACATAATGCTGACCAATCAGGACTTTCGGATTCAAGCCAATCGAAACAGTACAAATTTGTATACTAACTGGTAACGCCGGTGGGAACTTTCTCTATAAAAGGTGGTCTCCCCACTTTGTGTAGTCAGAGCACACTTTTGGTTTCCGCTGAAGGTGTGTTTCCCATTTTGCAAATTGCTTTCTAAATAAAGTCTCTCCTTGTCCCAGGGCCTTTTGGATTTGCTAACCCTGGTAAGAAACTCAGTGGATGTTCTGAGCCCCTTCTACGCCCTATCCCCAGGGGAATCTTACTGCAGTCTGAGGACGTCCCTCTTTGTCTCAGCTTCTCCCAGCCACTCTGCTTCTTTCCACAAGCCCTATATTCCCCCTGTTCTTTCACAATGAGCTGAGAAGGCCCCTTATACCCAGCACCTAAATCTTGAAACTAGTTTCTCTTTTCTTGAAGGAAGGAAGGGTTGGCTCTTCAAACTCTCCTGGATGGTGAGGAAATATTTCAATTTATATTTTTAGGACAGCAAAGAGAACACAAAACAAAATATGATGTGTCTAAATTGAACAAGTCTGAACATTTACACCCTGCCCTTTCCATGTTTATTTTCTCAGGTTATGCATTCTTATATGCCTCACAATCACACTACACTAGTTCCACATTATTTTCATTCGATCACTCACTTTGCCTTCTCAAACCCTTTTCAGGTGCCTGAAGTACACACACCTTCATATCCCTTCTCTGTTTACCAGTAGCATCAACTTCTTCGGGAAGGGATATTCTTTGATATTTTACTCACGTCAATCTTACATAATTTCTTTTAAAGTTATTCAGATTCTTGAGTTTTCTCTCCTTCCATTCTCTACTTCTGGTTTCTTTTTTTTCTTTTTTTTAATATATCTTTATTTCAGAGAGAGGAAAGGAGAGGGAGAGAGAGAGACAGAAACATCAATGATGAGAGAGTCACTGATTGAGCCTGCAACCCGAGCATGTGCCCTGACCGAGAATCGAACCCCAATCGCCTGGATCCTAGGTCGACATTCAACCACAGAGCCATGCCGGGCTGGGCTACTTCTAGTTTCTTTTGAACACCTTATGGAATTAGGAAGTACTGTCAGGAGTAGAGTAGGGATGACATCTCTCTGTCAGTATCTTGTCCCACAAGCCCTCCCTGAAATGCCTCAGTATTGTGTTGTACACAAGGGGTCAACTCCCTGAGTCAAAGGCAACAACAGGCTAAGAGAAGTATTCACTTTCTCTTACTTTGATGGGATTTTGCCTCCCTATAGTAGCTCTGTGACCACTTCTTACTTTAGATTACTTTCCTTCCTCTCTGGACATGGAGGTCTCATCTGAGAAATCCTGTAGTACCTGCTTTTCCATCCCTATGTTACCAGAAAGTCCCTGGAGTAAGAGGGGGCTCTCCCCTTCAGTGTTTTTCATGCTCAGGAGAAAGAATTCAGATGAGTGACAGAAGGCAGTGTTGAAGCAAAGCAAGCAAATTTATTAAGGAAGCAAAGCAAGTACATTTATTAAGGAAGCAAAGCAAGCAAATTTATTAAGAATACACTTGGTATAGAGCACAAGTGGGCAACTCAGCTAGTTTGAATGCCCTGCCTGGTGGGGGTTCAAAGGTTTTATACTCCCCCCTCCTCCATAGGTTTCAAGGTTCCTCTGCCAGATAGACTAGATTTCAAGTCCTTCTTTTTACATTGCTGTGGCTTTTCCCAGAATTTATTAGGACATCTGGTGATTTTATCTTGGCAAGCCCCAAGACTACTGACTTCTTTGCTTAGTGGGTAAGATATACTCTCCCTTCCCCCCGCCCCTTCCTCCTGCCCTAGTAGCTATCTATTATGCATAACATTCCACCTCAAGTGATACCATCCAAACGCTTTTGGGGTTTTTGTTATTTGTCCCCCAGACTTCATCTGTCCTTGGGTTTAGCTGGCACAAATGGCATTAATTGAGTCTTTGTTCTCTATTTTCCCAGGCTAGGGTTATTAAAGCTTTGTATTCTCTGATTAGGGAGGAGAGGTATAAACCATTTGCTCTCAAGTCTCCTTGGTTGGGGGAAATAAGGTCTTGCAGTTCACAAGCTGGCTGCAAGTTGTCCAAACTGTTTGGCCTTGTTTAATTTTCATGTCTCAGTTTCTCCATTCCATTTGCCCAGGAATTTTCCTAGATTCTTACCATCCTGCCACACCGATGAAGACATTCACTGTTAACCCTGAAAGGCAAACAAATCTCAGCATTTGAGTGTTTCCAATACACTCCTTTCTGCAAAAGGTATGTCATCAATTACATTTTTAAGACTTTCTAGCTTTTCATATTATTTACAATATTCGTGAAGACAATTTTAGCTGCAAGTAACAGAAACCACCTGTAGGGCAGGACAGAAGCCAAGAATCAGCAAGCACTCCTGAATCTCTGGCATTCTCTTCTCAGCATTGTCAGTGTGTCTGCTGACTTCCCCTGTCTTGATAAAGCCTGGGTTTTTCTCTTTTGCATCCATAGAGCAGCCTTTATTTACAGGAAAGAAAACTTTCCCTTTTTTGCTGTTCTTGTTACTAGAGTCTTCACTAGCAGACTCTAATTGATTATATATTTTAAGATTCTTGCTCAATTTTCACATTATTCAGAAGCATTTGGCTTATAAAACCAAGTAGAGTCCAAATTTGGAATCTTAAATAATCTGTTCCATTTTTTTTTTCTTGTTAAGATTTTGAAAATAAAAATAAAAACAAACAAAATCCAAACCCTTAAATGCAGCAGCAGTAGGTTTGGATTGCTTCTTCAACCCGAACTGAGCTTTAAGCAAACAATATTGGATTGCTCACGTCAACTCCACAGGGCTTAAATAGAGGTGACTTACTTCACCATTATTTTTTTTCACCATTATTAAAGGGCATAAAGAAATTAAATGGTCCTAACTAGATAGGATAGAGGATAGCTTTGAGTGGCACCTCTGATTTAGTTCAAGGTTTCCAAACAGCTGAATCAAAGGAAAGCCAAGTCTCCATCAAAAGCAAGCCTCCTCCCTCCTAGCTGTAGCCAAGTGAGAAGGAGGAAGACACATGGGGCAGGAGGCAATAGCCCAGGGGGCTCTATGCAAAATCCTAGAAAGGATTATTTTTCTTCACATTCAACTACTATGTTCCCAACCTCTCTGTTTCTTTGGCACAATCACCTCTGAACCTGAAATTTGCTTTGAGGTCTGGAATTTAAATGTACCCTAAATATCCTAATGAGCTCTTCTTGGACTCAGCTCTAGTGAGCCTGCTGCAGCATGTGTTGTTGATGTTTAGCATGATCATCAAAGTGAGTTGTGCATGTATGTCATCTTTGAGTGAGACAGGTTCAGTCCAAATCTCTGTCCTACCTGGGTTGCATTTGACTTATATGATGTTAGGCTAGTTACTTAACTTCTCTGGCCTTCAGTGCCTTCATTTGAAATATGGGGATTGAATTTATCTTTGAAGGTTATGAATCAAAGTACCTTACACTGTCTGCCATGAAATAAGATTGCAATAAATGTTAACATTGTTATTATTGATATTATTTCTACTATTATACTCAAAGGCAGTGGGTAGGTCTTATTTCCACAGGATTAAGTATACAATTATTTTAAATGGATTATCTAGATTTATATACCTTTTATAAACTTATACCTATAATAAACTCAGTATTATTTTCTTTAGGTGGCAACTTTTTTATATAGGTTCATACTCCAAATCACAGTATTAAAGGCATAAGACATGAAAGGTTACACATGGAAAGGCAAATGCTTCTTTGGAGATAAAAGATAGAAGGTGGAAAGTTGAAGTAGGAGGGAACATGTGGGAGGAAAAGAATACACATGCTTCTCAAAAAAATATGTCCCAGACCTGAGACATTATTAACCAGGCTGAGCAAAACCTTCACAGCAGAATATAAAACATTGTGAGCTAAAATATTTGTGTGTATCAGCCCAAGTGGAACCCTTCAGCTTTTGTATCACATTATGGGCAGTTCCCAGATATTGCACTTCCCTCTTAATCAACTGAGCAAGTGTCATTTAGAATTTAGTTCTGAACAAAATGTCTGAGCTAAAATTTGACTTAATGATGCCAGAGAGTCCCAAAGCAGTTTGCGTTGAGTGAAGCAAAACAACGTCTTCAGTCCCCAGGGTGCTCATACTCAGAGGAGAGGTGCTGAAGCATACAGTCAGATTTGCAGTGATGGTTCTCGGGGTTTGAATGAAGTCATCCATTGTTTCAGATAGCCTTTCTTACATGTTTTGAGCCCAATCATGGGAGAAACAAGTTGTTTGTTTTTAAATAATACCACTTTTTTGCGGCTGGTAACAAGGTACATCTGGACAGGGCTACTGATTGGCAATTTTAAAGACACGTGGAGCCAACAAGGTCTCCTGAGCAGTGATCAACAGACCTGGTGTCTCATGGGAAGGGAAACATTGGGAATTAATAGTAGAATGTGTCTATTTTATTATACTTTTAAAGGGATGCATTTAAAAGAGTAAACCACGTAAAGATTCCATCCTTTTGCTCACAAAAAGCACAAACTATATTTTAATGTCTTATACTTAATATGAAATAAGTTGTAATATAGATTGTTTGAAATTATTTTAGCCCCACTAAGTGATTTGATATGGAACTGCTCAAGGAATTTAAAGTCATTAACCTTATCCAATCTTTGGTTTTTCTTAGGCTCAGTTATATTGATATTTCAGATGTAAGGACTAGATGTACAAACAGCTTTCATAGCAGGATTTCAGTACATTGAGTACTGATAAAATATTTGCCCACTTACTAACCAAAAATCTATTGCAAAAAATACAATTGATACCCTCTGATCAAACTTAGAAGCTTAATTCTTCCTATTAAGAAATGAAACCCTTATAGAAAGGACAGGGGTCGAGAAAGGAAAAGTGGAATCCCTTTACCCTGTAAGGGGTCAATAGGACACAGACATATTCCTTATCCCACAGTGTGCCTGGGGTCAGCTGCTCAGTAGCATTGCTGCTAAAAATATTCCACAGCTGATCATCATAACACCTAGAAAGTTCATAGAATAGGAACAGTTTGAAGGTACATTATACACAAAGCATTTATGAATACTAAAATGTCTAAAAGAAAATATACCTTAATCTGAGATTACTGTTTATATTATACTTAGTATTTTCTTTGGGTTTATATCTCTATAAAGTGAGAAATTATAAAATCACATTTAATTTTACATTTTATTTTATTTTTATATCTTTATTGATCTCAGAGAGAGGAAAGGAGAGGGAGAGAGAGAGAGAAACATCAGTGATGATAGAGTCATTGATCGGCTGCCTCCTGCACGCCCCCGACTGGGGATGGAGCCGGTAACCCGGGCATGTGCCCTGACCGGGAATCGAACCTCGATCGCCTGGGTCCTAGGTCAACGCTCAACTGCTGAGCCACACCCGGCGGGGCAATTTTACTTTTTAAAACTATATGTCACATTAATTTGCAGGGCTACAACTTTGTATATTTAAGTTTTATAGAATAAAGCTCTATAAATTTAGCATATTGCTATCCGCTATCATTTCCTTTTAACCACCTAAATATGGAATATAATTATCTGTTTTAAGGTTAGAAAAGTCATCTTTGAAATTGAGCTTTTTCAAACATAACTAAATTAATGTTTAAATATACCCATGTATAATGTTTGGAGACCACTGTATTTGATAAAATATATCAGAAGTCTCCATCTTTAAAAAGCTTCAAGAGGATTCATGGCTGTCCTAGAGTTCAGCAATTCATTTGCCTGGATGCATAGAATTGAACAAGAAGATTGTGAAGGACCCTTTTGAACTCCTGACTTTATAAAAGCTCAGGATTAGAAGCGAGCCATGAATTTCTCACTTCTACTGGAATCACATAGAGCAGCCAATTCTCGCTCAGAACCTGGCCTCCTCTTCACAACGGGGACATCTCTACTAAAGCCAGCAGCTCCCTAAAGGCCTGTTAATAAACTAGCACTTGATGAGCAACGGCTACCTGCACAAGGCATAATGTTAGGTGCTGGAGGGCGGCAAAGACGGACACAGTTCTCATCCTGGAGAAGCATAGATAGCGGGGGAAAATTAATAAAAACCTATTTTCAGGTTTGCTACATGAAGCAAAAAAAGCTATACAAAAGATACCAGAGACATAAAACAACCAATTTCTTGTTATATACATTTTATACAAATATACAGTCTTCTGGTCTATCATAGAAGAAAGCTGAGTGGAACTGCAAAAATAAACACATAGTCACATAGACCACACATATGGCTAAGTGTATGTATACACACACACACACACACACACATTTGTACAAAACACAGAAAGAAGGTCAGATATTCAGAGTGGGAATCTGAGTTTGGTCAAATTAAAATTGCCTTTCTCTTTACGTTGCCATATTTTGTAAATATTCAAAATTGAGTGGCTTTTACTTAGAATTAGAAAAATAGTTATTAAAATATAAAGTAAACTTAAACCTTATTTTTTTCATGTTCATTTATATTCAAGAAATTTAAAAGCACATTTCTATTCTAGAAATTAAGTGAAAAATGTAACTAGTGGAATAAATCCTGCATTTTGGAGACCATGTCTAATCTATCTTATTAACACAATGAAAGAAGAACAGAAAGTAATGTTACAATTTGTATTCTAGACTGAAATCTTTCAGGGCTTCCAGACACTGATGATGAGTGCTTTAAATGCATGAATGAACCAAAATTTAACGTAAAATCACAAGTGTTTCTATCACAAATAAAACCAGCTGTGTTTGGAATTTATGTCTTGAAATTTTAAAAAACCAACAAAGTTAAATGCACCATAGAAGCTAATTGCTTTCAAAACTCTTTTCCTGCAGCCAGTAACAAGAAAAATTTGCAAATAAAGTCAGTTTTATTTACTTTATTGCCTTATTCAACAAACCTTTTAAAATATGTGTTAATTATCAGTCACTATGATGAATATTGGGAATTCAAAATGTAACATGATTAATAAGAAAAGACAGGTAACACGATTTTTAAAATGTGCAGAACACTTGAAGAGACACTTTGTAAAAGATTTCCAAATGGCCAATATGCAAATGACTAGGTGTTCAACATCATTACTCATCAGAGAAATATAAATTAAACCTGTATTATATATCCACCCACATGGCTAAAATTAGACAGCTGGCAATACCAAGTCTTGGTGAGCATGTGAAGCAACTGCTAGGCTCATTAATGATGGGAAAGTAAAATGGTTGACCACTTTGGAAAATGATTAGGCAGTTTCTAATAAAGCAAAATATATGCCCACCCTATGACCCAGAAATTCCATCCTAGGTACATACCCAACAGGAAGGAGTGCATGTGTCCCCAAAAAGACAAGTAGAAGATTATTAAGATCAGCTTTATTCATAATAGATCAAACTGGAACCATTTCAAATATTCATCAACAGGAAAATAATATATTCATAGAATGGAATACTAAATAACAATAGGAACAACCAACTGGTAAAACAACACAAATGAATCTCAAAAATATTCTGTTGGGGAGAAAGAGTACACACTGAATGGTTCCATTTATATGAAGTTCAAGAACAGGCAAAACTAATCTATGCAACAGAAGTCAGGATAGTGGTTACCTGGGGCAGGAGCAGAGACATTTATTGACTATTGACTGAGAAGGAGCAGAAGGGAACTTTCTGAGATGATTGAAATATTCTACACCTTGATCTAGGTAGGGGCTACATGACTGTATACATATGTAGAAAGTATCTGAGCTGTACATTTACAGGTGTGTGCATCTTAGCACATGACAATTATACCTCAATTTTTTTAAAAAAATGAACATGATTAGGGCTCTACCTTTAAGAAGTTATAATAGGAGGGAACTAATAGTAATACAATGTGATAAAAGCAACAATATTCTTAGTGAACAGAGTGTCCATGGATCTTAGAGGAGCAATCAATGAATTCTTTCTGGGGAAAGCTCAAGGGCACCATAAGCAAGTATGGAACTGGTGTTTGATTATGGCCCTTACCCCAGGGAAGTCTCTCTCAGAAATATCACCATTTTCTTATTTACTGATATATTAGGATCATTTTAAGAAATATAATTGAATATCCTTCCCAAACACCCCACCATAGGCATTGCAGGCATTTTCACTTTGTATTTTGTTTGTTATATCCTGTCACATGGTTCAGTCTACTCTAACATGTCTATTGGATCCTAGTGTCCCTTACACTGGGGTGATGAATCAGGAACAAAGATAAGTGAAACAAAATCCCGGCTTTCAAAGAGTTTATAATGTTTCAAAACACCTCTTATATCCATCTCTATTCCATTTCTACTGATACCATATAAGACCAGTTCTCTTTCCTGCAAAACCTGGACAAGTCACAATAGAATCCTACCTAGTATACCTGCTCCCCAGGCCCAACTGTTCTGTGCACAACTGTTCTCATTATGCTCCTTTGATGTTCTGAATCCTGCAGTGGCTCCCCAGGGCTAAGGCATCAAGTGTGAGCTCTTCGGCATGGCTTATAAAGCCCTCCACAATCATTACTCCAGAAAGGGCAACATCCACTAAGTGGATGTGGTACTATGAAGACACGTGAGAGAACAACAATTCTTAGCTTACATTTCCTTTGAAACTTTTTTTAAAAGGAGAAATTCGAGTTGATTTTTTTTAAGAATGTGTTACGTCAGATCTAAATATGATACGTGCTGGTGTCTGTCTACATGGAAATCTGCTCTAGTCTGAATGTGTTCCTTCCTTCATTCATTCAAAAACCATTTATTGTTCATTTTAGTCATTCCATATGAGAGGAAATGCACAAATATAAAAGACCACTCTACTTTCAAAGAAGGAAAGACCAACATCTAAAGCTCATATACATATACATATACATATACATATACATATACATATACATATACATATACATTAACTTCATAAAATCCTTCTTCCCTACAGGGGCAAGCACATAATTTCCCAAAGAAGATGCATTAAGTGGGATGTTGGAGGGAATTCTCTTCCTTTATAAAATGTTAAATAAATAAATAAATAAATAAATAAATAAAGCAAAAACTTGCAACGGTTGATCTGTTGGTCTCACCCATGGGGCCTTTGAGGATAGATATTTTTCCTCCTCTCATTATCTCAGATTTTATAATCATCATGGCTTCAGATACAAGAATCAATCATTTTCAAGAGCCCAATGTCATTATTTAAAAGCAAGAAAATGCCATCATAAGCAAAAACAACCTCTTATATAAATGTCAGTATCTTAAAATACTGTAATCTGATTTTTCTTTTGCTAGGAACCACCACACAAGGAGCTTTTATTAGCATTTAAGGTGGCTAATGTTGTCTACTAGAGAAGCAAAAAGGTTACAGTTAGCAGGTTTGCTTTTCTGTTCATTTTTAAAAAAAATCATCTGGCTGATCATTTTTACACATTCGCCAGTGACGTTTTGCATCTTTTTTTCTACTCTACATCCCAGGCACAGCCTTCTGGCAACATGATGTTTTCAAGCACAGATTTGATATGCATAAGCCATCAGTTTTTCCGGTGATTCATAATCTGTAATTTTAGAAAGATTCATTTCTTTACCACTTGTCTCACTTTAATAAAAGATCTTTGCTAGTATTTTCTAAAGTTCTTTTGGACACAAAATCCTCTAAAAGATTTCCAGTCTATGAAAGTGACAAACTCATTTAAATAATCAGTTCAGAACAACATTTCTGTTTATAGTAAGAATGCTTCTCTGATATTTAGAGTGGTTTAAAGAAATTCAACCAGTGAATACAAAATTAAGCACAATTGTCACTTCTCTGAGAGCACAGGGAGGCTGCAGGGAGACTGGCAACTCAGAAGGTGCTTGGTGCCTTGCTCCATGGAGGAATGCTGAATGCTCAGGAGCTTTTGCACTCTGCAGCCCATGTTTACTAACTGGGTTCTCAAGCTTTCCTTTTCCCCCTCGTTGAGGCAGTTCACTTATCTAGGCCATTATTGATCATTCTGAGTCTCCTTGATCTTTCCCAAAATTGTACTATAAGTCAAATGTACAATTTCATACTAAGAAGAACATTTTCTGGCACTGAGGCCAGAGCTTTGAAAGCATAGAAAGCTCAAAAGCTAAAGATGTACCAAGTTGACTCTTTTTGGCTAATATGCTGAATGTTCACTTTACTACCGTATTTGAGAAAAATGCATCCGATGGTGTAAGAGGTTAAAAGGGAATTCCGGGAGACTCAGGCAGGCTATCCCCAAGCAATTTTCGGGGCAGTATAGGTTGGATACAGGGAATTCCTTAAAACACCTGTGAAAGTCCTGAATTTGCTGGTGGTCCCCAAGGACTCTCTGCCCAAATATTCTGACTCACCCAGGAGGGCAACAGTTCCAGGGCCTTGGGGAGCCGCACAGGTTAGAGAGGAGGCTGACCCAGGCAGCTGTGACACCGGAACCGTCTACCTCAGATCGCCCTCCTTCCAGACCAAACTCCCATCTCCAGCAACGCAAGGCCTAGAGTGATGAATCCTGTGGGGGCAGCTCCTGTGGTGGGAATTTAAGGCCTTGCTCTTGGGGATCCAACTTTATCTCCATGGAAGGTTTTCTTGCCGCAGAGCAGGTCTGCACACCAGTCAGCCACACCAACAAGGACAACCGTTTTTCCTGTTTCTTTCACAGAGCAGTACATCAGGGGAACAACAAGCTTTTTCAGCTGTTTCTGCACATTGTGAAAACCACAGCCATCTTTTTGCCTCACGGGCATTTGTTGAAAAACTTTAATGGGTGGCCAGCATAGATGTAAATTACTCTGTCTCTAATTCCATGTTCTTCATCAAATCCAACAATGACTCATTATGGGTCGAAATGTTTATTCAGAGCTGGTGAAAAATTACATCTGGGTGGATAGCCCGAGGGCTTTTTTCATGATAATGAGAAATAAACATTGAATTCTGACCAGAAGTAGCCACAGGCTGCCCTGAAACAGGCGCTGTATGCATCTGATTTCAGGAGAATCTGAAGCCCTAATTCAGGTTAACGTGAACCAGAAATGTAACAATTTTAGATTGAGTGCCCTCATTATAGGGTAAAAATAGAATTACCTAGATAATATTGTGTTGCTCTGGGGTAAAGTGGGGAATCAGGCTGGGTGACTGCGGTTTCTTCTGGAATCCTTCTGAGAACAAGATGTTTATGAAGTCCTAAGTATACAACATAATGAATGAAGATAAATGATATGTTAAATTGTACACTACGCTGAAAAAATAAACTTGGGATTTTGCAAACAAACAAAAAAAAAAGTAAAGAAAGAAAAAAAAGAAACAGGCTTCTGGGAAAGAAAGGAGTTTGAGTCCTAGAGCAGATTAGAACCTTCATAGTTGCACTCTTGTCTCTAGCTTGCCGGCAGCCTCTTCAAAAATTATCATTTTCCTCTTTCTCTTTTACATGTGCAAGTACTATTCTTGAAAATCCAGGGAGAAAAAAACAATTGAAACCATCTTCAAATTCTTGCCAACTTTTCCTGTTTCCCTTTTTAAAAAGACAACCTGACTTCTTCTCTCCCAATTGAAAATAGGGAAGGAACATGTTCAAGAGATAAAGAGAAATTCAGTTTGCTGCTCCACCTTCAGAAAGGTTGTCCTGTTGCCTTGTCTCATTCTTTGATGTTTCAAGTAGGCCAGAACAAAATCTAGGCCAAACCTCACCTCCCAAATCCTAAATTAATATCGCAGACAGTGTGGAGGGAGACTATTCTCCGCATTTCATACCCGTAATTGTTGGAGGGCACTATACAGCCTCCAAGGTGTGACTGAGAGGGCATCTGTTTAAAAAGACATCTATCCCCATCAGCTGGGAAGAGAGAAGCCCAGGAAATGCCCATTATGATGTCTGGCCCCTGAAAGCCCTCTAGTTAGATACGGGGAAGGAGGGGCATATTTGCTGGAATATTAGGTCTCTGTATGAGACTCAACCAATAGGATTCATTGATTCTGCCTCAAGTAAAAGTCAGTGCCTGAGCCTTGAAGAGTGGTGAGGGTCAAATATTTATTTGATTGTGTTTTAATTATAATTTTAAAAATCAGATGCATAAGTGATAGAAGTAGAAAAATACTTTGAAGGCTTTAAAGGCTGTAGACAAAGAATGGAAGACGATTAAGGTGCCAACACTGCTTTCAGGGCATGGCCAAAAATATAAGCCGAGAGCTTTAAGTGTTGGCCAAAGCTAGTAAGATGGGGAAGAAAAACCCCCACAAATATCACAGTCCTTTTCTTACTTTTTGAGGATTCTTAGATTTATTTATTATCTATGGAAAAATACCAGCATCACAGGTGTAGGTGACATGATCGCCAAGACCATTTAATGAGTGAAATTTGGCAGAAGATACTAGAGTCTACAACCCTTCCCTCAAAGCAAAACATTTCACCACGCCTTACGTGCTCAGCTGTCTCTCCCTTACTATCACCAGAACAACCAACTAACATGCCATAATAAACATAATAAGATATTGTCCAAAAAAGAGAAAGCTTTTGGTGCTTGTCTTTGGGAGTCTCATTTAGTGCCTCTCCTCTGGGCCCTTGAAATGCCTGAGGTGTGTAGGTCTAATTAATCAGCATCTGAAAGCCTCTATCAGCATCCCATCATCTAGGATACTATGCAGAACCATAACTGTGCACCTCAAAGCCAGCACTGATTCATCAAAGACAAGGCAAACAGCAAGACTGCATAGAGTCTCAAGATAGACTGTGATATAAGACAGGCTCTAGCAATACAAGATAGCCTAGGTCCCCCAAACCTGTGAAAGCAAAGAAACCAAAGGCATAATCCTTGGTAGGGGGCAGATGGATGTGGGATAAAAGAATGCAAGGCAAACTATTAACCCAGATCTGAGTAAAACTGACCATTTCCACATTCTCTCGCACCTCTAAGCCTTGACAAAACTTGTTCCCTCTCTCTATATAAAACTTTTCTCCATGGTGAACTCATCTCTCCTTTTATGTCCAGCCCAGTAACCACTTCCCCTGTAAAATTCACTGTGGCATATCACTGCCCTTTGAAATTTATTTTTCTGGCAATCTTTGATGCAGGCAATGGTCACATTTGTTTCTAGCCTGAGAATCTTGCTTGCCAGGCACTGAGCCTTACAAGTAGACCACAGGTGTGGCGATGGTAAGTAGCCCACAACCACTGTGGTCAGACCTGGGCTTCAGAGAAAAAGTGTCCCTGGAATAGCCCCTCCCTCACTGACTTGCAACTCGACAGGTCAAACAAGTAGTTAGCACTTAAATGTTCAGTTTTCTCACCTGTAAGTTGGGGATAGTAAAAGAAGTTTCCATATAAGTAAGGGTAATTGTGAAGATAAAATGAAATAAGGAATGTAAAGTGCTTGCCATATACCTAGTAAATAATAAACACTGTAAGTATATGCCTTGACAAAATCATCGTTATCACCATTATCATTATAAACTCAATGGTTTATGTATTTATAATACTCTGCAAAGAAGTAAAAGGTTTGACTCTGGGGTTTCCCACAGATTATTTATTTTGTAAAAATTTACCATTGTTGGAGTTTGAAATCTCCCAAATCAAGCTAACAAAAGTGGAAACTGCACTAATGGCAATATTTTTAATGGCAGTTTAATCCTTTACAAAGTCACAGGATAAGCAAAGATGCATAAACATACGCATTGTTTTAAACGGAAGTTCAATTGGGAAAAGAATAGGTAATCACGCATTTGTAATTAGCAAAATCTCCTCAAATACATGGCAATATACTAAGTCTTTGATGTAATTTGGGGGTTTGAAAGCAATTTATTCTCCAGAACAAGTTAAATGTATTCCCACTACTTGTCTCAAACTAAAAGTTTGCTACTCTTTTCTTAGAGATTACCTTTATTTAAGTGGTCTTCTATCAAGCACTGTCAAATAATAAAATCCCAAGTGATGAAGTCTGACTATATTACATTATGTATCAAGTTAAATAATTAAGAATAAATCTTCTCTCCAATATTTTATATCTCATACTACCTCTCATCAATCAAGTTTGACACTCCTCTTAAATTAGGATTTTTTTATAGACTTCTCTTTCCTTTTTATTGAACTCTCAGATAGTGAAACTATTTTATACTCATAAACTGTACTATAAATTCTGAAAAAAATTCAAAATTGTAATAAATTTTTAAATATGACAGCACACCTGAAGTGGACAGGATTTAAATTTACAACTCCAAAGAGAAAATAGAAAAAAAAAATTTCATTAGGCCCAGAAACCAATTTTTTAATCATTATTACAGCTATGTTAGGAAAGGTATAAAAATGATACATTGCTATGATACGGTTTTTTGTTTTACTCTGAGGTTTGTGAAAATCAGACAGTTATTTCTTGTTATTTTGGTATATTCTCATAGCTAAATAAATAGTAGGGGAACTTCATTGGTGGAGGAATGAAGCTGAGAATGTTTCAGTAACTTCCCAATAGGTGGGGGGAGCTGATATTTGAATGCAGGTGTGCCTTGCTTATATGCTCTATAACCTCTCATTCACTTGGGGAAAATTATCGTAAGTATTGCATATGGGTTGCAAATATTTTCAAAGCACTAGAGTACAACTAGAAGCCTTAAACCTAAACCTACACTACTATTAATTTTATTTCTGATGACAAAAGAGACTAAAATTTTGCTGCATTTCCAGGTCATCTTTAGCAAATTAAGTGGTATTATAAGGTAGGTGTAACATTGCATGTTGAATCAGAAATCAGAACCTTGAGTTCTAGACTCTGCTTTTAATTAGTTGACTTTAGTCACCATAACTGAACCTGCAAAATGAAGGAGCTTGACCTGATCCTAAGATACCATCCAGTGCTATAGAATGCTTCAATGGGCAGAGGTCCCAATGATCATTAATAGAAATGTTCAGTCTAAATTGCAGCATAAACCAACCTGAACTTTATGCAATGCAAAGAGCACCAAGATCAAATTATGTCCTTAAAAAATAATTATATGCAGCTAAAATTTGACATAGGTTGGTATTATGGATTGAACTGTTTTCCCTCAAAATTCATAAGTTGAAGTCCTAACCCCCAGTACCTCAGAATGTGACTGCATTTGGAGATAAATAGAGCCTTTATAGAGGTGATAAAAGTTAAGTGAGATGATTAGGGTGGGCTCTAACCCAATATGCCTGGTGTCCTTATAAGAAAAGGTGATTAGGACACGGACTGGCACAGAGGAAAAACCCTGTAAAGAGACAGGGAGAAGACAGCTATCTTCAAGCCAAGGAGAGAAGCCTCAGAGAAATAGCCCTGTTGACACCTTCATCTCAGACTTCTAGACTCCACAACTATGAGAAAATAAATTTCTGTTGTTTAAGCCACCAAGCCTGTGTTACCTTGTCATGGCAGCCTTAGCAAATTAATTCAGTTGGCTCTTCTATAGCAGTTACATAATCAGAGGAGACTAATGTATATAAATAGAAATACTAGGTGTGAAAAGGACATTTGATATCTAATAAAATGTGAAGATCTGAGACTTTGTCAGAGGTCACACCTCCTCCATTAATATTAAAGAGAGCTCCCTCTGGATAGCACACTGCACCGAAGCCCCGAAGTGAGTGTCCCAGTGAGAGTCTCAGCCTGTGCGCACCAGCGCAGCAGTGCCCTGCAAGGAGAAAATAGAGATGGAAACGGTATCTACCCGCATGAGAGAATCAAAGCCAACAGAAGGCGAGGGCTTTCAATAGCCTCTCAAGAAACGTGGAAGTGTGTTCACAGGGAGTAGAAGACCTTCTCTGTCAGTCACCAAATGCACCAACCACATGAAGGGAGTGGACTCTCTGGAACATTAATTCTTTGATAAGCTAATTACTTTTATATGATTTCCCCCTGTAAATGGAAGCTTCATTCTCCTTGGGACAGCAGCATTAACTAAGGCAAATAAACATTTTTCAGAAGGGCTCTCATCTCTCCCTCCTCTGAGTTCCCATTGCATTGTTTATACTTCTTATGGCACTTAAATTCCACCCTGCAATGGGGGTAATTTGTACACTTCTTTAATCCCAACAGGAAGCAAGAATTATGTTATCTTTATCATAACTTACCTCTGAACCTAGCTCAGCGACTTGTACTCAATAAATACTCAGTAAAATTCATTAAACAGTATTGAACTAAATTGCTATTCAATAAACCACAGCTTTTTAAATTTTGCATTTTAGGTTATAGGTAAATATATACCTCAGTTAGGAAGGCTAGAGCTCACATTGAAGAAGTCATGAGAGAGAAGTTTAGAGAGATTAAGCAGGCATGGAACTTGAATGTTATTGTAGGAGTGGTGATATGAATTTAAATAGGGAAGCAACCGTTTTATGTTTGCAATTATTTAAAGAAAAATTAGTCTGGGCGCGAGTTGAAAAATGAATTAGGACTGAGGCCAGAAGCTGAGGATGGGCTGAGTTAAGAACAGTCAGTGGTGTCTGAGTTTTGTGGTCTTTGTAATGGGGAGACTGCTGGAATTATTGTCAAACCAACCAACCAAAGGACAAGACAAGGTATGAGGGTGAAGATGGCAACTTGGATGTGCTTTTTTTTTTACTTTTTATTTTTTTTATTAAAAATTTTGTTTTTCAATTACAGTTTACATTCATATTAGTTGATATTAGTTTCAGGTGTACAGCATAGTTTTTAGATAATCATGTACCTTATAGTGTTCCCCCTGATATTTGCAGTATCTAATTGTCACCATGCATACTTATTACAATATTATTGACTATATTCCCTATGCTGTACTTTACATCCCAGCGACTATTTTGTAACTACCAACCTGTACTTCTCAATTCCTTCACCTTTTTCATGCAGTCCCCCAGCCCCTCTTTCCTCTGGTAGCCATCAGTTTGTTCTCTGTGTCCATGAGTCTGTTTGTTTGTTCATTTATATTGTTAGATTCCACATATAAGTGAAATAATATGGTATTTGTCTCTCTCTGACTTATTTCACTTAACATGATACTCTTTAGGTCCATCCATGATTGGCAACTTGGATTTTAAAAATATATATTTTATTGAGGTATTAGGTATAATATACTAATGTGTATAAAATGCTTTATTTTGAAATGAACATGATGTATTTGCATGTATGTGTGTACTAATACAATGTCCACTCAGATCGAGACAGAACACTTCCAGTACCTCTTATGCACCTTCCTAATCAGTAACATATTAATTACAAGAGAAAAAAATGTAATTTTACAGAGAAAATATGGCAAAAGCCACCTTCACCATGCCACCAAATTAACATCATGAACCCAGCCAGCACAGCTCAGTGGTTGAGTGTTGACCTATGAACCAAGAGGTCACGGTTTGATTCCCAGTCAGGGCACATGCCCAGGTTTTGGGCTCTATCCCCAGTAGGGGGCGTGCAGGAGACAGCCGATCAATGACTCTCATCATTGATGTTTCTATTTCTCTCTCCCTCTCCCTTCTTCTCTCTGAAATCAATAAAAACATATTAAAAAATTAACATCATGAAAATGAGACAAATTCACATCATGCATTTCTTGAAACGGTGCACTGCAAAAAGCGAAGATGACAACAAATTATTTGATACTTTTCCCATAGGGAGGTGTGGCCTATGTCCCCTACCCTTGAATCAAGGTAAGCTCTGTGACTGCTCTGACAAATGGAATGCTCTGACAGTTTCTGACTATTCTACTTTATTTGTCCTGCAACATTTGCTTTTGGAATGCAGCCAGACACCATGCTATGAGAAGCTCATGTCACATAGAAAACTTGCCTATAAATCCTCTCATCCAGTCTTAGCTGAACTCTCAGCCAACAGCCAGCATCAGCTGCCTGCCATAGGAGTGGGCCTTCTTGGATGTGCAGCCCAGTTTAGCCTTCAGATGACACCAACTCCAGTCGCAACTATATGAGAGAGCCCAAAGGAAAACCGTCCAGCTGAGCTCCAACAATCTGCAAAACCATGAGAAGTAATAATTAATTGTTGTTTTAAGTTCCTAGGTTTTGAGATGGTTTGTTATGGAGCAAAAGATAACTGAAACAGCAGCTAACACTGTACAACTGTAAGCTCCATGAGATGAGACTTTGTTACTTTCCTTGCTGTATCCCCAACTTCTAGAATAGTGTCTGGAACACTATTATATCTATAAGTAGATCAGTGAGAAATTGTGGTGAATGAATGAATGAATGAATAAATAATATTATCAACTTGAGAAAACATTTGAAAAGCACTTCTCTTTTAAAAACTATTAAGCAAAGTTTAAATGTTTGCATTCTTTTTGCTTGCTTAATAAATTACTTGAGCAAGTATAGAAAGTTTTACAAAATCATGATATTAATCTTATATCTACATTAGGAAGTGGGTCACGCATTTGACCTACCTAAAAGTGGGTCTCTTAAAAAATAGAATGTGGCAACCTAAATATTTAAAGGCCTTTTAAGGATGTCATTCTGAGGCTTTAGAATCTCTTAAATCTGGACCATGTGGAATCTTTTACCTTTTGCTATTCCTCACCAGGGTCAGCAACAAAAGGAAAAAGAACAACATAAGTGGAGAAAAAGTGCTCATTTGCTTTGGTGATGTTGTGGTATTTCTGGGATGTTTGTAAAGCAAAAAATCATTTCTTTCTTTTCTTCCTTCCTCCCTGCCATTCTTTCTCTGTCTCAGTCTGTCTCTGCCTCACTCTCATTCTCTCTCAATGTTTCCTTCTACAAGGCAAATTTTAAGTGGTTTTCTATTTCCAAGTTCCTTATCTGAAACAACAGCATCAGTTGTGGACCAGAAGTAGGAGCGGGAAGGCTTATATAGAAATTGTTGAATAATAAATGGATAATGGCCTAAGGTGCCATGGAGTTAATAAAGAGTTGCATAATCTATGCAAAAGTTCCCCTACACTAATAGTAATCTAAATAATAAATAAGAGCCCATTTGTACAATTCCTTATTTGGGTAATTAAAAAGCAGCATCTGTTTATATACTCACCAAACCATATAAACATATGTGAAATCATGCCATATATTTTTTAAAAAGTAAACTTAAAAGAAAAATAAAATTTAAATGTTACACAAAAACATACTGTTGTGCAATAAGCATCACTGAAAAATGAAGGGAAATTATAGATAATTCTAAAATGAAAGTAATAATCTCCATTATATAGTTGTTAAATTATTGGATACTTTGTATTATGTTTACCTTGAAATGCAGGAAGACATTTTTTAAAATTCTGGCTATGATATTTCCCATATATAGGTGCTACAAAATACACTAAAATAGAAAAATTGCTCAAAATCATTATCTCTAAATGGAATTGTTACAACCAAATATAATGCATTAAATTTTATCAATAATTACCCTTCTGGAATAAGAAAAAGACATGAGGTTTTTATTTTAGGAATATTTATACTTTTCCTCAGTGGCCCCCTCATTTCCAGATGTGAATGTCAGTAATCAATCCCACACATAAATCCTTTTGTTATTTTACTTGCTTCAAAGCCACAAGCGGAGTTCATCGTCAGTCAAGTGGCATTGTTGTCACTTTCCTCTTTCAAATTAGATCACCTTTCCAAGGGTTATAGTCTCTCATGCAACCAAGAAATGTTCCTGCTCATCAAGACTGTACTGTTATCTATTTCCTTTCATCTCAGGGATTGCTTCTCAACCCCCAAGTACTACTTAATCTATCTTGACTAAATTCTTGTCCCAAAATTATTCATCTTTATAATGACCAACTTGCCTTTTACCTCACAAGAAGCAATTTTGGTGTTACCTACTGTAAGACTTACCAACATCAGTATATTAAAAATTACAGAACTTCATCTCTGCTCAGGATCCTGTTCTTTTAACTGGTGGGCCTCTCTTCTACAAGTCTACTCATATGTGCTCCCAAGACATCATCTTATTGTTAGAGCAGTGACAATGGCAGACAAAGAAAGGCCATGGAATTAGTGACCCAAAAGCTCTGAATGTAAATCTTTGGTTTTTATATAGGGATTTATATGAAATCTGATATTTCATCATTTCTCCTAACAAGTAATTCAAACCCGTTATTCTCAAAGCAGAAATGGAGTATCCAAATAAACAAATGGATACACATTATTTCTCTCAAAATATTTAATGGATTGCTCTTTGTAGGACAAATAAGAAAAGAGTAGCCATCAAGCAATAAGTGATAGCTATTTCAGATGCATCAAATCATTTTAATCCTTTATACATGCTCATTTCCTATATATTTTCGACTTGTACACAACAAGCTGTCTCTAAGTATAGCCCCAATTCAGGATGCCTTGAGCCACTTCAGTTCAAACCCTCCAGGTATGAGTACAGAAGCTTTCCCATCACACCACCAACTGCCCAGGGCCTCACCACCCTTTTCTTGGTGTTTAAGGGAATGGAGAAATATGTATGGAGGAGGGGATGTCCATACACAAATGTTAGTTGGAGCCAAGCAAAGTGCTCTGGGTCAGACAGGGATCATTTCTGAGTGTTCAGTGTTGAAGTGGAGATAAGAGGGTTGCATCCAGATCCCGAGTGGCCTTCAAGACCTCCATCATTGACTTTTGTGATTAGGATGCCTAGTTTGTCCAAGGCACTCAAGTTTGTGCCTGTTGTCCCTGTTGTCCTAATATAATTGGTGCCCTTATGACTCTTGTGTCCCAGTTTGGGCAATAAATTATATGGTGGTCCTGTTTATGAAGGAACTTTGCCAAATCCGCCCAGCTTTTCTTTTGTCAGCTCCCTGAATCCCTGTTCTCCTGCCTACTTTATGATTAAGCTCCCTTCCTCCTCTCCTGACCCTGCTAACCCCAAATCTTTTCATCTCCAGGAATTATTTTCTTCTTGTCTTCATGATGCAGTAAGTAAACTTCAGGCCCAGACAATACTGACATGCAACCTGCATAGATGGTTAGCATGCAGTTTGGACAGTCTGGTGCCATCGTAATTAAATATTCTAAAACCATCCCTGATCCAGAGCCCAGCAACAAAAATCTCTCAGACTTACTAAACCAGCCTATCATAGCTGTCAAGGCTCAAACATGTATTTTTCCAGAGCTCCACAGGTGATTCGCACAGGGATCATTGTGTAGTTCTGGCTCCATATGTACCAGGCACATTGCATGCCATCTCACTTAATCCTTATAATCCCAGAGAGGCAATAGAGTGGTTAGGAGCACAAGGTTCAAAAAATAACCTACTAGGGCAGAAATTTTTCAACCAGTATGCTGCAAGAATTTTAAAAACATGCAATACCTGGCTATGTAGTCTGGGGCGCTGATCTCTTTTTCCTTACATTGTCAAATAAAAATGTGACAACAGCCAACACAATAGCCACTCTGTGTGAATGCCCTGTCTTGAACCATAAACATATAGCTCATAGAATAGAACTGCATCTTATTGGTCACCTTGCATAATAAGGTTGCATCTGATTGGTTAATTCTTAGTATCAGAAATTCTTATATAAAGTATAGGCACCTGATTTTTTAAAGTCACTTTAGAGCAAAAAGGGTAGGCAATTACTATTATTCTTTTTTTGTAAATCAATCAAAATTACACCTATTTTTCTTGTCAGATCAGAAAAAAAATGTATTTTTTGGTTTGCCACAGAATTTTAGTAGTTTATGTGTGCCATGAGAAGGGTTGAAAATCGCTGTACTAGGGTTTAAATCCAGGTTGCAACACTTACTGATAGCTTCGAAGTTACTTTAGATTTCCATGCTTCAATTTTCCCTGAAAAGTGTGGTTAAAAGTACTTACCCTGACCTGTGGTAATTAAGCAAGCTAATACATGTAAAGTACCTAGATCAGTGCCTATTACAGTAATTGCTTTTAAGATGTTAGCAATTATTACCTGTTTTACAGTGAAGGACATTTCCAAGATCACACGGCTAGCGGTGATGCTGAGATCTACAAGCGGTTTTTCTGAGTCTAACTACATGCTTTCTGTGACACCAGTAACTACCCAAACACTCTCCTAGATATAATAAAAAACAGTAATAGGCCAATGAATGATATGGGAAGTACTTTATTTTATCATATGACACCATAAAACAGCCACATTTACAGCTGCCCAACCACGTATAGATTTGAATAGGGAAATAGCTCAGATTTAAATGGCTCAGAAATAGCAGTATTAGTGATTCAAGTATTGATCTTTATTTGATAAAAGATAGCAGTTTTGATGATTGATTTAACAGTTTTAAAATGTAATTTTATACAGAGTCCATTTTCTTAAAAAGAACTGTTTTTAACTAAATATAAACTAGGTATATTCCCATAATTAAACTGCATTTGAAAACAAGCTTAAAATTCCCATTTCAGTCAATTTTGTTCTTCTCAGTAGTAAAAATGCCTAATCCCGTCATGTTGAAGGCCTGAGTCTTCTATGCCATTTCCAGGGGACTTCCTGGACAGTAATGAAAGTCCATCTTCCATCAGAAAGATAGTGGTAACCTGGAATTTTTCTTACCACGAATATTTTCTCAATATTCCTACAATCCACAACTTCTGCTCTTGAGATATGCTTTTTATTGGCACAGCAGAAAAAACACAAGACTAAGATTGTGACAACCTAAGTTCTAAGCCTACTTATGTCATAAACTACAGAATAATCTTAAATAGGTCATGAAACTTCCTTAGGCCTCTATTTTCAAGTGCAAAAGAAAGTCATATTTATTGTTCTTTATTATTTTATCTTTACAGTAACCCTTAGAGTCAAGTACGGCAGCATAATACTCATTTATGGAGGAAATTCAATCTAAGAGGTTATAAAACCCAGCCAAGATCTCACAGGTAGTAACATGACAGAGTTGAATTTACACAATTTTGCTCAAAACCCTAGTATTCGTATATATTGTACTCATACATTTGTTAAATGAAACAATTTCTGAAGTCCCTTCCAATGATCACATTTTATGCTTCTACTTGCTATTTTTTCTCTTCTTTCAACCAGCATTTAAATTAGAAAATATATTTGGCCACTAAATTCCATTTATCATGATTCTTTGATTTAACCATTTTTAAAAATTTTCTTGTATTTTTACATTAATTCCAGAGAAGGTTAATTTTTAAGATAGCTCCCACCATTGCCTGCCTCTCTGAAAGCTTTTGGACTTACTTGTTTGTCCAAGTAGAGATTTGCTAAAATTTTTAAAACTACTTTTTTTATAATTTCATTTCAAAGTAACAAAAGAAAGGCCTTACAAATTCTTATTCCCTATAGTAGTAAAAAATTATTTTCTATTATTTTGTGTCCTTTATTTGGGATATACTGCCTTTGGTTGGGAAATACTGTTATTCTACCTCACTGTCAAGCCTCCCTTTCCCTAACAAGAAAATGTCAGTCTTAAGAGTCAGTAAAATTCTTACTTTAACTATTCCATAGGAAGAATAAACTACCTGAATTGGAAGGTGAAACTTTAAATGTTAAATGAGGGATTCAGGACATTTCCTAAGAGGCCATATGACCAATTTAAAAGCTGATATGTGCTTAAAATAACACATTAACTCTTTTATTTGTAATAAATGTATACATGTGCTATTTAGTCATGCTGATATTACCTATGAATACATGCCTAAACCAAATTCAAGTTGAAAATATAACTTATTTTCTCAGCAGTCCTGAAAATTCAGCAGAGCTCAATAAATAGGATGCTCTCACAATGAGGGAGCTTTAAACATTCAGTAATTTATATAATTTAATATGCTAAAAATAAGAAAATAAACATGGCATGGAGGGAGGGAGCACATATAGGAAAAGTAACTCCAAGAGTTCCTTCATTTTGATTGTATTGCTTTCTTGTCTTCAGGAGGAGGAAAGATTTTGACTTCAAAAGTAACAAAATATTTGAGAAGGGAATTTACATCTTTCTGTTCCAGATGGTATTCTTCTGCTATTTTCTCAGTAGTCCATGTATCTGGATAAAGTTTATGATTATTGAGAAGTGTCAATGCCTCTACAATGGAAATTTTGCCTTTGGGAATGTTCTCAATATTCATGTCAAAGTGATCGCCTTTTGGCAATCGGAACTCCTTTGGCTCTTGAGATGTTCCAGCATCTTTGACCTAGTATCAAAAGACAAAAGCAAACAAAAAGGCTTTCAAGATGAGAGAAAACACTTGACATCTACAGTCATGCTCCTCAAATCTCCATTATTCTTCTTCAAAAAAATACTACACATGCTTCTCCAAGCTATGTTTTCTCATTATAATGAGCCACAGTTCAATGGCATTTTGACCACATCACCATTTAATCACTATAGCCCAATCACCATGAAGAAATTCAGGTAATTCTATAAAACTCTAATGTATACCATCTACTCACTTTATTTCACATTAAAAGAACAAATGCATTAGATTAAGACTGCTTTAAAAGGGCAGGACTCTGACACTGGCCTAAATTTACTTGATAATCTCCAGTCTATTTCCTAGTTTTGCATTTCATATTCAATGCCTCCAAACACTGTGAAAGAATTTAAATATTGCTAGAGATTTTGCCTCTTAAGAGAAAATAAACTAATGCTTCTAATACTCCAACAAATATAAATGAAACATTTTATGCACACCCATCTTTCCATCTCTGTACCATCCAAGTTTAATCCTTGAATTTGTGTCCTGCATTTCATCCTGCTACCTAGTTATGCCAATCATTCTTTCTCTCTTCCTTTTCCTTTCACCTGCACCCTGCCTAATGCTGCTGTTTGATCAAAATATAAAAATGCTATAATCACCTTTTAAAAACACCCACAAACCCAAAACCAACACGTCCTTTATGATCAGTTTCCTTCTTTATAGCTAAGCTTTACAAGATAATGATTTTTGTGATATCTAATCCAGAAGACACTTTTCAGGCTTATTTGAACTCACTATAGCATCTGATGCTTGGTTTCAATGCCACCCTTCTCTTGGTTTTCCATCTGTCTCTCCTGTGTTTCATTCTTTTCTTTGTGGACTCTTTCCCTTCAGCTGCCCCTTAAGTGTTAGTGTACCCCAAATTCTGGCCCGGGCCCTCTTTTCACCCTATACTCTATTACTCTTCCTAAGTAATCCCACATACCACCTGCAGTTTCATTACAACCTACATGTTAATTATTTTCAAATATGATCTCAAACCTAGACCTTTCTCCTTACTTCCAGACCCAAATTGCCAAATGCCTAATGGGCATCTCTACTTAGATAACCAACAAGCAACTCAAAATCAACATGGCTAAAACTGAACTTATTCCTTTCCTCTGAAAACCCAATTTATCCCCATATTCCCTATCTCATTCACTACCACCACCTACCTCCCATATCCCATTCTAAAACTCAAAGCTTCTCTTATGTCATGTTATATTTGACACCTCCCTCTCCCTCACTCATAATATCCATTCAGTGACCAAATCCTGTTAATACTGCCTAAGTCCCTCTTGAAGCCATTCACTTCTCTCTCAGCTATTAAATCACCTTAGTCTAAGCCAATATCAGGAACAATTGCAAAAACCTAACTGGTCTCCTCTAATTGGAAAAAACACATTTTGTTCTTTCCCAGCCCACTCTCAAAACTGTCCTTATTAAGCCTCTGACTGGTATGGCGAAACTGGTTGGAGCATTGTCCAGGACACCAAAAGGTGGCGGGTTCGATACCTGGTAAGGAGTGTGCAGGAGGCAGCCCATTGATGTCTCCCTCTCACATCAATGTTTCTCTCTCTCCCTCTTCTTTCCTCTCTCTCTAAAAATCAAATAAAAAATAAAGTAAGTTTTTAAAAAAATGTTTGATATATAATAGGCACAGTATCACTGATGTCTAGAGACATCAAAAATCAACTGCCAAAAAGAAAAAAGGGACAAAGAACATAAATAGGTACTGCAACCTTTTTCTTTTTATCACTCTCCCATGAACCTTTTTAGACTTTCCTAATAACCCCTTTAAGTTTTAATACCACTGTATATCTCTTTAAGTATTGTATCTATATGTTGTATATGTAAAAAGCATTTTATTTTTTTGCTCCCCAAGAGTCAATTTTCAAATGCATGATTTAGTGCAACATGAGAGAAACAACACTTGTGGAAGTATTATTCAGCACCTGCCTAAAAACAGCAAAGAACATCAACTCCTATCATCTTTTTCATGTGAGCACTTGGTGATAACTGAACCCACTAATTGCTATTACATGTAAGAATTTACAAACTTTATTTTACATATGAGTTTTATTTCTCTTCTCTATTGAAAGCTATACTAATAACTGAATCTGTGCCAGTCTATTACCTACCTAGAGAGAGAA
This sequence comes from Miniopterus schreibersii, assembly GCF_964146895.1. Lineage (NCBI taxonomy): Eukaryota > Metazoa > Chordata > Mammalia > Chiroptera > Miniopteridae > Miniopterus > Miniopterus schreibersii. Next base: position 47,210,740 of record NC_138107.1, read on the forward strand.
AACAAGAGAATTTTAGAAAGGAAAAATTCTGGAAGTTGCACTGGCACTTGCCTCTCCTTTTACCACTCTTCCCCTTACTTAGAACCTTCCTGCCCCCACAAACTCATCTGGTTAACTCCCACTCGTCCTTCAGGCCCCAGCCTAAATGTCACTTCCTCAGAAACCTTCCTTGATCCTCCAATCTTAAACAGGTCCTCCTGATATACTCACAGTGTCTATATTTCTCCTTCACAGACATATCAGTAATTATGTACTGTGGTTGCTCATCTGTTTAATGCCTGTGTCCCTCACAATACCATAAGCACTGTGAGAACAAGGACGAGTTCTACTTTGCTCATCACTATATACAAAGCACTTATGCCTGGCATTTATACATGGATTTACATGTAGGTTTCCATTCTTAATATATTCTTTTACGTATCCTATCTGAATACATTCTTAAAAAACAAGCAATAAACAAATACCGCCAATACAACACTAAAGGAATCCCTGAGATTAGAATGTATCCCAATACACTGAAGGGTAAGAAAATAGTATTAAAGCTCTCCTTCGGTCATTCAAATGACAACCACTACAAGTACCTTACCAAATATTACAAATTCTGAAATAATGTAAAATAATTCACACAGCTGCATTCAATCAATACTTTCACAAGTCACTTGGAATTTCAGTACATATCCAATAGGCCTGCGGGTCTCGCTTAGACCGCTGGGCTAGACTTCGCCGGTGCACTGTATTCTGGCCAGGGCCACGCTGACACGTCACACCTGCAGAGCACCTCGCTCTCTTTTACTATTTGCCACACTTTTCTGATCATTTTCCTGGAGTCCAGAACGGTTATTTACTTAATTAAAAGACACATTACCTGCACAGAAGACACAGGATCTCTGGAATCAACATACACATCTTTCAGTAATGACAGCAGTTTGTCATCTTTTCTGGCAATTTCTCCCTTAATATCTGGATGGCCTAAGGAAAGAAAAATAACGTCACAATATTAAAACCAAAGAAGAGCTCCCTCTGAGACCCTAAACGCTTAACACGCCACACTCCCTTTTCTGTGTGTTAAGAAACATCCCTTGGACAGCATGAAAAATATTTTAAACCGACAGGCTGGCTAGGTCGGGCTCCGCGCCCATGGTTCGGCGCAGACACCTCGAGGAGACGTCCGCCGCCCGGGACTCCTTCCGACTCTGACGCCCGGCACCCAGCGACCACCGCGAGACGAAAGGCCGGGCGGGCCGCGCCGGCGGGCGCTCGCTGGTCGCCACCTCGGGGACCGCGAAGCAAGCGCAGCCGCCGCCTCCACAGCGGCTCGGGGCCCGGCTCAATGTCACCCGCCCCGCGGCTCCGCCGCCCGCGCCCGGCCGACCGCAGCCCCCGCGCCGACTCCCGCCGCCCCGCCCCGGGACCGGCGTCCACCCGCGGCCGCCCCGGGAGCCCACGAGCCGCCGCCCGCGCCCCGCGCCACTCACTGCCTATCTGCTCCCGCAGCAGGCTCCGGGTGGAGGGGTGCCTGGGCGCGGGCGACGGCTTCCTCTTGCTGATCTCCCGGGCCGCCCGGTTCTCCAGGTTGAAGTTCCGGATCGCGCGAGCCACCGCGGCCCCCATCCCCTCACATGCCGGGGCCCTCGGCTTCACGCCGCACGTGGGGAAACGCCGGCGAGGGCGACCTCGGGGACGCACCGGGCATGCGCGAGGGCGGGGTCGACCCGGGCGGGCGCCGGAAAGCGGGCGCGGAAGGCCAGAGGTTTGCCCCCTAGCGTCCGGGAGGGCGCACGCCGCGCCGCCGCCCGGAGCCAGGCAACGGGCGGGGCGACCTCGGGGCTGGGCGGGAGGAGGGGCGGAGCCCACGGCCCGGCGCCCGCCGCCTGCGGGTCTCCCGGCGCCGGGGGACGCGCGGGAGCTTCCACGCGCTCCCCGGCCGCGCGGGCTTCAAGATTCGGTTCCTCGGAGTGAGGCCCCGCATTGGCTCGCGCTTCCCACGTGACCCCAGAGTCGCGGGCCGAGTCGCGAAAGTCGTGGGGAAGTTGACCTTGAAGTCCTTTCGCAGGTCGATGCCCCGAAAGAGGAGCCAATGGAAATGGAAGTAGCTGCACCCGGATAAAGTGGGGTTCGAAAAACGCCCTTTCCCGCTTTGGGGGCAGGAACGGAGTGAACGTGTGTTCATATGCGATGGCTGTTTGCTCTCTGTCACTCTTATTTAAATGCCCCTTTTTTCCTGTCTCCTTACCTGATGCTTTTCTGAGCCACAGTGCTCTCTTTTTCTTGATTTTTTACATCCCGCTGCTGTAACTCATTTGACTTAATTTTATCGATTTCACTTACGCAGCCTTTTCTCTTCTCTTTATTTTTGATACTAATTGGTCCATACTATTAAGGGCTGAGTCACCGCGCCATTCCCATTTCCCTTGCCTTACTCATTTCTTTGGAGCCAGGGAAACCTCCTTATAACTTAAAAGGAACAGTCAATAAGACATTAGAAAAAACCACAGTGTTGTTCACGTCTTTTCTCTCCCTCCCCTCACTCTGAATGAATTACTGTCGCTGATTTTATTTGGGTTTTTCAGAAATATTGTCATTAATCGTAATTAAAGAGCCTACCAGGAAGTATCAGGATTTTCAGAGCTACGGTATTTTTCAGACTGTGGCTGCAAAGATCTGTTTTTGGTGTTCCCAGATCTGCTCAGCAAAATGAAGGGGTTTTTTGCTTTTTTGATCAGTTAAAAGCAGGAAAAGAGGTCATGTAAAGATAATCAAATTGAAGTAATAATTTTTTAAAGGAATCAAAGTAAATAAAGGGCAGTTTTATTTAAAGAAAACTAATGCAATTATTAAATATATTTAATCATAGCAAAAGTACTACAAGGACCCTAGCTTCCACCATTGATTACCATGAAGAGTTTTTACCAGGATTGGTGTAAGAGTTAGTTGGCAAGTTGTCCTGAAGGTGGCAGGCTACTCCAAGATTTCCATCTTGGAGACTTGCATGCTTCTCAGTGCTTTTTAGCTCAGATATTCATATATCCACAGCTGCCAAGAAATTTTCATCTGCCCCATTAAGTCCATGAGCTTCAAAAATTATAGTAGCAATTCTACTCATTGCCTGCTAAAATATATTAAAAGTAAGAAACTATTTTCATGGGAATTTCACATTTCTGGCAGCATGAAAAGTAACGTTATATATAAGTTACAGGAAGTGTAGATTGCTGTGGGGATTGCCGCATGAAAGAATTCAAGGAATTCCTGCATTTAGGTAGAGTTTGGATTCAACATATATGGAACATCCAATCCGTGCCAGCTGCTTTGCCTGGACTTGGCCTGGTGCTGCTCAAGCCTACAAAGAACAGAAGAGAAGGCAGAAGTATTCCACCAGAAATGCACAATTGCCTGACACCCCTTAGGAATCATCATGGAATTAAAACTTGAACCACAAAAGCATAATTCCAGTTCTTCTTGTTAAAATATATAAATTAACAGGAAGTCTGAATTCAGAACTCCCCCTGGGCTTATGTTAAGCGTCAAAGTTAGGTCCCCAACTAGCATGCTGCTCAGAATTAAGCATCTCTCCGAGTGGAGTGTTATGATGGCTATGTATTGCTGAATACCTTAGGATACAAAGAAACCCAGAGTCTTGCTAACATGCTAGAATATAAATTCTATGAGAAAAGGAATTTTTGTTCTTTTTGTTTACTGCTGTATCTGTCACATTGAACAGTACTTGGTATACAATAGGAACTAAATAAATGTCAAGTAAACCTCATACGAACCCAAAGACAAAAAAGGCCCCTGAGCTGGAATCCAGATCCTAGACAGGTTCTCTGTGCAGGAACACCAGACCCTTGTCAAAAGTGAGTCCTTGTGAAAGTCATGAACTCTGGTTGAACCTACATTCCTCACCTTAAAATTGTGATGATGGTAATTCCTGGTGGGCTTTACACAGTTTAAAATTTTAAAGTGTCTAGTACGGTGCCCAGCTCAGGATATGATGTTCAATATTTGCAGTGCTCTTATTTTCCAGAGAAGCAGGTAGAAGTTTGACAAAGAACATATTCTGAAGCCCTGGTATATAGGTGAAGAAAAGGGGTAATATAACTAAATAGCTGAAAGTAAAGTAAGACCCATGTTCTTCAAGAATTTAATTTTTAAAATTGGCACACTAAATTTGATTTTTATTTACTGATTTGTGTGCTCGGCACATATGGTGGCATTGCATCGCTGGGCTCACTAAGGTTGGAATTTGGGTGGCAATCATTAGCTCAGGAGCACAAAATGCCACCTCTCTTTGCCGGCATTGGCAGCAGAAATAGTCTCTAGCTAGACCCCTCCTTGCTCCCCTCCCCACTCCTCAGTCTTTCTCTCTCTGCCTAGACTGTTACTTTTGTGCACCTCCTCCTTTGACTATAATTCAACAGCATTCTGTATTCTCTAAAGAATTGCAGTCACTAACCCAGGTGACTGGTGACTCAAGGAGTCCAAGACAACCTTCAGAGGTTTCACTGACCGAACTCAAACCGCTAGTGGGCAGCACAGCAGATCTGCAGAAGAATGACTCATCCTGGCAGAGAACCTCCCCAGGGCCTGGACTCTAACTCAGGCACCAGGGAATTAATGAGTCCAACCAAGGTCATTTACAAAGTTCCCAAGCTGCAGTTCCATAGTGATGTATAGGGATGCAGTGTTGTAGGTTATTAAGCCTTGAATATTTGAAGGGGAAAAAACAAAACCCCAAACAAAAACAAACTGGGTTTTGAGCAGATAGAGCACTCACACTGAGAAACACTGGGCATCACAGATTAGAATTACCAACCAGTTACACCCGACGCCTGCTCTGTGGCTACTGCACTCATGACTGTTGTCATTGCATGAGTTTCCTACCATTGCTAACAAACTACCACAAAATAGTACCTTACAACAGTAAAACATCATTATTTTATGTTTCTGAAGGTCAAAAGCCCAAAATGGGTCTTAGGAAGCAAAAATTAAAATGTGAGCAGAGTTGTCGTTCTCCTGGGAGTTCTCCTCAAGGAGAAAATTTCTTGTTTTTTTTGTTTTTGTTTTGTTTTGTTTTTTGGCTTCTGGAGACTTCCAACATTTCTTGACAGCCAGTCATTGCATAATTTTATTGTCATAGCTTCTTCCCTATGACTCTTCTGTCTCCCTCTTTCACTTATAATACTCTTGTGATTACATGGACCTAACAAGGATAAATCCAGAATAATCGCCCCATCTCAAGAGCCAGGAAGAAACAGGTATCTCAGTCTTAACAACCACAAGAGACTGAATTTTGCTAAGAACCACATGAGCCTGGAAGAGGCCCCTGAGCTCCAGAAATTAACACAACGCAGTCAAAACTGTACAATCATTTCCATTTATTCACTAAATATATTTGCTTAAATTCAGCACCCATTACTAATAATAAGTTTAACCAGCTAAGAATAGAATGAAACTTTATTTACTTAATAAAGAATACACATAAAAAATTCCAGAAAGTATCCCATTAAACGGTGATCTGTTAGAAGCAGCCCCAGGCAAGTTGATGTTCTCTACTGTTGGCCCTAGTCACGCTAACAAAGAACAAAGAAAGGGAATAAGAATGATGTGCTCTTTTGCAAAGTCATTATGTCTGTCTTCCTAGAAAACTCAAGAGAATCATTGAAAGATCTATTAAAGCTTATAAAAGAATTCAATGAGCTAGCTGTCCTACACATGAGTTAGAAAACATATGGCCAAAAATTCCCATTGATGATGACCACACAAATGATTATGCCTCTTGGAATAAACTTCCAAAGCTGTGCAAAACACAAATTAAGTAAACCACAAAACTTAGGAAAATACGAAAAAGAGTACATGGCTAGATACACCAGGTTTCTTTTCTTTTTAATATATATCTTTATTGGTTTCAGAGAGAGGAAGAGAGAGAGAGAAACATCAATGATGAGAGAATCACTGATCGGCTGCCTCTTGCACGCCCCCCACTGGGGATCGAGCCCGCAACCCAGGCATGTGCCCTGACCGGGAATCGAACCCGGATCTCCTGGATCCCAGGTCGATGCTCATCTGAGCCACATCCAGCAGGGCAGATATACCAGGTTTCTTGATGAAGGTCCAAAAAGTTTTAAAATGTCAGTTCTTCCACGAATTTGATATGCTTAAGATTGAAATTGTGAAGCGAAACATGAAAACTGGTACTAAATTTCATCTGGGAGAGAAAAATGTGAAAAAATAAGCAATTTTTTAAAAACAGCAATAATCGAGGACATAAGATCAGAACACAATATAAAATCTTACTGTGTAATATTGACAAAAGAACAGGTAAATAAGCCAGTAAATATAATAGTGACGAGACAGATTTAATTATGTATAAAGTGACATTTAAAATCAGTCTGTGCTATAGGGAGCTAACTGGACCCCGCCTAAACAGAGAGCCAGATTTCCAGCGACATTTACTTCTCTGTCTGCCACATCCCTTGCTTGCCAACCCCTCTGCCACTTGGTTCCTTGTCTCCTTTCTTCTCCCCACTTTCCCTGCATCACACAGCTTTCACAATGCATCTGCCCTTCCACACCCCACAGTCTTGCTTTATGTGGAAGTGAGGAACATTTTGTCACAGCTTTGATTTGATTCCAGTGAGGTCATTTTGTTCTGTCCATCGTAATTTAATCAGGACAATAATTCTTTATCTTGGCCCTAGCTGTGGAAGGCATTCCTGACAATTTTGCAAGAAAAACAATGTGAAAAGTCATAAAGAACGAGCAAATACTCAAGAACTAATTTTAATTTGAAAAATTATGAAAACAGGGAATAGGAAACAGAATTCCAGAAGGACTCCAGAAAAGCTGTGAAAAGCAAATTGTAACTAGAGCAGTAGACTTCAGCCGGTGAGCCCAGTTCATAACTCTGGGGATAATGTCCATGACTGTTCATTCCCTCTGTCTGTCCATCTCCAGGTCTGGCCCTTTCTCCCTGATTGTGAATTGTGTCCCTCTCATTCTTTCCTTAACAGCCATGATATCGCACAGTGACTACAAACCGGCTGGGCACCAGACAGACCTGCACTGAATCTAGTTCTAGCTTTCTGACTGCATGATTACGGGGCAAGCCCCTTAGATTTTCTGGTACTTCGTTTCCTAATCTGTAAAAGGGAAATAACAATCTATCTACCTGGTGGGGTTGCTGTGAGACATAATCCATGTAAAGGCATAGGACTTGGCATATAGTGAAATACAAAACTGTTAGCCATTTTCTTATACATAACAACATATTAATATAATGTGAAATATTTTAATAGTAACAACTAGGTTTGGTTAACACTATATAGTTTAGAAATTAGTATTTTCCCGATGTGTTATTCATTAATACATCGTTACAGTACTCTTTAGTATTTTATTTATAGTATAGATATTTCAGAAGATTCATTTAGCAGCCTGGTATTGTTTTTAAAGTGGTGGATACTCTAGGAAGTATGTGAAATACCCTTGCCCATGGACTTTTGGGAGCAGTTTATTATTGTCAGTCTCTGCCCCTGCAGTCACAACTCTACCCTTTTATCCCAATAGTCTCTCCTTTTGCTAGCTCCTCCCTTTAGCTCTAGGAATTGCACTCCTCCCTCTATACTTTAGTGCACATAGCCCCTGCTGAGTGTCATTTCTGTTGGATGTGACAGCTCTTAGCCAAGTCAGGGAGGCAGGTGTGGTAGGCAGAATTCTGTGGCCCCTGTGGCCCTAAGCAGAGGACCCAGACACGCCTGCCTGGATTTCTGACATACAGAAATATGAAATAATAAATGAATATTTTTTGAAGCCTCTAAGTTTTCGGTGACTAGTTATGCAGCAGTAGAAAATGAATAGAGCAGGTAGTCTGAGAGTGAGGTTGGGGATGAAGTGGGTGGCAGGGGATCCAGGCAATCATAAAGCCCGAGGAAGGTGTGCCCCTGATCCCGTACCCACAAACCAAGGAGAGCCCAAGGGCTGCTCCTCCCTTTGCATCTCACCAAAAATATCAAGTGCATGACCACATGCCAAAGCACTGTATGAAGCACTAGGAACAAAGGCAAGGTCAAATCCTGGGGACCAGGAGGGACAATACTGTAATGCAGTGTTATCACATGGCACTATTAACAGAAAGAACATCCCAGGGACAAAAAACACAAGATGGTAGGGGCCAGCATAAATGAAGTTACACAAAGATTTTGCCACTAAAAGGAGAAAATCATGACTCGTAAATATAAAAACATGCCAGTGATTTTATTTAACTGAAAATGAATAAATGAGGGAACCAGTAGGATTTACAACCAGTTAAAAGGATAAAAAAAACGTGCTATCAGAAATTCTTGAGGAGGGAGGGAGAAGAGAAGGGGGAGAGGAGGGAACAGGAGGGGAGGGAGAGAGATGGTTAGGAAGGAAAAGGCAGGGAGAATGAGGTGAAGCTTTGTTGAAGTCATTGTAGGTCAGCTGGAGGAGGTCTTCAAATGATGAAATGTAGAGACAGAATTTGGTCTTTATTCTCTAGGTGTGAAGGTGTCTTCAATGAAAGTTAGAGAATCATAGGCTTGTTTTAGAAAATGATTGACATCCACATAAAGGATGGTTTGGAAGAGAAAGGGAGGCCAGGTAAGAGGCTGTTACTATTGTCCATATGGGAGGTAAGTTTTTCTGTCCAATTTTCTTAGGGATATCTATTGAGTAAGAGATCTCTGGAGGGACACTATTTACATATAGCTTCCACTTAAGCAGGATGAATAAATAACAACCCAGACAGTGGGATTTGGGATTCAGAGGCTGAAGCATGACGTGTAGTCGTCTATTTTAATATTCTCATGTGACTCAGTGTAGTTCATCTATTTTGGAGCTCTTTCAGTGTGATTATTTCACAGCTGTCTCAGTGTGATCCTGTGGCCTTGCCCGTTCCTAACCCATGGCCGCAGGCTCGGTAGCAATCATACTTCCAGAGAAAGCTAAAAATATCAATTTTGTCGGCAGATCTCAACAGTGTGAATTAGTAAACCTGTATATGAGGTTTCTATTTTTGTTAAAAAATAAATAATTCATGTACCTAGCTAGCTTTATTTTGATAAGGAGTTTGACTATGTTTTCTGTAACAAATTGTAAATGTTTATGCAAGTAAAAGAGAATGTGGTTTTGCGGTTTTGTGGTGTGTGCGTGTGTGTTTTAGTATTGCAGCTTTACTAGAAAACTAGTGATGGCCTTTTTAAAATAACTTTTGATTATGAAAATTTCAAACACATTTAAATGTTCAGAGTTTAGTATAATGAATCACCTAGTTCCCTTCACCTGGTATCAGGAATTATCAATTCATGGCCAATCTAATTACCTTCCCATTTTCCCACCTCCCAGTAAATCCCATACATCTTACTGTTCTAAGGGATCTTAGTAAAGACAAGACTGCTTTTTAAAATATAACCATAAAATAATGGTAGTCTTTTTTAAATAGCCATGAATGAGAAAAGTCACAGATTTTGGCTAGGTTTATATTTGGTAATTTGTTGTTATTTGTTTTCAGTGAACTTCAGCGATGAAGTCATAATATGGCAGTTAAACACTTCATGCACAAGGAGCTCTTGAAGTGGTGTCTCGTCCTCTCTGCACACTTCATTGCCCACAGGCTCCCCTTTCACCGGCTTTCCCTCTGAAAGGCTGGAGAGTTTTCTGTTCATCAGAAGAGTGACCCTGTAATCTCCAGATGCCAAAACTGAGCTCACCCAGCTCATTTCTGTATCAATTCCTGCTATAAGTTCATTTTTGTTTTTAACTGGTTGTTTGAGCCAGATGACAAGTGAAATATGATTCATGTGAATGATAACATCCCATTCCTGCTCCTTTGACAGCCCCCACCTCTACCCCCAAATCAGGGGTTTTGGTTAGTGCCCAAGATGTACAACTAATAGCTCTACTTTGCATGCAAGTGACTAAGTTTTCATCTTCCAACTCAGAATTGATAGAACAGAAAGATGATTTGTGTACTCATGAATAGTAGATCATGCAGCAAAATCCCTAAATTTAACACATAAGACAACTTAGATCTAGAGAAGTAGTAGGCTGAGTAATGGCTCCAAACACATCCAGGTCTGTGGAAGTATCTTATATGGCAAAAGAGACTTTGCAAGTGTGAATAAGTTAAGGCTCTTGAGACGAGAAGATTATCCTAGTGGCCCCTGATTGCAGCCACAAGTTTCCTTATGAGGGAGGCAGAGGAAGGTTTGACACAGAAAAAGGTGATGTGATCACTAAAGCAAGATTCTACCTTACTGGCTTTAAAGATGAGGAAGAGGCCATCAGTGAAGGAATGCGGGAAAAGTAAAAAAAAAACAGATTCTCCTCTAGAGACTCCAGATGGAACATGGCCCTGAAGACACCTTAATTTTGGCCCAGTTAACCTGATTTCAGACTTCTGGCCTCCAGATCTGTAAGAAAATAGATCTGTGTAGTTTTAAGCCACCAAGTTTGTTGTAATTTGGTACAACAACCATAGGAAACTAGTCCAGGAGGTAGTCACTGTCCTGCCCAAGACAGTGACCAAGTTGAGGTACAGCTGCACTAGATCCTATGTCTTTTGACTCCTACTTTAAAGAAAAAAGTTGTCACCCCACTATTCTAATGCTTTCTAGGCAGCCTCAAGCTTTGCTTGTGAAAAGCAAGGATGAGAGATATATAGTTTTCACAAAAGACACACAAATAAGGAAAGATAATAATTACACATTAATAAACAGGGCATCCACAACAGCCTAGTGTCTATGACCCAGAGTTTATGTTCAAACTTCTTCCCACTTCTCCCAGCTTCTAGGAACAGCTTGAGACTGGACAGTGTCTTTAATATCCTGGCTGTCAAGTTCCCAAGCATTTTTACTCATTAACCTTGTGAAGTTTCTTGATGCTCACAAATTGACCTTATAGATTCTTTTGCTAAACAGTAGCCTTTATAGAGCTAGGATGAAAGAAAATCATGAGGATCAGGCTAATCTCCCAAAGCTTCACTTTCCCTCTCAGACTGTCCTGGCCACTCCTTCCCCTGCCTCAGCCTGTACAACCTTCAAGTTTGAGCGCCCTGTGTGGTCTGTCACTGACACCTTGGCCAGGCATGCCACCTAGAAGTGTTACATGCTCTCCAGGTGCTAAAATCTTCCCAGGGCCTTGGTCCTCAGAGGCAGTCCTGGAGGTAATCATGTGATTATTCACCCTTAGCTGCTAGTGGTGAAAACTCTATCCCCAATGAACAGGAGACTTTGAATCAAGGGATACATTTCTCATAATGGAATTTCAGTGTGTAAGACAAACTAATGGGATATATCCTGGGCAAGGGGGCCTGATGTATATTCTCAAATGTCTGGGTGGAATGAATTCTGCCTACTTAAGGTTGAGCCTTGTCATGTGCCTTTAGAATTCACAGCTTCAAAGAGGGAAGGAGAGCCCTGCCTTATGTATTTGAACTCATTAATTCATTTAATAAATATGTATTGAGGGTCTTCTATGTGCCAGGCATTATATTAGCCAATGGAGATCCAGTACTGATAAATAAAAAAAAGATAAACATCCCTGCCCTCATGGAGCTTACATTCTGGTTGGTAAAGGTAATAATCAAATACACAAATATGTATAAAAATTGATAGATGGTAATAGTGCTTTATAGAAATATTAAACACCCTTGTGTTGATTTTGGTTCTGGCCTATGCTTTGCAAACCAGCTTATCTCTCAGTTTAAAAAGAACAAACCTATTGTTACACTGCTTACCCTGTTCTGGGCCACTCTTTAGCTAAGGCAGTCCCATCTCTTAGCTCCATAATGAACAAGCTGAGAAGAAACCAAATCAGGAGAGATGGTGACTTATTTGAGATCCTACTGACAGTTAGCGGCATGTTCAGGACTAGAATCCAAGTATCTGATTCCCCATCCAGTGTTCTTTCTTACTGCATGGAATCACTTTCAGTCTAGCTTTTGAGAGTTAACCAGAAAAGGAAAATAGAGATATTGCCAGGACATCTGCACATTCAGAAGACATTGAAAGTTCGGTGTCTTTTCTATGCAGGACTGTGATTATGCTTTGGACACATTAAAAGTTAGAAATAGAATGGCAACAGTGTTGTCCTGCTGGGATCTTATAATGAAGAAAATGGATGAGAATAGAAAGATTTAGAGGGCTTTGCCCTTTTCACTTTTCCATGCATGCGACAGGTGAAGGACAATCTGCAGGAGCAGGACTGGAGGTATGTACTGGGGAGAGGGAGGAGGTCAGAGACAAGGCGCCTGTAGCCAGTTTTGGAGGGGACCCAGGTTACCATTTACTGCATCTCTACTATGAGATGGCACTTCCCCTAGGCCCAGCGACAGCAGCCCTTCACTTTATGAGTGAGGAGCTTTACCAGGTTCCTGTATCCACAGCCCACCTCTCCACTATCCACAACACATCCCTTCTATAGAGTCTCCCTCCTTCGGAACCAGGGAGTGGCATCTGAGGAGTCCCAAACCTGGGACCTCCCTGTTTATAATAACTGGGGTCCCAGGGGGAAAGAAAAAGAAACATTCCAATAGAAATAATGCAAAAAGTAAACAAAACTGTCCTCTTTCCATGTCTAAGTCGGAAAAGTTACTCAAAGGATAATATACAAGACTGCATTTATACAGTAGCATGGAGACTGGCTCCCTGGTTTATGAGAGGAAATGTGAACGGCACTGTATTTAAGCAGCAGCACCTACAGCATTCGGTGTGACTGTGCTGACTCGTGTTGTTCAGTGTTTTGACTTTTGTCCTGGCTTCCCCAACTCTGTGGTAAGACCCCTGGGGCAGTCCTGCAGTCACTTGCCTCCATATACCTACAGTATTTCATATGGTGATTTGCAAACAGTTCATGCTTAAATGTTGTTGTTGACGATAGAATGCAAGTTTGTAATTTTTGTTTATTTAAAAAATCAATTTAATGGAAGTTACTGATTTATTCCTCAATCTTTGCTGCATTTCCACATGTAATCCCTTAAGCCTTTTAGGTAAATCCTTAATATTAATGGGCATATGATTTTAATCTGGATTACCACGCAGCAGTTAGATTTGGCACACAGTTTTTGATAAAATTGGAGACACAGAGCTAGAAGAGACTCAAACTTTGATTCTCAAGCAGGCGCTGTCCTGTATAAATAATTGCTTATTTTACTTAAAATACTATTTACTAAAATTACAGTTATTTATATGTTATATTTGATTAATTCTATGTGAGTATGTATTGTAAAGTGAATATAGTTAATTCTATAAATAGAAAATAAAACACAACTATATTTTAAATATATTCTTTAAACTGTATAGATAGTGCTTTGACACTCTGGATTAGTTTGCTAGGGCTGCTATAATGAAGTGCCACAAACTGGCTTAAAGAACAGAAATTTACTGTCTCACAGTTCTGGAGGCTGGAAGTCTGAGGTCAAAGTGCTGGCAGGGTTGTTTCCTTCTGAGGTTGGGAGAGAGCTGCTGTTCTAGGCCTCTCGCATAGTTTCTGGTGGTTTGCTGGCAATTTCCGGTATCCTTGGCTCTTAGAAGCACCCCATCTCTGCCTTCATCTTCACATGCCTTTCTCCCATGTGCAGGTCTATGTCCAAATTCCCCCTTCTGATAAGAATAGCAGTCATGTTGGATTAATTAATTACATCTGCAATAGCCTTATTTCCAAATAAGGTCACATTCTGAGGTACTGGGAGCTAGGAATTCAACATATGAATTTTTTTTGTGGGGGGCACAATTCAACCCATCATACATTATTATAGTTAAGAAGTTTTTGTGCATGTCTAACTAAATGATTTATTTGTTCAAATCAGGTCCTATTTCCTTTCTTATGGCAAAAGTGGGCCTGATTCTGCCCCTTATCTATGGTAGAAAAAAAAATGAACCTCTTTTCCCACCCCATTTTTAGCTCTCTCCCAAAGCAGGAACCAGTCACCCTGCATTGTAATTACCTATTCATTTGTCTGTTTTTTCTTTTCTCCACCACCTGCACACACACACACACACACACACACACACACGTGCGCCCGTGTGTGTGCACACATGCACACGCACGCACACACACACCTCCCACCAAGGTAGCTTGTGAGCCCTGTGGGAGCAGAAACCACACTGTCATTTCTACTGTGGTATCCTGTATTCTTAGCAAAAACTCAAAATTGTCTGTTGACCGAAAGAATATGGCTGTAACATGATGTCAGTGTGTTATTGCTACCTGCTTCTGCCAATTCTCCACTTCCCGGACCAGCTCTGAAGAGCTTGAGCCCTCATCAAGTGTGAATTTGTGGCTATCTATTATCTTGCTAAGATTAGGAAGTATTGTTAATGAAGTGTGGTCTTTCTGACATGCCTGCCCCATTCAGATACATCATAATTCCTATTAGCCTTGGCAATACCCCAGCAACTAATAAACTGAATCCTGAATATCCTAACTGTACAGCAGAGGCTAATTAGACTAAATTGGGATCCATTTGGTCTTGGCATTTGTCTTGACTAAGCTACTGCAGTCAGTCTGGGAGACTCAGACTAATTGCAGTAGCTTAGTCACTGTCTTTGAAATGTAATGTGGGTCCCAGTCTGACTGTTGCTAACGCTCACTTTTAAATTTACACAAACTCAGTGGTATAGCAAAGGTATAACACCTAGATCTCCCCGGTGTGGGGGGAGCCGGTAAGAGGGGGGAGACTCTAATTTTTAGCGTTTGCTCACTCCCATGGTGTAAATAGTTCTACAATGGCTGATGTAAACCTGATGTTGCAAACTTCCTGAAAATGTAGCAGTAACTTTTTGTAGGTGGTACAAGCTGGTTCCAGTACAGCACATTCTGGATGGGTGTGTACGGGCACTTATGTGAACTTTATATTCATGAATAATTGTTCGCCTTAAGGACATAAGAGTTAACTGTTCATGACTGGAAAAACGTTCTGAGAGAAAGCGGTGATTTTGTGAGTGGCCTGGCTGGATGATCTCTAGGCTTTCCCTTGGCGCCTGTGCACTTCAGCATCAGGGCTGTTACGCAGGCCCAACCCTGCCCCCTGGGGGAGGGTGTGGGAGGCCGCATAATGGCCCCTAAAGGTATCCATGTCCTAATCCCTGCAATATCGGTTACCTTAAGTGGCAAAGAGGAGTTAAGGGTGCAGATGGAATTAAGGGTGCCAATCAGCTGACTTAAAATAAGGAGAATATTCTGCATTATCAGGGCTTCTGGGGTGGGGGTTGGGGGGCTGGGAGGGCACTCAATGTAATCACAAGGGTTTTTAAAAGTAGAAGAGAGAGACAGAGAGCATGAGCCAGAGAGATGAAAAAGATGTGAACTAATGTTCCTAAACTTGAAGATAGTGGAAGGGCCTGTGAGCAAAAAATGCGGGCTGCGTTTAGAAGCCGGCAGAGAGGCAAGGAGACAGATTCTCTTCTAGTGCCTCTGGAAGGGAACTCAGCTCTGCTGGCATCTTTAGATTCAGCCAGTGAGACCCATGCTGGACTTCCAACCTACAGGGCTATAATATAATAAATGTGTGCTGCTTTAAGCTTCTATATTTGTGATAATTTTTTATGCAGCAATAAGAAACTAATACAAAGGGGTGTCACTATTAAGCACTACCAAGGTCCCTCTGTACTTGCTAAGGACCTGCTCCCCTTTGGCTCCCTATCCAGTGGGCTCCAAATCCTTGGCTCTGAAACCTTAACTGTGATTCTACCTCCGGCCCTTTGGTTTTGTACTTGGCTGTACTTGGTTTTGCTGGCATTTAAAATGTGGCTTTCCCACACAGACTGCTTTCACTAACTCCCTGCACCACTGCCTACTTAGCAGGGCCCCAGCCCGGTCACCCTGCATCACACCCCTGCTGAGGGAAAAGGAGATTGAACTGGTCATAGTCCCAGCACTGTCCCTCTCCTTTCCACTGCCTCAGCCCCCACCGTCTGCCATGTTCCTAGCACCTAAATCCTAGACAATTACAATAACTCTTCCTCCAAACCATTATGAATGAAGGTCACCTATGCCTCCTGAATAAGTACAGACACCTTGGGCTGGCATTCACAATTTTGCCAACTAAAGGTAATTCTGAAGGTAAATCTCAATATTACTCGACTGAAGTGTACGATTCCATCACAGTGGTGCCTAAAGCTGTTTTGCATTTCACTGCCTCTTAACTCATATCCATCCATTCATCTATCCATCCATCTATCCATCCATCAGCTAACAAATTTACAAAGTACTTTTCTAATACCAGTGCTCGGCCCGGTAAAAAGTACAAAAAAGTAAGACCAAAGGAGTGAAACAATGGCTGTTCTATTGAAGACCTCACAAACTAATGGAGGACATTATACACAAAAGTTCAGTAAAATATGACAATGGATGACAAGGATACATGCCAGGTACCCTGGGAGCTCAGTGGAAAGAGTAGCCTAGCCTATCTTCTTTGTGATTCTTTCCTCCACCTAGAAGAGGGAAAGGCACTGAGCCTGGGAGCTGGAGACCTGGGTTCCACACCCTAATTCTGCAATTAATTTTGTGGTGAATTAGGTGAATTTCTGATTCATTCATGAAGAAATAAAATGGGAAGGATAATACTCATAGAATTGTGAGTAGTAAAAACTAAGCATTAATAATGCTCTGTAATCTTAAAAGTACTGTGTATATATGATTCCAAGTTTACTTATAAAAGAGACCAAAACATGCCACCCAAAACATGCCACTATTGACATTTGGGACCAGATATTCCTTGTTGTGTGGCGGGCTGTCCTGTATATTACAAAATGTTCTGTTTGCATCCCTGGCTCTACCCTCTAGATGCCAGTAGCATCATCATCTCAGTCATGAAATACAATAAGATCTCTAGACATTGTGTCCCCTGGGGGGCAAGACTGCTTTGCCTTAGAACCATCAGTCTGGAAGAAAGGAGCTTTTTTTTTTTTTTTTTTTTTTTAAGGTAAGTAACAAGGAAAAGAGCTGATGTCCAAGGCACCAATGGAAGCAGTAATTACTGTGTCTTCAACCCAAGGACCATCTCCTGTATTCCAAGGATGTGCTGGGTGAGTCAACAAAGCTCCTTAGTAAAACACCTTTGAGACAACTTGAAGTAGGTAAAGGTGAAGAAATATTTTTGTTGTTTTTGACAGTTATTATGACCTATTTAACCTTTAGACTGATGTGACTTGGGTAACATTAGTTAAGTTTGAATGAAAAAATGATTTTAATGAATGAAGTGAACATTTTCTTTTCTTAATGGCATAGTTAAATTCATACATTACTGCTGTGGAATTAGAATTTTAGAAGCGTTAGGTATATTAATCTACATTATGCTGTTGTAAAATAGTGATGAACTTTCTATGAAAATTGATCCCACACAGAGTTCTAAGATTAGTAACTAAGATTCTGATGTATCATCAAGTGTTCCATTTGAATTCTGTGATAGGTGGCCTAAGCGTAAAAGAGAGAATTTTCTAAATGAGGTCCCTGAGATGTCATCTTTGTATTTAAGTGGGTAACTCATTGCTTTTTAAGAGAATTTTTATCGTTGCAAAGAACTTTCATTATTTGTTATAAAATAATTTTGATGCCACCAGAAATATGTTTTGAAGCAGTAAATAGGGCAGGAGGGGAGATAATAAATGGAAATAGTAATAAAATTCTTCAGTTAAATCTCCCTTCAAAAGATGGAGGTAATGAACAGCTATTGTTTTGGCCTATACCACATCTCTTGCCCCTTAATGAGGTAAGAGAATGTCACTGCTCCTTTTGGGAAATACTCCTTTCTCACTCCATCTCATTTGGTCCTGTTGTTCCCCCTCCTCTCCCCAACATAGTCATAAGCTCAGGACCTACACTGGGCCAGTTAGACACTCCAGGAAATTTGAATCTTGGATGGAGTGTTATTATTTGGGTTCCCAGTCCTTCTCAAAGCTTGGCTATTCAGGTTTTCCCTCGCAGTCTTTTGAGTCTCTGAACCACCAGTATCCTTCCAATAAGTTAAATTTTTGCTGAAGTGACCCAGAATCCACTTCTGCTGCTTAAGACCGAAGCCAAAGAACTGTGACTGATAAAGAAGACTCTGACCACAATATTGTAACTAGTCAGTCACTATGGCTAAAGAGACAGGGAGAGGATCAGGAAAGAGTATGGAATCAGAGCTGAAAGGTAGAAATCTCAGATCTATGTTGACCAAGTGTTGGAAGCATGGGACCCATTTACTTGTGTTTTCTTTTGTTTGATTTTTTCCCACCCACACCACGCTTACATGCAGGTACAGTTACAGTTGTATAGTTGCCAATGTGACCTGATTAATTTCAGGACTCCCAAAATGTTCAAATTTTTTCAGACTATGGGTCCTACTATTTTTCAGTAATGCAGTTAAAAGTATTATAATACCCATTTTATAGGTCAGTTCTAAAAAGTGATACTTTTTATTTACAAGTGCATTTTAATACTATAAATTTTATTCATATTCCTCATAAAAAAATTAGCAACAGTAAAGGTATAAAATGAATGATGAAAGATCCATATCACTCCCTTTCCCAAAGAGAATAAACATTTTTTATCTAGGATATGTTCAGATAGAATTGATACACTTTTACTTTCTGGTGTTTCTTAGTAGTTGGGTCTATTCACCACCATTCGACCAGGTAGGCATTTTATAAAGCTTACCTTAGAGGAGGGATAATGTTGGAGACGACTGCTTGGGAGACAAACAAACCAGATTTGCTTCTTAAGTTTATGAGTTTCAATGGGCTAGGCCTCAGAGGAAAAGCAGGGTCTTGTGTACCCAGCAAGTTTAGGGGAAGAACATGAGGAGTGAAGCTTCCTAGCTGGGGCGATTGGCTAGGCTTCCCTGAGTTGGGACGATGAGAACACAGTGAAGACTTGACAAGGGGACTGGTCAAGAAGAATCCTTAGGAGCAGAGCTGGCATCCAGAGGCACCATCCTTCACCACTGTGAGCACTGCCTGTCACCCAGACGTCATTCAACTGAGCCCACTGCAACTGTCACCTGTGCTAGAGTGTGCTAGTTTTCCTTTCCATTCGTGTCACACCACCGTCCAGAAAAGAGAGGATCTCATCTGTGTCCTAAGAGTGGCCTATCCTGACCCTATTGATGGCCTAGGACATGTGCCAACCCGCTGGATCAGAGGGGTCCATGGTCATGGTGTGACAGGGAAGGTACCAGCATCTGTGTGTATGTGGGACTGAATGAAGCCAGCTTGAGATTCACCCCTTTCCTTCTGAGCCAATAAAATGGAAAAACACACTGTTACACATACACCTCCCTCTTTCCCACCCTCTTTTCCTCTACTTTTATTCAAACTATATCATAGTACATATATTGATCTTCAACTTGCCTTTTTTCACTTAGTGGCATATCTTTGCCATTATTGTGTAAAGATCTATTTAATTTTTTAATGTCCACTTAGTATCCTAATAATTTGACTGGTCCGCAAATGATGCCCTCTAGCTCTCTACTTGTCTCCCCCTCCCCATCCTTCCTCCCATTACTCTTTCCCTCTCTTTCTTTTGGATATCACTCTTTTGCATGTTTGTTTGAGGTAACCCTAGGATACATTCTTAGACAGAGAATTGCTGTACCAAAACGCATGTGCATTTAAACAAAAACAAAAGTAAATTTTGACAAGTTGTCATCTAAAATGTTTGTATCCACTTGAATCTCATAAGTTATTTACTCATATTCTCTCTAACACTGGGTGTTATCATCCTTTTATATCTTTGCTTATCTGATAAGCAAAAAATAGAATTTATATGAAATATAAATAGAACTTACATGAAAAAATAGAATTTATTTTAAAATTTGTCTTATCCTCATGACTAAGAATCCCTTCTGTATTTTGTTTGTACCTTTTTAGTAGTGCAAGTAAAATATTCAGTCTTGAGGGTGGGGACTATTTTCTATTCAGTACAGTAAATATTTACTAAGTATCTATTATGTGTTTAGTTGATTAGACTGAAAAAGACTGAAAACAACACAAATAACAACAGAGTTCTATGCCATAGAGTGTGACAGAAAATATAAACATCAAAAATGTAAACAGGAAAAGATTTTCTCATGGCAGAGCTAGTTTTGAGTGGCAGTGGCTCCTGATGAATAGATTGAATTAGCTACAAGATGTACCTTGAGTAACTGAATAAATTGAGGTGTTAGCTAGAGTTATTTTGTATCTTGCACTTGAAAATTGGAGATTATCAGCCAAAAGTAATTTTAGTTTTGGCACAATTAATGATGATCTGTTCTCTCTAATTAATAATTAGAAATCTGCTCAGTGACTCCTTAATGTCACTAGTGGTTTGTGATAGAAAACCATGACTCTGGCATTAAGAATGGCACCGCCTCAACTGCTATGGGACAAGACAGCTATGACAAGTGTTTATTCTGGGGTCGAAGAAGGAGCTGATACAGCTCTCTTTTATGATGTAGTTTTAGGTAAAAATCCAATGTATCTAGAAACAATTTCAACTCTCTTTGTCACAAAGCTGTTAAAAATGCAAATTTTATTAAAGCTTTGATAACATTGGATTTACGCTATGCTTTCACATCTTGGTCCATGAAAGAGCTGATGACAAATGGGGAAACAAAATGCTACAAGTACTAGCATGTTCCAAAATGCTTCTCATATTGTTTTAGGAGGTAAGCTGAAAAAAAGTGTTTCATATTCAGCCAAACTCCAGGATAGTTGTTTCAGAAAGTGAAAAAAGTTTCTTAACTGCAAGATCTCAGGGTCTTTCATACAACAAGGTGACTGGGAGCCAGTTTTCAGTGTTTCCCAACCCCTTTGGTGAAAACACATTGTTTTCCTATGGTCAAAGTATGTTGCTTTCCAGCCATCCAGGATACACTTTTCTTTCTTAAATCTGGTGGGGTTCTGATCAGGCACCAGCTAAGAGGCCAGGTAGTGCTCCAAGTTAAGACAACTGAAATCTGGAATCTGAATTGGGAGTATTAAAGAGCAATAGTTGGGGTCCCCCCATTCCAGCATGGGAGACTTCCAATCATGGCATTTCTGCCCCTGCTGTCACTGCTGGAGTTGCTCTCACGCCTGCCAGCTTCCTAGCCTGCTTATCTCGGCAGGCTGCCCATCGATTCTCAGAGTTCCTGTTATTCTTCTATCAAGTTCCCTTTTGCTTAAATTGGATGGAGTTTTCTATTGCTTTGCAACCAAAGGACACACACATTTTCTTCCTTAGCTTACCTGTCAATAGCACTAGATCAAGACAGGGACAATGTCTATTTATTGACAACCGGAAGCCCTATACTTATAACACTGCCTAACACATCCTAAGAGCTCAGAAAAATTTTTGTTGAACAAATGACTAGTATTTCAAAGTGGAGCTTTTGGGGAGCATTGTCTTAGGCTGTGTCCTTAATAAGAAAAGACTATATATAACGATACTCAAAAGAGAAATAGTGCCTAAAATTTATTCGCTCCTTTAGTAACAGAGTATACCAGAAAACACACCTGTGTTGAGTTTTGATGGCTAGTTAACAAACTATGGAGTCAAGTACTACAGAGAAGTAAAAGTTTTTTCAATTAAAAAAACAACACCTGTACTTTAAATCAATCTTATGAAGTCATTTAGGACATAATTGCCCTCTCTGGACTAGGCATTTTTCTAGACATTTATCATACATTTTCTTCCTTAATCCTCAACATCTATGTGCCAGTCAGCAATATTTCTTGAGCCCCTAATGTGACAGGCATAGTGCTAACACGCAGAAAAACAATAATGAACCAACAGACTCAGCTTGGGCAGTAAGAGACCGTTCTACAGTCACACAGATGGTGAGTTGGTGGAATAAAGATTATTTTTCTGTGTAAATACAGTTACATCTTTGCTCTTTCTATTTAATTGTATGTAATAATGAATAGCTTCTATTTATTCTAAACAAATAGATAATCCAGTCAATAAAGATGGGTTTTAGATTTTAAGAACAGTCACCTTGGTGGCAAATACTTTATGAATCTTGAAGGAGTGTTTTATTGACACCAGTCATTGTGAATATTTTGGGTGCAAATATACTTTAACATTTGGTCTTCTGGTATAACACAGCAACCAATGAAAAGTATCTAGCTGCTTATGAAAAATTCTAGAGAATGGCCCTGTACCTAACGTTTGCTGTCAGTTTGTTATTCTTCCCTCTGCTCCTGTCTTGGTGCCCAGGACTGCCAGACAAAGTAGGTCCCCAGAATCCTAAAGTCCAAATATCGAGACCCTGTGAATGAAGCCCTGGAAGCCAGACAGGCCCAAGGGGTGAGCGTGGGGTGCAAACAGCCCCAGAAAGCCTGTAGATCTAAAAGTGGGAAAATTGCTGATCTGAAACTAATGAAAATGTTAAGGGCATCGCAAAATCGATCTGGGTTCCGTTCCTGGCCCAAATGTGGAGGGACATCAACCTCCAAGACAGAGGACTTAACATTCTGTGAAATTCCACCTTTGCAGTAATTTCAACACTGAACTTCTAGAAAATACTGTCTACTCTAGAGTTTTATCTATTGGCGGTTTAACTCCACGTAGGACCAAGGTTTTCATTTCAAAAGTGGAAGATGGTATATTTTTACCTATTAAAACGAAAACGATCCACTTTGCTTAAGGGTCAATTCTAAGCATATTTTACCCAGGAATGATCTACAAGACCCAAGAGCGGCCAAGAGTGGGCCAGGCCCCGGAACTTAATGGTGGTGTTTTGGGGTTCGTGCTTGTTTGCCGTTTTAACGCCGAATTAGCTGTAACCGCACCCCCCCATTCCTCAGGTTCAAGGCTTCCACCCCCTCTGGCGAGCCCGTCATTTCTTCGAGTTGCTGTGACGGGTTCTCCACGGTCCGTGAAGTCGACTACCCCAAGGAGGGCCGCTCTGCAGCTCCCGCAAGGCGGCCGGGGCATTCTGAACTTCACAAGCCAGCTGGGTGGGCAGCGGGACACGGGCGGGCGCTCCCAGGCACACCAAGGTGCGCCCACCCGTCCGTTCCCGCGGGCTGCCGGCCGCCCTGGGCAAGGGGTCTGCGAGCCGGCGGCGGGCTTCTCCGCGTCGGAGACGGCCCGAAGCTGCGGCGGCGCGCGAGGCCGAGTCCGCGGCAGGTGCGGGAGAGCCCGGCGCGCAGGGGCGGGGGACTTCCGGAGAGGGCGGCGCGCCCCGGCTCGCCGTCGCCGCCCGCTGGGGGTGCGCGGCGTGCGCGCCTCCCCGGATGCCGGCGCGGGCGCGGGGAGCGTGCGCGCGGGCTCGGCGGCTGGAGGCGCGGGGGTGCGTGCGTTCAAGCGGCCCGAGGCGAGGCGGGACGGGGCGGAGCCCGCCCGGGGTCGGCCTAGCAGCGTCTCTGAGCTGCGCTGCCTCCTACGGCGGAGCGAGCCGGCCGGGCCACCTGCGGCGCTGGCTGCGCCGCTGCTTCCCTAGGAAACCCAGTTTCCCCGCGGCAGGGGCGGGAGCGCGCGGGGAGGCGCGCACACTCGCCCATTGACACACACGCTTGCGCGCGCGCACACACAGCCGCGCAGCGCGCTCCGTCCTCACTACCGCATCCCCAAGCAGGCAGAGCGAAGCCGCGGCGACTCCCCTGAACCTCAGCCTCGGGGGCGAAGCGGAGCCTCTGCGCCTCGGGGAAGCCCGGAGCCTGCGCCGCCGCCTCGGGGGCAGAGCCCTGCGGAGCGCGCCCGGCCCCGTCGGGTAAGTCAGCCTCTCTCCTCGCAGCCCGCCCGGGTCGGCGCCTGCAGACCCGAGGGAGAGGGTGGGGGCCGCCGGTGCGGCAGCGGGGTGGCCGGTGGGGGAAACGGCGTGGATCGACATGTCGGGGGCAGGCTGTCTCTTCCAGCGTCGTTTAGCCGGAGCCGGTTCCACTCCCGGGGACTTATTCCGCCACCCCTGGAGTTGCTGCCCCCTTCTCCCCTGCCCCCAGCCCGAGGTGCACTCTGCTCCGTGGTTGCCAAGGAGACTTCCTTAAACATCAGCCTTGGGACGTCTGTTGAAATAACTGGTTTCTTCAATGGTGCTGTTATTTATTTTGATTTTTTTTTATGAAAAGTATGCACTGAGCACCATGTGGTAATTTGGCATTCGTTAATCTGTATTCAGGCGACGATTTCATTCAACTTTAAGAAAAGCGGTAATTGCACTATATGATATGCTTTAAAAATGATTCGTCAGATGAATTTTTCAACGGATGTGTCTTGAATCGTAAATTACTCCCATTTTGGTGATAAAGAAAGCTGATTCCAATTAAAATCCCTTCTTCCTCTCTGTTTCCACGTTGTATTTTGCAGTTCATTCAGACGTGATTATGTTAACATTGAAAAAGGAAGATGAGTTCATTGTGGTTCCTCACACAGAGATGATCTGTTGTAAACTGACCAGAACAGGAATACATACGTGAAATTCCTAATGTAAGGAGATAGCATTCATAACATACATCTTTGCTAACATTTCTGTATCCACTGCATTCTTATTGTAGTGCAGTTTTTGGCACCTCTTCCCATTTCTGAGATTGTTTTCTTTCCAGTCTCTTATTAATTGACATATATCTATATATGGATAGATATAGATATAAAATGTATGCCATGGCTTAATACTCCAGATTCTAAGTTTTTGGAGCTCACGTTAAAACATAGAGAGGAAGGATGCTCAGAGAAAGCTTTATAGATCCTGTTGGGTTTTATCTGATGGATTGGGTCCTTTACCAGAGCACTGAGAGAGGCCCAAGGAGGAATATCCCCTAATCGCTGGACTGTCAGTTTACCTTTAGGCCTCAGGTGCCTCAGCTGAACTTATGACACAGCATTTGAAAGGGTCAGCAATCTGGTAATTATACTTTGCACTAATTTCATACCTTCCTCACAAACAGAAATGACCTAGAAAAGATCCAGTGGCATTCAGCAATTCATTTTGTTTTCCTTTGAGATTTGTTTATCTTTTCTATCTTTTCTTAAATGATATAAGGAAATATATAAAATTCTTTTTATTTAGACTTTAAACTGTGCCATACGGAGTGTAATAATGTGAGGATCAAGGAAGCCAGTTATAACTGAGGTACGTAGAGGGTATTTATGCAGCTGAAAGGGGGCTGGGAAATGAAGAACTATGATCAACATTTGATATTACAGTTTACACAGTACTTTTTGTATACTTCCTTTTTAATCCCCATAACAACCTTGTGAGGTCAAGGAATTATCTTCATTTTAAAGCTGAAGGGCCTGGAACTCAGAGCCTGCCGAAGGGCCTGACACTCAGAGTCTGCTGAAGGACACAGAGCTAGTGAATGGGGGAGCCCTTTTTGGATCCAGGCTCTATGCCTTTAAAATTGTCCTGTATCTGCATTTCCATTGTGTGCAAGGGTCTAACAGGTGAGATGAAGGAGTGGAGCATCTTGGTGGCAGACACATGGGAGGGAGGGGGATGTGGAGTGTGGCTTCTGGAAATCGGAAACCACTATGAAGGGGGCAGCTTCTACTGTAGCTGATTGTTGCCACAATTCTAAAAATTCTTTTTCAAGGAAAACTGAAGTTTCCAGATTTCTTTTATGTGACATATCCTTAATTTTAAAAGCTGTAAGGACCACACATGTCCAGTGGCCTCCTAGTTTGCAATCCATAACTACTGAGGTCTCATTCATTTCTGAGCTGTTTTTCTCTAATAAAATATTGATGCGGCCCGGTCGGGCGTGGCTCAGTGGTTGAGCATCAGCCTAGGATCCAGGAGATCCCAGTTCGATTCCCGGTCAAGGCACATGCCCAGGTTGTGGGCTTGATCCCAGGTTGGGGGTGTGCAGGAGGCAGCCGATCAATGACAACTCTCTCATCATCGATGTTTCTATCTCTCTTTCTCTCTCTCTCTCTCTCTCTCCTCCTCTCTCTCTCTCTGAAATCAATAAAGATATACTTAAAAATATATATTGATGTAAATAAATATATCCATCATTATAAGAGTGATTAGGAGTTTTCTGATTTTGTTATTAAAATCTCTAAAAAATGTTCCAGGTCTTTTCTTCAGTAAACAGGTCCAAGTTTGTTTTTGAGGGGTTCCTAGGTCCTCTGTCTTATATTTCAGAGAAAATAAAAGAGCATGAGGTGATCCAAAATAGGAATTTTTGAATCTAGTGAAACAAAATCATTTATAGTTTAAAACTTCTTATGTCCCTGGCTTAATTTTTGTTCTGGGCATAGGACTAAAAAGAATAGAAAATGTTAGTTGAAGGAAGAAGTGGAATAAAAAGTTGGTCAGAAAAAGGAGCATCCTGAACCTCTGAATGAACGAAAAGTTCCTATTAAGGTTTTAGGTAGTTAAAAGACACCAAGAATACTACATCATTCCAAAGGAGCAAAAACATAAATGGGAACTCAAAGGGACATTCATTACATACCCTGGCAGAGAAAATTCTGTTTACTTCTTAAATAATCTTGCAACAAAGTGAATACCTTTTGAGAAGCTACCCCTTTCTCATATCTTTATTAAAGCTGTAGAGATATCAGTAGATTTCTCTGAAGCAAACCTAGTGATCTGAAAGGAGGGAGGGGACAGGAAGAGATTAACCAAAGAACATGTATGCATATATGCATAGTCCACGGACACAGACAATAGTGTGGGGAAGGCCTGGGGTGGGCTGGGGGGGAGGGGGGGAAAGGAGGGATAAATAGGGGACATCTGTAATACTGTCAACAATTAATTTTTAAAAAATTTTAAATAAGAAAGGAGTGTATTTTATTTATGTTGTTTCTCTTGTGGATCCAAAGAGGTGTCATTAAAAAAAAAGGAGGGGGGGGGAGTCAAGATTTGGACAGGGACTTCTAATAGTTCTCTTACTCTAAAATCACCCTCTAAAGGATGATTTAATAATAAATAAATGCATTTCAGTTTCCAGTTCATGAAATGTGTTGCACCACTAGTAAAGAGCTCTGCAGATGTTGGTCAATAATAATATAACAAAGTCCTGGCTGAGTGCTTAGAGGTAAAATCTCTGCCCTCAAGGATCAAGAGTTTACACACATATTGCTCCTGGCAGCTTCCACTTTTTTAGCCCCTTCGCCATGCAAGCTACTTTCCATATCACTTTCACAACATCTCTATCACTGGGCATCTTATTTCTATTTTACAGATGAAGAACCCAAGACTATGTGAAGTTAAACTAGATCAATGAGAGAACACTTTAAACCTTAGCAGCTCCCCTCACTTCACATCCATCCTTCTTGCCCATTACCTAGAGGAGGTTATAGGTGTGTAGAATTATGATTTCGAGGCAGGTGTCTGTTAAATGATACAATACAGATCCAATACTCCATAAAGCACAGTACAGGAAAAAAATTTTAAAAATATCCTGATTGTGGAGATCAGGTAAGTCCTGTGTGGGAGGAAGATTAGTGTTGGAATTGGATGGCTGAGTCTGATGATATTAAATGATCCCTTTGACTATGGGAGGAGGGGAAGCACTGCAGGACAATCAGCTGGAAATGTGAGTTGCGACGATACGATACGATGTCTGATATTGATGAGCTCATCATTGTAGCTGAAGGGATGACCAGGCTGGGAGAAGATAGGGTGCAGCAAGAGATGGAACTGGGGATGTGTGGAAGGGGTAGGAGAGAAGTTGGTGAAGGAGACTAGGAGGGGAGCTGTAGACACAGAGGAAAATCAGGAGAGTATAGTACCGATTCTTGTAAAAGACTGAAAATAAATGGCAAGGGACAAACCAAGCATTATGTTCTTTATACAGAGTCTGATATACAGTGAATACCCATGAACTATTATGGTGTGTCTGTATTTTTAACATCTAACATTTGGCATGTAATTTCCTCTTTTGATATCACTTTTCTGTGGAAAGGAAGCCTACATATATATTTTACATGAATTCAATTGGAGTGGACAAATATCTGGATTTTCAAAAATGGGGAAAGAGATTCTGCAAATTAGATGAAAAAGGAATGGCATATCAATGTAAACATTTTCTTTTGTAGGGCCCTAGACTTGGAGGTTAGGGAGGTTCTTTCACATAGAGATTTTAACGTTGGATACACTGTTGATGATGTCTCATATCTGTGGGACAAGTGAGGAGAAATGTAAGCTGTGTGTTAGCTATTTGAAAATCTATACTTACACCCAGAGGCAAGTCGTTGGTAACAGGTAAATGACTCTGTTCTTGATCCTGATTGGGCCAACATTTTTGTTACCTGAATGGAAATATGAAAAAGTGTGACAAGCAAATGGAAGTTAGACTTGTACTCAAGTACTAGATCTGCAAGGACTGGCTGGGAGAGCCACCTGTTAGGATGATGGGCACAAGTCACAGGATGAAATAAAGGAGACAACATGTCACAGCTAGCTAGAGTCTAGTGCTGAGGACATTTGGTATGACAGGAATTTGGTTTAAAGTTGGAGGGATCTTAATTCCCATTAGTACAATGCAGTAGTTCCCCCATTATCCATTGTTTCATTTTCCATGGTTTCAGTTACCCCCAGTCAACCACAGTTTGAAAATATTAAATTGATAATTCCATAAATAAATAATTCATAACTTTTACATTATGGGCCATTCTGAGTAGTGTGATAAAATTTTGCACTTAGCCACTCCATTCCGCCTGGGACGTGGAGCATCCTTTGTTCGGTGAATCCAGACTACATACACTACATACACTACTTGTCTATTAGTCACTTAGCAGCCGTTTCTGCTGTCGATTGGCTGTCAAGGTATCCTAGTGCTTGTGTTCAGGTAACCCTTATTTTACTTAATAATGATCCCAAAACATAAGAGTAGCGATGCTGGCGGGGACGTGCCAAAGAGGAGCTCTAAAGTGCTTCCTTTAAGTGAAAAGGTGAGTACGGTACAAGAAGGTATTTTGAGAGAGAGACCACATTCACATAATTTTTACTACAATATATTGTTGTAACTGTTCTATTTGATTATTAGTTGTTAATCTCTTACTGTTCCTAATTTAGAAATTAAACTTTATCATAGGTATGCTTGTATAGGAGAAAACATGGTACAGCGTATATATAGGGTTGGGTCCTACCCGGGGTTTCAGGCATCCCCTGGGGTCTTGGACATATCCTCTGTGGATAAAGGGGTACTACTGCGTAAGCCAGTGTGATGATTTGCTCTTCACAGGTATACTGGGCAGCTAATGGAAAACATTAGGAAAATCGCTGTAAGGAGCCCACCTTATTAAACAGGGCTATGTGGTGACAGTGGAGATGGACCTGGCGATGTCTCACGTCAGGCCGTGCCTTATTTCCCCTTTCTTGTCCTTATATCACTGGTTCATATTATTTCAGAATTTCTGCCAGCTTGGAGAGTAGAATTTGAGAATTTATCCTAGAACATCTTACTTTCCCTCTTACTGGGAATTAATAGATGGAATTCATTTTGTTTTCCCCGGCCCTGTAATTTTTAATGGAGTCCTTCATCCCTTACCTTTCTGGCCCAGATCTTTACTCTTAGAAGCAGAGGAGGCCCTCAGCTTTCTTCCTATCTCTTGTTCTTGCATTGTTTCATAGGCACATTGCAGTGCATTACTGCATTTAATTTAACTTGATTTAGACATATGACACTATACATTTTGGTGAGATTTTTAAAAGAACTATGTATAAAAAAAATAACAGTTTTGCAAACTTGACTTGGATTCAGATTAGTTCTGCATATGGCAGAAGCACTGCAAGCTGTAAATTTGTCTAAAATAGTTTTGCAGGATTGAAATTGCCAACCTGATAAGATGGTTTTTAAATGAAGAAGGAAAATCTTTGGCAGTTTTCATAGACTCTTGACTTTCTCCTACATGTTTATTTGAGGCATAATATATTCTACGTTTCATGCCAGATGAGCCAGTTCCAGTTTGAAGCAGGGCTTCCCTCCACCCTCCCACAGTACAACCGGTTTGGCATACAGGATATTGGTGGAATAAGTACTTTGATCCTGGCTGATGGTTTCAGTGGCAACACAGTCAATGCTAATGGAACACACACCAAGCCAGTGGAGGAGACATTTTGCAATTTATTATGACACATGTTCTGGGCCCTCATCTTAAATCATTACTTAGAAGCCTTGTTATTTGTGAATCTTAGTTCTCTGCTTGTATGTGCAAGGTAGTTTGGCACAGCCAAAGAACATGAGCCTTGGGACCCGGATTTGAATAGTAAATCTGACACTTTTTGGCTCTGTTATTTACAATCTAGTTACATATCCCCTCTAGGTCTCATTTTCCTCATCTGTAATATGGGAATTCTATTACCTAGATTATAGGGCTATTCTGAGATTTAATAAGATATACATAGAAAACATCTAGGACAATTGTCTGGTGCACAGTAAAATCTCAATATTGACTCCTTTTTGCCTCTCCTACATTCACCTTTCTCAAAATGAGTGTAGAAGTTACTTAAATTTTGCGTACCATATAAAATGTCTTAATCTGGCCTGTGAGCTTTAGAGAGGAGCTATCCTGTTCCTCTAATAGAGCTTGAGTGGGCAGTGGGCTGCTTGAGGGGGCTCTCCTGGGGAGAGGGATGCATAGATTGGGGCTATTGGTGTCACCGCTCTGGCAAGCCTTTCCTCCCTCTTATTTGCAGCTCCTGGAGCCCCAGCCTGGCCACAAGGAAAAGGGGGGAGGGTCAATTTCCTCCTGCCTAGGCAGCTCACTGGGGCTCTATTACAGGATCTCTTCGGGGGTCCCCATCTGTATGAAGCCCAGAGCTGCCCCTGTGTCCCTTGTGGATTAATAGAAGCAGCACCAAGTACATGGCAGCTACAGACATCCTAGCATTTCTATGAGGTCAGGTTCGAGTTGTCTACATCTTTCTTGATAATTAGGGGTCTCCCTTCACGCTGAATTATGTAGATTTTATGAAAAGGTCAAGAACTCATGATGCTCAAAGGAAAAACTCCTCAAATTCACTTTTAAGTCAGATAGGATTAAAGTCTTCCCGAAGAGAATACTTTTTTAGTGAAATCTAGTTTTTCGTCTTTCTCTGTACCACGGTCTTCCTCCACCCCTGCCAAGCAACCCCTTGCCCTCACAAGCAGCAGAGTGATTTGGGGGCTTTTTAAATACCATGTGGTTCTCTGATGATAAGGAGTACAGATAAAGTTAGTGTGTTTTGACTTTTTTCAAAGTCAGCCTCCCTTTTCTCAGGCTTGGGTTAATCCAGACAGCAGCGGGAACTGCTAGCAGCCCACCATACTAGTGACTTTGGTAGTGGTGATGACAAAGGATGTTTATAGGAAGGTAGCCTGAGCCATGAATTTTAGGAACCTGTGTACCAAACTAAGTTCTGTTTTTATGTAATTCATCATAAAAATTACAAAGCACACCCTTACAGGAAATACTACTACTTGTGTGCTAAATGTGCCGTGGTATGTATGTATTTATGTATATATAATATGTATGCATTTATGTATATGTATTTATTTCAATGTTTCTTTAAATGCATTGCAATTTAATAATTCAGATGCACTCGTTTTAGTAGTTAATGAGTGACATTAGTTTAGATATCTAAAATAAGAAAGGCTTAGGGAATTGATAATGCTAAATTTGTAATTCTGTGTCAGAGTCAGAATATCCTTTACCCTCTATGAATCCAGAAGAGAATATAGGAAAATGAGGAAAAAAAGATTCAGTATGCAGTGGATATTAATTCTAGTGAGGTGTGAGATGAAAAATATGATAGCTAGGGGGACATCAGTGCCATGTCTTGTGTTTGTATCCAGTTTACAGACCAGCAAAGTTACAAAATCATATGACTAAGGGAAAAAAGCCCACTTTAAATATGAGCATATTTTCAACCACTTAAGTGACAGCAGTGGTTATTATTTTAGAAATTTAGGTTCATAATTGAGGTAGGTATCTGAATAGATTTATTTTGGTAGAGTTTCTTTTTGACTTGCTTCCTCGTACATTCTGTTTGACATTTCCTGAAAGGAGATGATTTAAAAATGCTGTTTTTGTGATAGGCAGTAGTGTAGATAAAATCCAATAACCTTTGCTGCGAAGATTCACTAGTCTCTCCCAGACTGATGACCTTGAGTTGATATGGCTGACTTGTGTTTTGAGAACTCAAAGCCTAAAGAAATATGGAATGAAGTTTTGGATTTTTCTTCTGTGAAAACATTAATTACCTACAATCAGATTTAATTTGGGCACAGCTTATCTTCTTTAGCTTCGGGTCACAAGGCTATTTATCATTTTTAAAGGTCTTGAATATCACCTACAGGTAGGCCTTCCTAATTGGTCAAATGTCATTTGAGAAACTCATGCACAGCCTCAAAGCCTTTCTACACAGCACTTAACTTGCCTTTTTACTGAAATTCTAATTTGTGAATCTTAGTGTCTTCTGTCGGGTTTTATGATGAGCTTCCTTCTATGACCTTGTAATCTTTCACAAAGTTAACAGTTCTTTATTTCTGTATTTCATGTTGTTCTATCAATATTTATCACCAGAAGCCTGCAGTTAGTTTATTGCCATTACATTTTATTAATGTATGTAACATATTAATGTATATAACATTTTATTCATTGCTTTAAAACAGAGTACAAATATATTAGATGTCAACAGGTTTGAAGATGTGGCTGAAATTCTTTGACTAGCGTATTCTTTCCTTGTGGCTGAGTGTTTGGTGAGCATGGACTTGGGACAGCAGGGGTTAGTAACATGGCTTAACTATGTAGTAGCGTCAGCCCTACACATTGCCGTTTAAAATGAGGACATACTTTATCCCTGGACCCAGTCGGGCATGAAATTCTCAGATCCTCTAAGTATGTGCCTTAATTACTGTATTTTTCTTTATGGTCACATTATTCGTGGGATTCTTCTGCATCCTGCATATTGACCTCTTTTTGGAAAACGATATCCTGTGATTACTTCTGAATTTTGTTGCCGTCATTCTTTGCTCATGTGCAGACTTGCAATGCTTTAGTCAGCAGCTGTTGGTGCTCTGTTCTTTTCTTTGATGAGGAGACAGAGGCAAGGATGTAAGAGGATCTCTTGCATGTCAGCATTAAAAGGGCCCACTTAAGGGGTTGGACCAACTGTTGACCAAGATATTTAGGAAACCCAGGTCTCACTGACTCAAGAGCTTTTTTAGGATCAGGTGCCTCTCTTCTTGTTATCTGGAGTCTCATAGTTAACCTCATGGGTGGGAACATACTGAGAATTTCAGGACAGGACCTTTCTATGTGGTAGCACAGCACCCAACAGTATCTAATCCAGGAAAGGATCATCTCACAGGAGCCAGCTACTTTTCCTCCCTGGCCAACCTCCAGCTTCCTAAGAGCAGTGCCAGAGTTGATAAGGCCTTTTCTTAAGGCTGCTCCCACCTGTGGTTGCTTGGGTCACAGAGCAATGAGCGTCCTTGGTAGTATTTCTCTGGGGTAAGTTGAGACTGGGGACAGGCACAGCGAGGCCGTTTGGGAGAGCAGGAGCACTTGGAGTCAGATTTCTTGAGTTTTCAGCTCTGCCCTGCGGGTGGGGTGATGGTGCCTTGATTTCAGAACTCTGTGCTTAAGCCTCCTTCTCTATAAATTGGGATTACATTAAGAATCATGAGAACAGAATAAGACATATTTTTAAAATGCTCTTTATATTCAAAGTGTTCTGTTACTGCTTTTGTGTGGCCATTCTGCAACCTTGCTTTAGAAAATTGTGTATTCTGGGACCTTGCTTTAGAAAATCATGTATTATCACTCTTCTGCAAAGAAGCCCAGCCCCGAGGTTTGCAGCCAGGCTAACCCTCAGAATGCTCTGGAGTGGTTTTTAAAAATACAGATTCTCGAAGCCTCTATAATTACCGTGTTGGAATCTGCACCGATGCCGAGCCACTGTGCATTAAAAAACCTTCCCAAAGGGATTCTGATGATACTTCTAATTTGGGAGCCGCGGGTCCAGGGCACAGTGACCTGCTCACGCTCTGCTCCTTATTCCTGCTTCCCAAGGACAAGCTCTGCCACCTGAATCTGGGCCTCAGCTTTCTTGTCATGTACACTTAACAAAAAATAGCAATTCAATTCAGTTCTGAGGTCACACAGCTCTCTAGACACAAAGCGGACATTTAAACATTGCAGTTAGTTCTGTACTAACCAGGTGCCCTGTGTGGATAGAAGCTGTGATGTGTGATTAACACCTTCACTGTCGAGACAGAAGTTAGGATTTTCCACTCAAATTTTTGTACAACTGTCAGGTGGGTTGTTATAGAGAGCATCTTTATAAGTGTCCTCTCTTCATTGCGTTGTCCAACACTGAAGTATGTTGATTAAAAAATGTGCATTTCTGCCCAAGATAAAATCAGATGCTTTTTATTTTATACCTTTTTAGATTTAGGGCATTGTTGGTGATTGTATGGTGTTATATAAGCCAACTGGAGAATGCTGTTTCTACTGTGGGTGAAATGTTATGAGTCATTGGTTAACAGGTCGGTAGTGAACTGCCACAGAATAGTATAGATCTTTGTGGCAAGATTTGGGGAGCAGAGAAGGTACAGTTTTGAATTGTTGTTTTCTCTTTATTTTTGGGAGGGTTCACAATGGGCTTTGCAGGTTTTTAATAGACTTTTAAATTTCAAATTCTGTCCTTAGAGATGGGCCAAAACAGAGTGTGATGTGTCTGTGTGTGTGCGTGTGCGCGCACATCTCCTATATCTGAGGGGAATTTTATGAGCTTCTTAACTGTCATGATCTTAAAGCATCAAAACATTTGAATATCAGGCATTTTGAGGAGATATAAAAATGTTAAGCACCAATATATAGGTAAGGAGAAAAAGAAACCTTGCTTGTGAAATTATAAATTAATTTTAGACACGTATGAAGTCATCAGAGTTATGCATGGAAAGGATGTTGCCTAATGAAACTTTAAGAGAAGTCGTTTTGAGGTGTGTGTGAGAGAAGGGCAGACTTCATACTTACATTTATTTGTCCTTGGTAATTTAATCATTATTATGACTATTGTGATGGTTTCTCTGATAATGTGTCAGGTACAAACCAGCTTGATCTCTTGCAGGAAAGATCTGGCTGCTCGAGGACCTTTTGTTATTTTAATACTTAGGAATATTTTTGAGTTGAAAAAATCTTTTGACCTAAAGAATGACTGTTTCAGAACTGGAATTGTTTTATTGAGTTACCTTTTCCTCCTTAAAAATCAGGTGAAATGCTGTGGTTAGAACTTCGCTAAATCAGAGTTAGGGTGTACTCTCCTGCCTTTTATGTCAGGGACAGGAGAGAGAGAAATAGAGATGTAGAGAGAAAGATAGGAGGAGGGTGAAGATATTTATAAAACTGGATCAGTTGGTTTTGAGGCTGCAGCCTCAGTTAGATGGTGAGCACTTGGCCAGTCTGCCAAAATCATCTTTTTGGCCTTCTGTGCCAAATTTTAGGAAGTAATGGCCTTGGGTACAGCTGCTGAGTTTAATCTGTATTTCTAACGTGTCTATTAACGGTAATGATCACATAGAGAAGTCAGGTGGCCAAGTGTGCAGAACAGAGAACCAAACACACATGTATAAATTTAGAATTGTAAGAAAGAAAATCTGTATTTTTACATTGTGAAATGAGAGTAGGTATTATTTAAATCTCCAGATAGAAATTTAACCTTTTCTACCTTCATGTCCTTATAGTAGCTTTCTCCTAAGGAGTAATAATACACAAGAGAGATTGACCTTGAATTTTGGCACTGCTCTGTAATAATGCTTCATGCATTGACATTTCACATTGATATTGATATTTTTATAGGAGGTGGAGTTCATTAATGTATCCCAACATCCATTAATTGGACTGGATCTTTTCCCAGTTCAGTTGGTCCCTTTAAGGAGAACCACTCAGGGATGAATGACTGCCATTTGGTGTCACTGTACTTTTCATTGGACCACCAGCAGGAACTTTCCAGGCCGGTTAAGTCTAAAGTTGTAGAAGAATCATTAAGAAGTTACAAGAATATGAGGTATTGAATAGCCTCAATGATATAAAGGCCAAGAATTAGGATTTTTAAATAAACATTCTTACACTTTGCATGGTCAGTTCATTTCTAATGACTGTATTGGAAGGAAACGTACCTTTTAGTGAAGTTGACCTTTAAAAGAAAGTTACCAGCATTTTGAGAAGTGATTTTGGCATATGGAATACGGCTTAGTAGCAAGTCCCTGATACATCCCTTTCAATTTTTCCTTCTTCAAACCTACCTCATCCAGAGCTTCCCGATCTTAGTTGCTCAGGCCCCAAACCTTGGAGTCATCCAGGTTTCTTTTCTCTCACAGTTCACATCCAAGCAGCCAGGAGATTATGTACCTTCCAAGTATACTCAGAATGCGACCCTTCTCCCCACCTCTTGCTGCCACCACGGTCCCTGTCAGCATCCCCTCTTGTTTAAATTCATGCAGCAGGTCCCCACCTGGTCTCCTTTGCCTCCCATAGACCCTTCTCAATACAGCAGCCAGAACGATCCTTTTAAAACCTGAGTTAGAATGGCCGGGCATGGCTAAGTGGTCGAGCATTGACCTGGGATCCAAGGGATCATGGTTCGATTCCCGGCCAGGGCACGTGGCTGGGTTGCGGGCTCGATCCCCAGTTGGCGTGCAGGAGGCAGCCGATCAGTGACCCTCTCATCATTGATGTTTCTATCTCTCTCCCTCCTTCTCCCTTCTTCTCTCTGAAATCAATAAAGATATATTTTTAAAACAACAACAAAAAAACAAACAAACAAACCCCAGTTAGGTCATCTTATGCTTTTCTTCAAAACTGCAGTAGCTTCCATGCCAAGATCAACACTCCCGACACCATCTGTCCTCCCTCACACCTGTCCTCACCTTCTTCTGCTCGTTCCTTGTCCACACCTGTCTGGTCTCACTGGCCTCCTTTTCTGCTTGAGAACCTGTGCCCATAGTTCCTGGTTCCCTCGGCCTGGAATGCTCCTCCTCCTGGCTGTCCCCAGGCTCACTCCCTCACCTCCATCAGGTTTTTGCTTCAATGTCTCCTTCTCAGTGAGGCCCACTGTGATTAACCTAATTCAAAATTGCAGCCTACTCTCTCACTTCATCTCACCTCAGCCCTTCCCTCTCACTTCATCTTACCCTGTATTACTGTTTTACACACTTTTTCCTGGGGGGTATTGATATACCATAAACTTAACCCACTATATTGAAGTACAGTTTTAGTAATTTTGGTAAATGTATATAGAGTCGCATAGCCATCTCCACAATCCACTTTTAGAACACTTCTGTCACCCCTAAAAGTTCCCTTGTGCCCATTTTCAGTTATCCCCCACTCCCACTCCATCCTAGGTAGCCTCTGATCTGCCTCTGTATCAGTAAATTTGCCTTTTCTAGACAGTTGAATATTGGTCTTCTCTGACTTTGTACCACCAGTGTTTAACAGTGCTCGGCAAATGTGGGTTAAAGGAGCTGTATATTTGTATAAAGTTAAAATATTACCATATTTCATGTGCTTCTGACCTTATTTGCAGATAACTAGGATGTATCTCAGTATTCAGTCATCAGGGCCTCTCAGTTTCTCCTTCCCAATATCTTCCATGTCCTTGTCTCCCTTTCCCATCTCGTGGCGGCTCTTCTGACTTAGGTGCTCGGCACTGCAGACTCTCTACTGATCTCTGGGCCACTTTCTACTGTCATAGTAATATTGTTAGAAAGTTGGCCTCAATAATTTCACTCTCCTGTGTAAAAACTACCAGTGATTCCTGTAAGACCTGTGGCTTAATTAGTTTCAAAAAGCATTTCCCCACTTGCCTTCCTACTCTTCCCAGTGTGAGCCATCTCCCTGTCCCGGGCTCTGTAAATATGCCTTTAGGAGATACCAATTTACATATGATCTCTAGTGCTCTGTATGTCTGATTCGTATGTTTCTTTGTCAAGCAAAGAAACCATTTATTAAAAAACAAAAACAAAAGTCTTAAAGCCTCTAGGAGCTGGCTATTGAAAGGAATCCAGTAATGTATCTCTATTATATTTTCCCAAGTTGGATATTCTCAAAACAACATACTTCCAAATTTGCTTTATACCAAGGGCTTTTGTTTGTTTGTTATCAAGGGTTTCTCTGGCCACCAGGGTAGTGAAGGAAAGTTATGCGACTAATTCCATAGTGGAAATAAAACAACACATGTCTGGCTAAGGCCCTCCAGCATCAAGACCAGACCTCAGCTCTGTTCAGTTCACTGTTGTTCCCTGCCCAAGGTCCTGGGGTAGGGCTGGGTTCCCCAACAGAGATGTTGTCTTCCAGGATCCAGTCTCTCCTGTGCTTTGCATGTGCTACACATACCACATCCAACTTTCTCCCTGCTGCTGTTGCTGCTTCTGGCTGCTCTGGCCTCCCTGATGACCAGTGATGTTAAAGCTGTCTTTGGACTCCACCTTTCACCTGCCACTCACCTCCATAGCCAGGAGGCTTTGGCTGCTTATAGCTGCCTATCTTTCTTTGTGCAGCAGCAACAGTGGGGTCTATCAGTGGAATGGCTTGGAAGGCAGAACCCTGGTTCTTTCATTTACTAGTTCTTTGGTCTCAGGAAACTTATTCGTGTCTTTGAACCTAAGTATCCTCACTTGTACTCTGGGGACAGTTATAATCACTTTGCAGTAGAACCATGTGGATCAAGTAGAATAATGTACGTAAGTTTCCTCGTCCGTTGCAAAGTAGGCAGTCAGTAAATTTGTACTGTCCGCTGTTGTGAATATTAAGTGGAGGCAGGAGGGCCCTGGGAGCTACTCGTCGCTCCCCTATCACAGGGGAGAGCAAGTCTTTCTTCTCATTATCATCTCACCCTGGGTGTGGTGGTAATGAAAATGTAGACAGTGTCATTCTGACTACCACCTGTGTTTTCCAGCACTCAGTCCCTAGTGCTAATGAACAGCTGTGACTCACACGCCACACCTGGTCTGCTTGTGTGACCTCCCCTCAGGCTCTCATTTCAGAATGAAAGCCATGAGGTATTCTGTGCTGCTGTTGCTTCTTAAATATGCTGTGATGGGTGCTTTTGCTCAAAAAGCATTGCTGGTTTTCTCATTAATATTATTTTCTGTAAAGAATGCTTATTTGGCACAGTTACTGGGCGTCCGTTAATGTCAGGCACTGGGCCAGGTGCTGGTGGTCTGATGGTGAAGGAAACAGATCAGATCCTTGTCTTCTTGGAGCTGACGCTCTAGTAGAAGTGACAGGTATTCATCAAATGATCCCACAAGTAAGGGTAAAATGACAGTAGAAATAAATGCTGAGACAAAGAGGCTTGTGAGGTTACCAAAGTGTTAAAAAAATGGGTTTTGACCTGTCTGGGAGGGAGGGTGGAGTGGCATGTAGCCTTCCCTGAGAAAGTGGGGCTGGGAGACTGAAAGAGGTGACAACTTAATGAGGTGAAAACCAGAGGATGGAGAATGCTTCAAGGAAAGGAGAAAACCATGTGCAGAGGTCCAGTGCACTGTTATGAGGTGACAACAAGGTATATTTGGGTTCAGAGAGCCAGTAAGCGTGTGGGGGAGAGGATGCTGAAGGGTGGGTGGGACAGGATCACACCAGGGCCTACACAGATACTGGTCTTTTTCCTAAGAACAGTGAGAAGCCACTGGGGATAGATTTTAATCAAGAATATCAGGACCTGGAAGGCTAACAGTGGCTTCTGATTGGAAGAGAGCACTCATCAGTATAGGAGGGCACTGAGTCCATTGCTCTAGGTCAGGTCAGAGATGATGCTAGTAGCTTGGCCTAGGGCAGTGGGGATAGAGAAAGAGAGAAGACTATTTAAGGGAGGGTTAAGGGGTAAATTTTTCAGATCTTGTTGATGGATTGGGTACTGAGAGTGAGGGAAAGAAACCTAGCGACTCCTACATTTGTGTGGGTGGAAGTGCCATTTGCACTAATCCATACAACTGCTTGGTGGAGACATTCTTTGCAACTGTGTGTATGTTGGTACTTTTCTTGGAGAAAGGAATTCTGGAAGAGGAACAATTTGGGGGAGGGATGGGATGAGTGAAAGCAATTACCAGTGTGGTGATGGCAATATTAAATTTGAACTGTCTTTAAGATGTTCAAATGAAGATGTTAATAGGAGGTTATTGTATGTTTGGACATCATAGAAGACTCTGGGCCTGTGATACAATTTTTAAACATTTTTTATTTTATCTTTATTGTTGAAAGCATTACAGATGTCCCTCCCCCCGCCCCCTTGATACCCTCCAGCCCACATTTGCCCCACCCCCAGGCATGATGCAGTTTTGGGTTGGGGTTGGAGTTGCCTAGGGATAGATCATTAAATTGAATCTCATGGAGCACTTGATGATTAGATAGAGAGGGAAAAGCACAAAGGAGTAAAAAAAATGTGTAACCGGAGAGGAAAGAGGAAAACCAGAGTAAATGGAGTAACAGAAGCCAAGGAAATAACATGATTCAGGAAGGAGAGACCATGTATCGATGTTGAATGCAGCCAATATCTAATAAGTCATCACTGAAATGACAACTGGATTTAATGAGAGTCAATCTAAGGAATGCATGGATGACTTGGAGACCAGAGGCACTTAGCAACCCAGCCCTCATCACTTTGCCACGTTAATTCCAGAACCATGCCATAACCCTGCAAGAAGGCAGAACTTCCAACTGGTAGAATAGAGCTAGAGAAAACAGGGAGAGAAGCTTTTAATTTTCTTGCACACCAGAGTTGCAGTAAGGTTTTACCTACTTTCATTTATTCAGCATATTTTATTGTATAATTAATATGGAAGCTAGGTGAGAGGTGCTCCATGTCCTGAATACACTCATGGAGCAGCAGAGGTAAGATATAACTATAATACATTTATCACTGTCATCTGGGCCTAATGTAAGCATCCCGAACACAGGCATATATTGTTGGAATTTAAAGAAGTGAAGGCATAATAGATGCTGTGGAATGCACAATCACAAAGAGAAACATGAAATGCAGTCAGAAGTTGAGCATACCTGGGGTAGGAAGCCTTGTGGAAATCTGAGATAATTAACACCTTAGGATTTAGAGTGCCACTAATAGCTCATTAGTCTCTCTTAGGTGTCATTTCTTCCTTTGTACTTTTGCAAACAAAATTTTCAAGTCTTTTTCAAAGGTTTGCTTACCAGGTTGAAATTTCAAAAAATAAATTTCTTTGAAGATGCTGTTCAAGGTACAGCTTTTATAATTCACATGTTCCAATAACAAACTAAGTTTAACTGAAGTAGTTAAAAAGTCAGTACTTTGGGGGGAGGGGGAAGCCTGTTGGTATCCACATTAAGAATTAGCCATACTTGCCATGGTTGCTGTGGCTTGGTTGGGCATCATCCTGTGCACCAACAGGTCACAGGCTCGATTCCAGGTCAGGGCACTTACTCAGGTTGCTTGTGGGTTTGATTCCCATAAGGGTGCATACAGGAGGCAGCAAGGCAACCAGTCGATGTTGCTCTTCCATCAATGTTTCCCTCTCTCTCTCTCTCTCTCTTCCCCTCTCCCCCCTTCCTCTCTCTCTAAAAGTCAATAAAAACATATTTAAAATAAATAAAAGAATTAACCATACTTAATTTGCTTTAATTCCTTAAGTTAGTTTCTTGAATGACTTAGATACATTGTCATCGAATGAAACAAAAGCTCTGAGAAACACTGATTTTATTAAGCAGGAAAGGGTTGATATCAGGTGAGAATCGCAAAACAATTAGGTGAAGAAAATTAGGTGGTGTTGTAGCCAACTTTTTATAATCAATGAAGTCTCCTTTTACAAACACCTCCAGAGAAAGTGAACCCAGGAAAGTACCTTCTCAGTCTTCCCCTCTCGGCCTCTGCGGGGTTCACTGCTAGACAAGGATCACTTAGCTGCTCTTTCTCTTTTTACCTTTTATCAGTTTGCCCCACCTGCACAATGAGAAGACCCCAAGGAAAGTTTGCAACACTTTTTTCTACCAATTTCAGGTTTCCTGTGTTGGGGGGGTGTAAGGGTGGGGTGAGGCAAATGGTTGTCACACACTTCTTTGCAAATTTAATAAATGGTGTGCATCTTCTTTCCTGTGCAAAATGCATGTATGCTTATAGATGCAGAAAAAGTGTGGCATATTATGGCAGGGGCTTTGGGCACACTTGTAGCCTGTTCATGGGTCCCAGGTTAGAACCTTCTGCTGTAACCTTTCCTAGGCACCATGACCTGAAGGAGCATCCTGAGCCACATGTTATATTCCAGCATTCTCCTACTTTACAGCTGGTGGTGGCTGCATGGTTAAAAATTAAATTAAGTACCCAGTTCCAGAGACTTAGAGGAGGGACGCTAGGCTAAAAGGGAAAAGAGAGACATGAGATGGATTATCCATGCCCCCCTACACACACACACACACACACACACACACACACACACACACACACACACACACACACACACACAGCTACACATGCCCACTCACACACATTCTCATTCCCTCATTCTGGGGTAGGGACTATGATGGGCCCATTAACCTTTTTCTCAGAATAGATTCAGTTTATGGTAAATGCATAGTCCATATTCCTCCAGTTCTTAAAGGGCTGGGTCTCTTGCTCACACAGGATCCATGCAGTAGTGTGATTTTCACTTCTGTTTCAAAGGAGGAGAAAACCTTCATACTCTGCCAAGGAGATTTCCCACCTGCACACGGGCCGACACCTGCTTTACCTGTTTGTGCTGCTCTCCGCAAGGCTGTAAAGAACTGTACAAAAACTAGTGATTTAGCTGGATCTCTCTACTTCCCACATGAGAAAGCGGATGCCTAGAGAAGGAAAATGTTACCTAAGGGTGACTGGCAGAGCTGGACTGTCATGCAGGTCTCCCAAGGCCTCACCTTTGTTGGCTGGGCCTCTTTGGGTCCACAGCCCCTGTGCTGTCTTATACTGTCCACGTTTCATAAGCCTTTGCTTCTTTTTACAGTCAAGTTCTTTGAGCTTCCTGCTGTTTTTCCCTTGCCATATGTACAGACACTTACTCACCCCAGCCATCTGGGGAAGGGAAAAGGCGTATCTGTCAGAGAAATGAGTATGCAGATGCATTCTTTTTATAATTACTCAAAAAGAAGGTTGTGGAAGGTATGATTTATTTAGCCAGTTCTTCAGATCTAGATTCAAAAGCCATTCTCATGTTCGGAAAATATTTCATTTTGTATACAACTCTCAGGACGTCCGTTCTTCCTCAGCCTGTGGTCTCACTTTTCAGCATGTGTCTCTACTCCTGCGGCTTGCTGAACGCTTGTGTAGCACCAGCATTAATTTGACTCCCGGCTGTATTCTTTCCCTGTCAGTTCCTGTCCTCCAGGCTGTTGCTCACGGTTATATCAAAGGTGGGAGCAGCTGGAATCAGATGCCTGTGATTATTAAGACAGTAATTACGGTCATGCCAACACCAACAATATTAACTGGAACTTAAATAATTGAAAATGTTACCTAAGAGGCAAGCATAGATCAAGGTGGCGGAATAAAAGGCATATTCAGTGCATTCATTCTTATTTTATTCCACTGTTTTGGCTAAAAATGCTCTGTAGAAATAATCAACTTCCTCGATTTTAATCAGTTGTCTTTTTTTTTAGCTTCTTTATGAAATAGAATTGTGTAGTAGGATTTGGAGGAATGCTCTTTTGGTGGAACAAGTCAGTTTTCTTAGATTTCTCAGGTTATTAGGAGAGAAATACCCCATCTGCCACAGTAGTAGAACGAATTTGATGAAGCTGTGTACTTACGTTGCACCTCATGCTTTAGAAAGTACTTTCAGCCCGGCCGGGCGTGGCTCAGCGGTTAAGCATCGACCTAGGATCCAGGTGATCAGGGTTCGATTCCCGGTCAGGGCACATGCCCGGGTTGCGGGCTGCAGCGGATCAATGACTCTCTCATCATTGATGTTTCTAACTCTC
Organism: Miniopterus schreibersii; assembly: GCF_964146895.1. Lineage (NCBI taxonomy): Eukaryota > Metazoa > Chordata > Mammalia > Chiroptera > Miniopteridae > Miniopterus > Miniopterus schreibersii. The sequence goes on from NC_138107.1 coordinate 47,254,555, forward strand.
TCTCTCCCTCTCCTTTCCTCTCTCTGAAATCAATAAAGATATATTAAAAAAAAAAAAAGTACTTTCAAACTTATCATTTCATTTAGCCTCAGCAGAAGTTTCACAGAAGAGGTAGCTTTTACCCCCATCTGATGTAGAAGTAAATGTTGGCTGAGAAAGGCTAAGTGATTTGCCCAAGTTACATGAATTATAAGTCATGAGGTTGGGTTATAACATAAGATTTGTTCATGATTTCGTAACCCTTTCCAAATCCGAGAGGTAGTAGAAAACTCTATATTGTACTCTTGCTATGCTTCCTATATTTTCCCCCAAATGTAAGACATTTTCTTTGGTGGGATCTTCTGGATCTACTCTTCATCAGAACAGTAAATAGTCACAGGAAAGAAAAAGTGCTTTTAATAGAGAATTTTCTTCATTGGAAGAATGAGCATCTTTGCTCTTAAAATTTTAATTCTAAGAAGATAACACCCCTTTGATAACATTTTCACATATAGGATATGACTTCTGCCCTATATTAGATAGTTCCAATATTTCTGTACTGGATTTGTAGATCTCTTGTTATGAACCACCCTAAATATTTTTATTTTTATTTGAAAAGCAGGCATTTCCTTGAGGAATTTGATATAGCTTCTCGACTTCATTTTAATTTGTTGCTGTTTTCAGTCGTCATCCCTTCATCCCAGCACATTTCTGGGCCAGCTCTTTGTGCTAGTTGTGGGCAGTGCATAGCCGGGCTAACTCCGACACTTTCCAGCATTCACCATGATACCATGCAACCCATAACTATGCTTTCCTTCCAAAGAGCTGGAAGCGCACATCCAACTCCTTTAGATCAGAAATCCCAGAATATTTCCTAAGATTGGGGCATGTCTGGAGGACTTGTGGGGCATGCCCTTCTGGAGATCACAGATCTTGTGGAGAGAATAAAAGTCTACTAGCTTAGTTTTAGCTCAAGGGGCCAGTGTCAGAGCTAAAGCTTGATTCCAAGTATAGCACAGTGATTATTAAGACAGATTCCACCCAGATTGTCCCATCTCCCAAGTCCACCTGGACTCAAGCCCAAGTTCTAGAAAGAGGGGGATTCTTTACAAAGAGCAAGGAAGATAAAAAAGCATTGTTTGACTGACACCCCTATGGCATCCTGAGTGTATGGTGGCATTGGTGAATGGGACAGCGCTGGCACTTAGAATTTTTGGTCACTGTGGGAAAGGGTACTTTTGAGCAGTGACTCCTTCCAATAATTGGCTTTGTGGCATCTGGGAATGTCCCAGGCTTTCCTGCCATTGTCAGTGATTTTGTCATGAACCTGTGCCCCTTTGGTACATATTTCAGTAGATTCAGCAGTGAGCATTGCTGCACAAAGTGGACAAGTATGAATATAGGGGCTAAAGGATGATTATGCTTTTGAGAGCCCAAGAGACAAACCCTGAAACTGATGAGCTTGTCTTCCCCGTGTAGTTAGAGTTTCCACAGTTATGGGTGTGGGTTCAAGGGCAGAAAAGGAATATTTTAGAACAGTTTCTCAGATCCCAGTTTTTATTGAAGTGGCTGGAAAAGATAGGGTGTAACATATTTTGATTTATGAAAAAAATATTCACTTTACCAAAGAAATATCAACAGAATTAGTAAACTTTCAGACATTTAAAAATGTAAGTTTATTTAAGACAAAAAATATTTTTAAAACTCTGTTGGTTACCATTCTAACCAATCTAATCATTCATAGTTATATATAATATTTATTTTCAGTTCCTGGTTAAAAAAATTATTATCTCTTACATGAATTCTTCACCCAGATCTCGTTTACCTTGCTCGACTTTTTCATAGCACTTATTTCCTCCTGGTGCACTATAAAATTTACTTGTTTGCCGTGTTAATTGTTATCTGTCTTCTCATGTAGACGGTAAACTCAAAGGCACAGACATTTTGTCTGTTCTGCTCACCAATGTATCCCAAGTCCTAGAAGAACTTCTGTAACGTGGTGGGCAGGCAGCAAATAGTTACTGGTTATTAAGTCAAGAATCTTTCATTTCACTGCCTATGAACTTGGAATTGTTATACCTGTTCTGTTCTGTCCTTTCCTGTCCTGTCCTGTCCTGTTTTGTGAAGAATAGACAGGGAACAATAGGGTCCTGGAGAATTCTTTTATGATATTGATCTTTGGGTGGATTTAAGTATGGGGGAGGGCATGGTAGTGGCAGCTACTTCCGAATTTGTGATTTTCATGTTATCTTTTTTGTCTTTCCTAGGCTTTTAGCTCAAAAGCAGATTCCACCCCTGCTCCCTCAGACCTGGAAGTAGGTCCTAATGAGGTTAGGTTTAACTTCAATGAGAAGTGGCTGACAAAGGAAAAAGAAAGGGAATGGCCGTAAAATGAGCCATGAACAATAATAGGAAAAGTGCATACTCTTAGGTTCTAGATATTCTCTGAGTAGGAACAGGCTTCATCCGAATTGTTCTCGGCAGTCGTGGTAAAATGTGAAGCTTGATTAGTCACTTGATATAAGGCATTTGTGAATGAAACAAAACCGATCGCTCAGGATCATCAATACAGTTCATCTCTTTCTATGAGGACCAGAAAGAAATCCCTCTTAAGATTCTCATTGAGAAGGACGTCAGGCAGTGAATGTAAGGAGCAGTGTCTCGCGGTGTGGTTACGGAGTGTCGCACCACCTTCTCTGCGGCTTTCGCTCAGCTAGTGCCTCGGGTATGAGGGTGCGGTGATTCAGGAGTGCAGGCGGGGAGGCGAGGAAGGGTTGAAGTCGGCCGGCTTTTTAGTCTAGCATAATAGTGCTGACAGCTAACACTGTGCGGATTTTATGTTCCTGACACCATTCTTTGCCCTCTACTTGTACTGACTCATTAAGCCCTTATGACTACGTTGTCCCGTGGGTAGTGTTATCAGCACCATTTATAGAATAAGGAAGCTGAGGCACAGAGGGGTTCAGTACTTGCCCAAGGTCATGCTGCTAGTGGGCTGGGAGTGTTACCAGGCAGTTTGACTACCATGCTTGCTCTCTTGTCCGCGTGTTTAATGCCTTTCTGGAACCTAAGGCTAGACTTTTGTGGGTCCACAAGAGAAATAGTTATCCTCTTTTCCAGAGAATTAACTGTTATAGCTGACATCTTGGAAATTACTGAGCAGTTATGAAAGAGATTTTACTTTCTGGAAAATCTCTGGTGTCCAACTATTGTTTGTTGCTAATGCTGGAGGCAACATAGTCTGTGGTGAGAGTGTGACCTAGTCAGACCTGCCTGGGTTCTAATCCCGGGTATTATCTCCGTGACCTTGGGAAAGTTACTTCACCTTGTTCCTCAGACTTAAGGTTGGGTTCATATCTTCTGCTTGGTAGATTACTGTAACTTTCATTCGTGGAAATTTCTCCAGAGGAACCAAAAGTATTTTTTAATGGTATGTGGATAAAAAATATTCAGCTAAGACATTAGATAGTTCCTCAAATATAAAGAAAAATTTTGTGACATAGGTGGGCAAGTCTATTTTTCTGTGATACACAATTATTGAAAGCATGGGATACAATTCTGGCATGCTTTCTTCATGAAATAAAGTAATTGTGCTCACTAATAGTGTATACCACTATATATTATATATCCTATCTAGATAAGATATCACCAAAGGGCAATAATATCTTCATTAGAAAATACAGTAAAAAAGAAACACCAACATTTGTGATTCTAGATTTTGTGCATTGGGAAAACTAGGATTGATAAAGGCAGGATTCTACGTCAGTCATTGTGAAACATGGAATATGATGGGTTTGACAGCCACTTTCCCCCTCAAGCTCCCCCACACTATTCTCTGAGATGCATCCTCCCACTCACTGAGCTCACCCAAGCCTGTTGACGGAGCCCAGAAAACAGACTCCATTCTCCTCCTCCTCTTCTTCTGACTCATGCCAAAAAGTCATGTAGCAATTCAAAACATGTCTCAAATCACAAAATACAATGCGGAAAACTTTCTTGTCTCTGACTTTGGAATATCCTTTAGTATTTTGATGTTCGTGTAAGCAAGTGATATATTTAGATTAACCTAATTCCCTGAGAGGCTTTACCGGACCACTCAAACTAAATGCCCACTGACTACATCATATCCCGTTATTCAGCGGAGCACTGTTTACTCTCCAGTGTTTTCCTGTTTGCCTATATTTTGTTTCTTTCCCCTTGAATAGTAAATTCTATGAGAATAGGGGCATCATCTGTCTTGTTTTAAACTGTGTGTCCTAGAGGATGGAGTGGCATGCTGAGTTAATGAATATTTTTGAATGGATGAGTATTCCTAAGGTCCTCACGCATTTCACTTCCTGTGAATTGGGTCTGCATGACTCCAGCTCTGATAATCTGGTTAATCAGTCTTCTCTTTCTGCCGTCCTTCACATCTGCCCACACTTGTAATCACTACTCAACCCAGATCCAGAGTCTCCAAGTCCATTTCTGTTGTTGCCACCATCATTTTGTAAAATGTTGACTCATTTCAAATTTGTTGACATTTGGTAATTTCATTTTTATTTTTTTTAAGTTATTAATATTTTCTACTTGACCGAATCATATGTAACAAGGTTGTACAACTGACTGACCTTTCTTATTTAATTTCATACGAAAATGTCTTACGAGTTCCCTAGTCAGGTTAATGATTTTACATAGTTTATAAATACAACTTTACAATGTAATTGGTACTGTGATTCAGAAAGTACATTTCTATCTTTATCTCCCCCTCAATTTGAATATTAGTTAAAATTAAGGAAAAGAAACTCAGTATGTGAATGGTTTGCCACCACTGACTCTTGGACTTTAAAAATTGCTGCTCAAATCAGTATTCTGTGTTTTCTTTGATAATTGTAAAATTATGACTTTCGTATATTGAGTGCTCATTGTATTTTCAGAGTGCCTCATCTTTATGCTTTGTTATTCTGTCTGTAGAGGAGGGGAAAAATATTTTTTCTCAACCATTCTAAGTTCTCAGCTCGGGTCCCTGTAACAAAAGACAGAATAACAAGAGAAACACATACAGGTTTATTTAATGTAAGTTTTATGTGACATGGGAGCCTTCATACAGAAGTGAAGACCCAAAGAAGTGGTCCCTGCCTCTGTAATTCACAGTTAAGATGTCAGAGAATGTGGAGCTCATCCCAGCTGAAGAAACTTAACCTCATGCCCATGCCCTTTCTTCTACCTTACATCTCTTGTTTTTTGTTGTTGTTTATTAAAGGAAATTATACTTTATGAAGTGATCCCTTTCATCACCTGTCATTGTTAAAAACACAGAAATTTTGCTTTACATAGTCATTTTAATCTTACTCCTTTATAGTCATTCCTGGGGTAGGGTAAATGCTATTTAAACGTTGAATGAGTGAGTGAGAAGATGGTTAGCGAATGGTTAGAGTAAATTCTTTGTTATGCCGCAAGGTCAGATCTCTGTTTTCATGGAAAACGAAATTTTTTTTTCTGAGAGAATTAGCATGTTTGTCCCTGGCTTTCCAAATGAGAAGTACAGCACCCTCAAAGAAATGGAGGGTTGCTATTAAAAAGGGTGGGTTATGGGTAGATTGCATAGGTTTTCACCCTGGCTCCTATACTGGTTGTGTGTCCTTCATGAAGCTACTTAAGTTTTCTAAACCTCAAGCTCCTAATCAGTAAAATAGGTATGAAAAAGGAACTCACCCAAAGGGCTTCCTGTTCAAAGATAGCTGATTGAACACTTATCTATATTGTATCTCCAGCTGGTACAGTTCTTTATTTTACAAAAGTGTAACTTGGAAGCTTCTGTATCTTTCAATGTGGAGAGCCTTTTCTTTCTCTCTGCATTCTTCAGTGCTTCTCCATGTAACTTCCCTCCACCATTCTCACTCACCTCCATCTCGCCTTTGGAAGTCAGGGTGGTGCAGGAGAATAACAGAGCTGGATCCCAGCATCAGCTTCACCAATGGCCAGTTTGTTTTCTTAGTACCGCAAGCATTTCAGCTTGTTGAGTCTGTTTTTTCTTCTGAAAAATGTTTATTTAGTTCTTATAATGCTAGGCTGTTGTAAGAATCAAATGTAATAGTACCTGTACTCCTAGCTTCCTTAAGTAGGTACTTTAATTATAGTGCTTCCCTAGTTCTAATGCTTCTTGCAGATGTAAGACACACAACAGCTTTTTGAGGGGGAAAAAGCACATTAGTGAATATATTAAATTAATGTACAACCTCAATTTTAGACATTTTAAAATGAGGAAAATATTGTGCATCTCTCAATAGAAGAAAATGCAGAATGTCTCGTATTATTAGTATAACTCAAATGTGGATGGTATGCCTTGCTTTGCAGATTATAAGCTGTTTGAAGGGCAGAGTTTGGATTATGTCTAGATCATAGGTCAGGGAACTGTAAACCATATTTTCTGTTTGTTAGAAGGCAACCATTTATCAGAGGGGAGTGTTCACTTGCTGTCTGATAAAGAACTTTTTAAATTAGAGTTTTCTAATTACCTAATTACATAAGTGAAGCTTATTGATGTTTTTGCCATATAATAATGTTATTTATCATATAAATAATTTGTATATTAGCAGAAGGGTCAAGATCTACATTGTGCCATCTATAAGGACACAGATGGAAGATTTAGTTTTCAGTGGTATGAGCTCTATAGGAAACTCTTTAAGAAAAAGGTTTTCGTGGCAGCATTTTTCAAAAGCACCTTATGATGTTATAATTGCAGGTTAGGTTATTTTGACAAGACTGTGTAACTGATCCAAGCATTTTATGCTTCTATTCATAGAGGAGTGATGGAGCTAAAAATTAAATTAAAGGAAGAGCTGAAAAGGGGTGTGCTAATGTGACTGGAAGAACTGACTTAAACATTATGTTTTAGTTTGGCTCCCAAGGTCTTCAGTCGTATTCATCCTTGTTCTTACTAGAGAAATTTTTGATATTCAGTGCAGCATGCAGCACTTTATTCTTTCAGGGCATGAATTTTGTAATATAAGCTAACACATTGTGATTCAATATATGCAAATAATCTAGCATTAAGATGTCACTCACTTCATTCTAAAATAGAGATATATTTTACTTTTACTTTTTCCGCTTTTGGAGATATGGTGAGCATAATTGTACTTCCAGCAGATTGAAGACAGTGAACAAAAAAATGTGGATCCTGCCTATATAGACAGGATGACCAAAAAATGTATCATACACACTGGGAAACAAAAGAGAACAAATGGGGATGCAATTAGTCATTACACCAGGATGCCAGGCAACACTGTGACTATCCTAAGATGCATATCACCCCACTTAAAGAGCTCACTGCCTGGGGGTGCAGTTATGGGTGGAAATGAGGTGGGTGCAATAGATTTTGGCCTCCCCTTTCCCCAAACAAGTAATCATACGGAGTGCTGATTATGCTGTTAGTGTGGATGTTTAGGTGTTACTGGAGCATGTAGAAGAAAGGGAAGAGTAATTAACTTAGACCTGGGGGTGGGGGGTGGGGGGCGCATTAAAGGAGGCTTCCCAGAGGAGGTGACATCTGAGACTTGCAGTATGACTAGGAGCTAACCAGGCAAAGAGAGGTACCAGTACCCTGAAGGGAGAGAACAGTTCAGCGTGAATGAGGAGGTTTGCATGACTGTAACCAGAAAACAAGTCAAGTGTCAGGATACAATGCTACAGATGTTAGCAGGGGTGCAATTTTAAGGAATTTGACTCTATCACAACATTTTTAAGAGCTGTGAGATAATCAGAGGCTAAGGGCTTTTGTCTATATTCATTTGACTGCCATGTACCTGGGTATCTTGGCTGGAGCTGGGTCTCCAGAGCATGTGGAGGTGGGCAGTGTCCCCCCTGTCCTTTGGGGGTGGATCCAGCAGCAGGACTGAACTGGAAAGGGTATACACATTTGTAGTCATGTGTGACAGAGTGGTGGGGTCACCGTGAAAGGCAGACTGGTAGAAGGCCCCTTAAGGAAAGTAAGCACCAGCGTTACAGAGAAGGCTTACAGGCACACAGAGCTTGGCCTCAGAGACAGTCCTGGGAGATGACAGGTGCCTCAGTTACGCGGCCATCTTCCACTCTCTGGACCCTCTTCCCTCTCTGCGGGAACCCACAGTACTTACGCAGCCTCGGAAGGAAATGGCTCCAGCAAAACAAACACACTGTGTGCCTAGGAGTCCAGGCAACTTCCCAGAGGGAACTTCCTTGAAGAGTGGTGGGTGTAGCACCCGGAGAAAGGTGAGCACTGACTGGAAATCGAAAGTGGAAGGCAGATGTTCCTAGGGATCGGTAGTCAAGAGGCAGCTATCAGGCCGGGGGTCCTCCGAGGCCGCCGGTTTCTCAGTCACCTGTGGCCCAGCTCTGAGCAGAGCACCGGCTGTCCGATCCCTAGAGGTATGGTGGTCAGGGGGCCTGGCACAGCCTTTCAGCTGAAGAAGGAAGAGACTGGCAGGCCAAGTCTGCAGTGGCTGGAGAAGGCTGATGTCACCTATAGAGCAGAGTGATGGCAAGAGGACAGCCAGGGGTAGGACCGCTAATAGTGGGCTGTGACGCCCCTTGGGGGCTGTATGAGTTTGCTAGGGCTGCCTTAATGAAGCTCCGCAGACTGGGTGGCTTAAACAGCAAAAATTGCTTTCTGTTGGTTCTGGAGGCTGCATGTCCAAGATAAAGGTTTCCACAGGGTTGGTTTCTCCTCAGGCCCATCTCCTTGGCTTATAGATGGCTGCCTTCTGCTGTGTCCTTACATGATGTTTCCTCTGTACTCATGTGTGTCTTAATCTCTTCTTATAGGGACACCAGTCACATTGGATTAGAGCTCACCCATATAACTCATTTTACTTTACTTCTTTTAAAGGCTCTATCTCCAAACACAGTCATATTCTAAGGGATTGGGGGTTAGCATTTGAACATGTGAATTTAGGGGGGACACAATTGAGTCCATAACAGGAAACTCCTTGGGAGACACCAGCCAGTGGTGGTTGTAGGTCCTAATCTCCTGCTCTTGGCTTCTATGGGTCAGGCAGACCTAGGGCCATCTGAGTTCCCTTCAGAACAACCTCGAATGTGTTATAGTCCCAATTGTACTTTCAGTGATGGAGATATTACCTTACATAGTAACTTACTCAGTCAGTGGTCATTTTATTATTGGAAACTTTTTCCGTTTTGAGTGAAAGTTGATGTTGTCTTAGCTCTCTGGCCGTGGTACTAGGTGCTCATGGCTACTGGTCCTGCCTCTTCAGTACTACATCCTGGAATACATTCCCTTTATTCGTGTTAGGTGTGTTGAAGAGTGTGGACTCTGGAGCAAGTCTGCTGGGTTGGAAGCCTAGTTTCACCACTTACCGGTTGTGTGGCTTTCAACAAATTACTTGATCTCTTTACACCTTAATATCCTGATTCATAAAGAGGGGATAATAAAATGCCTGGTGGATTAAATAAGGTAAGGAAACCAGTTCCTGTGCTGGACACTTACTAAGTGCTTAATAAAGGTTGGCACCTTCATCATCACCATCATTACCACTCCTTCCCTTTAATGGGACACTGAGAAACAACCACACTGCCACACGTGAGGACCTGTGCAGGTGGGGGAGGACTAGCATTTCCCCGCACTTCTCTTAATATCACCTGAGAGTCTATCAGTTTGTCTTTCTTTGCCCAGCCTCTTTATGGGGTTGTGTTTTATTGGACCTTCTGTCAGCTGGTAACAACAACCAATGTTCATCAAGTACTTTACAGTTGCAGTGTGCTTTTTGCCTTTAGTTTTATTCTCATACTGGCCCTGAGAGATATCATTTACTATTATACCAATTTTATATATGAAGAAAATGAGTCTTGGAATTAACTGACTTACCTAAAGTTATATGTCTAGTAACTACTGGGTTTGGGATACAAAACCTCCTTTTCTTGTTTACCCTTGTTTTTAATTATACACATGCCAAGCATATGTTTACTATAGAAACAGTAGAAAATACAGGTAGCCAAAATTTTAAAAAGCTTTCATATGGTGCTAATCATCATTGACATCTAAAATATATGTTCTTACAAAAGTGGTTTTACATAATACACTATGTATCGATTTATTACTTATTTTTCTCTTAAAGCATGTAAGTATTTTTTCATGTTAATAACTATATGTATGTACATCACCAATTTAAATTACTGTTTGGTTCTTCATTGAAGGAGATACAATATTTAACTCATCCCCTCACCTACAGATTCCTTGTATTTTTTGCTTGTATGAAAAACACTGCAGTGAATCTCCTTATACATTACCTTTGCACACTTATCTGACTAGTTCCATAGGGTGGATCTTTAGATGTGGCCTTTCTAGATCAAAAGGTTTGCCATTCTAAGGCCTTTGATAGATATTTACAAATTGCCCTCTGGAATGCCTGTGCCAATTTCGACCCCTGGCTGCGTGTATAAGAACATCATGTTCCTGACTCCCATTGGCATCGTCATTCTTCTCCAGTGTGATTGGAAGGAAGTGGTATCTTGTTGATTCATTTACATTTTTATTATTAACCAGAGGGAACATTTTAATATGTTTCCTGTTCCTTTATATGTCTATTTTGGTGATTTGCTTGTTTATGCTCTTTGTCCATTGTTTCCTATGGAGTGACTCATTTTCTTATTGATGTTTACATACTTTACATTGGCAATATTAATGAATTGTCTTCTATCTCATGCTCTTTTGATAACTATTTATAGTTGTACAAATTACTAGGTTTTTTAAAATTTCATGTGGCTGACAGCTACACCTCCTCTCTTTTGATAATTAATTTTTAAATGAAATACAGAAACATTTCTTGAGCCCTGTTAACCTCATCTCGTCAGGTTCTACCTGAGGTTGACTGTGACAGACAACATGTTCAGTTTCTCTCCCAGCTATGCTCTTATCTACACTTTCGCAGAGTATGCCCTCTATATTTTCATACAGGAGACAGGGAAGGAGAGTCAAACCAATGTTTATGGAGCACCACTGTGTACCAAGCATCTTACTTGGTGCTTTTGAATATGTAAAATGTTAAATAAAATAGTGTAGAAGACCTCGAAGCTTTGCTGCATGAGCTTTCATAGATGTCATGTGTATTGGCTCTCCTTTCCTAACTGTAAGAAATGTGGTTACGTATCACTTTTTCCAAAACAATTGATGATTTAGTGTGCTCCATACTTTAAAAAGTTTGCTCTCTCCCTATTACAAATATTTGTTTATCTGAGATTATTGTGCCAGGCCAGTTTACACTGCTTGTCTGTGTATCCTGGCAACCTTTAGTGAGATCCATATGCATAAAGATATTCCACCTTTTGATTTTTTTTCCCTCTTTCTCATAGCATTATAAGAAATATTCAGTATATCATTATATACATATTTGTGTCTTATACTATTAAGAACTCATTGGCAATGTTCTTCTATAATTTTCATATAATTTATATGTTTTGATTTTTAGATACAGTGGTCCCTTCTTATCTGCAGTTTCACTTTCTGTGGTCAACTGTGGTTGAAAATATCAAATGGAAAATTCCAGAATGAAACAATTCATAAGTTTTACAGTGTAAAACTGTTCTGAGTAGTGGGATAATATTTTTTACCATCCTCTCTGTCCTGCCAAGATGTGAATCATCCCTTTGTCCAGGTTATCCATACTGTATATGCAAACCACCCATTAGTCCCTTTGTAGCCAACTAGGTTATCAGATCCACTGTGTTGGTATAGCAATGCTTGTAGTCAAATTACCCATTTTTTACTTAATAAGGGCCCCAAAGCACAAGAGTAGTGATGCTGGCAATTTGGATATGCCAAAGAGAAGCCATAAAATGCTTCCTTTATGTGAAAAGGTATGTATGTGTAGGGAAAAAACAACAACACATTGTATATATAGGGTTCAGTACTATCCTGAAACTATTCAGTATCAGACTTCACTCAGGGTTGCCAGATCTTCAATTAGAATGAATTTTCTTGAAGTGAATATTGAAAATAGCATTTTCAGAGAGGGAAAAAAAATCTTAGTAAACCATAACAGTGTGAAAAAAAAAGAAAAAAGTGTAAATGTCTTATAAGTCTGACTTGATTAAGTGCAAAGAAAGACCAGATAGACTAATGTAGGGTAATATGATCAACAAACATAAAATAAAAAAAGCTATCTTTTTAAAAAATGAAATGAATCCCTTTCAGATAATTTAATACTGTATGTCTTTAAAAGTAGTAGTTTTATGATCTTTTAGTAAAATTTTGGATTAGATCAGGATAATTAAGAATAAAAACTTTGGAGTCAAACAGTAGGTTTCGATTCCCAGCACTACCAATTCCTAGTCCTGTGATTTTTTGTGAATTATTTAACCCTAAGCTCCTTACCAATAAAATGAGAATAATAATATCAGATAATTATGAGGATTAAATGAGATTATGCATGTAAAGTACTTCTTAGTATAAGAGCAGTTACAGAAAGCTTTTGACTCATGGTAGTGGGTGAAGTGGTAATTATTTCAATTTTTAATTAAAACTTATAATAGCCATTGTTTAATAGAAAGACTTTAAAGGTATGATCTCAGGAATATATTCCAAATGATTATCCTTTATTTTACATATTAAAAGGGTGTAGGGTTTTGTAAGAATGGGGCAATTTTGTTCTTTTGGTCTACATTCCTATTCGGGAGTAAACTGTGCTGTGGTCATACATTGGACTGTTCCTGTTAGAGCTAAGTCCTCTCATTTCTTTTTCATTTGGAAGGAGAGCTGAGGTGTGTTGTTCAGTGTCTGAAAGGGCAAGCAGCCTTGTTAATCTCCAGGAACGAATAGTCCATACTAGAAAGTATGCCAGTGGGGTACCCTTGACTGTTGGCCTTTCAGATTAAAGGGATATCTAATATTCCTTATTAGATGCCACATGATGATGACTGTTTTTAAAAATACACTGATTTACTGGTGTTAAAAAATATACCAGTTTTTTAAACAATTAGAATTAAAGGTAAATTAACACCATATGTAATACATAAATAAAATAATGACTGGGGCCATTGCTTGTGTCCTCATTCTTTTATGCTTAGAAGTAACATTTCTTTTCAAGACATATTAATTTGATGTAATTTGTTGATTGGGTCCAACAAGCCCTTGAGTACATTGAAGAATCATCTAATGTAACTAGTTTTTCATGGTCAAGACTTATACCTACAGTCCATATTTCTGTTATGTCCAGGCTTTGTTTCGATAAACCACCTCTTTCTCTCTTGCATTTTACTTCTACCTGCTTGAAATCTGGTGATACTTCCCTTTAATTTCTATAAATTGCTGAGATCAAGAATAACTAATATTTTTAAAAATCATCAAGTACTTTTAAAAAGGAGTGTAATACTAAAAATAAAACATTATTAAATAAATATATGATAATAGCAAGAATAAACCAGTTTCTTATATGTTGGTAGGATTGATGTGCATCCAATAATTAGGATTGCCCAAGGCCTGGAGAGTGGGGAGTGGATGCGGGGTGGAAGGGATCAATGGAGGGGAAAAAGGGGACATCTGTAATACTTTCAACAATAAAGATACATTTTTTGAAAAGATAGCTTTTTAGTATTTTATGTTTGTTGCTCATATTAACACACATTAATCTATCTGATCTTTCTTTGCACTTAATCAAGTCAGACTTATAAGACATTTGCATTTTTTCTTTTTTTTCCACACTGTTATGGTTTACTAAGATTTTTTTCCTCTCTGAAAATGCTATTTTCAATGTTCACTTCAAAAAAATTCATTCTCAGTGAAGCTCTAGCAACCCTGAAACATTTTAATGAAAATAAAAACTATAAAGATTAAATAAACCTCATCAATCCTATGTACTAAACAGATATTTGAAAAAAAGCTCACCAGTAAAAGAGGGGCTACACTAATGAACATTTCTTATGGGTGAGGCCAGTGATTGTCAGCTATGTGTAAGAATTGCTGTAGTTTTGAGAAATGCTTGCTGTATTTCCCAAGATGCACCCAAGCTTCCGCTGCAGAGCGTGCAGTAGGGGCCTGAAGCATCTCAAGCTGCAGAGAGGTCATGGGAACAGTCTTGGGAGGATTGCTGCATACATACTTTTGGCTTAAAAAAAAATTAGTACTTAGCACATGAACTGCATTGGCAAAAAGTAAAACAAAAGTAAAAATTCACCTACATACCTGTCACCCAAGTAAATGACTATATGATTCAATTTTGTGTGTATAATAAAGGAGACATATTGATGTGGGAGGCCCAGAGTGGGCCAGTTATCATCACCACAAGTTATAAGTGAACATGGCTCCGTTTTATAAATATCTATTTTACTTTGTGTTTGCAAGCTAAGTTTATTTGGTTGTGTTTTTAACCACAAAGACTGAAATTTGTGGTACAGTCTTTTGGTGGACGGTACATGTTATGTCAGTTCTACTGTTTGTGAGCCAAACTCTACACTGATAAATAAAAGCACTGCTCTTGCCTTGTTCGTTTATAGCAGTTACGCTGCAGAGGGAAATCCCCTTCTCCTCTCCCAAGTGCATTAAGCTAAGCTTGAAAGCCGATTAAAAGATACTTAAAATTTTCAAAACATACGTTTTCCTAACTATCTTTATAAATATATTTCTTGCCTTTAAATTATATTTAATGAAGTCAGTAAATTCTCCAAAATAATATTTGTACACCAAAATAATATTTTTATATATTCAGTGGTTGACCACTAAGGCATAGGCATAAACAGCGTTTGCCTTCTCATAGAATGAATTTGTGTGAAAAAGCAGTTAAAATGGTGTCTTCAGGAGCTTGGTCATTTAAAGAATGCAGAGGAAATGGCATTAAGTTTCACCAAAATATGTACATTACTTGTTTAAACCTATATATTCTGGGAAGTTCTTGGAATGCATTTTTCCCATAGGAGCAATATTTAAAACTTAAATGGTGGTTAATTTTTTTAGATAAACTCAAAAGAATGTATGTGTCTTGGTATTTTTAAAGCAACAGAGCCCCCCATTTTCCCCAAACAAAATCTTATGTAGCGCTCTACTTGATTTTCTTGGGGATCTTTTAATCCCATGTTGCGTTAGCCTAAATAAAACCTGGACTTTGTTATGAAGGTCTAGGTTATTTGTGTGCCCCAGAGGCAGGAATGCATGGAAAATCCAGCATGTCCTTTCCTTCCATCTCTTGCCTCTAAGTTTTTCTCTGTACGCCTGCTTCTTTTTTTCTGTTTCTTTCCCTGCAGAATTACTTTCTTGGTTTACTAATCTAAGTGACAGAAAACAGAGCTGAGACTAGACGGAGGTGAATGAGGTGCGAAAAACTCAGTGATGGAGAGAAGGAATATTTTCATGTAATATTTTAAAGTCGAGCACAATATCAAAGTTTTAAATAAAGTTAGGATTAGTATAAAAATAGTTCATTTAGTGAGTTGGTTTACAAACAATAAGGCAATTTAATTTATTATATGATTTTTAGTTATCATTTTTGGAATGTCTGAAAAATATCAAGTTCAGTGTGTCCTTTAATTTTGGATGGTTTTAACTTTTAGGGTACTTGTTCTCCATTTGCCTAGTTGTTGGGAGAGTTTAAAACTAGTTGGCTTTCAGAAAGGTTAAGGTTTTTTCGCCTCTCTGTAATAATAAATATTCTTTTGCCACTTTAAAGTTCAAGTGGCCCCCTCCGTCAGTGTCTGTGTTAGGCTACGGTAGCCTGGAGATGATAACCTAGATTCTAAAGGGAAATGGTAGCAGTGATAGGTTACTGAGAAAGTCTCTTAACTACTAAAATAATGTGCCTTGAATTATACCCAGCCTCTGTCCTGCTCAGTCATAATGGAGTCGTTGAAAGTGATGCTCATTTTTAGGTTTGTCAAAGCAAATTAGAAATCAATGAAAGTATAAATATCCTATTTTTAATAATTGAAGAAAGAAAACAAGAAATAAAAATATATAATTGTGTGAATATTCAAAACAACGTGATGTCCAATAGCAGTGGAATACTTAAGCAAGTTATGATATATCTCCATGAATTACTGTAGAATCATATCCAACTGAGGGTTTGTATACACTATAACAAATACTATGTTTTAGTTAGATTGGACGCCATAGCTCTCTCTTTTGTACAAATCAGCAGAAATAAGCACAGCTTAACACATTCCTTTCATAACTGTTTTTATCCTGTTATTGCTTTTCAAAACATAATTGAGGCAGAAGGGAGCCTGCTTAAGAATTTCCAGGTTGGGATTAATTTTGCCACTTGAGTGTATCAGAAAGTAGGCGTTAGACCCTCTAATGAGAGTCGTAAAGCCTAGTCATGGACCACATGCCAGACTATTCAAATAACTTAATTTTCTCTTTAGAGTTACACCAGTAGTTGAAAACAAAAGCTGTGAGCGGGACTAGAGGGTTGGGGGTGGGATTAAATGAATATATAGGCAAGGAGCAATTTCAAGCTTGCCAACTTCATTCTACTTATATTTCCAACTATGCTGCTAATCCTAAAGCTCTTCTGAGAGCCTGTTTTCCATTTTCTACTAATTTTCACTCTCTCTGTATGTTATTTTTTACCTAGTTTTCAGAAATCTGCTCCTTGAGTGGAAAATCATTTCTGTGGATGCTTAGCCAAGACATACTGGGTTTTATCTTAATTTCACTAATATTCCTGTTTGGAAGGAAAGTAAAATTGCTATAAAGGATAACTGAACTACTATTTGTAGTTTAGAACTTTGTAGCTTTATTTTATCAAATGTGAATTGTTCCCTTTGGCCATCCGATGTTTGAATTTTTAACTCTAACCCTTAATTTGGCTATTGTTGGTTCTCAAACACATTTTACTTCTTAGTCCCTGAAGTTCCAATAAAGTAAAAAACGTAAACAGTTAACAACTTTTTGAACTATTGTTTATTAAAAGAGCACACCATTGAAATGTTACATCTCAACTCTAAAGCAGCTTGGAAACCTAAAGGCCCAAAGTGTGCATTTTTGCATGTAGCTCACTGTGCTTTTCTGTCTTCTCTTTCCATTCAGCTGGAATGCTTGCCAGTTCTGCCGCAGGCTTCTGAGGCTGAGACCCTGAGGAACCCAGCTGGAGAATGCCGTCTGAACGCTGCCTCAGGTCAGCCCTGCAGGGTGTCCTGAGTGGTGTAGTCAGCCCCCCAGTTTTCACACTGCACTTTCCAGGACCGGTGCGGAGCAGGGCTCAACACATATTTGAAGGAATTAAGCAGCCAGTCAGAGCGTGTGTGAGTTTAGTGTGGTAGCTCTAGGGCTAACTGCTGTGATCTAGGTACTTGTCAGACCTAAATGTTTCATCATTCTTTGACTGATACTAGTTTTTATCTTTTTCTTACTTAGGATGTTCACCTCCGTCAAAAAAGGTATACTGCTATAAAGGTATATGATTTTAAAAAGAATCAGGCATTGGCTGGGTGGCTAAGTTGGTTAGAGCATTGTCCCAATACGCCAAGGTTGTGGGTTTGATCCCTGGTCAGGGCACATACAAGAATCAACCAATGAATGCATAAGTAAGTGGAACAACAAATCATTGTTTCTCTCTCTCTCTCTCTCAAATCAATGAATTTTAAAAAAACAGAAAGCTATACATATATATGAGTCATCCCTTTAAAGCAGTCGCTGGGGAGTGTGATACTTATTCTCAAAATATGCATAACATTTTCTTTTAATAATCTATTTATTTAACAGATAGTTATTGAGCCAAGCACTCTACTTGGTGCAGAGGATCGAACAGTGAATAAAATAGATAGGTTACTGCCCTTATAAAATGTGTATTCTATGAGCAAATCACACCAGTAATGATGTAAATGTCATTGTGAGAGGTGCTTTGAAGGAAGAGTACAGGAAATGCTCTGTGATCTGAGATCTGCAGGACAGGATGATTTGGGGAAATGCCTCAGGCAGGAAGGAGCTTGGCACAGTCCTCGAATACAGGGCATTCCTTTGAATATTCTCAGTGGAGTCAAGTCTTCATCACCATCTGAGAAAACAGTCAAAAGGATCTCCAGAGCAAAGAATAAGAGAGGTGGTAAACCTGGGACATACCTTCTTTATAAAAATATTAGGAACTGAGTATGTCTATGAAATAATGAGACTAGCTTTCTTCCACAACTCTGAAGCTATTAGAGGTGACTAGTTCCCAAAATGTGTTCAGAAACAGAGGCATTGCTGCAGCGGGCCTGGTGCCTCTGCACTCCCCAAGGCAGTCTGCTGCTCTAGATCAGTGATTGTCTGAGGGAGATGAATTTGCCTTCAGGATACATTGTGCAATATCTTGGCAACATTTTTGGTTGTCACTGGGGGTGGGGATGCTAAATATCTTAAAATGCATAAGACAACCTACCCCCCACTTCCTCCCCCATAGCTAAAAATCCCTATCTAACCCAGAATGTCGATTTCACTGACGTGGAGAAATCCTGCTCTAGAACTGACCTCCAGCCAAGAGAGCACATAAAGACCATGGTGTCCGTCTGCCACCACCTCAGCCAAGTGCTTTATTCTTACTTTTGGCTATCAGGATCCATGTGCATTCTTCTGAAAATGGTTTTTTACTTTAAATCTGCCATCTCTGTTTTTACTGATCAACTCCCACTGCCCCCTGTCCTCCGCAGCACTGTCATCTCTACAGTGGCCTTTCCTTCTTCTCTGTGATGCTGAACCCTCCCTCCCCTACCTTTGAAGCTTCCCCTGTGTCCTGTGGGACTGTTATCATCTTCCTCACCCTGAAGAGCTCTGCTCACCTCCTGACTTCATTGAGACCTGCCCTCCCAAGTCATCACTTCTGTTGTAGCCGTCTCCAGTGGTGGCATTATTATTTCCTCACATCTCATGTATTTTAGAGATGAGTAGAGAGATTGTTGTCACGCTGGGGCATTGTTTTGCTTTGAGATCATTATTCCTCAAAGTCGTTGTTTGAGAAAGCAACAACAAAAACAACAAAGACTTGTTTCTGAAGGTGGCGCTCTTCAACTCTCTCGCCCTCGCCTCCTCTCCACCGTTGTCTGGGTCATTTTCCCTCATTCACTGAGCATTTGGCACCTGGCTTTCAGTCGTCTTCCTCATCACAAATCCTTTACAACTTCCTACTGCCCTCAGTGTTGGCATGGAGGTCCATCCAACTTCGTGGCCTTGGATCTTCAACCTGCCTGTCTCCAAAGACAGTCTCCCTCCACAGAGCGACCTGCTCCCATGGTCACACCTTAGACCTTGCATCCCCAATAGTTGCTCTATTTCTGAAACTACTGCATCAGCCACGTTATTCTTACCAGGACCGCTTCTCCTTAGCTTGCCTTTAGCTACCTCCATCGTGGTTGTACTTTGACCTCATTGCAGGGTCTCATCTACTGGCCCTGCTACTTTCCTACCAATCATCGCCCCTGTCCCCCCTCATTTCCCTTCTTACCAGTTGAGATTCTACCACTCTTTTAAATCCTTAATTTCTCTTGCTCCCTGCATTTTCGATGGATTTGCCTGACAAAAATCCCAATTCAAATGAACCCAACTATCCACGTTTCCATGCCAACATGGTCTGGTGGAGATTGGTTCCACTAAATCTTTAGATTCAACAAGCCCAAAATGCCCAGAGTTTTAATATATTTCTGGTCCATTTATTCCCTCTCTCCTGCTATTCAGAGAGCAGTTCTTTCCCACAAATGAGCCCAGCCCTGCCTCTGTGTTTTGAATTTTGTCTTTCTTGTCTTCTCAGCAGCCTTTCACTATTGGTTGTCTCTCAACTGTGTTCTGGAGACACAGCTGTGCTTCTGTTACCCTCTCTTTGGAGATGAGCCATAGATTTACACCTCTAGCCAAGACCTCTTGCTGAGCTCCAGGTCCTATACCATGTCCTCCCTTGTCCACAGGATTCCAGCCATTAAATTCTGTGTGACAGCCATGCTCCCTCCTGCCACAGGATTATAGGACTTGCTGTTCCCCTACCTGGAAAACTCTTTTCTTCCCTGTTTGCTACAGCCCACAGCTCCAGCTGTACTTCTTCAGGGAGGCCAAGTTATTTGATTAATGTGTAACTGCCTTGCTAAACTGAATGTTCCACAGGGGGTGTTACCAGTTTAGTTTGTTCACCATTTTATCTCCAGAACCTAGCACAATACCTCTCCCAGAGGAATAAATGTTTCTTGAATGAATGAATGAATGAATAAAGGAATGAATGAATGAAACAAAACTATTAATTTATAATTAAGGTCTTTTCTTCATAATCTTATTTCTTAATCATTCTATAAGCATATTATGTTATGTCTTCTTTGCTTATTATTTCAACCATTGCTATAAATTGTTAGCATTTATTTTAAAGTATTTACAAATTATAAAGTGGTCTATAAAAAAATAAAATGAAGCTCCATTATGGGGTCTTTTAACAGCCTAACTACTTAAGTAAATAGGGTTATTTTAATATTAATGTATTTAATTAGTATATAAATATTTTGACTGTGGAATTGAAGTCATCAGGGTATTCACTTCATAGTTCATCAACAGACTGAACTGAGACAATCGTGAATAATTCTAGTACCAGCGGGTGTTTTGTCTAGTCTTTTCTTTCCTGTGCAGTCTACTTAAAAAATGAGGCTCCTTGTGCTACTTTACTGCTTTGATATATATGGATGTAATACCTTATTGGTGTCCTTACTTAAAGACTACTTGTACATTTTTATATATCTAAATGCTAGGTAAACATTCATATAGAAATTGACATGAATTTTAAAATTCAAAATGCAGGATGCTTAAAAACCAAACAGTTGCTTTGGAATTTAAATCTTAAAAACTGACTGAACTCAGATTTATTCTATGAAAATGGGACCCTGTGAGATTTCTGTGATCAAAAATGTTAACTCTACAAACTTGAAGCAGTGATTTGCACTAAGGTGGTGCTTCACTGCGGGGGGCGGGAGGTGTACCCTGTCACACATATCATGCTCTGCATTTGATTTTTTAGTTTTTTGCCATCAGTTTCACAATGAAAGTTAAAGACTTGAAGTCATGAATGGCCCTGTTCCCTAAGACATCATTTATTTATCTCCCTGTGACTGGATGCTGACATATGGCCAATCAAATGGTTGCTCCCTGGCATCACTAAAAAGCAATCTGCTGCTCAGGGAGTCTGGGGCTTGCCCTGCTGTCACCCAGAGTCTGGGCCGGGTGAGGCGCAGGAACAGCCTGCTCATCAGCAGCCCAATAGGGCTCCTGATGCTCCTGTAGTGTTCAGGTGGAATAAATGAGGCACACACCTTCCTGGGAGCCTGTACACTGTCCAATAGAACCATAGTGCAAAGCATATTTATAATTTAAAATTTTCAAGGAGTCACATTGTTTTAAAAGGCAAAAAGAAACAGATAAAATGAATTTTAACTCTATAGTTTATTTAACCTAGTATATCCCAAATATTATCATTCCAACATGTGATCAGTATAAACATATTAATGAGCTGTTTGGCAGTCTTTTTTTCATGCTACGTCTGGCATCTGATGTGCATTTTACACGTACAGCACATCTCAACCAAGTCTGCCTTCGCTGCAGCGGCTGTTGTATTGGACAGCGCTGTTCTCGGGGCTCCCCCCCAGGAAAGGCTGTTGGGGTTGCCTTCGGGGGGAAGCCAGTCACCCTCTGCACTCAGCTGTGAATTTTGAAGTGGCAGCATTGCTTACATGGAGGACTGTTCCCAGTTTTAGGATGACACTCAGATCTGTACACTCTTGGGAAATATGCCTCATGTTTTGTCCTTTCTCCGAAATTTAGGAAGTTTCGGGAACATGGTTTTCTGTCCTTTTTTGTTCCTCAAATAATAGAGGGACATTGCTGCAAGTTGGGAGGGTTAGTGTGCTAGTTCGGTGTAAGTTATAGGTGCCCAGGGAGCCATTTGCAAGCGTCTGCCTGCTCCGCACCCTAATGTAGACCTGGTGCGTTATAGGCTTGGGTCACCTCCTCCTGGTGTATATCGCTGACTTCAGATGGGCCTGCCGGCTCCCGGCTGTGTTCTGTGGCCACATAGGCCTTAACATTTAGACGGCTGAGGTCTTTCGCAGATTTACATCTGAGAGTGTGTGGGAAGTTACTTTCAGACTACAATAATGACTTGTTGATTAATAGACATTTGTTTCTTGCCAAATGTTGGAGTATTTGTTTCTGCTTTTAAGAATTCTTAGCATATTGGTTCCAAAATATTTGGAATCTTGAGCCAAGTTTTGCCTTAAATATTTAGCATGTTGTTTTCTTTTAGCTTGAATATTTCGAGCCCAGCTGAACGAGTCTGTGGAATTGTGCAGCCTCGCAATTGTTTCAGAGCTAAGCCCTTTATTCTTTGTCAGATTTCAGTTTACAGCTGTTCTTTCCCTGGCAAGATTTATTCACTGTCAATTGATATCTGAAATTCAAATACTGATTCAGTCTTAATAAAGGGACACAAATTGTGGCACTATATTTGGAAAATGAGTAAGGAAACATTTTAAGGCAATTATTTTAATATATTCTGTTCCACTACAAATGAAACTTCAAAATACATTTATTAAGCATTTAAGATGATATTAAAAGGGAGAAAAGTTATGAGAGTTTCAAGTAATTTTTAAGGTTATAAAAAAAATCTATTCTCTAGTTCAAATCTTAGTTAAAGTGCAAAGATAGATGTTTTGAATCATAAATTCAAACATTTCTCATCACTATCTCATAGAAATGTGTTCATGTATATTATTTTTAAAAGGCAACTTTGATTTTGAGATTAACTATGCATAATATAAATATAAAATTGTTATGGACTATGATTTTTTTCTTTGCAATCATAGATTCTTGATATATTTTTTATAGATTATCACATTTTTTTGTTTTTTTAAGCAGGGGGATGAATTTGCATTATTGTGTTCTTGGTGATAGGTTCTCAAAATGCCTGATCTTGGGCTTTCGGTTTTATCTGTAAAACAGAACTAATGATAGTACCTGTCTCATAGGGTTGTTGTGAATGTTAAGTGAATTAATAATCATAAGTCACTAAGACTAATTACTGGAACATAGTAAGAGCTTTATGTTTCTAAAATACATAAAAATGTTCTCTTATTTAGGAGAGATTTTAAAAAAAAATATTTTAAAGCTTTACTGAGCTGATACAATATTTCTGTTACTATTGTATTCCTTCATTTCTTCAATTGAGCCATGCTAATTAATCTCTATTTCAGGCTTTGCATAAAAATTTATGCTTCTGAATGCAGTTTTCAATTGCTGATAGCTAGAGCCGCTAGATGAATATTTGATGACAGTAACCATTTCATAACCTCCTGCTGCATAACACACAACTGAAAATAATCCTCCCACCTTCCCACCAGAACTTCCTATATCATCACCTTCTGTCAAGTTTTTTCTTTTTCTTTCAATAGGTCTGACATTTCTGAGGCTCCCCAGTCAGAAATGTCCAATACAGCTTACTGGCCACATTCTGGCATTTCACAGGAAGCACTGACTTCACTTTCAGGTGGGGTGATTTGTGCTGAATCGTAATCTGTCAGCCAGCTGATACCACAGGCTGGGCAGAGCCCTGTCAAATAAATTAACCATGCAGCCTAGGCCAGTGGTTACTCCCTAAATCTCCTGAGTGGCTCCTTCACACTCAGAGGGAGGGACTGGATGCTGGAGGTGTCAGGATAGGAGAGACGATGCTCAGTCAATTTACTCAGCTTGATGAAGAGTCCACAGGCCTGAAAACAGGGTTGACAGCCCTTGTTTCTGCTCTGGGCGTAATTTATGACAGGTGCAGCTCCCCCATCTTAGTCCAGTGCCAGTTCTGAGAGTTTAGAGCACTGGAGATGTTCATACATCTAAGCTGGAAATGTTCATAGCTGCCTACAAATGCAGTTTGCATTTTGTGTTTATGGCATTACTTTTACATTATTTTAGGAAGATCTGGGGCTTCATCTAGGAGTTTTGAAAGGACATGGGAAGAGTATTTTAGAATGGGTAGGGAATGAAGGGGTGAAGTTTCACAGTGGGTAAATTTGCTACTTTGAAAAACAGAACAGAAAATAAAATTGTATAGTCATTCATAAATCCAGTACAATGATCACATATAGACATCAATGGCTGAAATTATAGACATATTTTACTTTCAGCCTTAAGTTTTTTTCATGGCATTCCTTTTGATGTTCATAATTTACCAAGTTTAATAATCAGCAGCTGTGGTTTAATTAATTGCTTTTTATATGGAATGGTCACTGTTAGCCCTTTTTTCTCTAACTTACACGTGCTCGGTTTTGTTTTACTTATTGATGGAGTATTGTGTGCTGTGGGGACTTGGTGACTTCCCGGGCCTCTGGTGACTCAGGCAGGTCCCGTGGATTTCATGCTGGATCAGTGCATGGCCGTGATCTTGCTCTGAGCTTGCACCATCCCCACACAGGAGTCACAGAGCTGAGAAGGAAGCGGAGAGTTTGGGAGGGGGCACAGAGTGGACAGGGTCACAAGCAGACGTACACAGTTGAGATCCGCTTTCACTCAGAGGTGTACACAGCCTGAGGACAGAGGCTTAGGAGCAGCGGCTCACAGATGTACAGACACGGGTCAGTGCCCAGGCACAGACGGACTTGCACGCAAACACAAACTCAGAAAGAGAAGCACTGGTAGGAAAGAAAAAGAGCCCTCTGGGGCTGAGGAAAGAGAATTCTAGAAAAGAGCAAGAGCATGGTGGAGAGAAAGAAAATGGGGGAATACAAATCCCACTCCCACAGTGCCCTGGAACCCCCAGCCCCTAAGTGGGTGTAGAGGGAGTGAGGGACATGGGGGCAGCCAGGGCTGGCCAAGGAGGAATGCTGACTTGATTGCTTTTGTTCATAGTATTCAAGAAATGCTGACAGGCCAGAGGCTCTGCCACTCGGACTCTCACAATGACAGTGTCCTGGCAGCGCTGAATCAACAGAGAAGCGACGGCATCCTCTGCGATGTCACCCTGATTGCCGAGGAACAGAAATTCCACGCTCACAAGGCGGTCCTGGCAGCATGCAGCGACTACTTTCGGGTAAGTCAAGGTGGTTTGTTTCTCTTAAGAGGTCAATTAAACAGAGGACGGTAAAGTTCCCTGAGTGTCACACCACCAGCAGCCAATTAGATGATGGTTCCCAGAGTTGAGAACGTTGGGGGCCTTTCCTGGGCAGAATGAGATTGGGGCCCTATTGGGATCCTCCCTCGGCTGGATATCCGGATGCCCCTCCGGTGGGACCTCCAGACCTCTCCTTTGCGTCTGAGTTGAGGGGCATTTGACATGTGACCTTCGTAAGAAAGTGTGGCATTGTTGTGCTTCATAATGGGGGGTGGGCTCTGGGTAGAGTGTTTCTAGAATCGGGATCACAAGGAGACTCTGGAAACAATTTGTTGAAAGAAACAAAGTTCCTAAAGATAGGTGATGTTTCCGATCTTTTAATTTTCTATGCATGTTCTCGTCTTAGTGCTTTCCAACTATTTGCTCCAGGGAGAGAGATGCAATTGGCCTCATGGACCTTTCTGGTTGACTTGTGTGCATGTGGCTGCAGAAGACATGTTGTCTTGTTTAGCAGGACTTTGGAGTTTGATTTTTAGTGGCGAATGAAATGTGGTGGCATGTTTGTTGATTTTTTGAAGATGAATGTGTATTGTTATAACTAAATGCCATCAATTTAGTACTTCCTGTGATTCAGAGGGTGGAAAAAGGATTTTATATGCATATCTCATATAATCCTCATAATCACATACATGTACTATAAAAATTAACATTTTACATACATGAAAACTGAATCTTAGAAGTAATTTGTTATGAGTTAAGTAATTTGAGATAACTCATAGGTTAAGTAATAAGTCACACAGTTCCTTTTAAAATCCACTCTTAACATGCTGATTCTACCTCTTATATGGATATAAGAAAAAATCTTGATAATCATTAACCAGAATATTATGAAATATTAATTTCTGAGTATACATTATCTAATTCTTATTTAATTTTCTTTTCAATGGTATTTTGGTTAATAATCTAAAAACATAACAGCATACCATCTCTATATAAGTGAGAATATATATGTAAATTTTTATTTTTATTTTTTTAAATATATCTTTATTGATTTCAGAGAGAGGAGAGGAGAGAGGGAGAGAGGGATAGAAACATCAATGATGAGAGAGTCATTGATCGGCTGCCTCCTGCATGCCCTCGACGGGATCGAGCCCGTAGCCCAGGCATGTGCCCTGACCAGGAATCGAACCCTGATCGCCTGGATCCCAGGTCGACGCTCAACCACTGAGCCACACCCGGCCAGGCTATATGTAAATTTTTAAAACTCCCGTTCAGAAAGTCTCAGAAATGATACAGGAACCAATTTTGGCCCATGGGCAATTTGTTAATTTTATTTGTATATTTTCAAAAATCTTGTTTTTGATGATTAAGAGACAATATCAGCTGTACTCAATTGTGAACCTGCAGTTAAAGAGAATTTTCAAAGATGCTAAATCATAAAAGAAAGACTTTTAGAAAAATTGTTTTAAATGTGGTGAAACCTACTAATGTAGAAGATAAAGAGGTAATTACTTAAAATGTCTACCTAAAAATAAAAAGTAGGGATTTAATTCTAAACTGCAGAAATGAAGCAGATATCTGAAAGGAGTTCTTTAGTTGCATTAGCATAATGATACATTTTTTACATTTTCAAATTGTTGGGGATTAATCTTCCAGAAAGGTTACAGTAATTAGAGGGCCTTTCAAACAACATGCTTTACTTTAGGTTGTTATATATATCAGGTGCACATTATATAATATGAGTTTTGTCTTCCTGTATACCATAATATAACCCTCTTGTTGCTTTTCTTCTCTCCTCTGAAGTATCTCCTGATTGGGTTTTTTATTTAATTTTGGGAAATGGTTTGATTTTGTGCATGTGTGTATGTGAGCAGGTACATGCATATGAGTACAAGAGATCGTTTTCCTTGTTGGCATTTAATAGTATTTGCGGCTACTCCCAGTTCTTCTTCTCTTCTACCACAGTGCCCCTGTTGCTCTGGTAGGTTAGACACAGAGTGCCTCCTTTATAATACCTATGTTATAACGCCTGTGAAGAAAGCTTTATTATTCCCATTCTGCAGATAGGGGAGCTAACGTGCAATGTACATAAATAACCTGCCCTAGGATGGCCAGATATAGAGAAGAGCTGATTTTCACACACCAGAGCATCTGTCTCCTTGAGTTCCAAGTGTGCTTTCTTCACATGTCCTGCTGGGCCCATAGCACAGTTCCTTCAATTTCATCACCTGTTTGTGAGATGAAAATTAACTGACTTGTGTATTGATTGTTCTGATCAATAAACCAAGACAAAGTTGGAACAATTGGCACTTCTCTTTTCTAGGCACTGTGCTAAGTGCTGGAGTTAAATACTTAACCATAGACCGAGTCTTGTACCATGTATCTTTTGTTAGCTTTTGTTGCATAACAAACCACCCCAAAACTTAGAAGCTGGATAATTGCTCTGGGTTGCCAGCTCTGCTGATCTATGCCGGCTTCCTTCTCACCATCAGCAGTTAACTGGAGAGCTAGCTGGAGCCTGGATGATCTGCATTGGCCTTGTTCACGTGTCCGGTGGTTGGTAGGCTCTTGGCTAGGGTAGTGGGGGACACCGGGCACATATTTCTCATGAACAGATTAGCCTGGGCTTTTTCACATGACAAGAGCTCATGTAAAGAGGACACAGGCAGTGCACAGGTGCTTTTCAAGCTTCTGCTTGTATCCTGTTTACTAATGTCCCATTCGGCAAGGAGGTCACGTGGCCAAGTCCGGAGTCAGTGTAAGAGAGCTTCCCAAAGGGTACAGATGCCAAAGGAGGAAGAATTATGGCCATATTTGCAACCTACCACGGTCAAGAACTGTCAAGGATCTGTGGTTTACCCTCCACGCATGCCAGGGAGTCGGCCGGGCTCCTGGACTGTGCCTTCATGCTGTGTGGTTATCCTTAGCTTCCTCTTGGTGTCCCGTCCCGTCCCGTCCCCCCCCCCCCCCCGTTGGTTAGATGTTGCAGCCAGACCATTGTCTAAGCGCACCCTATTCCACCTGAGGGCCTTTCCACTCTTCAGCTTGCTAATGACTCTTTCTGCTACCTGTAACTGCCTACTCCTTTCTTTTTCTTTTTTACTTTTTTCTTTTTAAATTTATCTTTATTGTTGAAAGTATTACAGATATCCTCCTTTTTAGTCTACCCTGTGTATCTACCAACATGTATCACAACCAACAACAGGTGTGAAGTCCCTCACAAAGGCTTCACCCTCTGCCATCTCCCTAAATTCATATTCAAGGCCCTCCCTTCTCGGAAACATTAAAACTGTGGCTTGTCTCCCTCAAGGAATTAAAGATCAACAAAATAAATGCAACCTATGGGACGGGAGAAAATATTTGCCGATGCTATATTTGATAAGGTGTTAATATCCAAAACATATGAGCAATCCATACAACTCAATAGCAAAATCATCCAATTAAAAAATGAGCAAAGGAACAGAACAGACTTTTTTTTTCCAAAAAAGATGTACAGATGGCCACCGGGTACATGAAAAGGTTCTCAGCATCACTAATCATCAGGGAAATGCAAATCAAAACCACAATGACATATCACATCACATCTGTTAGAATGATTGTTATCAAAAAGACAGGTGCTAACAAGTGCTGATGAGAATACAAAGAAAGGGGGCCCTTTCACATGCTGGTGGGAATGCAGCTTGGGGCAACCACTGTGGAAGTAAAAGAGTATGGAGGCTCCTCAAAAATTAACATAGAGCTACCATATGTGATCCAGCAATCCCACTTGGAGCATGCATCTGAAAGAAATGATATCAGGAACTCAATGAGATTATCTGCACGCCCATGTTCACTGTAGCATTATTCATGGTAGCCAAGTCATGGGACAACCAAAGTGTCTATCCATGGGTGAATGGATAACGAAGACGTGGTTGTGTGTGCATGTGCTTTTATATATAATGGAATATTATTTATCCACAAGAAAGAAGGAAACCCTATTTGCAACACCATGGGTGAACCATGAGAGTATTATGCTAAGAGAAATATGCCAGAGAAAGACACATATTGTATGACCTCACTTACGGAGAACCAGAGAGTAGAACGGTGATTGCCAGGGGCTGGGAGTGGGTGAAGTGGAAAGATGTAGACACAGGGTACAAACTTCCAGTTATAAAATGAGTAGGTCCTGAAGAACGAATCTATCGTAGGGTGACTATAATTAACAAAACACTGTGACTTGAAAGTTCACACATGCACACAAGCAAAGTGAGGTGATGATGTGTTAACTAACCTTATTGTGGCAATCATTTTGCAACATATACGTGTATCAGATCGTCTCATTGCACACCTTAGACTTACACAATGTTATATGTTATTTATATCCCAGTAAAACTAGAAAAAATTTAAAAAGGAATGAAATATTATGTATCGTGTGTCAGAGCTCCTCTCACTAGTAACTTCTCTGAAAGGGACTGTGACTAGTTGATCAACGTACTGTTGAACAAAATTGAATGAGGACAGTTGAACCGGAGGCAGCAGGAGAAGTTAGGGGCCTTATGATCTAGAATGTGTGTGGGAGGCGGGGGCTAGTCAGCCTCTTACTGTCCTCCCCGTGGCAGCCCCTCTGACTGTGAGGACACCGGAGTTGTCCACCCCCAGCAGGCAGTTCCGGGCTGTGGGCCACCCTGGAGCCTGGAGGCTTTTGTTTAACATGTGCCGTCTCCGTCTTACATCTCCACGAACGCCTACACTTTCTGGCCGAGGAAGCAGATGTCTTCACTGTCTAACGTAGCTTCGCATATGTGATGGTAAAGTGATTCAAATATGACATTTTGGAAAGTTAAATATTTGAGCATCATGTTCCATTAGAGCCGGAGTGTGCTCTGCCTATGGAATTTTTAGTTTTGAGAGAAGACAATAAATAAAGCCTGCAATAAAAAAATGTTTTGTATATTTTTATAATCAAACTCTTCAGTCACTATTTGATTAAAACTGATTAAAAGGCTATTAAATGAGTATATAATGTATAATTAGAAGTACATTTTTGATAAGCATTGGTTACATACCTACTGTTTGCTAGACACAGAATGAATTCATAGCCTGGTAGAAGATACAGACAAGTGAACAAATCCCTACAGCATAGTGTCATTGGTATTAGGAGTTTGGGGTTGTGTTTTGGGGGCTTGAACGATGCTTTTATCCTGTGCCTTTCTCTGGCATTCTCAATCAATAATAACAATAATCATAACTACCATTACTTGAGTAGTTACTGTGCTACAGCCACTTATTCTAAGTGCTTTATGTGTATCAATTCATGTTGTTCTCTAAAGATACCTATAAGGTAGGTATTATTATTATCATATCCATTTTAAAAATAACGAAAAGGAAGCCCAAATTTAAATAATTCATATGAGGGGCATGAAGAACACTTAAGTGAGAGCTGATGAAGGCCTGACCTAAGCCAGGAGCAGACGGCTGGTGAGAATAGCGTGTTTGTGAGGCCTGGTTTGGGCAGGAGAATGGGTGGGACAGTCGGTAGAATCCACCAGACCTTGTGATGATGATGAGGGAGAGGAAGGCCTTAAGAATGAGTGAGGCTCCTAGCTTGAGGATCAGGGATAGGGGAGCAAGGGGCTGCTCACACTCACCATAGACCTGAGGACTGGAGGGCGTTGGGAAAAGAGCAGCTGTACCATTGCTGGAGCCAGCAGGGAAGGCTTGAGGACTTCGAGTTCCCCTTGAGGGGTAGAGCCAAAGACTTTTTTTCTGTTCTGATCATTGCATCCCCAGCACTACTACAGTGCTTGGCCTCACCAATCCCCTCCTCAGAATTTCCCCCCTAGGAACACCCATTGTATGTACTATCTGTTTAACACATTAGTTTGTCTCATTTCCTAAGAAAGTTTCCTGTAAAGACTTGTAGGTAATATCACTGCTGACATTAAAACGTAAATGAGGTTATTTTGAGTCCCTGCTGTCTCTTATTTAGTGGTTTTATAGATTCTTCATTAACATTTCTGATTCTCTGAAATCGTATGTGTGTAAGACATATTGTGTTTATCACATGAAAGATAAACAGCAATGTAACATTGACAGTTATTTTGCTTCTAGTAGCCAAGCCTGCAGCCTCCTGCCTTTCTTTCTGGCCTGCTGCTCTGCCTCCATCAATTCTGTGAGCCCCCAATATGCTTCCAGTAAAGCTGGAAAAAATAAAATTAAGAATGAAAATGAATATCTTTCTAAACCGTCAAATGCTATCTGAATATTAAAGGATGTTGAATAGTTTTTGTGTCTCATTCAGTCACCCTTGTCAAAGCTTTCTCCTGGGCACATTCTGAGCACTCACTGGGCTCGATGCTGTAATTAGGAGTCCCTCATTTGATCTCCAGGAATGTTGTCACAATCTGATTAGTACAGTCCTCAAAAAATTAAATTTTGCCTGGCTGGCATGGCTCAGTGGTTGAGTGTCGACCTATGAAGTAGGAGGTTACAGTTTGATTCCCGGTCAGGGCACATGCCCAGGTTGCAGGCTCAATCCCCAATAGGGGGCGTGCAGGAGGCAGCTGATCAAAGACTCTCATCATTGATGTTTCTCTCTCTCCCTCTCCCTTCCTCTCTGAAATAAACAAATTAATTAATTAATTAATTAAATTTTAGCTGGGAGTAACTTACAACTAACCTCCTTTTCAGAAAAAAAATATGAATAAAAACAATAGCAAAATCACCCCCAAGTTCTTAACACATATAGTAATTATTTTTAATTTATCTTTTTGGTGTTACTGTAAGTATGTAAATATCTACTACTCTCCTACATAGCAAGGCATTATTCAGCAGTCATTGGTGCATGAATATCACTAAAATTAAATCCCATAATGTTCAATATTTTTCATAGTTGAGCTTACACTGGCCTGTCCCGTGAATAATTACTTTGCTTGAGGCCAGGCAAGCACTACTGAGTTCTGTGGCTGTTGGGTGTTTGTGCTGAAACAGCAGCATTGCTAATCCTTGCCTACTTGCACACTGCTGTGTCCTTTCCTTTCCCTAACATCTGTGTGTCATGTGTCAGTCACAGAAGCATCACAGTATCATTCTTACAGTGCATTTGAGTTACGCATTATATGATAAATTGATCTCCATCAAATGAATACTTACTTTAACATTCAGTTTCATAAAATCGGTTTAAAGAAATAATTAAAAAGTAGAGCGATGTCTGTAGGAATTAAAGAGTATGTGTAGAGAATGAGTTTCTATCGGCTCTGAAGGTATTGTGAAGACCCCAGGGAGGGAGGCGAATAGAAGCTTACAGAAGTTTAAGGAGACTAACGGGCAGATAAAGAAGAATATTGGTAAGTGATTCAGATGTACTATGCTTTTGAAAGGTATATTTTCTTTTTTGTTTGAGTTTTGGTAGGGAAACCATCAAGGAAATAATTTATTTGCTGGTTGTAGTTATATGTTTTCACTGTATATGATTAAACTTTGAAACAGAACTGGGACAATAGGAAAAGTTAAAAATCTGATATTAAAGCCATTTATCCCTGCTAATTCTATTTCTCATGATAAATTAATTTTACTCTATGCAACTATAAAATAATTTACCTCTAACATTTTTATTTTAAATATTTTTAAATATTTCCATTTAAATTTTCTTAGATTTTATTAGTATTTAATATTTACTTTTATTTGCTATTTTCAATACATAGCTATTGCTATTTCATAAATCGGTGTGCCTCTTCATTACTTCTAATGTGGTAAGAACAAGTTAACTCTGTGGCTGATAATAGTGTCAAATGGTGTACATAGTTCACTACAGACATTTACTGAACATCCACCATGTGCAAAAAAGTTTGTGCTGGATGTTGCAAAGGGCACAAAAAAACATCATCCCCGCAGCTTGCCCCCTAGAGGAGACGGTTGAGACCTCGGGCATATACGAGATTGCACATCAGGAGGGCAAAGAGAGAGCAGGGGAAAAAAGGGTCTGTGGTTAGAGCCTAAGGATGCCTTTGCCCAGGTGGCAGAAAGGGAATGAAAAGATGGCCAAGGTGACAAAAAGGAGGAGGCAAAGATGTGTAATGATAACTAGGCATGTATGTTTTAATCGAAGCCAGAAAAGAAAAGGGTTTCAAGAGATTGACATGTTCTGTAGAAGATCCAGGAGAGTGCAGCAAAATTCACTGTTCTGTAGGAACCTGGCTTCAGTGGAGTGTGGGGAAGGAAGTCCAAGTCTAAGGGATGATAGATAGAGATCCCGATCCATGCTATGTGTGTCCCCTGGACCAGTGCCCACCTGCAAAATGCTTGTTAACTGTCCACACAGATGAGCTACCGATTGTAAATCAGCCATTTCATGAAGCATTGTTGGTTCAACTGGCATTTTTTTCACAGGAATTCTCCCTCAAGGGAGCAAGTAGTGAGTTCTTTTGTGTTCTGGCAGCGATTTCTTACCTTGTCTCGGATGCATAAGGAGCAGTTTGAAGACAGTCTACTCTGAGGAGAACTGATACAGAAAATAATTTATTTTATTTTATTTTATTTTATTATTTTATTTTATTTTATTTATTTTATTTTATTTTATTTTATTTTTTATCCAGCTTGAGATATAATTGTCATATAACATCGATGTGGAAATTAAATGAGATAAATGTCAGGTTTGTTAAAGCAAGGTTCTGAAACATACTAAGTACTAAATTGAAGGTCTGTAATACTGGTGGTGGTTTTTATTGTTCAAGAAGAGGAGAGCAGAGTTTTGGTTGTTTCAGTGAGGAAGCAACATTATTTTAGGCTACTCAGCAAGGACAGTTTTTGCTAATTTTGCCTGTATTCTAGATTTCAGTGTTTATTGTATGTTGAAACTATTTTTCCCAAGGCTGTACTTTAGAGAGATAAACCTTTAATCTTTTGGACATGCTACAAGGTCTCCAGGCACCCCAAATTCTCTTCACTGTTACTTTTTTAGAGTTTACTAGCCACACTACTGCTTCCCCTATAATTTACAATTCAGGATTATTGTCAACGTAACAACAGGCTGGAGACCCAGGAAGAGCCAATGTTTCAGTTTGTGTCCAGAGGCAAGAAAAAGCCAGTGTCCCAGTTTGAACACAGTCAGAGACTCTCTCACTCAGCCTTTTGTTCTATTCAGACCTTCAACTGATTACATGAGGCCCACCCACATTAGGGAAGTGCAGTCTCCTTTATCCAGTCTCTTGATTCAGATGCTACTCTCATACAGGAACACCTTCAACAGGTATGCACAGAATAATGTTTGACCCAGGACCCAGTCAAGTTGACAAAACTGACCATCACAGGTGATAACTTCCAAATTTATATCTTCAGACTGGACCCTCCCCTGAAATCCTGAGTTTGTATATCCAAAGTCCTGCTTATTATCTCTACTTGGATGTTTAAGAGGCATCACAACTCTTAATATATCCAAATGAAACTCACAGTGTCCTCCCATACACCTGCTCGTTGCACAGTGTTCTCCATTTCAGTGAACAGCAACTCTGTCGTCAGTGTAGGCCCCAAACCACTGAGTAACTTTGACATCAAAACTGCCAGCAACTCCCATGGCTCTACTTTCAAAATACATTCAGACTCCAGCCACTTTTACTACTACCGCCCTGGTGCAAGCTACTCCCATCTTTTGCCTGGAGTTTTAACATATTCTCCCTCTTCCTTTATCGTTCTACTTCAGTCCTTGATCTCTTCGAGCCTGTTTCAATACTGCAGCTCCAGTGATCTTATGGAAAGCAAAAGTCAGATTCTGTCACTCTGGCTCAACACCCTCTGATGACTTCCACTTTCACTCAGAGCCAAAGGCAGTGTCTTAGTCTACACGATTCTAACTCATCAGGCCCCCTCCCTGCACTCCAGTCATGCTGGCCTCCTTGCTGTTCCTCAGACAAGCTTGCATGCTCTTTCCTCAGGACCTTTGCACAGCTGTTTCCTCTACCTGCATTACTCTTCTCCTGCACAGCTACAAGACTTGATCCCTTGCCCCTTTCAGGTCTTTTCTTAAATCCTACTTCCTCACAAAGTAAGACTTTAATTTTTGTGTGACAATAACCTATTTTTTAAAGAAGACTATATTTATATGTTTTATAACTAAAAAAATAGTAAAGACAAAAAGCTACCATTTAGCTTTTGTATTTTGTAAATACAAAATTGGTCAGATTTACCCATTTCACAAGTAAAAGTGACTTCCTTTAAAACTAAATATTGTTTCTTTATCCATACAGATCTCTCTATGTAATAGATGGTGTGGGGGGTGGGAGCAAAGGATGGGAGAGTGAGTTAGACACCAGGAGAGTGATGATTGTACCAACTCCCCAACATAGAACTTCTTAGAGCCTTAATGCATGTGTACTGTTGGAAAGGAAATCCGAGTGCTCAATCCAAAAGACTTGTGACCCAGCAGACATCTGGCTGTTTTCTTGGATCCCGATGGCCTAGTCTTACATGGACAGTGTCACCTGAAGCCACTAGGGAATTCGGAGCCAGGGAAAACTGGACACCTGGCTACTCACAGATTTTGGAGTCCTTGACTCATTAGTTGGGGACCTAATGTGGTAGAGTATGGCCTCTTCCCCTCAGCTTGTAACTCGGAAAATACCAGAATCTGATGTAGGAGAGGAACCTAAAATGCTGCAATAGACGTTTCTTTTCTTAAGGCAGTTTCTGACTTAAAAAACAAACCAACCTACAAAGTAGAGTTCCAAGAAACTGTGGAAACTGATAAAAATGACCCACAGCTGAAAATGGGCTCAATTTCTCACCTAAGTCATAATCAACGGTTGTCTGTGAGTAGATGCTGGCATTCCACAACTTGTATCTGATGATTAGTTATTTAGTTAATATCTACCAAGAAGAGGCCTCATGAAATAGCTTTTAAATTTAGCCGGGAAAAAATAACACCATTAATGATGGCCTTGACATTCAGCAAAACCAAATTAAGCAGTCAATCTGACATGGTGTAGACAGTCTGTTACAGAGCCTCACACCGGTGGATGTTTGATAAGCATTACTTGCCTGGCTGACAATGACCCGCTATACATCTGCCTGTTATAGAAATTGCAGTGGTGGAATAAATAGGAGAAGGTTGATTTGAATGGTCTGTGGAATAGGACCTTGTGAGCACCAAAAGGGATGTGGGCTTTGTTTTTTAAAAAATTAATCAGGGCTCATAATTCCCTTTTAACTGGACACATTCATTAAAAATAGAATTCCCTTTGTCAATTCAAGGTGAAGTAGCAGTTAATAGTGGTAGTGGTCAAATGTTATTTCCTTTTAAGATGGAAAGCTGAGAGCCTCTAAAGAATCAATGTCACATTCCCTTTTTAAATTATTTGCATCAATGCCAGGGAAATCATTAACATTTCAGGTCAGATGACTGTTATTTTCATTAGTGTGCTGATAATGCACTGCATTCATTGTAGTGAATGGAGAATGGTGAACTCTGGTCTGCATTTTATTCTTTCATTTAAACTGATTCACTTTTACTGAATATAAGTACTATGAAGCTAGGAAAATATTTATAATGTAATAATAATAGCTGACTTTTTATCATTTACTCTGTGCAGTCATTGTGCTAAGCTCTTTATATATATTTGTTTCGAGTGTGTGCTGAAAGATTATTTCACATTTTCTGCCACATCTTTTTTATGCCTTTGAAACTTTTACACTGTTTTATTTAAAGTCACAATTTTACTCATGCTTATATAATTGCAGTGATACAGTCAACCTTAGCTTCCTCTGAAAGAGCAAGAACACATGTTTGAAGGATAATAAAACTGATGAAAATGTTAAACCGTTAGAAATGGAGCATTGAGCAAAAACAGATGTTTTAGAAAAGGGGCAAGATAGCTGGTCATGTGAATCTGATGAATTGGTGTAAAGAAGTATTGGGACCTATAGATATGCCTTATTTCTGTTTGTCATTTTTATAAAGACTGATCTGAAATGAATTGTCCACACTGCGGTATGATCCAGCTGCTTTTGAATCAGTTGCTTTTAATTAGCCCATCTGATGCTGATTGGATTTGGGGCTTGCTTGCCTGGATTCCCAAAAGATTGAATTACCAGTATTCTCATTTAGAGACATATGATTCTAAAGTGATGAGAGATTTTCATATCATTGTTCTTATCACAATAAAAATTATGTATGTATAAACACATTTTCATGGGATTAAAAGAAGCTCTTCATCTAGTTACTTTTGAAAGGTGTTTGAACTCTCATGGATTATTCTTAAACTCTTTATTTCCCCCATTTTGCACGATATGGAGACGTTTCATGTAGTCTGCATGGACAAATGCGTTTGCAAAAGGAGTAACATATGGGACAAACCGAACACTTCGTATTAAACTGGCCTGTTGTGCCCTGGATCAGGAAGGTTCCAGTGAAGTGGTTGCTTAGTAACTAATGGAGTTAGAAGAAACAGCGTTAGCCAGGGCTCTCGCCCTCATCTGTGTGTGTGCCTAATAATGGGAGAGTGGCTCCAGCGTGTGTTGCCCGGCTCGCAGCTGTTAAACCACAGTGATGTATAAAATGAAAGATTGAAGAGAAAGTTCACAGCTGGAGTGGGAGCCTGTATTTGTAGTCTTACACAACCTTATTTCATGTTACTATGTTGAAGAAAAAGATATTAAGAGAAGACATTAAAAATAAAGAGGAACTATTGAAATTTGGGGTTAAAATTTTAAGAGTGATTGTTAACTTACATTGGCCTGGCCAGTGTTGCTCAGTAGTTAGAGCATCAACCTGTGCACCCAACGGTCGTGGGTTTGATTCCCAGTCAAGGGCACATACCTGGGTTGCAGGTTCCATCCCTGGCCCCCGTTGGGGCACGTGCAGGAGGCAAGCAATCGATGTGTCTCTCTCACTTCAATGTTCTCTTTCTCTCTCCCTCCCTCTCTTCCATTCTCTCTGAAAAACAATGGAAAAAAATATCCTCACGTGAGGATTAACAACAACAACAAAAAGGTAGAACAATAAGTGGTAATTGAGATGACTTCACACTATTATCTTTATCATTCTTCTAAAAAGTCCTCTGCAGAAAAGGGATAACAGATTTTGTGTGATGACGCCATGGATTCCAGGACAGACACGGGGTGTCTTGTGCTTGTACGTATGCATACTGTCTGATGCGGGCTGGCACATCTGTCATTACACCCATGACTGACGCAATAACCAGATTCTGACCACTCTCGCTTGAGCCTGAATGTGGCCTCACACTCTCAACAGGGCTCCAGGAGACACTGCCAACATCAGATTGGGCAGGCAAGAAACTACCTTGTCATTCTTTGTGGCAAATTGGAAATCTTAAAAGCTTCTACTTTCTGAATTCCATAGGAATGGGTCTGAGGTAACCACACAAAATTCCTCTTCGGGAAAATATAAGGAGGTGGGCCAGGGAAGGTCAACCAAAATAATTGGGGAAAGGAAGGTGGTGTGATGGATTTGCCTGAAGGCTGCCACCACTGCCACCATCCAAGAGCATAGGATGATTTATTCCTTCCAAGGCCTTATTCTTGAATCCATGGGAGGCAGCCAATCAATGTTTCTCTCTCACATCGCTGTTTCTCTATCTCTCCCTTTCTCTCTCAAGTCAATAATGTTAAAAAAAAGGCTTATCAAATATAGTCAGTAAGGAAGAGTAGAAGTACCATCCCTAAACAAATGAACAATATTTAAAGATAAAAGAATGGGCTTCTTTACATGGTGGGTAATAAAGTATTGAAATCCCGTACCTGAGGGATACAACCATAGACCAGAAGGTAAGAGGAGCACCCGCGGAATGAGCAGAAGCCAAGGGATCAGAGAGGGGCCCAAGGCCAAGGCCAGGTGTGTGGATGCTATTTCCCAGAATATGTGTCAAGTAACAAGGATCAGTATCATCCGCGGATAACCTGAGCTCATGATGGGCAACAGATTCTGGCCTTCACGCTCCATCTTTAACTAAGAAAAACACCAACAGCTTGATTTGTGTTGGTTTCCATTCAGTTCTCCTTCAGAAGACTCCGGTAATTGAACTCTGGCCACATTCGGGAGGAGGAGAATTCTACAGGGAAATAGGAAAACCATAATCGTGCTGGCTTTGAAGGGCTCGTTATCACTGGGTAGTTAATTTAAGAAGCAACCATGCCAAGAGCAAAGCTGTGAAATATAACTAGATTTTTTTGAATAAACAAGTTGCATGTTTGAAGATGTTGGGAAAGCCAATATGTTTACAGTTTGTAGTATATAAGATGGTTTTTTTCTTTATGTGGTTAAGGTGAGGGGAAACTGGTACTTTAGCAGTATTAATTTTTGCTGCCTAATTATAATTATAGTAATATAATTTTACTGCTTTTGTTTGTTCTGATATTTGATTCTCTGAGAGGATTACTATACTCTTTGAGGCAGAATTAAAACGGCTATAAAATATATAAGGGAGAAAAAAAACCCTCCAACCAAACAGCCCCACTCTTTCAAGCCATTAAGCTCTCCAGATGGATTGGATTGCTTTTACATTTGGGAGATAAAGTAGACAAATAGTCCAGTTCAACTGTGGTCAGGACCCTTCTCAACTAAATGCCAGGGAAATGGGCTATTGTGGTTGATTGAACAGTTTCATTAACTGGGATTTACTACCAATTCTATATGTGATGTATAACCAAAATGCAATAAAGGATAATCATCATTATCACTAAATTGAGCAAAATGTGATCTTTGTTGATCCAGAAATTAGCTCAGATCTCTGCAGTGCCTCATGGCCACTGTAAACGTGGCTCATTGTGTAACGCTGGGCATATAAAGGAGGGCGCCAGGCTGGATCTGCTGCAGTCATTGCAAGTCGCTTTTTAAAATAACTTTCTTAAACATGCTTGTTTACTTTTATTTAACTCTCTCATAAAAGTTAAAGGTTGAACATGCCCCAAACGATCCATATATTTCACCTATAAAATCAATTGGATTCCTTGTAACCTGGGAATTCACAGTACAGCTTGCCCATGTCTAGTGTTAACTACAGGTAGTTTACCAAAAAGTTCATATTTCACCTACTTTAAGCGCTTAAAAAAGTCTTATCAGCTGCCATTCTACTTATCTTTGAAGATGTAGACTTTTCATCGGTCAGCTTTGTGGTATAAGGTACCAACCTAAAATTGGCCGTAGCTCATCTTGTGACTGCGTTGGCAACGAACGTGACCCAAGGGAACTTGATTCATGGGCTGTGATGTTAGGATTCAATTTGTGTCATTTCTGTGCGAAATACAGGAGGAATGACACACTATAAATCCATAAGTCTCTCTGACGTAGGCACTTAAAGTGGATTGTAGTCTCACAAACTGGGTTTTCAATTAGAAAGATTTGTGGAGGTGGCAGTCCCATTATCAGTCATGAGTGAGCTGTGACGAACCTGTGAATCTCAGCCCGGCCCAGGCGCTCCCAGAGACAATGCAGCGTGAACCAGCGTGTCAATGCTTTCATATTTGTAGGCACAATCTTATCCCATGCTTTGGCAGAATGTGGCTTAATAGAAGGCATTACTATGTGAATTTTTTCCAAATGTCTAGCTTTGAACTTATTTGTATTTAGCTTATGGTAGATACCCTTTCTCTTTAGCTTTAGCTGTTTTATCTCAGGGTCTAAAACATCTTACATCGTGAAAATTCTTTAATATGTCAAATTAATTACTCTTGTTTACAGCAGTGTAAAACAGCCGGACACCATCCGCAGCTGAGTTTTTGAAAAGCTTGTTCATTCGTTCATCTGTTCATTCACCGGTATTGCATGCACAGTTTATAAGGAAACGTGGCACCCGCTTTTGGGAAGCTTAGTTTACCTTTTCAAGGAGATCGATGCTAAGAGATAGCACTCTTGGTCTCATCACCTCTTTTGCTACCAAAAAGGCTTTTTGTCCTTTCCTGTGGGCTCAGGCAGGTCTCCAGACTGTGCACAAGCTCTCAGGCAGCCTAGGCCGCTGGTGTTTCAC
Source organism: Miniopterus schreibersii (assembly GCF_964146895.1). Classification (NCBI taxonomy): domain Eukaryota; kingdom Metazoa; phylum Chordata; class Mammalia; order Chiroptera; family Miniopteridae; genus Miniopterus; species Miniopterus schreibersii. Next base: position 47,295,488 of record NC_138107.1, read on the forward strand.
TCTGTCAGGCAGCCAGGTTCTTTCTTAGTTTGGTGGTACCCTGTGAGCCTTTTCCTAATTCGGGTGCCTTGTAAGTTTGTTAAACTCAAGACATTGACCTTGATTTAATATTTACCTTTTTTTTTAATGAACCAATTTTCTAATATTTAAAAGTTACGACACATTAAATTTGTAACATTAAACTTCTAAAACTAGATGATGTAATATATTTTGTGTTTATAGAAACAGCGGTGATGGTTTTTATGATGGGGTCTGTCCTTAAAGTAGGGTGTAGGAGTATGTCGTGAAAGTGAAGTCCTGGAGCCAATCATAGGAATTTTGAGTAGGATTGTCATTAGGAAAGTATTTGAAAGGAATGGATTCAGGCAGAGGGGAAGGGAAGGAGGGAGGTGTTTTTTAACTCTCAGTACAATTGGGATCAAAAGGAGGCATGGGAGGCCAGCCGGTGTGGCTCAGTGGTTGAGCATCGACCTAGGATCCAAGAGATCACCATTTGATTCCCGGTCGGGGCTCTTGCTCAGGTTACGGGCTCGACCCCCAGTCGGGGGCGCGCAGGAGGCAGCAGATCAATGATTCATCACTGATGTTTTTCTCTCCCTCTCCTTTCCTCTCTCTGAAATCAATAAGATACATTTAAATAAAAATAAAAAAAAGAGGTATGGGAGAGTAGAGTAGGACAATCGGTGTGGGCTAGAATAACAGTTTCTATTTATTAAGCATCTATGTGTGCCAAGTATTATGCTTGACCTTAAGCATAATTCTACCTAAACCTCAAGACAACCCTGTGAGGCTGGTATTATCCTCATTTTACAGATAAGGGGCCTGAGGTTTAGAGAAGTTAACGAGTTAGCCAAGGTCACATGTTCAAGGTATATTGCCCACATGTCCAGTAGGTTATAGAACTAGGATTTGAATCAGATGTGTCTTCCCGCACAGTCCTGAACATTAAAAATAACATTTTCAAAAGGTAGTTGTTAGAAATACACATATGTCCATTGTAATAATCCAAATAATACTACGTAAATGGAGTAAAATTAACAGTGTCTTCCTTCCCTCTACAGCCGTATCCTATAATATGTTCAAATATATTGTACCTTATTAAGGGGTTGTGTTCTCGCCCCACCTCTGCCAAGCCAGGCTTCAAGTTCAGTAGCTCACAGCCCTCTGGTTGAGGGTGCCTGTTCTATGCCAACTGCCCTGGTTGCTTTTGAAAGACACCTACGAAAGCAGATTCAAAAAACTCCCTTGGCAGCTTGTTCTGTTATTTAACTTTTGCTCTCAGGAACTTTTTTCCATTTCATTAACCCAGATAATTCTTCTGTAGTCTGAGTCATTTCTGTCTTGCTCTGCATATGGGGTTAATGGAGAACAGCTGGTCACCCTATCAGGTGCAATTTCAACTTGGAGGATCTGAAAAAACAAATTAGTGTGGGGAATATTAAAACCTGAAACACCTCCAGTATGATAAAAAACAGACATTTAAAACAAGTGAAATTTCTTTCATGTTTTTTAAAAGCAGCAATAAGAAGTCTGGCAGCAAATTCAGAATTACACAAATTGAAAGATTTTTTTTTTTATTGTGACCTGTGCTTTTTAATTTTAAAATTTCAGATCTTCTACAAATGCATAAGTAGAATCCATTTAACATTAAAGTCAATTTCCTGTTAGCATTTTTTATGTATAACCACACTTGATTTCCAAAAAGCCCCCAGAAATTGGTGCTTCTAATGTATCAGTTCTTTTACCTGGAGAATATATAAAAGAAATTTTATTCTATTTTATTATCACAAAATATAAATTTCACCAAGAGCTTGCCTGTTATCAGGCCATGTACTGAATACTTTACATATGTTCTGTCATATAAATCTTCAAACAAGTTCATTAGTTTCATTTTTCAGATAAAAAAACTGATTCACAGGTTACGTGATTATCCTAGCCACTTGCCGGTGACCAAACCAAACTTGTTTGTTTGCAGGTTTGCCTTAACCAGTGTGTTTCACCAGATCAAGGATTATGTTACTTCAAATAAAATGTTCTTAACCTCCCACATGGTACCTTAACTGCTGGTGACACCAGTGGGAAGCCAGATCAATTCACTAACTAACCAGGTTCCCAAATTTACTACATTGACCATTTGCCTTTAACAGATTCTAAGGATAGATTTAGAAGATCAGATTTTAAAGGTTAGATTTTATTTGTGATCAAGTAAATTTCTGAAAGTTAAATACATTCTTAACTTAAAATATATAGAATTATAAGGATCAAAAATAAATTTATCAAAATAAAAAATTGCTAAAAGGTGCATATTAATACATTAGCAAAACAAATATGACTTTTATTGTTGTTAACTCTCACCCAAGGATATTTTTTCTGTTGATTTTTAGAGAGAGTGGAAGGGAGGGAGGGAGAGGGAGAGAGAGAGAAAGAGAGAGAGAAAGATCTATGTGAGAGGGACACATCAATTGTTTGCCTGCCAGGTACTTGGCCTTGACTGGGAATTGAACCTGCAACCCGTCAGTGCACAGGCAGATACTCCAACCACTGAGCCACACCAGCCAGGGCCAAAATATGACATTTTTAAAATTAAAAAGATTTTGGGTGAGCTGAACTATTACCACACAGAACAATGAGGTAAATGTGTTGTGTTGTTTTTCCTATTTTTTATTTTTATTTTTTTACTTTGGTGAGGTAGCCAAACTGCAGAATCTAAAGGGACTTCTTTCATTCTGACACCAACTGCAAGTTTGAGGGGATTCCTAAAACTACTCTCATGTTCAATAATTTGCTAGACAGAGTCACAGAACTCACTGAAAGTTTTTATACTCATGGATTTGGCTTATTACAGGGAAAGGATGCAAATCAGAACCAGCCAAGGCAAGATACACATACGGCAGAGGGCAGAAGGGGGCCGACCACGGAGCTTCCGGCCACCTGCCGGCTGTGGAGTCAGCGTTGCCTCCTCTGGCCATGCTGTGTGACAGTGTGCACGGGGGACTGCGACCAGGGAAGCTCACCCAAGCTTGTGGTGTCAGAGTATTTGCTGGGGCTCAGTCACAAACTGCCTGTGTGTCTGACCTTTCGTCTCCATCCTCTCCTGGAGTTCAAGTTAATACGTTTAGTCTCCAGTTCTTCTGGAGATCAGAACTGATACAGTGTGGCCCAAAACCCCATCATAAATCATGTTCCCTAGACTGTCAGAGGTCAAAGCCACCAGACGGACAAAGACAGCCCTATTGGGCAGGATGTTCCAGGCGCCCAGAGATCACGTTCTGGAAGCCCAGGGCAAAGGCAGACCTCTCTTTGGGTGAGGTTAATCCTTCACTGCACAGACATATATAGTCTAAAGTGTATTCCATCATCAGTAAAACAAAGTTGAATATTCTCTTTATACCTGTTAAGTCAAACTTGTCAAAGGTTTTTGGGTGGCGGGCACAAACCCACACATTTGTTTAATTTGGCAAGTTTTAATTTTTTCAATTTTTAAGTTTTCACTTGACATATTGATCATTTAGTGGAAGAACAGATTTTGCAATAAGTTGGCCATTTGGAGAATTAGTTTGGGAGCAAACTGATTTTCCCTAAGTAATTTAGACAGTGGTTTTCAAAACCAAGTGAGCATCGTAGTCACCTAGATGGCCCATTACAACTCAGATCACTGGGCCCCACTCTGAGTTTCTGATTCAATCAGTCCTGGGACCCCAGCCCCAAGAATCAATAACGATTTCTTGGACTGTACTGATGTTGCCAGTCCAGGAGCCACATTTTGAGAACCACTGGAATAGAGTGTGTGATTATGTAGCAGAAGAGAGGAATGAGACAAGTCATCGAGGTGGGGCAGAGTAAAGGAAGAACAGTTGCAGACAAGATACTTTCCATGTCTTGTTGGCAAGAATGTTGGGAGTGCTACACGGTTCACAGTAGCGGTGAGACCCCAGGATCAAGAGAATGAGTTCAGTGGATCTAAACACAGTCGCCCAGAGAACGGCCGTGGGAGTAAAGGAGAGTGCGTGTGGGGTGTGCCTGTGTGTTCCTGTACCTGGTGAGGCAGCACAGAGATTTGCAGTGGCTTGTGTGAGTGAAGCTTTGACAGAGCATTTCAGAAACCCAAATCAGTCTTTAACTTGTAAACTTTTTTCTTTCCTAGACTCTCTAGGACTTTGTCTGTGCCCTTGCTTTTTAAGTCCCGTAACACTCTGCCTCTCCCTTTTTCCCCACCTCAGGCAATGTTCAGCCTCTGTATGGTGGAAAGTGGAGCTGACGAGGTCAATTTGCACGGTGTGACCAGCCTTGGCTTAAAGCAGGCCCTGGAGTTCGCGTACACAGGACAGGTACAGTACTAAGTGTCATTGAGGAGGCTGAACATTTAACAGAGGAGCGTCTCCTCGAGGCATGAGATTTCATTATTTTTCCTTGTTATACATTTTGATTGTTTAAGATAATTTCACATCTTCAATTTTATAACTAAAAGATAGAAAGGTAAGTAAAGCAATATGATTTTAAATAGGACCCAGGGAACATGGTATTTTAATCTTAGCTCAGTGGTTTGTTGGTGTAGTTTTAAAATATCCTAAAGAACTATTTTACAGGAGTTTGCAAGATAACTTGAGTTTTCATCGTTATCACCAAAGCTCAGTGACTCAGTCATGGCTTTATTGGCTTAAAAACAAGACCGAAAAAATGTAAAGCCCCCAACGGCCATGTCTATCATCTCGGCACCCTGTCCTCCACACATGCCTCAGAGTTGGGGTGTCAAGTAATAGATTAGAATTGATGGTTTGAAAGACAAGCTTGTTCATTACTAAAACTGTTGTGGTCTAACAGGCATCTCCAGAGAACATCAACCTCTCTCTCTCTCTCTCCGGAAAGAGTAATCAGAGCAAATGAAAACAAAGCTGCGTAAGACAATATGAATTCAGGTCTGAAGCTTCGTGGTTCGTAACTAGTTTTATGTTAGTGAAACACTTATTAGGACACACAAAACCTTTCCTTTATAAACTATTTTGAACTGAGATATAATCAACATATAACATCGTATTAGATTTAGGTGTACAACATGACTTAATATATGTATATATTGCAAAATGATTACTAGAATAAGTTTAGTTAACATCATCACCACACATAGTTACAATTCTTATTTTTTTGTGACGAGAACTTTTCATTCTACTCTCTTAGCATCCGTCAAATACACAATACAGTATCGTTAACTACAATCTCCATGCTGTGCATTACATCCCCAGACGTATTTATCTAATAACTGCAAGTTTGTGCCTTTGGCCCACTTCACCCATGTTGCTCCCCTCCCCTCATTTTTATTTCAGAATTACTCAACTCAGTCCACGCAGACACAGACTGGATGCTTATCGTCTTTTACAAAGTTCTGTTCCTTAATTCCACGTCACTCAACTTACGTTCAGTGTCTTCTATGCTAAAATCAGGGCCGCTTCTCCTGACAGGCTCACGTCCTGGCGGGAGAAAGAGGCATATACAGAATCGTATGTCCTTACCGTGATGGGAGGTAAAATAGAAGCAGAATACAAGGCACGGTGGGAACAAAACTGAGGGTGTGGCCGACTGGGGCGTCAGTGAAAACCTTCACCCAGAAGGTGGTATTGGGTGAAGAAAGACAGGCGTTCACTCTTCTACTAAATTTCCTTCTTTGGAGGCTTATTAAAGTGTATGATATTGTCCACTCTCTTTCCTAGAGCTAGTCAAGTTTGAGAAATGTTTCATAAAATAATTGAGGCAACTTTGGCAGCTGAAATCAAAATAGTAGGTAGAAAGGGAAAAATAAAAACCTTCAGTCAAGTAACAAGTGCAAAGGGGAGTAGAAAGAAGGCGATAAGTTTAGTGTCAGCCCAACCAGATTTCATGCCTCGGGAAATAAGGTGGCTGGCTATTGCTCACGGAGTTGCCAACCATATTATTAGTGAAGTGAGTAAATAATGTGTTTTATGCTTTTTGGTTTAGAGATGTAAAGAAAGATACCTGCTCTAAATTGTGTATATTTCCCTCCTCGCACCTGAATTGCAGTCACACCTAAATTCGCCCCTCTCTAAAGTATAATTGATAACCCATAGCTCACACGTCATGGGTCTGTAATGGGGATGAAATAGTGAATATTGGTTGTTTTATAAAGGTACCCAAGAAAATAGTTACTGTACTTAGCTTCATTAACCATGTGTTAAGCTCAGAGGCTATAGGCTACAAAGCACATTTAAAGCATTCATAAACCAAAGGGCACAAAAATTGCTGGGAAGGCTGAGGTCAAACACACCGGCAAATATTTAAGTGGCTGCCTCACTGTTTGCCTTGATTGCCTTGTGGCTTCTTTTACAACACGCGTAATCTTAGCCTGTGGCACAAAGGTCTATGAAACATGAACTGAAAATAGCGTAAGGGGAGCTGACATCCTGAGAGTAAACACCTGCTTAGTAAGAGGGACGAAGTTTGCAGAAGGGCAGCCATGTCCCATGGCCGAGGAGCCGTGTGCTCATAGTCCACTTTTATGCGGAGAAAAAGGCCAAGTGAAAAAAATATATAGTTAGGTGTCTGGTATTAGTGCTTAAAAAAATAAAAACAAGTCCTAGGGCCAGACCTGGAGTTGTATTTATTCTACCCAGTACCTCATTCTTGACGTGAGCATTGGCAGAAGGGTGACACGCCTACGGCACATATAATAACTCAGCTGTTCAGGTGGTGAACGGAGGGGACAGGCAGTGGGCTGGCATTTCATCGAGCACCTTCTGCAAGGGCCGGGCACCGCCCTGAGCACTCTTTGCGTGCTGTTTAAAGCCTCCTTCTCGACAGCTCCGAGGAATGCAGCGATCCCATCGTAAGGACGACAAGCCCAGGAAGGCACAGCGAGGGACTGAGCGCGGCCTCCCAGTGCGCATTGACCCATGAGTCAAACCCAGTCCTCTTCATTTCAAAGCCGTTGCTCTTTCTTAATGTGCTGTGTCATTAAGAAAATGTTGAGTCGTGTGTGTTATACTTTGGTGAAGGAGATAGGTGAAGTGTTTAGACTTTTTAGAGAGTGAGCTCTTTGGATGGTTCTCTCAAGCCGGGCACCTTTCCAGCACTCAGTTCCCAGGGGCTCTGCGCTGCTGCTCTTGTAGTCTGAATGCGATGATTCTTTGCTGCAGAGTGGAAGTTAATATAGTGTTTCTTGGACAATATCTATTGTAGTTTGGTTTCTTAAACACCAAAATGACTTTATACATAGTAGATCTGTGTTCCCTTTAAGACATGGACATAGATGGTGAAATTGTAGTATACTTAGGAAGTGCAAAAAGCTGCGTTCTCTTACTATGGAATTGAAATTAACGTTAATCAAAGAGTTTGGAATACTGAAGTGTGAATAAATTCATAGCTTTTCAGTTTCTTAACTGTTCTATACTATTGTGAATGTTATGCATTAGACTTGTAAAAATCTGGAATAACACTGAATGTATCTACCTATAGCTACTTGTGCTGACAGTTGATTATACCTTTAGTCAGTTGTAGTAAGCATAGTATAAAATGTAAGCCTTTTAAGTGGAAATTATTGCTGTCTTGGGAGAGAAATTGGCAGTAGAGAGTGGGTGTGATGAATGAATGTCGCTAAGTGTAACAAGATGTGTGCATGCTCCTCCCACACTCTGCTCTAAAGCCCAGCCTTCTTAAAATTGGTCACAGACCTCATCCAGGAAATTTTAAAGAAAAAGCAAACTTTTCCCCTGATGCTAATTCATCCCCTGAAAATGCATGCACTCTTCTTATCAAGGAGCTTACCCGGGGCTAAGCAAGCACGCGCTCTGCCTTCGCACTAACGAGAGACCTGCCCTTCCTGTGGGCACACTCTGCCTGGGACACAACTTGCGCAGAGCCCACGATGCATTGCAGCCCCCGCGAGGACCTTGCATAGCCGTACACAGCAGAACCAGCCATGGAAGGCTGAGGAGCAGGCTGCTCGGCAGGCCCTGTTCCAGGCTGGCACTGGGAACTTGGTCGAAAGCAAATGGTGTGATGTTAACTGTCACTGGGTAGATCTGCCTGAGGGAGAAAAGTGAACCTAAAACACCCACAGGCTCTCACTTGCTCTGGTGGGCAAGAGGACCCTATTATCCTGGCCTCCCTCAGCCTCCGTGCTTTCCAACCCTGGCCAAGAAGTAATTCATGTTTGACACCAATCCTGAGTAGAAGAGGCACAGGAAGAAGGGGGCAAAAGGGATCCTGGTGGAGATGTTGCCTGGGATGAGAAATCCCAGTCCAAACCGGACAAGAGGTCAGCCGCCCAGGAGCAAGCAGGTGTTGCTAAGAAAGCCCAAGCAGACCGAGAGGAGCAGGTAAACTGAGACCCTTTTATAAAGAAGAGCTCTGCTCTGAAAATGGGAGGACTTCCAGCCCCAGAGGTCTTGGAATAAGCCTCTAAGAATCTGAGTTACTGGACGAAAAATGGAAGCCAGTAGGACTGAGAACTGCTATGAAGTTCACTGCTTAGTTCTGTGGCCATGATGATGTCGAGGAGATAGAGTGTATGCCACGAACTGTGCTAAAGACCTTCCATGTAGCTCCTCTTACTTTCCAGATAACTGTCCTCCTATTCTGTCCCTTGTAGCCTGATAGAGAGATTCCATAAACCCAGTAAAGAGAGAAATTATGTACCAACTGATAGTGACACTTGTAGCCTTCTCTAAAATTTCCCACCTCCAGGGGCTGCTAACTTTGTCAGCCATGACCAGCTGTGTCATCTCTGGGCATCTGAAGGAAAATAATTCTTTGGTATCTCTGTTCCCTTGCTTTTCTCTTCATTATCTAATTACTACAGCCCTTGGCATCTCCACATCATGGAAGAACCAATCTCTGTGGGGACACCCATCCTAATTATCTTTCCCTGATCCAGAGAATGCTTTAGCACCATCTCCACAGGGATATTTTGTGGAATTATTAATATTACGGTTTTGAAGTCTTTGGAAATCTAGACAAGTTTGATACTCTGTTAAGTGAAAACAAATTATTTTAGCTATGCTTGTGATCATGTGAAAACACTCATGAAATCCAAAACTAAAGGAAACTGTCCCTTAATTTTCATGGTCTTACATAGTAATTTTTCTTCCGGATTCTCATTTGATTTCCTAATATGTTCACATGATTTTTTTAAATCTAGCCCTGAGAAGGCATATACTGTAGCATTACATTTCGATGATCATTGAAACTGTATTTATACTCCAGAGCAGAATACTTTTCTCTGGAGACCTGAGCATCAGGCCTGGCTGCAGAGTGACAGGGATCTTAATTAGAACTGTCACCATGTGGACCAGCCCTTCAGGGATCGATCTGTCACTTTGCACAGAAAAGGTCCCCATCAGATTTACTTAATAAACATAACCTGGTTGAAATAAATTGTTGACATGGAACAAATCTGGGAGAAATTTTTCTTAAATGCTTTTTTTTGGGAGCAGTGTTAAGACTGTTAAGAGGTTTGAATATTTTAGCTGCAGAAGCCTGGCAAAAAGCCCCCCGAGGCACTGCACTGTGCCCCAGGCTCTAGAGGGAACAGTCTAAAATCTACATTCTAAGGAAGAATATTTAGAATTGTGCAGAAAGTGATCATTTTTCTCTTCCCCTTATTCTTGTCAGAGATGCGCCAGAGTACGTAGCTGGATTGTTGACACAAAGTTTGGGAGGAGTGACATGAAGGGAGGAAGTTTGAATTCCACCAGTGACTTTTTGCTTTCTTGGACCTTTGAAACTCTACATTATTTGCCTTTGGAGAGATTTGCTGTCTTAGCAGTGGATTTTTGAAACAGACAAGCATGCAGTTGTGTGTGTCTGCTTACTGTTTTGGGGTGAAGATGTTATACATTCCCATGCATGGTTTCATAGAAAGTGTTGACCCATAACAAGAACCATATGCCAAATGGAATTTTTATGGCTCCCAAGATGTCTAGTATAATAAGCCTTTGGCATAGTTTGGTGGTCAAAAGTGGTAAGGACTGATTGGGGACCTAGCCATTTATTGTGAAAAAATGAGAAGTGAGATTTTAGAAGTCCAGGTCTAGACTGACCCCTCAGAAGCTTGCTTTTCTCAGAGGAGGACCCAAGAACAACTTCACTGGGCCCAAAGCCTGTCTGTCGCTCATGGAGGACAGTTGATTCAGACAAAGGGAGGTCATGTGGGAAGGGCTCCTACCTGGGGAGCAGGATTGGTTCTAACAGTCTCTACTTCATGCCAGCTTGTTCTTTCTTATTAAACCTGCATGTGCTGTCTGGTCAAAATATACTCAAGGTGTAGTTTATGCTGCAGGAATTATAAAGCTATTTGCTTAGCACTTCGATGTCTGAAATATCTCTGTGGGAGGAAGTGGAACTGTGGCCACACTTCTAACATCAGCTTTCCAATCTGTTAATAAATCTGATGTTTTCATTTAGAAAATGTTTTCCTGGATTTTTCCAAATAATCTGCAAGGCTCCCAAGCAGGTCCAGAATGGCTTAAGAGGGAACCTAGGAGTGACTGTCTTGGGCATTTATTATAGTTGAGGGTGGAGCTGAGGGTTCTCCACAAAGGCAGGGACTGCGTGGTTTGAACTTCCCACCAGCACTGAGGGAGAGTGCTCAGACTTACCTGTACTTTTCCCCAAGTATGGGGCAGTCGGGGAAGTGGGAGAAGCTGGGCTTGAAAGCGGTCAGCAGTCAAGCATCAAAAATGGAGTCAGACTCTATTCCATTAGTCTAGTATTCTACTTGAATAATAGTCACACTTTAGGTAATATTTTCCTCTGAGACATTGTGAAACTCAGTCACTTAATGAAAACAAAATGTATTTGAAACAGTATTACAGCATTTACAGTCTTTCTTGGCATTAATTTTTGGCCCAGGTGCTTGAGATCATGTGTATAGAACATGCACATGGATAACACTATGAGGGTCTCTGAATATCTGAGAAAATATTAGATGACAAGGATGAGTGTGGCCCCTATGTCTTTTAACCTTATCTTTATTATATAAAACTCCATTCAAATGGGATGGATTTGTCACCCTTCTTTCCTCCACTCTCCTTGCAACTCTGTCTACCTCCCAACCCTACCCTACTGCCAGTATAAGGAGTAGAAAGAGAAGCATTTCCTATATGCTCTTGATAATGGTTTTATTGTTATAAGTGGGACAATAAATAATCAGTCCTTTCCTAGCTGTCATCCTCCAAAGTAGAAACAGCCAATAACCAGCAACTCAAAGCAGACAGTCAACCCACTTTGGTAACTCAAGGTAGACTGTGCACTTGTTTCTCTTGAATGTCTCAGCAGAAAGTTCTGTTGCCAAGCATTTTATATTTCATGGTCTCCATATGGGATTTTTCCTTTGCTGTTAAATGAGCCATTTGCTCAGTAACTCCTGTTTTGGAATATTTCTGAGCAGAAATCATTACAATTGTGTTTTTCCTTGATCAATGGAATTTCTGAGTGTTGGCTGCACTCAGAATTATCCCCTAAGGAAGTTCTGACTCTTCCTTCAGGTGCTCCGTCAAATCCCCTCTGAGTGGAGGAAGATTAACAGTTTATTTAGTGGAGAATCTTGATTAGCTCCTTATTTTTGATAAGAAGATGTCAGCCTCTTGATGTCTATTTAAAGTACATGAACTTTTCCCTACTCAGGGAAACTTTTCCCATACACAAAAGGCAATGATTGCACTCCAGCCTCCACCTGTTTGCTGCAGAGCTCTCACTAAAAGTTAATTTGAGAGAAATTACATACATAATGGATTCCCAGGAGATAGGCAGTCTGTCCATCGGCTTGGTGGTTCTCAAGCTCATCTATTAGATCTTAATATAAAAAGGCCACCTTTACTATCCTGAAATGAAACTTTTAGATAATATAACCTACTCACACGAATTACTCTAACCATCAGTAAGAATGCTTAACCATATATAAAGAATAAACAGAAAGAAGTTACAATAAAAATAACTCATAGATTAGTAAGTATATGGTTGGGCAGAAACCTTTCAGAAGACAAGGGAAAATAGTCACCTGTCTACACCTCCAGATGAACTGTGATGCCTTGGACAGCTGCATACAGATGCAGACTGACACATGGATGCATTGCTGGAAACCGGGATACCACAAAAGCATGCCCTAGGTGACGTGGTTTTCTAAAATAGTGAACAATTCTTAGTAAAGTTACACACAAAACAAAACAATAGTCTTGGTTTTTATTGTGGTAGCAGTCCTGGAAATTTTAGTGTATCTTGACACAAAACAAAAAATTGTGTTTATGTATAAAACAGTTAGATTCTGGGCTTAGATTTCTATAAACAAGTTTTTTTACTTATGTGCATATCCAGCAGGTCATTCACATGTGCAGGATATAAGGCAATTGTTTGTGGTTGGTGGCTGTCCTACACATTGCATAACATCTAGCATCCCTGGCTGCTGCCCAGTAAATGCCAGTAGTGTCCCCCATCCTGAGACAACCAAAATAAAATACCTGCAAGTTTCCAAATTGCTCCCTAGAAGGTTGTGTTGCTGTCATTAAGAGCCACTGCTTAGCTATTCTAAATTCTACACCTAGATGAAGGTAGAAAATCAGAAAACAGAATGTCCGGGTTTTAAAGATCTCTTTATTAACTTTTACTTTTTTATGTAGTTCTCTATAAAATACACTTTTGATGGTATTGAAAGTGTAGTCACTCAGTGATACTCTTATTTTTTCTATTTTATTGAATTTATTGGGGTGACATTGTTTAATAAAATTATATAGGTTTCAGGTATATGATTCTACAGTACATCAACTGTATATTGTAATGATAGTCTTAATGTCAGCAGGAAAATTTCCATCAGATCTCAGGGCCTGGAAAAACTAGCTAGGGTTATTTTAGTATTTTTATTTTTTAAATCTTGTATTAGATTACATTCCCTTTTTAGTTTTGATGCTAGGGAGCTTAGAGCCACATTTATGGCCCACTTTCAATAGTTATGAGGATATATATATATATATGTATGTTCTGTTCTAACCTCATATAACTTTTTGTTTCCTGTTTTCTTTAGCTCAAGATAGTTATGTTCCTAATTTTTAAAGGCTTGTATTAATGCCTTAGATCCTTCTCAAAATTAGAGTATAAGTAAATCAATAAAGCGAAAATAAGATTTGGGATCCCTGACTGGAAGTTTTTGGTATCCCGGGGTACTTAAATGTTATTTGTAGGCATGAATAAAATGCTACACCCCATTAGTTCTGCCTACAAAAATAAAATGTCTCCAAATTCCTAAGTTGTTCCATAAATAAGCCATTCCACTTGCTTCCTAAAATTTTTCCATCCTTATTTTTAGCACTAAAAATAAAGGGCATGCAAATTCTATAAAAATAAATTACATTTTTCATCTTTGAAAATGAAAAAATCACTCATGTTCACACAAATATAAACAAGAATAAAAGTGAAAAACAATATTCACCCAAATTCTCACTTATTTACACATTCTATATTATCTGTCCCTTGTTGTTTTTTCTGACCTTTTCCCATGTGCCTAAGTAATTATATACAGATTTTTGTGATTATAATTTATTTCAATTACTTTTCTGGAATTAGGTAAATGTACATTTATTCATAAGTGCATAGTATATAAATAATACTGTTATTATAATCCAGTTTTTTCTTTTATTTGGATTATTTTAAATAAATTCATAGATCTGGAATTACTTGATCAAGAGAAGGAACTTTTTTTGTGTGAGAATTGCCTTCTGAGAGTTTTATAATAGCTGCTGTTTCTTATACTTCTTTCCCTAAAATAGAATTCTTGAGCCCCCTGCTGGAAGCATTTAGTGTTTGTCTGAAGTGGTAGTGCATGGGAGTTCTACAATTCTAAATAGAAGCTTTTTAAACCAATCGGTAGCAAAAATATATGGTCTTTGTGGTTAATTTCAAGATAAAAACATGACTAGTCAAACAGAGTTTTTGAGATTTATATTTTAAGTAGATATCCATTTGAGTAAAATCATGATGTAAACATTCAAATGAAGGGCCAATTCCAATGTATTGAATGTCGTAAATTAAGTTGTGAATATTTTCTTTGTGTACTTCAAAAAAACCATCCATTTATAGTTTACTCTCAGATTGAGATCCATTAATTCATCAAGTACCTAATGAGCACCTACTCTGTGTTAGGACTTACCAGAAGTTAAGGATGGATTGATGAAAAAACGGACAGGGAATGTTTTCTCAGAGTGAGTGGAATCGCCAGACCAACACACATGGCATTTATTGTGAATGGACTACCAAGGGCCTGAATTACTGGTGTATGGAGCATAGTGAAGGACCTGAGAATGGTCACTGCTCCAAAGTTACACGAGTTCAGATAAGAGAATGAGTAGAGTCTTGGTACTTCGTAGCGCACTACCCAAAAGATAGCAGGTTAATTTGCATTTTACTTTGCAGGGAGCAAAAACAGCCATTTGCTATATGGTAATGGACTAGGTATGGCTTCTGAAAAACTGGTCAGAGCCTTGCGTCCTTATACTAGCATGTGTATGTCAGGGTGGAAACAGTTTGGCATAGCCCAGAGAATACAGCCACTGATTTTAGGGGGAAACAAGCTTGCTTCTGGCCTGTGGCAACTTTGGAAAATTTATGGTTGAATCCCAGACTAAGTATCCGCTCTGCTGACTATTGCAGGAAAAGGTTACTATCTTCACTTCAAGTTCATTGTCCTTAGTCCTCGGATACTCATTCTTGCCCGGCAATGCTCATTTGTTTCCTTAGCAAATTTACTTTCCTCCTCTCCATGGTAAACGTCTCATGTCTCCTCCCTTCTCAAAACCTGCTCTCCCCTGTTATCCCACCTCCACCGCACACACCACAAAGAAAACTCACCTTTCACTGAGGAAACAGATGCAGACAGGATGATGAACTTTCACCATCAGAGCCCCAGCCCCCCCTTTTCTCTTCACTTTGTACCCCCACCTTTTATGGTGGGGAGGTTAAGCCCTGGGTGCCGCTCCCTCCTACCCTGTGAGCCGTCACTCCTGCCATCCTTGTTTCTGTCCCTTCCCTTGTCCGCTTCTCCCTCTCTCCTGGGCATCCCTGCCAGCGTGTCAACGTCCCTGTTGCTTACCTGTCACAGTCCTTTTCTCGCTCTTCTGTTCCTCGTCAGCTACCATTTATCTCTCTGCTTCCCTCCCCAGCAGAACTCACGAAAAGAGCTGCATAAGTGTTCTCGGTTTTCTTCGTTTTCCCACACACTTTTCCGCTCATCAAGCCTGGAGACTTCCATCTTTAGCGTTGCCCTGAAACTAGTTCTTGACTGTCCCAGATGTTGCTGAACCAGCTAAATAAGGCCATCGGGACCCCTCGGCGGCAGCCAGCCCCGCCGCCCTGCCTCTCCGCGGGGGTGGGCTCCGGTTCCGTGCCCCCCAGCTCCCTGCCCATCGCTCCCTCCCAGGTGCCTTGTCTTGCCCCCTCCACAGGCCCCGAATTCCCCTGGTGCCCGCACCCTCCTGTTCAGCCTGACGAGCTGCTGTGGCAGTGCCATCCAGACCCATGTCACTTGGCTCAGTCTTACGCTACTGACTCCCACCCCCTGCAGACCAGGGGCAGCAGCCTGTGTGTGCGGGGCCAGGTAATAGGTGATTTAGACCATATAAAGCTCCGCCACACCTACTCGGCCCTGCTGTTGCAACAGGAAACATCCAGACACAAAATGTGAGTGAGTGAGCATGGCTGTGTTCCAGGGAAACTTTATTCCTGGAAACTAAACTTTGAATTTCATTTTTTTCACATATCACAACGTATTTATTTATCTTTTGGGTTTTCCCCTAATACTTGAAAAAGTAAAATTCACACTTAGACATTGACGCCTAAAAAATGAATTACTTAGGAATAAGACCTAAGTGAGGAAAATCATTAAACTCCGGAGGAAGAAATCAAAGAAAAACTAAATAAATGGAGAAATATTTCGCATTCATGGGTGGGAAGACTCAATATTGTTAAGTTCTTTCCAATTTGGTTACTGTGGCCTCAGTCATAACCCCAGTAAGTTATTTTGTGGACATCAAGAAATTGATCCTAAAGTTTAAATGGAGAGGCAAGACCTAGAGTAGCCAACACAGTATTGAAGGAGAACAGCAAAGTCAAAGGACGGACATTTCTTGACTTCGAGACTTACTACAGAGCAGCAGTAATCAAGACAGCGAGGTATTGTTGAACGAGTAGACAGTACATCAGTGGAGCAGCACAGAGAGCTCAGAAATAGACCCACATAAATTTTGTCATCTGATCTTTGACAAAGGAATAAAGTCTACACAATGGAGCAAAGATAGTCGTTTCAACAAATGGTGCTGGAACAGCATCCTCATGCAAAAAAATAAATGAATGAATCTAGGCACAGACCTATGAGAGGCCCCATCCTTCACAAAAAAAATGTACTCACAGTGGCTCACAGGCCCGTTGTGAAATGCAATAACAGTAATCATAATAGCAGCTACATTTTTTTTTTTTTTTTTTTTACCCTATAAAACATGCCAGACTTACTCTAAGAATTCACCTGGGCTATCTCATTTTATTCTCATGTAGACTGTGGAAGAAGGTAGTAGACATCCATTTTACACCATGATGCTAAAAACAAGCATGTCAGTGACTTGCCCAAGTTCCCATAGTGGACTTTTACCTCCATTCCTTATAAAGCAAGTGCAAGGAATTCCCCAAATGAACATGGACTTGGATATTAATGGTATATTTCTCATATGAAGAATTATTTCACAGCTTCCTTCCATGAAATGAAGCATCCCCAGCTCCTACAGAATCCTGTGTGCACTGCTCTCAGCATGGCTTGTCCGGCGCTGGAATCATTCCGTTTGGCTCTTTGCTTCTGTCTCTGCTGTAACACTCATTAGTAGCACAGTAGTGGCCAACTATAAATGAACAGTGGCCTCAGCCCTCTTCATTCTTTCAGAGACCTTCCATCTTTGGCTGTTGGTATCTTAAAGTAATGTGTCCTTCTCCTTTGGTCATGCGAGCACTGTAAGCAGCTAGCTCTGGGTGGAGAAGCCCAGGCCTCATTAGTAAAGCTCTATGGGATGAAACTGCTCATGTTCCTCACACTTGAAAGAGCACTAGTTATAAAAGTAAGTCTTAATAATTAATTTGGCTTTTTTAAAAAAACCTGTAATGACCATCATGTTTCATTATATTTAATTGCTGGAACTGCTTCTTTTTCTTAAGAGTTAAATATCAAAAATTTGTTCTGTTTTCTCAAATGAGGCCATTTTTTAAGGTGATATAAGTATATATAATTTATCTTTACATTTTGCTAAATAATATATCTTGTTAATTTAAACATAATGAAGAAAACTATGTTGGAAATGACTAGCTGACAGAACTATTAACCTCAGAGCTTCAAAATGCCAAAATCATGTTAATGGGGAAGGAACCAAAAAAAGTAGGGCTTACTCGTACAGTGTGAAGGAACCCAGTTTTTTCATATGAAGAATTATTTTGTAACTTCAGTGAAATGAGGCATACCCAGACAAGTGCTCTGACAGCACCCCGTCGCGACTGCTATCTTAGCATTAATCATACCCCAGCTAATAATTTCATTTCACTTCTTTCTTCTCTCTCTACTCAAGCACTGAGCTAGAGTATTTCATCCATCATCCTTCCCCATGTCCTAAAATAGGAAAGGAAGGACTGGTTTCAACGGCAGTGTCTAGACTGGAAAATCCTCTAAATTGCATTAATGATAATAAACAAAATTTTTACAAGACAACTTGTAGTTTTCTTGGTAATGTAATGTTAGAGTCTCATCTATTCCAAGCCTTCTTCCTGGCATCTTAGAGAAGGCCGTGCTTCTGCAACCTGCCTGTAACCTTAGGAATCTCAGCTGAACCCAACGACCCTGTGTGTGAAAGAAAATAATAGAGTTGCAAAGTGATTCCTACACCTTCCTTTTTTTTTTTTTTTTACTAGGATATTTTAATTTTGTTTCACCTTTGTGGTTTTTAACATTCTTTAAGATATTCTGAAAATCAAATCTAGTTTTCTCTTTTTTTCATATTCTAATAAATGGAAAAGTTGATTGCTTTTTCATGAATTGAAAATAAATTAGTAATTTTAAATGTTTGCTATTGAGATCTTTTAGAAATTTGTACACGTACTTACTGTGTTTGGGAAGAAACCCACCTGACAAAATTTGTAACTTAAGGAATCAATTGAAATCACAAATTTATTATATACAACAGTGAGCCCAACGGTTGCCTTTATGTGGATATGTTATTACCACTGTTAGTTGAAATATCCGTTGTGTTCCTTTATTTAACACCTTCAGTTAGACAGTCCTTGATGAGGGTTACCATGTGACCAGGCTCCCCTATGAAGGCTTTTGACATCTTGCAACATTTCCCTCAGGGACTGTATTTTTCAAGCCTGTGAATTTTAGTAAATAATTCTAGAGATGCTCTTCCAGGGTGTTCAACAGCCATGAACATGAAATAGGATGGACCCTGCCATCAAGGTCTCATAGGTAAAACATGAGAAAGATACATGCATATAACTCATTCACTTTGCTGCATAAAAAAGAAACATAATACGTAACATTTATTGAAGATTTACCATAAACAGGAACTGTGCTAAGAGCCATGGTCTACGCTCTGATTGCCTACACAATATCCGTTTCTTCTTTTTTCTTAATACAGAACTCCAATTTGATTTGGGACAATAGCACATGGAGCCATAAAAACTCAATTTCCTAGGTTCTTCCATAGCTATGGTTAACCACATGACCTAGACCTGGCAAATGAAATGGAAATGGAAGTTTTTGTGGCCATGTTTGTAGGAAATCTATTGTTTTCTGACAAATAATGACAGAATTGGCTGCCCATGGTTTTTGTTTTATTGCCCTCTCTTTTCTTTCTGCTTTGAATGCAGATGCAATGTCTAGAGATGCGGCAGATATTTTGTTACCATGAAACCATAGGCTAAGATTAGCCAAGTAGGAAAATACGAGGAGACTGGTTTGTTTGCACTCCAAGCTGCCTAATCCAAGTTTTGTGGGGAAAATAAAACCCATGCTTGTTTAAGCCGTTTTGTTGACACACAGGCATATGCAGCTGTAGTGATGCATAGCATTTTCTCAGTGCTTAAAACAATCTTTTGAGAGAGGTATTATTTTTATTGTACAGATGAAGACACTGAGGCACATAGGATTTGATCATTTTCACAGTCTCATTTGGCCAGCAAGTAGAGGAGCCAGGATTTGAAGTCAGGCAGGGTGACCTAGAGCCCATGGGTCTAGTTCAGTGTTTGTGGTGGTTGGTAACCCCAGGAGATTGATTCCAGCTGGAGGTTGCAGAGAGGGAAGATCTTACAAAGTTTTGTGAAGGAAGTGGACTTAGAGTTGAATTTTGAAGAATGGGTAGGGTTTTGATGTATGGATATTGAAGAAGCGAGGTGAGGGCATTCAAGGTAGAGAAAAAGATATTGCCTGAGTGTTAAGAGCAGTGAGCTCTTGGCTTTAGCAAAGGGACCATAGGTGACAGGATTGGAATTAAGTTTTAAAAAGTAGGTTGGGGGGTCACATCGTGAGAGTTTCTGAATATGAGAGCAAAAAGTTTGAGCTACATTCAAATATTGGGACCTGATTTATGGAGAATTACTGAATTCTAATCAGTATTGCTCAAATCAAGCATTTCAACAGATATATTTATGAACATTTCTCAAGTGATAGAGAAATTTAGAAAGTAGATTTTATATGTTTTATTATCCTTACTTGATTTATTTTTCTTTCCTAAAAATAAAATAAAGGGGTCTGTTGTAGAGGTGCAGTCCATGAATAATACAGAAAATCCTTTTGCTTAACCTAGGCGCCACCTTGTGGATAAAAAAATCCTTAGTGTAATGGCTTTGAAACAAAAACTACATTGATGGCAGCTTCTCATAGCTAGATTTTATGGTTCACATTCTGTCTGTAGAAGTCTCCTGAAGAACTTTATGCAAAGGGTTTTATGTGTCTTGAATATGTGTTGATTTAACAGTTATTTAAACTGTTGTATTTAATTTACTTGGTGGTTTATAAATTCAAAACTTTGATAATTTGCTGTAAATTGTGAGGATGGTGAGCTTTTGTATTCCTTCCCAAACACACATTCTCTGGAGAAGATCAACAAAGCTGAATTGAAAAGACTCCAGCGCATATGGGGCTTGCGAATGCTGGTTCTGTTTCCATAAGTGAGACCTGGCTTTCCTGGTTTTTTTTTTTTGGGGGGGGGGGGTTCAAAGTGCACCCTTTGAAAGCACTTAGGGATTTTCTGTGCTAAAGCATCTTTTAGAAAAACTTGTGTTATAATGAGAAGAAAACACAAACTCCAGCACAGTGAAACAAGAAACAAAGACAGAAACCATCCAGGCATGGGATTTTCATGGCAGGGTTTCTCCAAGGGAGCCTGCTGGACGTGTTACATGTGCTGCGGAATATTCATCTTGTCTCCCTGTGATATCTGTCTTTGTGTTTGGCATTACGGAGCCTGGGAGGTTATCCTGAAAGCCAGTTGTGTGAGATAAGCGCAGCTGACAGGATTTAAAGGCTGAGACCAACCTTTCTAATCTCTCTATTCCCCATTCTGTGCCTTAGGCCATGCCTCTTCTGCAAGAATACACCACATTCTTGCACCTGTGATGGGAGCAGCACTCATTTCCTGAATGTCAGTCACAGCCTCTCTCCTTGAGGAGTTGGGGAAATGCAGGTTTTCCTTCTGACTAGAAGGAAAAGGAGCTATAGAGACTTTTCAGAATAAGAGGAGTGTGGGTATTTTTGCCACATGTGCTTAACTTTTTCACTTCTTTAAGTACTTCAGAAATATAATTTATAGTCCTTCTTTTCTCTTCTGTTAGATTAATCTAACCAGAAGATTAATTAAAAGTTAAATTAGCCGGGCTGGGCGTGGCTCAGCGGTTGAGCGTCGACCTAAGATCCAGGTGATTGGGGTTTGATTCTGGGTCAGGGCACATGCCCGGGTTGCAGGCTCGATCCCCAGTTGGGGGCTTGCAGGAGGCAGCCGATCAGTGACTCTCATCATTGATGTTTCCATCTCTCTCTCTCCCTCTCCCTTCCTCTCTCTGAAATCAATAAAGATATACATTTTTTAAATTTAAATTAAAAATTAATTCTGAATTTTAAAATATACTTAGAAATAAATTGATTTATCGATGATCTATTATAAAATAAATTCACCAAGACTAAGTGAAAGTTGAGTGTTAGGCATTGCTCTGAGCACTGGGGATACAAAATAGATTAACTCCGTGTTCTGGATCTTATATCCTTCGAGTGGAGAAAGATAAAATAATCAATAGACAAATATGTGCCATGTCGAGAGGTGGTAAGTGCTATGAGTAAGGACATAGGGAATGAGGAGTGCTGGCGCATGGGGCACTGTTTTACATAGGGTGGTCAGAGAGGGCCCCCAGGTAAGACGATATTTGAGCAGAGGACTGAAGGACAGGAGGGGGTGAGCCATGCTGGTGTCTTGAGAAAGAGTGATCCATGCAGAGAAAGCAGCTAGTTGGAAACACTAGGGTCCTCAGTGTATTCAAAGAACCTTTTATGTTACAGTGAAGAATTGGGGTTTTCTTCAATGAGATAAAAAGTCATTTGAGAGTTTTGAGTAAAGGAGTGACATGATTTTATTTGTGTTTTAAAGGACGAGTTTGACTGATGTTAAAAACAGTGTGCGGGGGCAAAAGAGAAACAGTTCAATAGTTAGGGGGCTATTATATTACGTCTAGGAAGACAGTGGATTGGACTAGAGTGATACGGATGGAAGTGGTACTGAGTGGCGGTTGGACTCTGGAACTGCTTTGAAGATAGAGTCAACAGGAGTGGCTGGTGGATCGGATATGAGATGTGAGGAAAACAAGAGGGGCTGAGAATCACTCTGGGGTTTTAGCCTAAATAACTGAGAGTTGCTCTTTGCTGAGATGGTAGGGTTGGGAGAGGAGCAGGTTTGATGGTCGGTGGAGAGGATCAGGGTTCAGAATGGGGCGCATTCAGTTTGAGCTGCCTGTTAGACTTTCTGGTGGCGATATGGCATAGGCAATGGACAGAATGGTGTGGAGTTCAAGGGTGAGGTGGGCCTGAAGAAACAAACTTGAGTATAATCAGCATATAGATAGTTTTAAAGCCGTGGGGTTACATGACTCATCCACAGTGAATGGAGAGAGGAAAGAAGAGATTTGGGAACTGAGCTCTGGGCATCTCCAAAGCTTATGGGTTGGGAAGGAGGAGAGGGAGCGGTTAGTGAAGTACAAGAAACCAGCAGACGGAGCGCTGTGCCAGAAGCAAGGGAAGAAATCATTCTAGGAGAGCGATCAACTTTGCTAACTGCTGCTGGCTCGAGTAAGACTAATTATTGAGCAGTGTCCATTGGATTTGCCCGTTGGATTTGGAGGTCACTGGTGACCTCGACCAAGAGCATTTTTAGAGGAACAGGTGAGCAAAACTCAGCAGGGGTGTGTTCGAGAGAGAACACAGTAGAACAAATAGCGGCAAATATAGGTGTTTTATACAGACACCCTTCCTGAGGGACTTGGTCATGAAGGGGAGCATGGAGGGAGCTATGGAATCAAGGGAAGGGGTTTTCATTTCTTAAGATAAAAGCTGTCACTGCCTATTTGTATGCTGATGGGGAATTACCACCAGTAGAAAGAACAGATGATGATGCAGGACCGAGAGGGGATAATTGCCAGCAGAAGGGTTTGGGATCTCGCGCACTAGCAGAGTGTTGAGGAAAGCAAGACGTGCTGATGCGGAGATGGGTAGGTGGCCGGTGGATTTGGCAGAGAGCCTTTGGAAGATCGCTAGGTTAGAGCAAGGAGAAGACGATGGGGGGGAGAAGTAGCAGCGTGGGAGTGAATGGACCACATCAGTGTTTCAGAACCACTGGGGGCTTGGTAAAACACCAGTTGCTGGGCCTCCCCCTAAAAGTTTCTGAGCAGTTCTCCCAAGCTCCCAGGTGATGCTGATGCTGCTGGTCCAGAGACTCCACTTTGGGAACGATCGGGCTGGGGAAATGGGAAATGAGTTAAGATTCCAGGAGCGGCACTAAGGCCTCCTTGGGTCTGTCAGTCATTCATGTAAAATGAATTTAGTGAACGTGACTGTGGGTTTTTCCTCCAGCCCTGTTCAGCAGCACAAAGTTGGAGTTAACCAGAAAAAAATGAAGAATTGATATCACCAGTATATTTGGGAAGTTTTACTTGTCTGTGATGCCTTCGTGTTGTGAAGATGCTATTTCTGCATCTTGCATTTGAAACAGAAAGGATTAGAGAATCTCAGATTGAGAAAGAGAAAAAAGAAAGTGTGTGGTTGAAATTTTCTATTGTTGGACTTAGAAGTAAAATGGAATAATATCCACCTCTAGTCTCATATTGCAAGGAGAAACATAAGCCCCTTTCCCTGAAATACCTATTAACTGTACTGATATAAAATTCTGAAATATACTTTGAAAAACTAAAATTTGTTTTTGAATGTTATGAGATTACATACATCACAAGTGAATTTTAAAACTATTATATTACTCTTTGCAAATGTTTATATCCTTCTACAAAAATATGTTGTTAGCCCGGCTGGTGTGGCTCAGTATTTGAGTGTTGACCTATGAACCAGGAGGTCATGGTTTGATTCCCTGTCAGGGTACATGCCCAGGTTTCGGGTTCAATCCCCAGTAGGCCGATTGATGATTCTCTCTCATTATTGATGTTTCTCTCTCTCTTCTCCTCTCCCTTCCTCTCTCTGAAATCAATAAAAACATACCTATATATAAATAAAAATAAGTTGTTAAATGCAGAGCCTTATACACAGGAAATGAGTATTAAAATGAGAACTCAGCTGTTAGTGAGGGCCACAGCTCATTAATCAGATATAGCATGTTAAGCGGCAATTTAAATATAGCAATATATTTTCATGTTAAGCAAGTATTAATTTTTAAGTAACTGATAGTTTCCTTTTTATTAAAAAACAGATTTTGTTGGAGCCAGGCGTGATCCAGGACGTGTTAGCAGCTGGCAGTCACCTGCAGCTGTTGGAGCTTCTCAATTTATGTTCGCACTATCTCATCCAGGTATGTGAGCTTGCATCCTGCTGATGAGCCCTTCACACTCCTGCAGTTACAAGCTGTACCCACCAACTGGAGCCCAGCGACAGGTAAAATGGAAGCCGGGTAGATGTGTCCTGTCCTTCTCCCAGACACGAGCTGAGAGGCTCCTAGAGGCCAGCTGCAGCTCTCATGTCCTAGCTCATGGCCCCTACCCTCCGTGTCCATTGCAGGACCCCACAACCCTTGGGCAATAGAGTAACTCAGCCACACACATTGCTGGGGCCTGAGAAAAGATGCTGGGATGAATCTTGATTTGAAGCAGTGTTGTCTGGTTTCCACAACAAAATAACCACAAAGCACAGAAAGTTGGGTAGTCCCTTTAAGATATCAGTAATAGGAGCTAATACATCACAAAGTCACATATAATTAATTAGCACATGAACTTCGCAGCCAGTAAATGCTGGGAAAATAATGAGTGATCTGTGCATTATTCCCCTGATTTGCTGGGGTGATCAGGATGGCTCTGTGAGGAGGAGGGAGAAAAAACTAGTGTGAGTTCACAGATGTTTCACCGTCTGTCCTCAACAACTTTGCACATTTTTATAGGCTAAAGATCAGAGACTTGAAATGTACCCAGGTTGCCCAGGGTGACATGGCTGGTGAGTGGTAGGCCTTTCTCATTCCAAAGACCATTTTTTCTTCTTGGATGAAAACCCTTTGGCTGAGGAGGAAGATAGGGGCCTTCTTAGGCAGATAGTATGGCCATGAGACTCTTTATTTTACAGAGAGTTAAGTACTAATTCCCTATACTGGGATCCTCCCATTTCTTCGACTTGTATGACTTTGGCTTCCACTTATTACAGAATTGTAACAACAGTGAAGATAAATTTTAAAATGATAAATCTACCCAATTTAATTCTACTGTCCTTGTGCATATGACATGAGATTAGTAAATAGAAAAAAATCTATTTGTTTCCTGCTCAATTATTTTATTTCCTTCCTAATTGTTTTCTTTAATTCTAAATATGGCCTTTATTGTTGACTTCTGTTACTCGCTAGGTAGTTTCCAAGTCTGTTTCTGCACATTCTCAGCAACCTTGGGAAATGGGAACCAGTGCTTCCCAGGGTCACAATGTGAGGAATGTCAGCCATGATCAACTAAGGAGCAGTTCAGATACAGTGTAGGACAGTTTCATCACCTTAGCACATTTAATCTAACAATAAATGTGTAGCTATTTTTATCTTATTTTCCTTTCTTTTCCCCTCCTTATCATTGGGTAGTATGGGAGAGCTGTTTGTAATCCCTTTCTGCAAGTAGCAAACGGGAACAGAAAGGTTACATGACTTCAGAAGCGTGTTTGACTTGTGAAATTGATATTACTTTTATTTGACATTTCTACATCAAATACTGTAACTCGAGCTTTCAGCATCATTACCTGACTCACTTTTTCCATGATAGGCATAATCAATGATACGTGTTGACAAAAATTTGGTTATTGCTACTTATCATGACGCATGTCTAAATAGTGGGCATATACAGGTGTGTGTGTTTACCTCTATAATTTTCTATAAATGAGAATTCCAGGTGAACATTAGAAGTTTATGAATATTTTCCCTACCCCATCAGATGAATTTGTTGAAATAAGTGACTTAGAATTTAAGTCTTGCAATTCATTATTTTGCTGAGGGAAACATGTAGCTTGCATACAGATATATTTTGTGGACACTGCATTTGTTATCACTCTGCTTGAGCAGTGGTTGAAATTTTCATGTTCTTTTCACCGGTATGTTTTCGTCTTGTTCTCGTGTGTAACTTAATTTTTCCATTTTATCTGTGATTATTGCAACGTGTCCAATGTGTGGAAAGAACTTTGTGAGAGAACTAAAACTATATGTATGTAGAAACCTTCATTATGCTAGTCTTTAAAAATATATATCTTGTCTTTTCTTGGGGATTATAAAATTACCAGACTGGGTCAGTCTGCTTTTATATTTTGACACAGGCTTATAACAATACTTATTTACATTTTTTGGTATTATTATTCAACTGATTTTTTATTTCATATAGAACCATTTTATTGAGTATAAAAATATTTTTGTTAAAATGAAAAATCTTCGGTGCTTAAAATGTACTTAGAAATTGTGTCTATCAATCAAGACATATATTCTCCATTCTTGCTTAGTATTTTATCCAACTAGGAGTTTGTGAAGCCATTCTCCTCACTAAAGTGTCTGGTGCTGTTTTGTTGTTACCCAATTGCCATCATTTCTTTGGTTTTCTTCCAGAGGTGTGAAGGGTAGACCCCTGCTCTGATACCTCCTGTTGTCCTCCAGGGTTCACTTAAAAAGCACGTCCAGCCCGGCCGGCGTGGCTCAGCAGCTGAGCGCTGACCTGCGATCCAAGAGATCGGGGTTCCATTCCGGGTCGAGGCACATGCCCGGGTTGTGGGCTCAATCCCCAGCCGGGGGCGTGCAGGAGGCAGCGGATCAGTGACTCTCTCATCATTGATGTTTCTATCTCTCTCTCTCTCCCTCTCCCTTCCTCTCTCTGAAATCAATAAAGATAGATTTAAAAAATAAAAATAAATAAAAAGCATGTGCAGGGACAACCCCTTGTTTGATACTTAGTGAACCATCCCTCGCCCCTGAGTCTCCCTGAGCCTCCCAGCTTCAGCAGTTGCCTTGGCCTGAAGCTGTTCTGCACATGCATGGATGCTGCTCCCCCCAGCAAAGGGAGGGGACACCTTGATGCCACTGTGGGCTCCTTTTTCAACCTCTGGAAGGTTACTGAGGGCAGGGACTCTGAGCTACAGAAGGAGATCCCCGCTGTGTCAGTGAAGACAGCCATTGAATTAGCCTCCCAGCTTGTAAGGCCTTCACCTTACTCATTTTTAGTCCCCAGGCCCTCTCCCAGGGTCTGTCATTGAGGACACACAGGTCCTCAGCGCATGCTTGTGGAATAAACGGGGAGACCAGCAGTGAAAATGATGCTGACTGATGAGGGTGGGAGTGAGGGTGAGCAGTGGCTACAATAGCCCATCACCCCAAGGTAAGGGATTTGTAAGCAACTCCTCAGGTTTGTGTCCTCTCCCACCCACTTTGCAGGGAAATTTCATAGGACAGTGCTATGGAGACTGTCCTGTTAGTACGTTAATAAGCATGACCTGTCCGACTTTTACCTGCTGTCTGAGATCCAGTCCCAGATGAAATGTGGGTGCTCCTTTCTCTGTTCCTCCTGCTGCTCCCCTTCCTTGTCCACTGTGCTCTTTCAAAAATTTCATCAGAAGGATGCACCAATTCATTAAACAGCAACTATTGTCTTTAAAATGGGCCCCGCAAAATGCATGGATTTCCTTGCTTTGCAGAGTACGGTTTCCACATATGCCACTCACTGTTTCAAATCTAATAATGGGACCTCTGCAGACATCTCAGGAGTGATGGCTATAGGTGTAGAGGTGTCAGTGTGTCCACTGGTCTACTGAATCCCTCAGGTGAACATTATGAACTTCTTGAGTCTGGATTGTTTCCCAAACTCTGTTTTTTCCTAGCCTTTTTTATTAGCTGCTGAACATCTCCACCTAAACATCATACAGGCGATTCAAAATTACTGTGAGAAAAGATGCCCTTTTCTCTGTTGATGGTCCCATCTATCCACTAGTTGTCTAGGAATTTGGACATAGTGTTAGGCTCCTCACTACTGTATCCGATAAGTTACTAAGTTGGGTTGATTCCACGTCCCAAATATCTCAGACCTGATCCTTCCCTCCATCGGTAATGTTCTTCCCTTTCTTTAGACTCTCACTGTCGTTGGTTCTAGGGTATGATAGTTCATGATCTCCTCCTAGGAGCCTGCTTGTTTCTAGCCTCTGTCCATGCCAAACACATTCCCCAGAGCCATTGTTATCTTTCCCAGGGAAGGGAACCAGCGTTCATGGAGGACCCTTTCATACTGCATGTTTTGCAGAAGGATCCCTGTTTGCCCTCTGCCAAGTAGTCCCTTAAGACAGTCAGTGTTGTTTTCCTTTTGCAGATGGAGAAACTGAAATTCAGAACTAGGATGTTGATCCAGTCTGGAAATCTCCACTAGCTCCCCTGATCACCATTTAAACTCATCATTTCACCTACAAAAACCTTTAGCCTAGTCTCCAAGTCCAGGCCTGTTTCTCTCCAGCCTAGTGCCTTTCCTACCCGGCTGTGTTCTGGACCCTGAGACCTTCCTTTCATGGTGATACCTGCCATCAGGGGAGAAGACTAGGTAGTGAGGATCCTCAGTGACAGGCAGAGGCTTTCAGTCACCTCCTCTAGATAGTTCAAGGGGCAGGAGTAGGGAAAACGTCACACACACACCTTCCTCTGCTGATGCACAGTGCAGTATGTCCAGGGGTACTGACCACTGGACTTGGTGACATATCCCCTAAAAGTGACGCAATAGAAGACACAGGATTTGCTCACACATTTGTAGTTAGCTTTTAAAAAAAGTTTGTACATTTTGTACCACCTCCCCCAAATAGCAAATAGTATATTCTATTGTTTGATTACCAAGTGGTTTTTTGTTCACCAAATATCAGCCTTTATTATGATATGCAACTTAAATATATTGATAAGAGGGGACCCATTGAGTCGACTTTCCAAACAAGATCACCAAAGTGATGAACAAACTGTTTGATAAAAATGTATTTTTAGTA
Organism: Miniopterus schreibersii; assembly: GCF_964146895.1. Classification (NCBI taxonomy): domain Eukaryota; kingdom Metazoa; phylum Chordata; class Mammalia; order Chiroptera; family Miniopteridae; genus Miniopterus; species Miniopterus schreibersii. Next base: position 47,324,226 of record NC_138107.1, read on the forward strand.
TCTACTCCTAGGCAGCAGGTGGCAGTGTGAATCCACCAAATTTCAGTAGTTAATTTAAAGCAAAAATCAGAAAAAATGAAATGAAAAATTATTTATTTTGCTACATATTAGTCTTCTGACCTAATCAGTAAAAAAGCCATTATTCACACCACACTGGGCAATATGCATTGTAATTTTTAACAAATAATAGGAAACTGTTAATGTGTTCACAGGAAATACAGTTTTGTCTCGGGCTGCTGTGGTCATTTATCACTGCACTTTGTGAAATCACTCATTTGTTCTAATTTGAATGTAAATGACTCTAAGGTTTTACAAATAAGGTGACAGACTCACATAAATGTAATTGCAGGGTTCATCTCCCTCTCTTTATATATCACTCATTAGGTTATGAATTAAATACATCGTATTAAACCAGGGGCATGTCCAATGATGATATTGTAATGGCAAATTACTCTATGCTATTAGAGGTGTATTTTTTATTCATGGACATTAATTTGTCATTAAGCAGCATTAGTTTAGCACTTTTATGTGAAAGACGTGACCTGAAAGAGGAGGCATGCTGCTGGGATGTGAGAGGAAGGGACCCAAGTGCTCTAGGTAGAGCATGTTATCACCAAAAGGAAAACAGAGAAGGGCTTCTTTCATTTTTCCCCCCATTTATTTTGTTCTCTGCTTTTACAAGCATTTAAGATCCTTCCCCCAGATTGAAGGCGTTGTTCTGTGTGCAGTGTGCACATTTGGCTCATCAAGTAAAGCAAAGCCAAAATTCTTACTATTAATCATCCAGGAGCTGAGAATGCGGAGGGAGCAGGAGGGAGGAAGCCCTTCCTGCCGTGAATCTCCCTCCTCTGTGACTGACGCTTATTAGTCATCCCTTGTTTTCATTTAGTTTTACACGAAATGGGCAACTGTGAGAATTAGTCATTTTCTCTCTTCAGCAGAGGTACAAAGATTTTTGTTGTTTTTAAAAAAATTAATGATTTGAGAGAGAGAGGAAGGAAGAGAGAGAGAGAAAAAAAGACATCAATTTGTTCCACTTATTGGTGTATTCATTGTTGATTTTTATATGTGCCCTGACCATGGATCGAACCCATAACCTTGACATACTGGGATGATGCTCTAACTGAGCTACCTGGCCAGGGCTGATATAAGGGCTTTAAGAATGTTATTCTCTCATGTGGGTAATAGGAAAAATTTTGGATATTTTAGTTTTGCTTTGTTTTTCCATAAATGGTGATTTTACTGATCTTTTACTAAGAAAATATTTTTTCCTCTTTGAACTCTGAGACGCACTGGATCCCTGAAGTAGCTTCACAGATGCTTAAAGTGTCTGAGTGCTATTTTTGCATTAATTTCCTCATGGGTTTAACGTGGTTGGAAAATGTCTTATGGAACCCAGTTTTATTGCTGGGACCTTGAAGGTGGGACCTCTTTATCTCTTACCCCCTCCCTCCTTTCCTTCACATTATTTGAGCTCAGCATTTGTTGGTCAGGTCAGGCTGCCACAGCCAAATACCACAGACAGGGTGATTTAAACCACAGACATTTATTTATTAAACACTTAGACAGTTCTGGAGGCTGGAAGTCCAAAATCAGGATGCCAGCCTAGTTGGGTTCTGGTGAGAGCTCTCTTCCTGGCTTGCAGACAGCCACCTTCTTGCTATGTTCTCACGTGGCAGAGAGTCAGTAAGCTCTCTGGTGTATCTCATAAGAACGCTAATCACCTCCTCAGGGCCCCACCCTCATGACCTCATCAAACCTGTCTACCAAAGATCACATCTTCAAATACTGTCACATTGTGGGTTAGGACTTTAACATATGCATTTTGGGAAACACAGTGCAGTTCATAGCAGTATGTAAAGAGAATTAATGGTATGTCCATTCAGTCAGATATTGAAATTTTGTATTATGAGAGGACAATTTACAAGGTGAGACAAAAGTAAGCTTACAGTTGTTCATATGGAAAATTATAAAATAATAAATAATAATACAAGAATAAATTCTGTGTTTCACATACTCACATTTGTAAACCTACTTTTGCCCCACCCTGTGTTAATAAGTGAGTCTTCCATTAGCTTTACCCATTGAATTCATTTTTTTATGATCAATTTAACAAATATTTATTGACTATTATGTATGTGACTGGCACTGTACTAACTTTTTGGAATACTAAGATGGATGAGACATTTTCTGCCCTTGAGCATTTTAAATTTTAGGGCAGAGGGAGAAAAATATGTAGGCAGATAATTTTAGTAAAGTGTACTAATGACAAAGAGATATAATGTGAGAGACAAAGATATCCCCACTCAGTCTGAGTGTCTGCACATTTGGGGAGGTCCAACTTGAGAAAGATTTCCTGGGGTAAGCACCTGAGCTGAACTTTGAACTTCATATTGGCCACTGATTCAGAGCATGAACACATCCAGGAGGTCACTATCCCAGTCCTGCAAGGTGTTCCCACATACCTGGTGCCATTCTGAGTTGTGAAAAGGCCATTCTACCATTATATTAGGCCATCTGCTTCAGGGTAATGGAGAACATGGTCATATCAGTGAATTTCACAGACAGGAGCCAAATGCCACACATTATTTTCTATAAGATTTGTTTCTTGGTCAGAAGCAATGTTATGAGGCCTCTCTGCTGATGAAGAAAGGTATTTTATAATTCAATGGATGCTGAGTTTAGCAAAATCATTGTGGTCAAGAATAGCAAACCTCTAACCTGTCTTTTCCACAGAGAAGTTTCCATCTTCCCCCAAATGGAAATATGATGAGCCTGCTATCATAGGGCAGCTGGTTCCCCTGGTTCTGGTGCTGTGCTAAGGACTCAGTGTTGATCTCTGCTGTTGGCAGTTTGGGCACCTGGTAGTGGCAGGAGCCACATCAGCCTTAGGAGTGGAAGTCCTTGTTGCTGAGCCTACGCCTGACCTCATTCTTGTCATAGCCACTCTGTTCAAGAGTCCATTTGGCAAGGCCATGGTGGCTGGAGGAAGAGGCTGCTTGACATTCACAAGGCTGATCTAGTTCCTATCTGATGAACCTGCCCTTTGGAAAGCATTTCCATGTAACACAAATATATTCACACTCTGTCTCCATTGGAGAGGTCTAGCCACACGTTTCCTCCCAAGACTTTCTTGTTATCAATTTTCCAATCGACTCCTTCCAGATCTTTGACCATCTAGCTAAACTGATAGCCAGGACTCATGCTTTGCTTGAAATTCTTCCTGCTGGGAGGATTTCCCTTGACTACCACCCTTCAGAACCATCCTGTGTGGGGCTGTACTGCTCCAGATGCCTGTTTTGGGGAGGTACCAGCATATTGTACACACCCATCTGTACACCAGGCACCAGCTTCTTCTTAAGTCAGCTGGTCGTAGGAGGCTCTTCCTGAGGCCATCGGGGTGGGTTGAGAGAGGCTGCCGTGTAGCAGAGTAGGAGCTACGAGAATCTGAGCCACTTACTGGTGTAACCTGTGCTCTCAGAATCTACTTCGGTCTAGCCTAACATTAGTCACTTCAGCTCAATGGTGGAGAGCTGCTCTGCAGGCCCAATTTTATGACTCCATGGGTCAAACAACATTCAATTCATGATGAAGAGTAAGAAGAGGAAAGAGGGGGGATGGGGCAAAGGTAGAATTAAAAAGCCCGAAGTGTTTTTTTAATGTATTTTAATCAGATATTTGAAGATTCTGTTGATAAATTAAAACCAACAAATGCTCATAAAATAAGCAATAAACCATGTTTCTTGCTTTTGAATCCTATAGATTTCACCTCAAAAAACTTTAAACCGTATCTCTTCCTTGCATTCCAGTATTTTTTTTACCTTTACCACAAATACTATAATCCAAAAAAATTTCTCTCTGTATCCATCTTTCAATCCTATAGACAAACTTCAGTTGGAAAATCTAAAATACAGATTTGGCCATGAAGCTTCCCCACATGAAATACTTCATTGGCTCCCAATGGATTCATTCATCAAATATTCACACTGAGCGCATGCCATGTGCCGCATGCTGTGCTAGGGCATGGGATGCAGTGATAAACAAGACAACCGAGGTCCCTGCTCTGGTGGAACTTATAATTTAGTGTCAGGTGGGCTGGGGCTCACCCCAAGAAATAAGTGGACAGATCACAATTCCCAGGGCCCATTTCAAACCAGGGAAGTAGCTCTGGGTACTCATGTCTAACCTCGGTGCACATTACAGTCACCTGGGGAGCTTTAAAGGTGCCCTAACCAAGCAAATCAAAGACTTTGGGGAGAGGGGCCCTCACACCTGCATCCCAATAATCCCTTTGTATTTTTTATATTATTTTTTACCCAATTTATTTAAAACAAAAATAGTTCACTCATTTCTCCTGTCCCCCACCCACTTCTGTGAGAGAAATATATATAGATATCTGTCTACATATATATACAGATATATATATATAGATTCCAAAAAATGTATACACACTTTAACAGCTGATAGCTCAATTTTGAAAATGAAATATATTTAATTAACATTGCCTTTATAATTATTCAAAGTGTGTGTATACATTTTTGGGGGACACCCTATATATATCACAATTTCTTTACCCATTTATCTATGAATGAATACTTAGGTTATTTCCATACTTTGGCTATTGTAAACAATGCTATAATAAACATGGAAGTGCACATATCTTTTTGAGTTAGTGTTTTCATTTTCTTCAGATTAATACCCAGAAGTGGAATTGTTGGAACATATGATAATTCTATTTTTAATTTTTGAGGAGCCTTCATATTGTTTTCCGTAGTAGTTACACCAATGTACATTCCCACCAACAGTGCACAGTTCTTTTTTTAAATTTAAAATATTTTCCATGGAGATTGCATTTGGCACTGAGGATCTTGCATATTTCACAGAATTATACTAGATTATCATCTTCTTAATTTTTATTTTTTTTGTTAATCCTCACCTGAGGATATTTTTTTTCATTGATTCTTTAGAGACAATGGAAGGAAGGGAAAAGGTGGGGGGAGAGAGAAACATTGATGTGAGAGAGACACATTAACTGATTGTTTCCTCCTTGAACCCCTACTGGAGATCGAACCTGCAACCCAGGTATGTGCCCTTGGCCGGGAATTAAATCCACAACCCTTCAGTGTCTGGGCCGATGCTCTAACCACTGAGCCAAACCAGCCAGGGCTAAATGGTCATTTTTAACTGAGTAATACTACAGTGACTTATAGGAGGTTATCTCTTCCAAACAATGTATTATTATAATTTTAATTTTTAAATTAACAGTATTTCCTAAATACATAATACATAGTGGGTGTTTCAAATGGAATAATTTATCATCAAGATTGAGAAGTTATAACTCATGCTCATTTTTCTCCAACACTGAGCTATTTTTTTCACTTTAGATAAGACAAATGATTGTACCAACATATATCTTTCATATAATTCTAATCAAATACACTAACCATGTGCTCTTCCATAGTTCACTATAGCTGATACTCACATTTAGAGAAAGTTACAGTACCAAATTTGGAAAATATATTGCAAATTGTTTAATCTTTTGGAAGATTTATTTAATCAGTGAAAATGATCAGAAATGTTTGGAATGTATCAGCCTTTCTAAATTATAGCCAACTGCTAATTATTTGTTCTAATCAAGAGTGTTTGCTATCTGGCACATGTAATCCAGAATATCTTATTTGCCAAATATCATTAATATTAATATTTGCCTGTGAAATGTATCATAAAATCTTTTAGTAGCCATTTTAGAATCCCAATTAATTTTCTCATATTACATTATGTTGGCTTTTATACCTTAAGCCCACACCAAAGGGGGTCAGTGAGTGGCAGCTCAGAGGCATGTTGCTGGCCAGGGCAATCATTTGGGCATTTTAATTTCTTACGTGGGTAATGTAGGGTAGACTATGTTTTCGTTTTAAAGAAAAGGAAGATTATCTTGAAGGAATTTTTAAATATTAGTCATTTCTATTCTAAGCTACCTGTTGTTAGCTGGGCAATTTTAAAATTACTCTCAGAATATTTTTCTCAAAAATAAAATGTTTCCAATTAATGTTTCTTTATTAATGCTAGAATTCAGTAAACAAAGCAAGCAAATATCACTCTCACCTAATTCCATTATTACTACTTGGAAATGAAGGGCATTATAAGACAACTTGTGTTTCATTTGAGATATTTACCCCCCACCCACCCTCTACCCACAAATATTTCTACCCACAGTGAAATGTCTGCCCTCTTCTCAAGGCTAAAACGCCTTTCTGCTCCTTACTCCATCCTGTACCTTCTTTATTTCCTGTGGTTTCCATGTCCCCTCCACTGGCACCTTTTCTTCAGTTTATAAGTAGGATCAGTAAGATGAAACTTTCCTTACTCTCATTACTGCAGCCCTCTCCTTCCATTCACTGCCAGACCGTGATCGGTGTGTGCACTTCATTGCCCTCTGTTCATTCTTCACTTCTGTTGAGCTCAGTTCCCTTCTCCTGAAAAGTCCTTCCAGCAGAGGTCACCATGCCTCCTAAGTGTCAAACACAGCAGGCCTCTTACGGCATCTGAATGTGACCACTCTACTGCATGGGGACACTGGGAGCTCCACTCTTTCCTGCACCTCTCTTTTCTCAAGACTCTCCCCTGATTCCCCTCCTCCCCCCTTTTAGTGCCTTTACAGACTCTTCCATCAACTCCTTGAACATCCCTGTGGGTATGGTGGCTTCCTGTGGCTCTCTTCCCACAGTCACTCTCTTTCCTTCATACGTGGAGGGTTACTTACCCCTGGCCCCTCTCCTGAGCTGCAGACCTCTACAGCCAGCCACGTTTCCACTTGACATTCTACACGCACCTCAAATTTGAATATCTGTGCCCCATCTCATGCACCCGATCGCCTTATTTTTGTTAAGGAACCATCATCTTTATAGAGACCCAACCAGTAACCTTGGCGTCTTTTACACTGCACCGTGATCTGATGAATTCCACTACGTTTTATTGGTCAAGGCTCTGAAATAGCTCTCAAATACACCTTCCTCTCTTCCTCTTCATCATCACTGGCATCATTTGGGAATAGGCCATCCCTCCTGGGCGTTCCTGCAGCAGCCCGGCCGTGCTCCCTACCTGTTGTCTAATTGTAATCAGACAAAAGAAACTTCCTGCTAACCCATGAACCTGCGTTCACCCTCGCCCACTCCAGGACCCTCTCAAAAAGTTTTGTTTGATTGATTTTTAAAAGTTTTTTCTAAATCAATGAAAAATTCTGTTTATTGATTTAAAAAAAAATAAAAAACTGATCACATCATGTTCTTGCTTTAGTCAGCCGTCAGTGGTTCACGATCGCCGTCAGGATCATTACTCTCCTTAATTGGGCACACAGGTCCCATCTTTATTATGAAACTTCTTTAGCCTTGTGTGTGTTTTTTAACAGTGTACCACGCACATGCTGTGCCACAGTGATTGTGAGCCTCCTGCATTTCCCTGGACCGAACTCTTTCTATGGGGCCTCCTGCTTCGTGGGCTGCTCTTCCCTCGCTTTGTCATCTGATGAATTCCTATTTAACCCTCAAGTCCTTTGCTCATCTCCCTTCCCAGAGCTGCCTGATCAGTCCGCCTAGTTGGAGTTAGATTTCCCTCCTTTCCATTAATTATAGGCAGTCTTCTGGGATGGTGATCACACCATATTGTTTGTGTTGATCTACTTAATCTGTCTCCTCCTGATATAAGTTCATGTCCCAGAGTTATGTGACTTAACCTTTTTGTCCCCACTCCTCATCTATAAAATTCAGATATGTTATCCTATATACAATCTTCCTCTTAGGGGCATTGGAGGATTCAGTGAGATAGTAATGTATATACGCAAAGTATCTTTCAGAATGGCATCCTCCCCGGGGTAGCTGCCCTGGAAACCCGAGCCCAGAGAACGGGATGCTGCTTTCGTGAATTCCTCTGTTGTTATCCGCAGTTATCTTCCTACCCGTTCTCCTCCCCCTGTTTTCTCTCATTCCTGTAAACCTCAGCAACCTTACTACCTACTTTCAATCAACAATATAATGGATAAGTCTGTTCCTGAAAATTTTGGAAATAATCACCCTTCTGTAAATGGTATTTTTTCTCTCTCAGCGCTTCTCTTTGATTTTTGTAGAAGTGCATATAAATTATTTCAAAACAAGTCACAAACAAATGAACCATCACTTTCTCTCTGCCTCTGAAATGTGAAAACATCATAATAAAATTATACTTTAATAAATAGTAAAATCAATGCTTTTTAAAGCAACACACTACATGGTATTGATGCTTTATAAATAGGAAGTTTTCCTTTATTATTCCCCCTGTCCTTCCTGCCAATAAAAACATTTTGCCCCATCCTCATATACAAAATCCAAGAAACAATTGGAAAAATCTTTCATTTCTAGCTCTAGTGCATAGTAGTTGCTTAGAAGCGCATGTTTGTTTGGGTTCCTTGTTCATGTGCTATGCGAGCTTCCTGTGATAGGAACGTTTTATAATATAGTTGCATGGTGTCCTAAGCTCCTTGACTAGGAGAAATAAAAGCGGTGCATTTGTTTAATTAAAGAAAAATATCAGTATTCCTCACTAGGAGACTGCTATCACGTGCACACCTCCCGCCAGCTGTCTTTCTTTCCCAGACTTCTCTTCCACCTGCTTTCTCACTCTCTAGATATCTACAGATATCCTTTAGAGCTGGCTGCAGACCTTTTCCCTGCTGCACAATGAGGGGGGCATGTGCTCAGGCCGTGGAAATGACTGCTTGTCTCTGTGTCATTAATTCAGCTCCAGGTACCCTGGTCTCTGCCCCATGCATTCAGTATCATGTTTGCCACTGCAGAGGTCAAGATGAGGGGCTGGGATCAAACATCACCTGAGTGGCTGGTTAAAACAGACTGGGGGGCCCTACCCCCAGAGTTTCTGATTCAGGAGGTCTGGGAAGAGGCCTGAGAATCTGCATTCTGACCAGTTCCCGATGATGCAGACAGTTTCCACACTGCTTCACATCAATTTAACCTGCCTGTTAAATCACTGATACTTAGATTTTGAAAGGGTCCTTCTGTTTAGATAGATTTGAACCTATCTTAGTTTATTCCTATAAAAGTGTTGATGCCATATCTATCCTTCATAGTATCAAAAATATAGAAAGCGCAAACTATATGGATTTGAAACAAATGAACAAAAAAACCCCTTCTGGTCCTCATTCTTGTGTGTAATTCTGATTAAGACAAATTGTCTGTATGGATAACTGAGAGATGTTGACAGTCTGTAGAATTGGTCTAATTTTCAGCACTCTGACTTTGTGTACCAGCACTAAGGAAATATATCATAATTACTTCTATACTCTACTATTATTTTTTAAAAATTTACCTATTTTGCCTCTCATAGTTCAAAAAAAGCTTGTAGTTATTGAAATTTTGGCTTTAAAGCCCTAGTTGCACAGATAGACTATTTTCAATTAAAGAAAGAAACGTGCACATTAATTTCCTCTACCTCATCCATAATTTAGTAGTAATTACCTGATGTGCTGAGGCAGCTTTCGTAAACTTTGCAATAGCATTTTGCAGCACATGGTGACTGGGGCCAGAATTATTAGTTGTTCACGATGGTTGTGTCTCTGTGCTTCCTTCCTCCTGGATTTTCAGCTTACTACAGACTTTCCCAAGGAACAATATAAAATTATTCATGAGCCTTGGATATTATGCATACAATTGATTATGAAAATGTACTAGTAACCTAATTGTAGAATTCCTCTGTTATACAGCACAAATATATTTAAATAGGCCTTCAAAGACCCAAGAATTAGAGCATACTGAGGTTTTTTTTTTCTTGTGTATTTTGAATTGCTGCTAATATTTTGTTTTAATTTAACCAAATTGTATCATGCATATTTATATCAAAATATGAATATACAGTTGCATATAGTTGTCCTGATATGTTTATATACAAATACACCTATATATCTCTAAATAAAATATCTGGTTTTACATTGTTTCATCACATCGCAAGTAGTCTGGCCTGCATTGTCAGTGATTGCTCATTTTTTTCTTCTATAAAAATTGGGCTTTATCTTATCACTCTAAGACAAGACATTATGGACAGAACTCACAGATCCCTTTATGTACATGGTATACGTGGTGATTTTTTTCCCTACATGATTTATTCCAAGTCTGTTCAAAGGTTTGGCTTTTGTTTATTTGTTTCAACATGTTCCAAAGTGGCAGCCCTTCCCCACACAGCTGCAGCAAAACCCTCTATTCCTGGAGTGCAGTCCTTTCCTGTTGCACCAGGTTGTGTAGTCACGTAATACCTTGATTTATAACTAGGTTGTAATCCAAATAGGAAACAGGTGGGATCACAACTGGGTATGGTGCCTTGGATATTAATAGCTTGGCTCAGCAGTGGAATTTCTAAAGCTGTATACACTTTTTTTAACTTAATTATGCATTCATTAAAAGCTTTTATACCCAACAGAATAAAGTAAATATTTTTTGATCTCCATAGCATGCTCCCAGACTGTAGATTTGCACAGCAGGGCCTTGATAATCTGAATAAATTGTATTTCTCCAAGGAGTTTATCTTTCAAATAAGGTCATAAAGAAATGCAGCTCCTCCATCCATAGATTTCTCCCTGTGCCTTTTCTGCTGTGTGTAATATAGAGCCTGGGAACCAGAGTGTATTACAGATTGGTGATGGTCCATATAATGTCTCCCCTGTTCTCCTTGTTTATCTCTGGTGACATGTTTTTTAAGTACAAAAGAATGAATGACTTTACATGACAACTATGATTTTTGCTAATATTTGTAGTAAAACAAAATCTGTATTAGGCATGCAATGTGTATTCCTCTTTACCAATCAGTGAATAACATTAATAGAAATGCAAAGCTGTAGTTTAAGCTCTGTTGATAGTGGTTTTAAAAGGGAATAATCATAATGAGAGCTACTGTATGTTGAGCATCTCCTACCTGAAAGGCACTTCACATATATTTTGGGGAATCCTTGCCACAAATCACTTTTTTCATTTTTTTTAAGACAAGAACATTAGACTTTGAGGTTAACCGTTTGCTGAGGCCATGCAGAAGGGTCAACTTCAAATTGTGTGCTTTTCCTCAACTCCAAACTAAAGATTCAGCCAGTTTCTTGTCCCCAAACTCATGACCTAGTGAAAGAGACAGAGAAAATGTAAAATTACAAACCCAAATAAAGATGCACAACCAGTTGCACTTATAACTTTTCTGAGCCATAAAGAAAAAGATGGCTATACACCCGATAGGGATGGCAGCCTGAAAGTAGCACACGATTGAGAAAAGTCCAGGCAGTGCTCCTCCCTTCCCACCCTGTGCACTGCCACAGTCATCTCCAGTGTGGCAGACACTCTAGGCATGTGCATGTAAATATTTTAATTACTTAAGTATTAAAACACTTAATAAAGTTATTTACTATTTAACAAATTATTTCAATATTAAGACATTTAAAAATATTTCAAAATATTCAAATATGTTTAGAGGAGCAGGAGAATCTATGTTTAATTGTAAACTAAGAAATAAAAGCAATAAAAATTGAACCTTTAAATGTCTGTTATTTTTCCTTACCTACCCACTATCAATCAAAACTGATTAAGTAGCCAATTTGGGAAGACAGGAAGATCTGAAGAAGTACCGATACAGTCTGTACTTTTCTACACAGCTGGGGAGAAAGGTCTGAAACCACTTGCCAGGGGTTAAAGAAAAAGGGTGAAATAAAAGATACAAGGAGCTCCTGCAAATAGACGTCAGAAGAGGGCGTGATTCTTCAGCTGGAGTGGCCTGGCTTTCTTAGGAAGTGGAATCTGATCTTCTCCTGATCCCCCACCAGGAGAAGAGCATTTATAATTTATAATATACTACTTCCCTTTTCTTAAAGCTCTTTAAAATCTGTTGAAGGAAACAGTCTTTAAATGCTTCACAAACCATAACCATCTGTGTCAGGGAGTCTTAGGGTTCTCCTCATGGTCTAAAGGTGCATTCAGTTAATTTCACTTGGCAAACAGCATGGACGATTATATACTTCTGGTTACCCTTGAGTACCAAGAGAGGTAAGGTTCTTTTTCAACATTCTAGGGAGGGAAAAAAAAAACCAACATGAAAAGTCAGAAGGCCCGGAGTCACTGTGGAAGCTCCTGGGCCTGAGGCTTCTGCCTCCGTGCGTGGCCCCGCCACCACACTCACCAGTCAGTCATATGGAAACCTGGTGAAGGAGCATCAAGAGAGAATTTCTTAAGCCCAGATCAGAGAACACCTTTCTCAGTTAAATGAAGGGATCTGTTCATTTTGCCCAATTGTAAAACCATACCTATAACCAAGGGTCATTTCCACTTTCCATTTGAAGTCATGGATGTGCTTTATTTAAAGCATTTTAAAAAGTGTTGCTTTTTAAAATTTATTATCCAACAAATAGTTTTCAATTACAGTCTCTGATAAAGGAGTTATGGTTGCCATTGTAAAAAAGAATGCAAAAAGTATAAGATAAAAACTTGATTTCACTAGTTTATTAGGAATATTTTTACTCAGAAGATGTATGCATGAATAGGTTAGTGACAGTTACTGGGTATGTGACAGGAGACTTGAAGTGGGAAGTGTTAGGATTCAGTCTGTGACAGAAGGCTTCATATTTACTATGTCCAACTTGGTACTTGGTTCCTAAAAGCAGTTAACAAAATGTTTTTATTTAGCTTTTAGTTAACATTGCTTAAAATAATAAAATCATACTGGTTTTATATGCAGAGGGGCTGTGTAAAGTTATTTGGAATAGATTCGGGAATAGTTTTTAAAAAAAGACTTCTTTACTTTCCTAACAAGGGTGACTTTTCATTTAGAGGAGTCCTCAGAATGTGATGTAGTGTCAACATTTTATAATAGAACTTCAAGTTTCGTGGGTGCTGTTCCTGCTGGGCATAGTACCCACTGTCTCCTGACCGTCTTTATCTGTAGGAAACTATTCACATGTGGTACTTATGGTGACATTTTGAAGGGCAGTATAAGTGAAAGACATCAATAATTGGAAATGAAAGATCATAATTATAATGGTGAAACACTGAGTATTATTAGCCAGAAAAATCTGAAATCCTGATTAATTTGGTCATCTTATGGGGGAAAATTCAGGAAATGAAAATGACATTACTTTTATTTTGACCTTGAGAGATCTTAAACACAAGTCACACTGATAGTACAGGTTGATGATGCTTATTTTTGTTTCACAAGTTAGTCATGTGCTCAGAATTAGGTGAGGCAACAAGAAAAATAGGTGTTCTTAAGGCCCTGTTTTGCAAGGGCATCCTTAGTATTAAATCAAAGCATCTTATCAAGGACTCCTAGATTTGAAGAAGAGTGTTTGTGGGGCAGATATTGGGGTAGTCTACAGTAGATGCAATCCCAAGACAGCAAATACTACCCGGCCGGTGTGGCTCAGTGGTTGTGTCGACCTATGAACCTTGGTCAGGGCATATGCCTGGGTTTGGGGCTCAATCTCCAGCAGGGGACATGCAGGAGGCAACCTATCAAACTTTCTCATCACTGATGTTTCTGTCTTTCTCTCCCTCTCCCTTCCTCTGAAATCAATAAAAACATATATATTTTTTAAAGTTTTGTAAAAAAAGGCAGCAAATACTTTCTGTGTTCTGTATAATTCCTGGGTCAGGGCTATGATTGGACTGCAGTGCTGGATGGACAAGGGGCACTAGCAGTCAGCCTAGGGGACGCATGGGTGTGCCTGAAGCAACGACAGACAACGTGTCTACCTTTGGCCTTGGCATACTCAGGCTAGGCTGTGGGCTATGAGCAGGCAGACCTCAGCCATAAGGCTACACAGTCTTGTTCTATTCAGCAAAGTGTTAGAATGAAAGTGAGTCTGGGTGATATTAGTTCAGGGATAGGCTTAAATCTGCTCTAAATTACAAAATAAAGTCTTATATGAACTTTGATCACTAAGTATTAGTACTTGCTTCATTGAGGTGTTGAGAGACACCTGCTAATACAGTGGTCAGTCACTGCTACAGAGGAGAACCCTACCAGGGGACGTACAGACCACACTGGTCATTGTCTTGCCGCCTCCCTGGTATGGGAGGAGTGGTGGAAGGGCCGCAGGGTTTACCCACAGCCCCTGACTGCCCTATTTCCTTGCACTCAAGTTCTTACCACCTGATAATTTGCCTCACAAATGTAATTACATTTGGATATAACCCAAAAGAAGACAGTATTTGCATTCCTTTCCCTACAGCACTCAGTAGTTAATCTGGGGAATAACTACTTTAATGATTTAATTAGGGGACTAGGTCACACAGAAGGACTGAATTTGGGGAATATATAAGATTTAAGAATTAATGCACTTGGAAAACTGGTGTTTATTCCATAGATAGTATAGTATTTGGGGACACATTTTATGTCTCTTCTTCTGTTATTTAACTTGTCATTCACACTATAAGAAACAAATAGAAGGGAGGAGAGAAGCCAAATAGCCTTAAACCAAAGGAAAATAGGTACTGTTTAAAAAGATTCCCCAAAGAACAACAATGCACGCACCATAATTCTGAACAGGAAGTCAATTTCGAGTGAGAATCATTGTGACAGAAATGAAGACTTTTAGGGAAAAAAAATTCTTTTTACTCAAGAGAGTTTCTTTTTGCTGAACTATAATTTTCATTCAAAACTATTGCCTCTACCCTTTTCTTGGCCTTTTAAGTCACAGAATGCGAGAGAACAGAGACAGTCTCATAATTAGGACAAAGTATCATTTGAAAAGGCACTTTGATCTGAATAACCAATTGATAGAGAAAATAATTCTCTCTTGGACTTAAAAAAAACTTGGATGGATTGAATTTTTTTTCACAGTAGAGCTGTTACATTGCAGTTGCCTGTTAACACTTTCAACCCTAGTCGCTATTACTGATTTTCCCACTTGGAAAACTGAATGGCCACTGGCTTTGCCTTTTTGTGTGTATGTCTGAAGGTCAGAAAGAGAAAGGGAAGCTAGGGAGGCCAATGAGGTGTGAATGGCCTGATTTGGCTGATGTTCAGAATGGGAGAGGCATGCTGGAAAGACAGGGCCTGTTCTGGTTTTGCTGAGTTGTAAGTAACAGAGAAAGCTCATGGTCATTCTTTCGTGAAACCCATAGGCTGTGCCTCCCCACCTCTTACTTTGCGGAGCTTGGCTGTTTCTGCCTCCACACATGCTCTTCTCTCAGTACGGTGCTGCCTCAGGGCTCTGAGCCATGTCTGGGGCATGTGCCTGGGTACCTGGAAGGCACTGACATAGAACCCACCCCCCACCCATCACATTCCAGGGGGACCTCAGAGTAATTTACTTGGATGCTGAAACCATATCCAGGGCCCTGAAGCAGTTAAACTTGCTTCATAGATGTACTGACGAGAAATAACTTCATCCAGAGGAGACGGTCCTAGAGTTTGCTATGGAAGCTCTGTATGCAAGGGTTACACCTACTTTCCTTCCAGAGTAGAATTTACCAATCCCAAAAAGTAAGATTTGCCCGACCAGGCGTGGCTCAGCGGTTGAGCATCGGCCTAGGGTCCAGGAGATCACGGTTCAATTTCCGGTCAGGGCACAGGCCCGGGTTGTGGGCTTGATCCCCAGTAGGGGGGCAGGAGGCTGCTGTTCAGTGATGACTCTCTCATCATTGATGTTTCTACCTTTCTCTCCCTCTCCCTTCTCTCTGAAATCAATAAAGACATATTAAAAAAAAAAAATAAGGAAGATTTGGAGAACAAGTTTAAACATCACTTGAAAAAGATGGTGCTGGAGTAAAAATCTTCAGTATTCCTTTGATAAAATCTGCAGAATGAAAAGCCATGATATTTTTATTAACAGTGAGCAGACCGTTAGATATTTGAGTTGCAGTGGATTTGGTGGTCACCTGTTAACCTTTATTTTAAAAAAGCATTTATTCCTTTTCAATTGTGTTGGCAAACAGAGCTATTAAGCACCAGTCTCTTATGGCTGATTCCTGACATCCAGCTTGACTCCTATTAGGAATATAATTAAAGTGTCATCTCCCACCAAAAGACACAGACTCTAAAGTAAAAAAAAAAATTAATGAGGTAGCTGTGGTGATGATGCAGCTGTACTTGGAGAGCTGTTTTTACAATGTCTCTATCATACATTTTATTTAAAACAGCATTGTCTACTAGAAGCATGATGGGAGCCACACACGTAATTTTAAATTTTCTAGTAGCTGCATTAAAAAAGTAAAAAGAAACAGGTAGAATTAATTATGATAACATATTTAACTCACTACATCCAGAATAATATTATTTCAAGCTATAATCAGTATAAAGATTATTAATGAGATATTTCGCATTCTATTTTTCTTCTTGCATTCGTTTGCTTTATGTTTAACAGGGCATATCTCAAATCAGATTAGCTACGTTTCAAGCACTCAGTAGCCACATGTCACTCATGGCTACCATGTTGGGCAGCACAGATTTAGAACATATTCCTTTAACCTTTCAAATATTGTAAAAACAAATACATTAGAATAAAATATTTTAGAGTTCATAATACTTTTAGACAACTAGAAAAAGGGGAAAGTTGTTGAAAATTACTAAAATAGGTGAGTGGAGTAAAATAGCTATCTGATGCATTGTACTATATTGTATTGTGTTGTGTTGTATTGTGTGGTGATGGTGTTCTGTTGTGTTGCATTGTAGTCCACATTTCTTACGTTATTGGAAAATATTGCTCACATATTAATAATTACAAGCTAAAATTTAGGGCAAACTAGGACACAGCCCTCTCTCACTCTACTTGTAATTGGTAAGTTTTCTATCAACAAACCTGTGTGCCCACCCTGGTTCCTGCAGTTACAAGTCAAAGCTTCGCAAAGAGTCATGGCTCTCTGGAGCATGATTTTAGAGCCCTGGTTATGATTTTGAGAACTTGTAGGGACAAGTAAAATCCCTCAAAATGAAGCATTGCTACAGAGACTCTTTGAAAAGGAGAGAAAGATTACCACTGGTTGTTAGAGGCTAATAAAAAAAAAAGAACAATCATAAATCATCCATTCCATCAATATAGAATTATTCAAAATGGGAATCTTTTCTGTGAGAGGTCTTCATTTCCTGAGACCTTACGTGTAAATATCTGGTGGTTTAATTTCATTAAGTCAGGATGGGTTTTTACTCAAAGATGTACTTAATTTGAAGTTATGGAAAAAGAGGAGAGTTGGTCTGTTTTCATATAGTTTGTATCATCTATTCATGACTCCCATTTTACCTGCCCCCACATTAACTTTAGTGGAAAAACTTATCACCTGAGAGCTATGAAGTATTTGGTAAAGCAGGAAAATTGTCCTCATTTGTAAATGTTTCTAAAAAGTTGCAAAGGATCATTTCAGTCAGTGAAACCAGAACCCCCTTTCAATCCCTTTGTTAAGATGTAATTAAATACTGTATATAGATTTGAAGAGGGGCAGAATGAGGGGAAATGGTGACTTCTAGAATAGCAGTTCTCTGCCCAGAGCCTTGCAATGGGGGGTTTGGGGTTGTACTTTTTTACATTCTCACCGGAGTGCGGCCCCGTTTGTCCCACTCCTGTCATGCACACCTTGGTGGGTCAATCTGAATTTCTTGCCTGCTCTTTCTTGGATTGATTTCTAAGAGATCTTTTTTCCCCCCGTTTTTATTCTTTTGGCACCCAGGAATTAAATATCTTTAATTACTTGGATCTGTACAGACTTGCTGACCTCTTTAACCTCACTGTGCTGGAGAAGGCAGTGGTGGATTTCTTAGTGAAACACCTCTCGGAGCTCCTGAAGAGCCGCCCGGAGGACGTGCTCACGCTGCCCTACTGCCTGCTGCAGGAGGTCCTCAAGAGCGACCGCCTCACCTCCCTGAGCGAGGAGCAGATCTGGCAGGTAGGGGCGCTCGCAGGGCTCAGGGCTCGGGCGGGGAGGGGCGGGAGATGGTCGAAAGGTAAAGGATGGAGGAACGAGGAGAACTGCTGGGGCCGGGTTGGTCCTCACTGGACGCGGCGTCCCTGATGTCATGCTCTCCCGATGGACAAGTCAACTGGAGAGCACCGGCCTGGCAGCCTGGAGGCCTCGGCCAGCTCAGCCCGCCTCCGGGGATCCTCGGGCCCTCCGTGACTTCCCAAAACCCTAAGCCAAAGGGTTTTTTTCTCCTGAGGAAAGTATTTCCTTAAACTGAATATGGGAAGAGTGGATTGTAAAGTGCTACTTATGCAGTTTTAAGACCAATGGAATCAGAATAAGTTCTGGGCTTTCCTATAAGCAATTCAGAAACATGCCTTTGCTGCAGCAGAGAGCAACTGAGACCTGAAATGAAACGAAGCTCTTCTTGCACTGCAGTGAAAGAGTCTCCCTCTTTAGTTATTTCTGCATTCATTGAATTTTCCTAAGCCCTGCCTTTTCGCCTGATGTGGCATTCCTTTTGAATATCCTTTGTCTAGGGGACAGGAGGATGTTTTGTGTTTTCTAGTTGATTATTCAATTTAAATCCTTCTTTGCTCTTCCCCAGTGACTATCCTTGAACAATCCACATGGTGTCTTTGGGAAATAGTCAGAGCCCATCTTCCCCCTTCGTCTTAGACTGTCTCCCTCTCTGAAACACTGGATGGCTGTATTATTACTTCTAGTCCAGCATACCTTCAAAATTTCATGATCATTTGAAAAATATTTACATACAGACTATATGGGAAAATATGAAGCCTTCTATTAGATAACAAGGCAGTGAATTTCTGGTATCTTACCAAATAGCATTCAGAGAGTACCATAATTTTGGCCCAAACAGTCAGAGGTAGCTGTTAATTATCCAGTATCTGACAGACTAATACTTTTTCTGATGTCTTTCCCCCTTATTTCTTTGCATTACTTTAATCAACAACTTCTTTCGACATTGTTGCTTCCACCGGTGAGGGTAATAAGAGCTGTGGTGCACTGAGGGCTTTCCAGACCCAGGCTCTTTTCAAACTCACTGACTTTTCATCACAACAGGCCTGAAGGATGGCTGTTGTCACCCCACCTAACAGATGAGCAATATGAGGCTTCAGTGCCTTGCTCAGGGTTACAGAGCAGAGCCAGCCTTCATGTCCAAGTCTGCTGACCTGTCCTCATTTCTGCAGTATTCCACAATGTCAGGAACCAAAAACAAGCTGTAGACTTTTATTTCTGTATCTTAGGTATTTCTCATAATGTTTGTTCAGGCAAAGGTCACAAGTGGTGAGGATGAGTTTTTGTTATGAATTTCAATGATCTGTTCTCCCTGTAAACACAAATCATCAGAATTTTCCGGTCAATTCAAAGTGGGAAATTGCCAAAAAAGATTTTCATTTCCCAAAGGGGAAAAGAAAGACTTGGAATGAATTCTGCATTTAATTATTTCTAAATGAATTGAGATCTGAGCCAGCCATCCTTGTGGCTTCTGTCTCTTTTTGTGGCATAGCTGAAGGCACTGCCAGAGATGGGCATGGTAATACGCACAAGTCAGAGTGTCCAAATAATTCCATACTGTCCACTTAAGAGTTATCACAATGGCCTCTCTAAAGGTTACTAGTATTATAATGTCGAATTTTAAAAACTGCTTTCAGCTGCAGGCAACATTTTTTTTATAACTGGTCCTCAAGAAAGAATTAAAAGACTCACATAAATATGGTCAACTTAGGCATTCAGCAGGCAATAAGAAACTGTTTTGTTTTATCTTAGTAAATAAGTAATTCCCTCATACTCAGCCCAATAGAGTAAAATCAAATCAGACCAGCTATATTGCCTCAAGTATAGTTAAGTTCATCATTTTTGCTGAGGTTATACTAGTAATGCAATATACCATGGAAGAATCTAATATTCAGCCCAGGGTGAAGATTGGGTATGCCAGAGGATTAGTGTCAGGGTGCTTTATAGAAGTGAAACTTGATGGACAGGCTGGAGACAGATCTACAGAATCTCATTAAATTGCAGAATTGTTCATTACGGAGTGTTCTCACTGTAATAAAGTGCTCATTGACTTTGACAAATCCCCATCCCTTGTCTTAAAGAACAGTGAGGCAAAGGGTGTTGGGGAAGAGAAAGGAAATTGGCACGAAGTCCGACAGGTAATAGAAAAGTGGATGGAGGGCGGTGCTCTTTGATTAATACGTGCAACTGGTACCTTATGGGAGAGCCCAATAAACACTCACACACACAGGTTTCTACATGTGGCTCTGCCACAGTCTACTGACAGTATAATCTGGGACACCCCCTTCATTTTGGTGAAAAGTCTAAATTTCATTCACGAGACCTCCTGCAGCCTCTCTCTGCAGATGTGTCATAAGAACCTTCCATCTGTCCTCACGGAGCAAACTCTTTTCTGTCTTTCCCTGCGACCCCTTACTCAGTCCCTTTCCTGATAAAATGTGCTGCAGGCCGTAATAGCCATCCCGTGGATCTGGAAACCTGTGAAACCCCCCAAGATTATGCCGTATATCTGCTCTTTTTTTTCCATCTGACCTTTTCAAACTTTATCTTAAGTCTCTTTTCTCACAGAGGGCTTTTTCAGCCCCCTGTGGACATTTTTTTTTTCTCCCTTCCATTGCCTGAAACTACTTGACCTGTTAACTTTCCTTTCTAGTCACGGGTAACGTAGAGACTGCACCATGTACACACTCCCACGTATAAGGACATAGCAGTCGTGTCAAAAAAATTCTGTACAAAAATTCAGTTCAGTTCAGCTCAACAATTTGGCCTTAGACTTTCAAGGCCAGCAATTTCCCAGGTTCCAGATGGAAAACACAATTGGTTATGGGGCTCAGGAAGGGGAGGCTGGAAATGAGCAAATCGGCCAGAGGGGAAGCATTGGGGCATGAGGTCGCTCGCATTCGTGATCTGGTGAATATCCACCAGTTTTACATTGCTTTTGGGGTTTAGACCTAACTAGGGACTTTATTTCAGTAGGACTCTGTTACATTTCTCCTGTTAGATTCAATGTATAGCTTCAGACTGTTGAGCTGGGGTCTTGCTCTAAAACTCAGAGTGGAACAGTGCAGCAGTCCCGTACCACTCCCGCATAGCGGGCCTGTTTCCGTTTTCATAGGAGCCCTGGCTAACCTGTTTTCTTCTGAGGAAAGGGGGATCTCTGCCTCTTCTACCTCAGATCCCCTTTCTCCAGAATGAGGGGGAGATTACTTTCCATGGGAGTACAGTTTATAGAAAAAGGCTCAATACAATGTAAATTCTTATATTTGCTAGCTTAGGGGAAAGGTGTGGCTCTCCATTCATCAGTACTTTTCAAGCACCTACTAAATGCCTGAAACCACTCTGGAGTGTGAGGAACGGTACAGGTTTGCTGACTCCATTTCCCTCTCTCAGGCCTCATCCCAACTGGGAGGGATCCTTATGATTTTAAATCATTAATTCAGCTGAGTCATTAATTAATTCTCTGGATTATGACTTCCTCTCTTAGGTGCCAGAAGCAATAACCCTATTTTTAAATGGATAAAGATAGTTTGTGGTAATAAAAATGAGTATTTTTGAGTGCCTGTATGTGCTATGCACAGCGTTAGAAGCCAGAGCCTGGGATTAAAAACTTTATAAACGTGTTTAATTATTGGGTTAGAGAGCTTTAGTTTCATTTCATCTCTAAATGTGCAGAAGTTATATTTTTCCTTTAACTATTTATTAACTGTTTCCTACTTTTAGTGAAAAGGGCTTATTATTAATTAGAACAGTCGAAATATCAATGTTTTCCTTCCTTTTTAACCTTGGATTGAAGGCACTTTCTCCTTATGTTTTGAGCCTAACTTTACCAGGACCAAACGTTTCAGTGGTCACATCACTGACATCAAACATGATCAGACCCTAGTCGGGAGGGTCTGCTTTATCCTGGTCATATCCCATT
This sequence comes from Miniopterus schreibersii, assembly GCF_964146895.1. Lineage (NCBI taxonomy): Eukaryota > Metazoa > Chordata > Mammalia > Chiroptera > Miniopteridae > Miniopterus > Miniopterus schreibersii. The sequence goes on from NC_138107.1 coordinate 47,346,090, forward strand.
TAGTACGGCAAGAGGACCAAGCCACCTGGTTTGGGGTTGGGGCTGATCCTGTTTACAATGGTCTTTGATTCTGCATCCCAGAGGCAGGGGCTGTGCCTGTCGTGTTTGGGTTGAATGCTGCCATGTTTTACTCTTGCACTCTATAAATAATTAATAAAGACAATAATGTAGAGTTTTCATATTAAAATGTGTTGAATGGATAACAAGGCTTCCTATTATTCCTGCATGAGGATAGACTTATTCTAAGGACATTGGTATACAAAATGGATTTGGCCTTTTAAAACTGCTCTTTTTCTTGTATTTTTGTTAGAAATGTGCACCCATAAGTCATACTGTTAATATCACATTTATTGTATATCTCTAGAGATGTAAGTCACATATCATTTAGAGTAGTCAGCAACCTCAAAAGTAGTAGTTTTTTTATGAGTTCTTCCTGGGCTTTTATTTACACCGAAAGGTGGCCCGTATCACAGTTTGATTTAATCATGGTCCTCAAAAGAAGTTCCAGAAGGTGAACCCAAACAAAAAGCTACTGTTTCTTACTAGTTGGAAAATAGAGGACACTAGTATTGTACTCAGCTTTTATCTTTTATCTTGTAGATGGTAAGTTAACCCAAATACTCCTCTGGCAGGGGAGAAGTAGGAACTTCCAACAGTACTATATGTTCAACAATACTATCCTAATACTTTATATTTGAATATCACACCACAGTTTTGAGACTGTTTCTGCATTTATCATTGCTTTGCTTTCCTGTGGTACAAATGGGGAAACTGAGGTAACAGAAATCAAATTCATGTCTTCTAATTTTGGGGCCGTTTCCACTTTGGTCCACAGCTTCTACATTCATAATAGAAACTCAGAAATACTTGAGCGTGATGGACACAGAGGTGAACCAAATTAATCCTGTGACTTGAAAAGAAATTAGGAAGAGCTTGGCCATTCCTATTCTCAGGTGCAGTGCCCACAGATTAAAAGGGTAGTGAATGGCCTACTCTGCCTGTCTCCATGTCTTTGTCATGTTGCTAATTCTAACTGAGCTTTGTGACATGAGCTTCATTCATTCTTTCATTCATGTGAAATAGTTACTAAGTGCCCACTCTGCCCAGTCCCTGCTACGGTGGGTTCTGGGCAGGGCTGATGTGGCCCTGCTTTCGTGGATTTTGGAGTCCATTGTGGGGCTTTCCACTGCCAGATTCCTTCCCATTGAGGACTCACCTGTGCCAACTGGTTTCATGATTTCTGTGCTGACTTTGGGCGTGTTGAGACAATACTGGCACATTGGAAAATGAAATGCTTTTGTTTGGACGTTTCAGCACCAGCCAGTGCCCCTTTGCCTTTTCAGTGCTTCATTCATTGTCAGCTCTTGTTCATTGTACGTACCCTCGAAACAGCTTTGCAAACCGTTGTTGATCCACGTGGTGCAGCCCAAGCCTCAAGGAAATCAGACTGTGGGCGATCATTTAGTAAGAAACTTCCCTGAGTAGTGTTCTCATTTTTAACACTTAGACCTCGCTGACTAGATGTGGAATAAAATACTGTGGCCAGGGAACACTTATCCCCAAATAAAATGTAATCTTTCATCATATTCCTGCTCTTCCTCAATTCAGTTTCATACAGGGTGTCCCCAAAAAACTGTATACACACAATGTCTGTAGATTCTATTACATTTTGAAAATCAAATGTATTTTAATAAACATTGCCTTTATAATTATTCAAAGCGTGTATACATTTTGGGGGGACACCCTATACAGGCGTGTGTCATTCCTATTTTTTTCAGATAGGCACTTTCTGGGCATCTTCATGATGCCTCATTTTATTTTTTTACTTGCTGTTCCTTAAACTTATTAAATGTGTGCCATTTCTCGATTTTCTTCCTGAAAGTCCTGGTAGCTCCTCCCAGCTGCATACGGTGCTTTCTACGCCTGTGAGGAGGGGGTCTCCACTTCCTTCTTACTAGATGTTAAGGGAGAAGATAAACAGAGGCTCCTCACCCCCGGAGAGCGCTGTGCGGGAGCACGGCTCACCCCTGAGGCCCCCGGACTCCGAGCAGCGCTGCGGGCTCAGGGCTTGGCCCCTGAATGTGCTGAGTCATTCGCCTCGGCCCCGAGGAGCTCGACTGGCGGGCGGCCTTGCAGCTGTTTGTCTGGGCTGTGTGGCTGTGTGACACGCACGACACATTCATTTCAGAGGGACTTCGCTCCGGCTAATCCTCAGCTCTCCTCAGTGCCAGAGCCGCGCGTTGTCAAGTAGCCGTGAAGGGCCGCGCTGATCAGAAATTACAGGAGACCTAGCTTGTACTCACGGGCTGCCATCCCCATGAGTTAATAGTATCTTTTTCTTCTTTTTTTTTTTTTTTTTTTAAATGAGCACGACAGACGAACGAGGTGATTTATGAGATATGACATATTTATGTTCTCTGCTTCTAATTTTTATTGTGATTCATGTTGTTTCCAGACTGATATTCTGTGGTTGCCACTGTGAGAAAGACAAAGATGAGGAGACTATGACCTATGCATTGGCGGTGGCCTGCAGGACTACTGCTGCTCCCTGGGTTATCAGGGACTGAAAAAGAAAACCCAGCTATAAGCTGTGCGTGAGGCAGCCACCCCAAGCCAGGCACGGAAGTTCATCAGTGATCAGAACAGCAGCGCCCTGGCTGGGTGGCTCAGTTGGGCAGAGCATCCGCCCACACACCAGAAGGTAGAGGGTTTGATTCCCGGTCAGGGCACATACTTAGGTGCGGGTTTGATTCCCCTGTCGGAACGTATGCGGGAGGCAACTGATTGATCCGATTGATGTTTCTCTCTTACATTGATGTTTCTGTCTCTCTGTCTCTCTCTCTTTCTCTCTCTCGCCATTCCCCTCTCTCTAAAATCAATAAAAACATATCCTCAGGTGAGGATCAAAAAGGGAAAATCCTCCCCATTTAAAATAATAATAATAATATTAACAATAATAATTCTTCACAGTCTTAGTGAGCTTCGTATTTTTTACGCACATAATTTCATTCGAGTCTCTCACCAGCCTTTAAGGTTGATAAGGAAGTATTATCCAAATTTCAACAAGCGAGGAAACTGAAGCTCACGGAGGTTAAGTGATTAACTCACTTCACAGTACAGGTTTCAATGCAGGTCGCACTGTATTCCCTTGTAATTCACCAAGTCTCTAAGAAAACAGAACCTCAAAGTACCTGATACATCTTGTCATAAGTCAGAAAAGTCACACTAATCTATAATGAGTGAGCCAGCAGTATACCTTTCTTCATAAATTACCTATTTCTGTTTTCACCTGTTGTGCAGCTTTGTGGGAAATTGCAGAAATTACTCCAATAAAAGTAGTACAAGAAAGTGCTGCTGAGGGTTTTTCTTTATCAGGGCCCAGAAAATTGGCATTTTAGCTGTTTTGATGAGGAAGAATGGATAGAGAATTCTGACAGAGGCAGAGACCAGCTCCTCATTCCTTTAAGGTGCAAGATGATGAAATATAAAGCAGGCAGAGAAGGCCCATAAGGGAGGGTTGCTTTAAAATCTGATCAAGAGGTTTACATCAGTGTGAGAGAGAGCCAGGAGTGCCATTATGTTTTGCTGCATTGTGTGGACTGTGTGGTGGAAAGTCTGCAGGTGTTGTTAGAGATTAGATGGGACGAATGGAAATGATTAATCATTATATATTCATTTTATACCTAGTATACTAAAAATTTAGAAATTTACGCAGCAGAAATTGAAAGTTGCGTGATGGCCTAGTAAGGGGTTTATGAGAAAGGGAGTGTTGACATAAGAAATGTCCAAACCTGTAGAGAATTTTTGTAAGTTTATTTGCACCAAACTGATGACAATGCCAAGAAGCAGGCTCTGAAATGCTCTGGAGAATGATAGTTTTGCAGTTTCTCTTATATATTTAGAAATAAGAAGGGAACATACAGAAGATTACATGACAGTGGAAGAAAGCAAGGTACAGGATAGTTAACAAGCTTATGTGCTCCCTTGAGGGTGGTTACACCTCTGAGGGGCCTGAAAAAGAGGCAATCCAAAGGAGCGTTAACCTAGATGCACAGAAACAATGACCAGGGCTTGCTTAAGGCAAAGATAAACCTTTTATAGGCCTGGGGTGTGACTGCGCACCATGACCTGCCCAGTTAGGGATTTATGATTGGCTCACCCAGGGAAGTTTCTTTTGGTTACTGAACTTGTACATTCCCCCTTTTTCATCCTCAGGAGAAAAAAATATTAATTTATTGAAGTTGATCAATGTTAGTCTCTTTGCAATAGAAATGAGCCTGTGGCCCATATCCTGCATCACCAGATTATTTCCATGGGAATCCTGATGAGGCCAGTAAAGCGCCCAGTAACCATGTGTTGATACGAGTTGGTCATGTCAGACCACAGTAATTTCTTGTTCTGGGCATTCTAAGGGAGAGGATCTAAACTTAGCTGTGGAGTGGCCTAGAGGCTCTGGAATTATTTATATTCAAAAGAAGTATCTGGAGAAGCCTTGACATTTATTGTTGAATGCTGACATCCTTGCACCCTGCTTCTCCCACCCTTGTCTGCAGAGCCTTTGCTGCAAGCAAAAATAAAGAGCACCTCACTGACACACCTGGGAGAGAAAGGTGGTCATTCTAAGATGGTAAACATGGGCAGCATTCATAAGTTAAATAATTCTTAGACTTCTTTCATGCCCACAATACAGAGCAATGCGTTCTCTGTGGTGAGGTTCTACTCTTTGGCCTGACACCTCCTCATTATTTGGGGTGGCACATTGGAAGAATGAAAACAGATTTCAGTTGGTAGGCAGCATAACCAGGGAGAAAAATCTCTTAGGAAAAAAAAAAATCCTCGATGGGTTGTGGACATAGATATGCCAGATATTTTACATTGTTCCCCTTTGTCTATAGGAAGTGTTATAAGTCAGTTTCCATAAGGGGCACAGATCTTATGCTACAAGAACAGAAGCTAAAAAGAGCCCTGCAGCTGGAGGCTAAATGCACACATTTCTTTTCTTCTTCTAACACCATTTATCCCCCCTCTACCCCCTCCCACCTCCACCCATCTGCGCATATCTTTTTTGTGTGTGTTCTTGTTGAAGAAAAATGCCCACATGCCACCTCCTCCGGCCACACAAGGAAATCAGGTAATTGAAGGAGTGACGGATGGTGTGCTGAAGTTTAAATGTTTTAGGAGGACCTATCTTCTTTACACTTTAAAACAAGTGAGCAAAATATAATTAATTTTGATTCGTTTGCTCTTAATATAGCTTTTAATTTGTCATTCTATGTGAATTACAATGTAATTTGGCATTAATTATACTAAATTGACTATAAGTCAGCCAATCACAATAAGAAATTACTCACAGCTGAAAGTAAGACTGAAGCTCTCCATCCAGAAAAGACGAGGCTTAGTTAAGAGGCAGATACTGAGGCATCTCTCTCGCTGGCAGTGAGAACAGCATCAAACCTCCTGAGGACTAGAAACCATGGCTTATTCTGCCCACTGCTGGGAACAAACATATATAATGTACTCACTCTTTGGAGTGAAGTTCAATATAAAGGGTATAAGTACACTAAGGGGTGACTTACCAGGTTTGCCAGGTCCTCTGGAGAATCTTCCTTTCTCTTCTCATCTCATCTCATCTAAGATTTACGCCACGTAGAGGGGCCCTGTAGTGCTTAGAGTGGTGAATTTCACACCTCTTGTATTCTAGGGTTTAGAGCAGGCACTTAACCTAGGTTGGCCTGTTTTTCCTCCCATGCTCTGTGAACCAGCTAGGAAACCCTGTTTTAAATCCCACATGCTGTCACTATCCCGAAGCCAGTCTCGTTTGCCCTTCTGGGCAGAAGGAAGCTGTGCCTTGAAAAGCAAGCGATACCCCCCTGGGAGAACTCGCCCCTCAGGAGACGGTGGTGCACGTGTCGTGGGCAGAGCTTGCCAGAGGTGCTTGTGCACATGTGAGAAGGGAAGTGCCCACTGAAGAGTGCGGGCTCCTGAGAGAGTGGCAGGAGACAGGGATGGATTTGGAAAACACTGTGCTTGATGCATTTGCCAGGCATCTTCCTTTGAGAGTTGTCTACTAAAAAACAATCAAAATGAAACTTTGAGATGCTGCAGAATGTCATGTGACAGAATTAGCAGTATCCTGCTTGAAGGGTACTTACGGGTAGTTCAAACCAGGGGAATCGTACATTCTGGGTACATTCGTGGTGAGCAATTAGCCCATAAAATGAGGTCCAGTGATGAAGGAATAAATTTTGCTAAACTGTGAAGGGAAAATTCTGGGCCGTTTTTAATAACTCTTTTTTTTTTTTTACTTTGTTAATTATATACCCCTACCCCATCATTCCAACACACAATCCAGCAAATAAAATGGCCAAAGTTTTATGTAACCATTTTGAGTAGAGAGGTTAAAAACTACCCCGAATCCTGAGCCAACAGCTTATCTCTTGCACACATGCAGGTGGAGTTTACACCATGCACGGGCTTGCAGATAGACACACACACGTGCTTATTAATCTTTGCAGCTGAAAGAAGGGCCTTTGTTTCGCGGTAGTAACTGAATCATAATACTCTCACGACTGGCTGGCTGATCTCAGGATTAAAGGAGGAAAGAGAAGTTTGACGTTTATTTTTGCCTCTCCAAGGGTATATACCATTCATCGCTGAATTTCTTAAGGATGTTAGTGTTTGTCGTTTGTGGACAGTAGCTGCAGTACAAATGCAGCTTTATATTGTTTCCACTTTCTCCAAATCTCTTTAGGACAAACTTAGCGTGGCCTATTACAGAATTTTTTTATTTCTTTTCCCAAAGATTCTTTCTGATACATCAGCGTTAGAGTCGGTGGGTTCCAGCCCCTTTCTTACCTTTGTAGTTCCCCGTACGGATTCACGGTTCACCCACAACCACCCTTGTTTGACCCATGCCCTCTGATGGGCAGGTTCTTCGGAGCTCCTCATTGGTGTTCTTCGAGACCCGTGAGCGTCTGGGGCAGAGGAACTAGCACTGAAATAAACGGTGCAGTGGGCTTGAGAGAAAACAGTTACAGGGTATTTCTGCCCTGCGTTTTATCTTCTCATCATTTCACGTCCCGGCGGAATAAATGGGTCTGTTAATCAAACAGCACTGAGAGGTTAGGTCATTGGAAGCCTTTTAGTCATTTTGTGCTTTTCAAGAGTGAATTTGTTAGAATTATGCTGAATACCCACTTAAAGCCTCAGCTGATAACCCTACCTGTGTTTTATAACTCTGCACTGTCAGAACTCATAATAAGTCAAACATTCTTTCGGTGGTGCTCATACGGGAGGGGGGGGGGAAAGCCCGACAAATTTAAGAGTAATTTCAGATTGTAAATGAAAAGGAGAGGCACGACTGTTCATTTGCACCAATCATGCCTTCCTTTCATCTGCTCTGATTAGGCCTGGTGCGGTTTCATCAGACCCCTCCATCACCGAGCTGTCACTCCAGCCGTCTGTTGATTGAAAACAATCAAGGCTCTGAAGGCACAATTATTCTGACCCTTTAACTAGAGGCTGCTGTGATAATGAAAGGTTGATTATGATAGTTTGTGCCTCTTTCAGTTTGCCAAGAAGGTTAATTTGGGCATCAGACGGATGTTTAATGGGCGCTTGCTGGCTACACTGAGGTAAATGAGAACGTGCAGTCTTGGATATTGCACGGATATAGTTTGGCTGTCAATCATTGTCATTTGGAGTTTGTGCCTCACACTCCGGAAATCACATTTTATTTTTTCCTTGGGACTTAATTTATTCTGTGCCCTGAGGAAGTTCTTTCACTCGGTGACCTTCACAGCAGCTTTCTCTGCCTTTTTTTTTTCTTCATTTTTTTTTCAAATGGAGCTCAAAGGCACAACAGATCTAGAAGAGCATTTTTCTTTCATTTTCACTTAAAAATGGAAACTTTAAAAATGCATCCTTATCACTGCCTTCCAATAGAGCCAGTGTTTCCATTCCGGCTGTGCGGTGGGGAGGCGTGAAGAGAGGGATGCCTTAGCCAGTTTGCAGCTGCGAGCCAGCAAGCGCGGGACATTCCCAGTGGCACCCCCCGCACAGAGCGGCGGCTCCGCTGGCCGCACGGCCCCTCGCCGCCGGGTCCCAGGCAGCTCTGGGGTTCCCGCCCCGAGCGGCGTCCTACCCCTTCCCCTCCTTCTTGGGCAGCGTGGGCCGGGGTAGAGGCAGGGACACAGGTACAGAGGTTATTAAACGTTGCAGATTTCAATTTGTATCAATCCAGCACCTAATCTTGTTGCTATTGGAAGCACAGAGTAAAAAAGAGGAAGGCACCTAAGAATGCTGGTGTTTACAGTGTGTTTACAATGTGTTTACAGTGCAAGGCTCACTACAATCCTCTTTTAGGCACACCCTTTTAAAAAAGAAACGCGGAGGGAAAGAAAGAATAAAGGAGAACCTTCATTTCCATCTCCGGCTGCGCAGAGCGGCCTCGCAGATGAGGCCCGGTAAGCTGGCTCATGGCTCTGCTCCTTCACTCGCGTTGTCTTCATTTCCTTCCCCCCAGTGAACAGTCCGCAGCATATTTCCACCGACCTTGGACATTTTGTCTCCCAGTCAATTGTAAAACAATTAAGTCTCTAGGTGTTAAAGGGACAGCATCATAATGATTATAATTTTACATCAAGCGGTCTCTTTTCACATTATTTATTTGTTGCTTTTAAAAAAGCTACTTGTCTTGGAATGGTAAAGAGGTGTTCAGTCTCTCTTCACCATTCAGTGACTGATAATTCAGTCTCACCTGAAGAGGCTCCAAAAATGAATTAAGTCATTGAATCCAGTTACTGTTTTAACGCAGCCTTCTATAAGCCACAGTGCTGTTTAAAATGTGTGTTTAAAAATAAATGGGGATGGAAGGAGACTTGACTTTGGGTGGTAAACACATGCAGGATACAGATGAGGCACTGTAGGACTGTATACATGAAACCTATGTAATTTTATTAAATAATATCACCCCAATAAATTCAATAAGAATAAAAATAATAAAAATTTAAAAAAGAAATGAGAACAGGATTGTGCACATATATATGGTCTCACCAGATCCTTTACCACACCAGACCACGAATGTTTATTTTTGTTTAGCTGCATGAACGGCGTGGATGAAAATAGCCCTCGGGGATGCTTAGTAAAGTTATTGATTAGTTATGTCTTGTTTTGTTTAAGTACTGGGAATATAAAGGTGATTAGGAGAGATGTGTCAGTCAACTCGATCAATAGTTTTTTGGTATTTAGAAAGTAGTACGAATTTTCATTTTAATATTAACGTGTATTTTATGCGACCATGAGTGATTTTATTTTATAGATTCAGTGTGTTTGCAAGTTAATGGGACCCAAGCAAGGACTGTTTCTTCCTGAAGGAAGCATAACATTATTTCACATTGTTTTTAGTATAAGCCTGGGTTCCTACCTTCCCCTAGCCTGGCTTACCCTTTATATTAACTGGAAAACTGATGTCCAGAATGAAGGATGTTTTTTCCTCCAACCAAGCCCTCCACCTCACGCCCACCGCTGCGCTCTCACATCACTCCGTTCACCGGGGCTGTGTCCCTCAGCAGCGATGTCCCCCTCAGAAGGTCCCGCAGAGTAGCTCACACTTCACCTCGTGGCCTGTGCGGACATTTCTTCTGCTCCCAGGGCTGGAGCCGGGCGTTGGACCCAGTTTCTCTTTCCTTTTCAATCCTCCCATATACCCTTTCAAAGTTCCCCTTGCTCTTCAAACGCATTGTTCATCCTAACCTTATAAAGATGTCTCAGATCTGTGATTTCTCCAGACGGCAGTCTCATAATTCCCATTTTTCTGACATTCAGCAAAGATTTATTATGGATTTCCTCCTGGGTGCCAGACACGGGGGCTGAAACGTGATCCTTCTCTCAGTTTAGCCCTTGGAGTGGCTACTGCCTTTTACTCCTCCTGTATCCATCGCAGCCTCCTCTAACCTAACAGATTTTTTGAGATTGTCAAACCACTGGCTGTCCTGCACTGGGGCCTGTCTGTCCACATGTCCATCTCTTCTTTACATCGCTGTTATAGATCGGCTATCTAAGCCACTTCCCCCACCCCCTAAACAATGTATAATTGTGCTGAATACAGTGTGTCTTCTTTGATAAAAATATTACTTGTATATTATAAGGAAAAGTGTTGCAAGGTGCAGATAGAGGATTCGTTGTTTCCCGGTTATTTATACAATGAGGAAATGAAGTTAGAGAGTGCAGAGTGGAATATTCTATTTAGACATCAGTAGCCAGGCTGAAATTCAAATAGTAATGATGTGAATCGACATCATGTTTATGTGTATTCTCTGCAGCTTACTGAGAGCGCACGCCCTGGTTCCCAGCCCCAGCCCACCAGCTCCAACTGTTGATAGTAGACTCTGGCCCCTGTCGATGGTTAGTCATGTGCTTCAGTTTGCAGGTTCCCCACTCCAATCAGTGTATTCCACAGCTATAAATTAATGTTTAAAATGATCCTTCAGGGTTCTTTTCTTTTTATTTGGAGACTGCCAACATCAAATTCTTCAATGCGGCTTAGAAACTTCCTGGACATCCAAATTAATTATCATACCCCTTGTGTGAAGAGTTTGACTTTCTCTGTATCTGTGGCCTTGGGCAGCTGCTTGAGCCTGTGAGATCCTTTTGGTCACTAAAAGTTTAATTTCAGGTGGGGAGTTGTGTGCAGTGAATCTACTATTGGTTCATTATTATTGAATCAGTTCATAAAGAAATAGTCAAGAGCTTGATGCTCTCAGGATGCTCCAGGGCATGTTTACAAATTAAACAGCCTTTAAAAAAACCCCGTAACATTTATTAATGTACCAGCAATATTTAAAACACCTATGAGGGAATTGGTAACATAGAGAGATGGGTTTTGAGTGTGTCTGATAATCTGCCTACAAAAGGCTAAAACTTCCAAATTTGCAGGATTTTTCTTTCCCTAATTCCATAGTCCATTAAGGTATTTTATAGGGATACATTAAGACCATCGAGGTCAAGAGTAAGACTTGAGGGTTGTTGTTTTTTTAATATATATATTTTATTTATTTCAGGCAGAGGAAGGGAGAAGGGGAGAAAAATAGAAACATCGATGAGAGAGAAACATCAGTCTGTTGCCTCCTGCACGCCCCTGACTGGGGATTGAGCCCACAACCCTGGCATGTGCCCTGACCGGGAATCGAACCGGCAACCTCTTAGTGTGCAACCACTGAGCCACACCGGCCGGGCAAGCCTTGAGTTTTATGGTAGTAATAGAACTTGGAATTGAATGGCAAGTAAGAATATGTAAACTGATTAGAATCTTCTTTCTCATCAAGTAAGTTCTTGGCACATAATAGACACTCATTAAAAAACTGAGAAATAGATGAATGAAATAACTAAAATAAAAGATTCATGGTTATATCATTTTCCCCAGAGCAACAGAGCAAAAAGAAAAGTAATAAATTCAGACAATCAATCATTATTTTAGTTTTCTTAAGGCAGGAAGTTTAGTTTATATACACATTTTCCTTATCACTAAGTTAACTGGGTTAAGATTTGAGGTGCCTCATGGACATAAATTCAAGTATTTTTAATAGGAAACTCAAGCCAAGTAAAGAAAGTGAATATACACTGAGTGTTATGTAGAGACAAGTAGGTTTATGCCTATATCTCCTCATTCATTCATTCATTCATTCATTCATTCCTTTATTCATGTTCCTCTGACTTGGGCTTTAATAAAGCTACAGACCTTAAATTACTGGGTTAAAATTACTGAATTCATTTGTGTGAAAATAGGCTCATCATAAGGGCTAGTTTATAATCTGCAACAGATGATCTGCCATGCTTTTATTATTACTTTATTATCACTTTATAGCATGTGAAGTATTTAATACTATGTAGCAAGTTTCTATTAACTACGGTAATCTCTCAAAATCTGCATCAATATTATACAATATTATTGTGTTATATAAGAAGAGTCTTAATGTGCTGGCTTTATCGTGAATTGAAAGGGTAATTGAATTGAGGATTAGCTCCATCTCTTGGTAGTACATTGTCATTATATTAATTCTGTATATTGTCTAAATGTCATAGTTTACCAAGCACTAATATCATCCTTACTTTACAGATAATGTTGGCGTTTTTCATATATTTTTCATAACTGCTCAAATACATAAAGTTGTAGAAACAGATCTTTTGACTTCAAGCCCTGCCTTATTTTCATTGTGTCACATTCACCTCCATGGGCATGTGCCACTTAGTGGTAGAAAAAGGCATCAGGATGTCCCTGGCCATTTCAGCTGACTTCACCCTGATATTACATCTTCACTGCATGAAGTAGCTGGGAATTAATGCAAAATTATGTGACCCATGTGGGGTCAATTTAGTCCCTGTTGCCAATGGGATACAACAGGGTTTTCTTCTATTGACCAAGCTGGTTTTCTCTAATTTTCCAGTGTTGTTCTAATATAAGCTTAATATCTCACTGACCACATGTTAAGTCCCTTTTGCATCCAGAAGAACATCATATATAAATAGGATGTTTATATTTATGTAACTAACATTTTACTTAGAAGTCTCATGTCTCTAGTCCAGCATCAAGTCCTACTCTGATGCCATCAATGATTAGATGGATAAGTGTTATCTTTGGCTCAGAAACTATTATCAGACCATTGGAGGACATGTATAGGAAGTTATTTCTTTTTTTAGAAGATTTTTTATTGATTTTTAGAGAAAGGGGAGAGGGAGAGAAACATGGATGTGAGAGCGAGACATCGATCGGCTGCCTCCTGCATGCCCCCCATTAGAGATCCATCCCACAACCTGGGCATGTGCCCTGACCAGGAATTGAACCAGCAACCATCTGGTGCACAGGGTGATGCCCAACTGAGCCATATTGGCCAGGGTGGAAGTTATTTCTAATTGTTCTGTATTCTGCTTGAGTATGGGGAGAGCAGCAATGGGTTTCATTTTCTCTGCGTCGTCGCTGGCATAGGTGGTTAGTTGCCTTTATTGTCTTTTGGGGTAGGCTTCCCATCTAAAAAGCTTTGTGTGTACTAATATGGGGACCATCTATTTAAATAAAGGCAATTCTGAGGCAAAAATGTATATGAATAGTTTAAAAAATATTTGCATTTATATGTAAAATTTCATTCTGGGATTCTAAATAAGTAGTACCTTGAAGCAGTTGCCATACACATTTAAAATATGTTCTTTGACTGGGGTTATTTTACTTTTATAAGAAATGGTATCTACTAAGTGGGGTGATATGATCTGAACAGAGTTGTCCCTGGGGAGGAAAAGACTGGGATGTAGCCCAGTTCTATGCACTTTCATGTGCACACACACGTGCCTGCATTTCCGGTGAGTACAGAATTATAGACCAAAAGCATCACTTTGTTTTCTGATAAGAGATTTATAAAAACTGTGCTATGGAACCTGCAGCTTGGATACTAGACACATTGATTAATTTAGGTTGCTTCTCTCATTTATAGGAATTTTGGAGGATTCTACTTTAAAATATTACTTTTTGGTGGATCCATAGGTGACATATAGCCTATAGGTAGAAGGGTCTCTCTCATCAACTCACCCATTTTACAGACGAGGAACTAAAGCGACTGGCCCAGTGTCAGCCGTGTACTCACCTTGCCGCCTGTACTGACTTTTCAGAGGTCAGCTTAAATTGGTGGCCAGTTCTCACAGGTAGACAGGACATTACAGTACACTAACTTCATCTCTTTTCCTACCTTTATTTTTTTCTTCATCTTGATATACAACGTACCTTTTTAAAATCCTCTTTTATTATAAGACTAAGCCCAAGGACAACCCAGGTCACTTTTTATTTGTCCTCGTAAATGCCGGATCTGAGACGTGGCAGGCCTCGGGGCGGTTCTCACGGTGATTCCTCCAGTCCTATACTTTGTCTCCATCTGTGGGAAAGAGACACCCTGGGTCACAAGGGCTCTTGCTTTCCCTGCTCTACAGTATTTAAAAATATGTGTAAAGGTGATTATCAGACACAGTTTTTTGGTTCTTTCAATTTCTTAATTAAACATAATTTCAAACCAAAAATTTGCAATAATAAAAATAGTACAGAGAACACCCATGTGATTTGCTGATTTTTTAAACAAATCACCTCACTTGCTTTGTCATATGTCCTCTCTCTAGATATTTATTTACTTATCTATAGAGAGATATAATATAGATATACACAGTAGAAGAATAGAGAAAGAGAGAGAGAGAGAAGGCGAGGGGACTTTTTCTGAGCCATTTGAGAGTAAGTTGCACACATAGTGCTTTTTTTGTTTGTTTGCTTGTTTGTTCTGATCTCTGAAGAAACCACATAACTGTTCCTCTTCATGGAAGTCTGTAGGAAAACACGAAAGATTTATACAATCTGAGGAGAAACCAGAGTGTTATAAGGCACACGTTTTTATTCTAAAGATAAAAATAAGAGCATTTGTCAGTCTCCCAAATTTATAAAGTTTTAAATGAACAATGAAAGAAGATGTGTTATTATCATATTTGCTAAGCTGAACATTCTTTTAAAAATCTGTCAGGTCGTTTTTTCTGACAGAATATGAATCTGGAGCCTCATCAAATCTGACTCTATTGAAATGTGTGTCTTCAAGGAAAAAAGAGCCCCGGTGTCTTCTATAAGTCTGCAGTCAGCTATAATGGTTCATGTGCAACCTCCCGTGAAAAATCTGTTTTACAAGCAAAATGTTGACACAGTTTTAATTATGGCACTCAAGTGAGCACCGTTATAATTTTTAATATTCCTCCATGGTAACATTTTCATTGCTCTGGTAGAGGAAAAGTGCTTTGATCCCGAGTCCCTAGTTTCTGGTGCTTTTGGATTTTATAGGAATGCCCTCTTTTTTGAGAATGTTGTCTTTTTGAACAGAAAATTTTCACTTGGTCACAAAGAGAATATGACTATACATTTTGGTGCATTTATTTATTCAGATGCATTTTCCTCTCAGTGGCCGTCGTTATTACGGTTTAACATGCCACTGATTGGACCGTGCATGACTCACCTTAATGAGATGAGCTTCTGTGGAGGTGAACTCGGCATCTCTTGGGGCACCAGGGGAACGTCTCACGCTCATCATCTGAAGAAGCCGTGCGATAGTAAAATGGTATATTGCTAAAGTTTTATGTTTCTGTTTATTAGAATTTAAGGCATTATAAAAAAATAATATATAAAATAGTCCATGCACCTTCCCTTGGAGGGCATATATTAGAAGGTAGGGAGTGTGCTTGCTACTGTTTAGAAACAAAAAATTCAGCCTAAGCATTGTCGCCTGTTCTGGGGCCGCCGCTCCCCGTGGCCCGGGCTCTGGACCGTGCCCTGCTCTTTGGTGGAGGTTCCGCAATGTCGGCTCTTTGTTGGTTTCTCCTGGGCCCCTCCTTTACTCCTTTCTCAGCCTGTGGGAGTGGGGAACCTAAGCTGCCTTGGGGCACTGAGGGGAGACTGGTGCCCTGGTTGATCAGTGGCACAACAGGATTTCAGGGATATGGACCCTTGTGCCGTCATAGCGGGGCTCCTGCGCAGGGAGGCCCAGTGCACCCCCAGCAAAGCCGGCTGCTGCCCAGTTCACAGTGAATAGTCACAGCGCCCCTGGCCTCAGCTCTGGCTGAGGAGTCCTATGCAATGGTTGCTGCTTTCAGACAGTGTTGTGAGGGCTTCATCTGTCGTAGTGTTGGTTCAAAAGACCTGATCACTGCCCTGATGAGAACTGCTTTGCTAAAGAGCATTCCTATATACACAGTTGACCCGTGAACATTGCGGGGCTTAGAGGCGCCGGTCTCCCATGCAGTGGAAAAACCCACATGTAACTTTTCACTCCCCAAAACTTACCTACAGTCTTCCTGCAGTATCCATGGGGATTGGTTCCAGGGACCCCCGAGAATACCAAAATCCACAGATGCTCAAGTCTCTTCCATAAATGGGCCTAGAACAATGCATACAGTCGGCCCTCCACACCCATGGATTCCCAACCGTGGATCAAAAACACTGTGTTGAGAAGCTTGAACCAGATGTACTCTAAAGTTTCTTCTTGCCCGAGTGGTTTATTAATCTGAGGGCTTAAAAGACTGCAATGGTCATTGCATTGCCAAGAATCTCAAATAGAGGTGGCAGCACCAATTATCCGAGGGAGTGAAAGTAGGGCCTACGTAAGTAAGTCCCGCACACTGCAGGCTGCTTGTGGAGCTCGGAGAGCTTCTAGGGCTTTACATAGGGAAGCTACAAAGATGAGCTGATAAAGTAGGAAACTGAAGCCTGTGATAGATAAATAGAAACATATAAGAATTGATATTGTTTGTTCAAGAGAAATAGCCTAAGAATAGTTGTAAAGAATTTTCAATGTATGCAACAAATATTTATAGCCTACTATGTGCCAGCCACTGTTCTTATCAAGGACCTGAGGGTGAGATGAGGTGACGCTGGAGTAAGCTGTAGCAAATGCTTCTTTTAGGAAGTAACAGCGCTCTACTAGGGTAGGCGAACTAGATTGGGTCAGGTGGGGTGCTTGGGAGATGGCCTTGGAGATGACAGCCCCTGTGTTTCAGATGGTGGAGGAAACATCTTGCCTAATAGCCATGTTTCCTAAGGACTCTGTTGTGTCCCCCAGACTGAATCCTTGATTTCTTTTCCGCTCTTGCTGGCTTTGTCACCAAAAAGTAGGAGATAAGACTTTCACTGAATGATTCATTTCCCTCCCAATCAGCACATGCTCGAGTTCAGGCTGCTGGGGATGTCAGCATGCCCTGAGCTACGGTTTCTCAGTGTAGTGTCATTAAAAGCCACCAGTTCCCAATATAACCACTTTCAAACATAAGCATCAAAATACACTGCAAGCTAACTGTGGTCTTTGGGCTCTGTGACGCCCCAGTGATGCGTCAGCTGTTTTCAGTGGTCTCTAAATCCCGTAAGTGGGTTCCAGGACTCCCTCCACCGCCTGCCTGTGGCAGGGCATGGTAAGTGCTAAGGTGGGGTGCACAGTGGAGCAGTGATTTTCAGGTAGCCCATTGTTTTAATTTTCTTGTCAGTTCTTTCATTATTTGGATAAGTAAGAGTTATCCATAGTTCCAGGTTTTTTTCTCTTTTACACTTTCACGGAAGTAAAAACAGCACAATAACACTACTGCATTTATTTACATATTATTGCAAAAGCAAAACTGCGCAGTGTTTATGACTTACGTGTGCTGTCACATCCGCTGTTGATTTATGGACCCTATGGAACCAAGCTGTCAAAGTGTGCCGTCTTACCCCTCGTAAGATCTTACCGTGTCTTACTGCATAGGAAATAGGCTGTCTTATCCATACTGTTAAGCTACAGGTATCCTATATCTTTAATAAAGCATACTACGTAGACTTCATTTGACTTAAACCTTAAATTTGAAACAACATAATTTACTCTAATAAAGCAGCCATGTACTGTCTCACGAATGGGAGGGAAACTGTTGAAAACCTTCCTATTCAAAGTGTGGCCCGTGGCCAGCAGCGTACACATCACCTGGAGACGGTTAGAAATGCAGACTCCCAGTCCCCTCACCCAACGTATTGAACCAGAATCTGCATTTCCCCCATAGTCCCCAGGGAATTTGAGCACATTTGAGGTGTGAGAAGCACTGGGTTTAAGTTCTAAGTAACACTTCATCTAGGCGAGATGGGTTGGAAGTTGGTAGCAGAGTAGTTCATTGTAAATCATATTTACCTTTGATCTGGAGAAAAGATAAATCTAAGTATGAATGACTTGTGTAGTCTGAAACTATTTATAAATGATAAAGTGTGAAAATTACAGAAAATAGGTGAAAAGTTAGAAATATTGGCAAGAAGTAAGATAAAGATTGTTCCAGAAAATGCAAACTAAACGTATGTGCACAAAGTATTGTGTGATACGTAGTAGTTGGGGAGTTTGAGCGTGGAAAGCATAGTGACACACGTGCACATGTGACGTGGGGGCGGCAATAGGCAGAAAGCCAGAATGGAACCGGTGACGGATCACGGCGGTCACTTCGATTCCTGAGAGATTTTCCTAAAGGTAGAGAGCCTAGTTATGGCTGGTGTACTTCTCACACAGTAAGCGACAGTGTTTGCTACAAAGAGAAAGAGAAAGCGGGGAGTGTTAAGAGATGGGCTAGAAGACTGATTATGGTGTGGGGAGAACTGATCTATGAGGAAAGAGAAAAACAATTAGAGGGGCGGCACCATGCTGTAAAAAGGGACTATGGAGACACGGGTATTTGTCTAATATTTCTCCAGTGCTGTTTCCTGTAGTATCCATATGAGAGATGCAGAAACATTAGGCTGTAAGAAATTTGTTACAGAGCGAAGCAACATCAGCTGGAATTTGTCTATTAAATTAGGAGCAGTAGTAAAGGTTAAGTTTTAGAAAATTTTACCTGGTGCACGAGAAATTACCTTGAATGGGATGACTTTACCACTGACAGCTTTTCAAAGCTCTGTGGGCAAAGAATGAAAAGTCATTTATGAAGTTGCTGAATTATCTTCCCAGGGAAATAATTGGAGCCCCATCCCTTGAAACTTCTAAACTGATGGTGGAGAAAAACCAGGATGTTGCCTGTGGGAACCCTCCACTCTGGCAGAGACCTGGCGATTGATAAGTGACGGTTTTCTTCTGCAGTCCCTTTGATTATTGCTGATGTTACCACACACAGGTCTTTTTTTGTGAGGTTTCTATCTTATTTAAATTAAAAATACCAGTATCTAGACACACAGCTAGAGAGTGTCACTCACCTGCTCTCCATGATGTCTGCATCCTTGGCATTGGCAGGCTACCTGCACCCAATACATTTTGTCACTTCTCCAAATGACGTAATTCAGTAAAAGGTGCAATTTGATGCCAATTGGAAGTGACTTCGCTTCCTACATTCCCTTCATTCAGAAAGCTACAAAGATAAACCCTAAATATGCATTGCCTTTTGGAGCCATTTGTCAAATGGATACAGAGTCTGAAAGTCTGAAATCATCTAATGCTTCAGAGAGTTTAGGGGTCCCTGTCACCAGGACAGAAAGCAAGTAAAACAAAATAGAAATCTTCAGTCTTCTAATTCATTACTTTACTTTTTCATGCTGTTCCTTCAGATCCACATTTATATTGCTTGGGAGGTTGAGTCTAATATTGGTGCTACTGAGAAGAGTTCATATCAAACATGTTGACTGGAGATATGCTTCTTTATGCTGCTGTGTGGGCAAGTTTGCCAAACTTAAATATTAAGTCACATTAAGTAAATTATTTCAGGTGCTCCATAACATGCATTGTTTTTTTGTTGATGATACTTTCTAAACTGTTAACTTTTGTTATTTACGATTTAATGCACCTGTTTTAGTTTAAGAAATTTGGTTTATCTGTAGCCAAAATTTCTTACAACTTTTCTCCCTGAAAAAGATCTAGACCTAAGTGAAAAGATTAGGGTTACATTCTGCTACTTTGTTCATAGAAGATAACCTCCTCTATATCCTGTTTCTGGGGAAAAGGCTCTAACAAATTGCCAGTCTCTTACACGGGCACATAACAACTGTCTTAAAGATGAAAACTAATTGAGAAAAAAATTAAATTGATAGATTGCAATCTTCCTTCTTCTCTTGCTTCCTGACTGATGTACCAACCAAAGAGATGGGGGGGGGAGTCCTTTTCCTTTCTAAATCATTCTACTTGTGTCCTATTGATTTTCTCTCAAGTACACCCTGTGGTCTCGGATGATCACATATTTTCTTACAGTGCTTGTATTGATACAGTGGTTGTCGGGTTGACAAATATTGTTGAGCTGTGATGACAGCACTCACAGTTGCCATTTCCTGGGGGTGGGGTGTACCGGGCCTCTTATGCACGAAACGTAAGGGGCCAGGCTGTCTCACAACAGTATTTTTATTCTTTGAAAAGAGATTATTGTTTACTCCAAGGGAAAACTTAAGGTCCCCACCACTGCTGCTTAACATTATTTCTAATGCCTGCAATAATATCTCAGGTTCTTTTAAGTTCTGTATTTTTGCTGATGAAGGGGGTTGGGGCAGAATCCTCAACAGGTCTCAAAATACGATTTGTAAGAAAAGTGTGTTAGTAAGAGTGGGGAAGAATAGCCAGTGGCGCGCCCTTACTGCCTTGCCGAGGCTGTCCTTACCTCTGTGCTGTGCCTCCCTCCCCTCCCTGTTTCAGCTAGCCGTGAGGTGGTTGGAGCACAGCTGCCATTACCAGCACATGGATGAGCTCCTGCAGTATATCCGCTTCGGCCTGATGGATGCGGACACTCTCCATACAGTTGCCCTGTCCCACCCCCTCGTCCAGGCCAGCGAGACCGCCACAGCGCTGGTCAACGAGGCCCTGGAGTACCACCAGAGCATCTACGCGCAGCCGGTGTGGCAGACTCGCAGGACCAAGCCGCGCTTCCAGTCCGACACGCTGTATATCATCGGGGGGAAGAAGCGTGAGGTCTGCAAAGTCAAGGAGCTTCGCTACTTCAACCCTGTGGACCAGGAGAACGCGCTCATAGCTGCCATTGCCAACTGGAGCGAGCTGGCCCCCATGCCGGTGGGAAGGAGCCACCACTGCGTGGCGGTCATGGGGGACTTCCTGTTTGTGGCAGGAGGGGAGGTGGAGCACGCCAGTGGCCGGACGTGTGCCGTGAGGACCGCCTGTCGCTACGACCCCCGCAGTAACTCCTGGGCAGAGATAGCACCCATGAAGAACTGCCGAGAGCATTTTGTGCTGGGTGCCATGGATGAATACCTCTATGCGGTTGGGGGCAGAAATGAACTGCGCCAGGTGCTGCCTACAGTTGAGCGATATTGTCCCAAGAAGAACAAATGGACTTTCGTGCAGTCCTTTGACCGGTCCCTTTCATGTCATGCTGGTTATGTGGCGGATGGTCTTCTTTGGATATCAGGTAGAAAACGCCTCATATGTTGCATTTATCAAAAAACGCTTTCATTGTGGGAGAAATTGAAAAGTCAAGCTTTGGTAGCGTGGTCATATGTAATTGAATGAATGAGCCAAGGCTGCCATTTTAGCTCATTAACATTCATCGATTGAGAGCCTACTCTATAGAGCAATGTAATGGGAAGTAATTGACCCTTCTATGACTTTCTGAGTGATTAGTGGAGTAAAAAATTCAAGATGGAAATTAATGGCCCATCACACCTCTTTTTTAACCAAACCTTCTGTTGTTTAGATTGTCAGCTTTTGATATTCATGGATTGTATTGCACAGCAGTCATTTATCCAGGTCCTTTGCTTTTACCATGACCCTGGGCTAGGAGTCTTTCATCAAAGCCAGGGCAGGTGAAATAAAAGTCCGATAAGCCCTTTTTGATGGGTATAGCAGTGGGTATATATCCAGGTAAGAGGATGGCTGTGCATTAAGGGGAGAGATTGAAATTATAGGCTAAATTAATGTTTTATATTATCTGTGTAGTGACTCATGCCATCCCAATCCTTCATTCCTGTTTAGCCGTCCATTCTTTCTGATCATTTGGAGGGCATTGTTATTTAAGTTTCTTTTTTTCGTCATTTTTAAAAAAGCCTTTTGATTATGGAGAAAGTAGAGACTAGTATAACGAACTCCATGTACCCATAAGCCCAGTTCAGCAGTTAGTCACTCGCTGCCAGTCTTGTTCCATCCATACCCACATACTTCTTCAAACTCTCCATAGCTGCCTCTTCACTTGTACAGAAGGAGTCTGTGGAGCAAATATATTAACATCACATTATCAGCCTGTGTTTCCAGTTCTATTATCAAAAAGACCTAAAAGGTTCTCCTTTGGAAGGTTTGCCTGTTGGGGAAGAGCATTGTATCTTCTCTTAGTTGGAGGATACTCATTTTGTAACTCAAATAGAACCTGTGGAATTTCTTTTTTTTTCTTCTTTTTAATTTATCTTTATTGTTGAAAGTATTATGGATATCCCCCTGTTTTCCCCCCAATGATCCCCTCCACCCCTCATCCACACTCCACCCCCAGGCCTTCACCACACTTTTGTCTGTGTCCAAGGCTTATGCATATAAGCATGTAAGTTCTTTGATTAATCTCTCCCCACCACTCCCCCACCCCCCCTTCCCACTGAGATCCCTCAGTCTTTTCCATGCTTCTGTGTCCCTGGATCTGTTTTGTTCCTCAGTCTATTTTGTTTATTAGATTCCACATATGAGTGAGATCATGTAAAACTGAATCAGGAGGAATCAGAAAACCTGAATAGGCTACTAACAACGGATGAAATTGAAGCAGAAATGAAAAAACTGCCAGCAAACAAAAGCCCTGGTCCAGATGGCTTCCCAGGGGAGCTTTCTAATTCTTTAAGTTGTAGGGTTAGATGGTTCACTAAACATGTTTCTTGCTTTTTGAGGTAGGCCTGCAGTGTTATGAACTTCCCTCTTAGGACTGCTTTCACTGTGTCCCATAGATTTGGGGTTGTTGTGTGTTCATTTTCATTTGTTTCCAGGAAGTTTTTGATTTCTTTCTTGATCTTATTGGTAACCCATTCATTGTTTAATAATATGTTATTTAGCTTCCATGTAGTTGAATGTTTTTGAGTGTTTTTACTCTAGTTGATTTCAAATCTCATGCCATTGTGATCTGAGATGCTCGATATTATTTCAGTCTTCTTGAACTTGTAGAGACTTGTTTTTTGTCCTAACATGTGGTCTATCTTTGAGAATGACCCATGTGCAATTGAGAGGAATATATATTCTGCAGCTTTGGGGTGAAATGTTCTGTGAATGTCAATCAAATCCATTTGATCTAGTGTGCCATTTAGAGTCACTGTTTCTGTGTTGATTATTTTTGTCTGGAGGATCTATCCAGTGAAGTCAGTGGGGTGTTAAAGTCCTCAACGATGACTGTATTGCTGTTGATCTCTCCCTTGAAGTCCTTAAGGTTATTATTGATAGGTCCTTATTTATTGCCATTTTAATTCTTTATGCCTATGTTTCTCTATTTCTTCTTATTACAGCAGTCCCTTTAACATTTCTTGCAATGCTGGTTTGGTGGTGATAAATTCTTTTAGCCTTTTTTTTGCCTGGGAAGCTCTTTATTTCACCATCTGTTTTGAATGATAGCCTTGCTGGATAGAGTAGTCTTGGTTTCAGATCCTTGTTTTGCATTACCTTGAATACTTCACGCCATTCCCTTCTGGCCTGTAGAGTTTCTGATGAGAAGTCAGCTGACAGCCTTATGGGAGCTCCTTTGTAGGTAACAGATTGCTTTTCTCTTGCTGCCTTGAAGATTCTCTCTTTGTCTTAGATTCTTGGCATTTTAATTATGTTGTGTCTGGGCATGGGCTTCTTTGGATTCTTCTTGCTTGGGACTCTCTGTGCCTCCTGAACTTGTGTGGCTTTTTCCTTGACCAGGTTAAGGAAGTTTTCTGCCATTATTTCTTCCAACAAATTCTCTATCCCTTGCTTATTTTCTTCCCCTCCTGGCTTTCCTATAATACAAATATTGTTAGGTTTCATGTTGTCCCACTGCTCCCTTAAACTCTCCTCCTGTTTTTAGTTTTTTCTTTTTGGATCTCTGATTGAGTGATTTTTTTCTACCCTGTCTTCTAATTCACTGATCTGATCCTCAGCTTCCTCTAGTCTGCTGTTTATTTTTTCCAATGTGTTCTTTATTTCTGCTATGTCATTCTTCATTTCTGACTGGTCATTTTTCATAGTTTCCATATCTTTTTTCATGCTGTTGAGCATCCTTACAATCAGTATTCTAAACTCTATATCTGATAGATTGCTTATCTCCATTTCATTTAGCTCTTTTTCTGGAGACTTGTCTTGTTCTTTCATTTGGGGCTTTTTTTGGTCTCCCCATTTTGGCTGCCTATTTGGGTTTATTTCTATATATTAGGTGGATCTGCTAGGATTCTGTCTTTTTGGAGGGTCTATGATGCAGGCCAATGTCAAATGTTCTTTGTAACTGGCCTTGAGTACCCTGTTTAGAGCTATCAACAACCCACGGCTTGTGGTTCCCTCTGATGAGGCTAGGTGCATTTGGACAGGACCAAGATGCACACCAAATTCTGCTTTTCTAGAAGGAGATCAGGCAAAGACTCAAAGCTCTTAATGAGCCTCAGGCTATAGACCACAGCAAGGTATAAACTCCACAGGGTAGGGTGAGAGGTTTTCCAGTGCATTGCTTCCCCCCCAGGCAAAAGTTGCCTGGCTGGCAAAGGTCTGCCTGAGAAAGATGTCCTCTGCAGTATGGGGGCATGACTCAGCACGGGAGTCTAAATGGCTGCCCTCTGAACTCCATCTCCAGAGCCCGAAACCCTGGGTTTTTCTCACACCGCTCCAGTTCACTCTGCCCTCCCTTTCCTGGAGCCCAAGGTGAGTGGCTGCACACGAAACTTTGTGTGTTGGCCCTTTAAGAGGGTTCCTGCATTTCCAGCCATCTCTCCCTGGCAGACAGAAACCCTGCTGCTTTTCCAAGCCAGATGTTATGTGGGCACCTTTCTCAGTTCTGGTGCTCTGGGCTGGGGAACCCAGTTTGGGGTTTGGGCCCCAGAGTCCTCAGTGGGAACCCCCTCCCCCCCAGAGCTGAGGTATCCCTCTGGATCTTCAGCTGCTGCCTGTGGGAGCCAGCTAGCCCTCTCATATCTGCACTTCCTACCAGTCTCTATGGGGTCTCCACTTTAGGTCCTTAGTTATGAGGGTGCTTTCCAGCTAGTCTTCAGCTCGTTATTCAGGATGATTTTTCTCTATTTTAGTTGTAATTCCAGTTTTGGCCTGGGAGAGTGTCAGTGTAGCTTTCACTCAGTCCACTGACGTCTTGGATCTCAGTTTGGTTAATTGGAACTTGTTAAATTTCTATGTCAAGGACAAAGAGGAAAATCATATAAACACCATAAGTCTCGCTTTTCCTGGGTAGTGCCTCAGTTATTGGCTATTTATTGATTTTTGTTGAACAACCTGGCTCACGTCAGGGCTTACGTGCTTGGTAATTAATGGATGTAGCTCAGATTAGGACTAAAGAAGAGGATAGTGAGGTGGGACTAACAATTACTGGTCCTACATACCAAACAAACATTAAATCTAAGTGTATGTGTTAGTATATAGAGATATATTTAAATAAAAACCTCATCTGGTCATTTATTCCCTTCTCTTTAAGTCTATATTTCAGTAGTTAAGAAAATAACCACCAGTTCTATATCCCTTTAGTTTTCTGAAGAACTTTCAAACTTGGCTATAAATAAGTCTTTGCTAATAGAAGGAACAGATTTCTACCTGACTTGGATAACAGAACAATGATGGATTTATGAACTCATTGTCATTTATATTTTCTTCCAATTTACATTCTTTCCATGGACTTATTTAGTTTTCATATGTTGTTAATATACGGCCTTTCTACATTAACAGCATCTCCTGAATTTTGTATCAATTTATGACAAATATTTTTGTAAGTATTTCTTATGTCTTGGCTATAAAACTAGCTTTTTAAAAACTGCTGGAGTTTTCCTTACATAGTCTTAAGGATATGACTACTTAATACCTTCTTTAGTGAGGTCTTAAGCAAGCACAGAAGCTTACCTTAGACTGGCTAGAACTATCACCTGGTATCAAGCTGACTTCTCTTTCAATATGGGTACCTATATTCCCTTTTCCATTTTATTAAATGTATAGACTTGTTACAGATCTTATTGCTGTATCACTTTGTTTTCCCCCTACTGTGAAAGGAAATACATTTTCTTTGTTCTTTTTTTGCACTAATGTATGCCGCCTGTGTTAACCATACTTAATGAAAACAATCACAGTTTTCTCAGGCTTGTTTCTCCCTACTGTGTACTTGAGATGAAAAAGTCACTTCCCTGTGTACAGTACAGCATCTGTAATTGGAAAGGGGAGGAAATCACCGATGACATTTCTAATACCTTGAGCCCTCTGCCTCTTTCCTCATGCCCAGCTTATAGTAAATCAATTGTGAATCTAACCATGGGTAAGGAGGGGTGACTAGATTTGCTAATGGGCCCCTTAAAAAAAAACCACAGGTATATTTCACCCTGCCTATCACTGGTTTTGAAGTGTTACCCTGATTTATGGGAGCAGATGAAGCTATTTGAGGTTATCCCTTACCCTTTACCAAATAATCAATTATTCCCAGTTTAATTGATGGGGGATTGGGTCATTGGCATTCTTCTGGTATTTCACAAGCTTTACCTGAGGTGGAGGTAGTAAGGATCATAGAATGTGGATTTTAGGTCTTATTTTTGTGCCATAGAACATAAAATGAATGCTTCCTTAGAGACTCACAGTTTCCAGTGTGCCCCATCTCTCCTCAAACTCCCTTTCCGTCCTCTGTCCATTTTGGGGTCAGGACACCTTGAAAACCTTTCCATGGTTTTTAAAGTGAGACAAGCAGAGATGAATTCAGAAAATCAGGCTGTATGGATATGCCCGTTAGCATTTGATTTAGGATATTAGAGAGAGTCTTATTTTACAGGCTCCTGTAGTATTTGACATTGTGACCAGATTCACAAATGCTGCACATCATTTCTGCTCAAAATGCACAATACTGAAATAAAATGAGCATTAAATAGCTTCCCGTTGTGCTAATTTAAAAGGCCTGCTCTCCATTGTAAGGTGTTGTTTGTGAACTACTAAAAAGATCCTTTTTTGTGAGTGAAAGTTAATCCTGAGCTCCTCTTGCAGAACAACTTACCTTTTCATTTTTGTCAAAAATCAGCAGGATAATGAGAAGATAACGACAAAAGCAGTGCTTTAAAACTATAAAAATAAGCTTGGCCGGGAGTGGCTCTGTGGTTGAGCATCAACCTAGGATCCGGGAGATCGAGGTTCGATTCCTGGTCAGAGCTCATGCCCCAGTTGTGGGCTCGATCCCCAGTGGAGGGCGTGCAAGAGGCAGCCGATCAATGACGACTCTCTCATCATTGATGTTTCTCTCTCTCCCTGTCCCTTCCTCTCTCTGAAATCAGTAAAGATATATTTTTTTAAAACCCACAAAACTATAAAAATAAGACAAATGCTACTGCATTTCCCCAAAAGCAGTGCTTCGTGCTTTCTTGAGCCTTTGGTGAGTGCTGCATTCTTACGAAGTCTAGTGCTGGTTCGTAGGTAAATGAGATCAATTCAGCAAACACCCCTCCAGCCCTCTAGGATCTGACAGTCAAGGATTTTTGCAGATATTTCATTAATGAAAGAACAGTTGTTAAAGCTTCTTTAACTCCCTAGAAGGTATGTTTAGTTTTATTTTTATTAAATTTAGATGAAGCTACTAGCATTGCCCCATTTTAAATAACTTTAATTTATTCAAACCTACTAAAGGGATTTCACTTTTCTAGTATTCATTAAGATTAGAACAGTGTACATTTTCATTAACATTTTTTTAATGCCATCGCTTTAGCTTTACTCTATCTGTGCAAATGCTGTGCTTGCATCTAAAAAATTATATGCAAAATATTGGGAACTAACAGGGGGCACGGCAGAGGCCGGATGGTGGTGCACTGAGTTCACAGACTACGGTCACACTCACATAAAACTTGCTGCACTTACCAACCAGGAGATGCTGAGCAGGGTTCCTGAGCTCATTCAGTCTTATTCTGGGTTAGTGTTAGAGGGACAAAGTAGAGGAAGACAAAGGTCTCATGCTGGGGCTCTTGGTATAACAGAGGGAACAGACTTAAACAGATAATTATAGAATATCATGTGCTCTGTGTGATGATAGAAGTCGTTGGTAGGTACAGAAATAGTGCAAAACAGGGAGAAATAAGAGATTTTTTAAAAGTTTGCAGCCCCTTTAGCCTAACTTGGCTTCCTGTCCATTGGCTACTTCTTTCTTACCCATTAACCCTCCTGTCCTCATGCTTGGGCTTCATGGTCCAATCATTTCAATAATTCTCTTGCCCCCTGGCAAGCACACAGTGTTGGACAAACCCAGTGATCAACTCCGCCTGTGTCTGGGCTGGGCAGCTGCTCCCCGAGCCAGTGATCCACTCCGTCTGTGTCTGGGCCTGGGCAGCTACTCCCCGACCCAGTGATCCACTCCGCCTGTATCTGGGCCTGGGCAGCTGCTCCCCGACCCAGTGATCCACTCCGCCTGTGTCTGGGCTGGGCAGCTGCTCCCCGACCCAGTGATCCACTCCGCCTGTGTCTGGGCTGGGCAGCTGCTCCCTGACCCAGTGATCCACTCCGCCTGTGTCTGGGCTGGGCAGCTGCTCCCCGACCCAGTGATCCACTCCGCCTGTGTCTGGGCTGGGCAGCTGCTCCCCGACCCAGTGATCTACTCCGTCTGTATCTGGGCCTGGGCAGCTGCTCCCCGACCCAGTGATCCACTCCGTCTGTGTCTGGGCTGGGCAGCTGCTCCCCGACCCAGTGATCCACTCCGCCTGTGTCTGGGCTGGGCAGCTGCTC
The DNA here is from genome assembly GCF_964146895.1 of Miniopterus schreibersii. Classification (NCBI taxonomy): domain Eukaryota; kingdom Metazoa; phylum Chordata; class Mammalia; order Chiroptera; family Miniopteridae; genus Miniopterus; species Miniopterus schreibersii. The sequence goes on from NC_138107.1 coordinate 47,374,454, forward strand.
CCCGACCCAGTGATCCACTCCGCCTGTGTCTGGGCTGGGCAGCTGCTCCCCGACCCAGTGATCTACTCCGTCTGTATCTGGGCCTGGGCAGCTGCTCCCCGACCCAGTGATCCACTCCGTCTGTGTCTGGGCTGGGCAGCTGCTCCCCGACCCAGTGATCCACTCCGTCTGTGTCTGGGCTGGGCAGCTGCTCCCCGACCCAGTGATCCACTCCGCCTGTGTCTGGGCTGGGCAGCTGCTCCCCGACCCAGTGATCCACTCCGCCTGTGTCTGGGCTGGGCAGCTGCTCCCCGACCCAGTGATCTACTCCGTCTGTATCTGGGCCTGGGCAGCTGCTCCCCGACCCAGTGATCCACTCCATCTGTGTCTGGGCTGGGCAGCTGCTCCCCGACCCAGTGATCCACTCCGCCTGTGTCTGGGCTGGGCAGCTGCTCCCCGACCCAGTGATCCACTCCGCCTGTGTCTGGGCTGGGCAGCTGCTCCCCGACCCAGTGATCCACTCCGTCTGTGTCTGGGCTGGGCAGCTGCTCCCCGACCCAGTGATCCACTCCGCCTGTGTCTGGGCTGGGCAGCTGCTCCCCGACCCAGTGATCCACTCCGCCTGTGTCTGGGCTGGGCAGCTGCTCCCCGACCCAGTGATCTACTCCGTCTGTATCTGGGCCTGGGCAGCTGCTCCCCGACCCAGTGATCCACTCCATCTGTGTCTGGGCTGGGCAGCTGCTCCCCGACCCAGTGATCCACTCCGCCTGTGTCTGGGCTGGGCAGCTGCTCCCCGACCCAGTGATCCACTCCGTCTGTGTCTGGGCTGGGCAGCTGCTCCCCGACCCAGTGATCCACTCCGCCTGTGTCTGGGCTGGGCAGCTGCTCCCTGTGGGAGGAGGCCAGTGGACAGGAGGGCTGGGCTGGTACACACTCAGCTCCCCAAGACCTCTCTAACCCCCCACGAGTGGCCTCACTTCCCTCAACACTCCCTCCCCTCAGACTCAGGGAGAGGACCTTGCTCTGTTTCTCAGAGCAGATGTAAGCGAGGAGGTTGTCTCAGCAAAGCCAGGGAGATACAGTGAGGTGGCGGAGAGTGTGAGGGGACCGACGGGCAAGGGAGGGTCTGGAAAGGGACCAGGGCGGAAGGCGGGGAAACACGAGTGGAGAAGATGCAGAGGGGGAGCCAGGGAAGGTGGGGCCGGGGTGTGGGACGGGCCGGGTCCCAGGAGGAGTGCTGGAGAAGGCGGGCTGAGTGGGGTCCCACGCACAGGGACGCGCATTTCCTCCGCATTCTTCAATGAGGAACCACTTGGAGGTTCAGTGACAGCCATGTCGGGGTGGGGAAGGCGGCGGCTAGAATGCGGTGAGTGGCGGTGGCGGCGGAAAGTGGTAGCGAACCGCAGGTTAGGCTGCGTTTGCAAGAGGCCGGCCATCGGCTAAGCCTCTCCCGAGCCCGAGCTTACCGGGCGGCCTTCTGGCCCACGGGGAGAATGTGCTGGGTGTGGACAGTCCCACAGGTGAGGGGCAGGGTCCTGGGGACGTGCCTTCTCCACGGAGCCACGTGAGCGACAGGGCTGCCTGCCCGGGCTGTGCAGTGTCAGGACTGGGTAGAGCATCCGAAGTGGCCTTGGAAGAAGCCCCTGAGAGACAACAGAGGGAACCGACGTGTGAAAGAGAAGCGAAGGGTCAGAGCCCGTGCTACTGGTTGGGAACCACAAAAACGTGGGCTCAGTTTGCAAATATCGGTCCTATATTTTGGTCGTGCTCAGCAGAGAACTGGAGAAGGCAGGTCCTTGGCTTCAGTCACGATGGAAGGTTTCAGGCGGGCATGACCTCGAAGGATGCTCTCGGAAGGGGTTCAGCGTGCTGGGCTCCCACCGAGGGGCCTGCCGAGGGCGGAAGGTTTGGGGAGGCAGTGAGCGCAGAGGACAGGCTCTGTCTGCTGCCCTGGAGGCAGCTCCAGGAGGGGAAGCCTCCTGCTGGTGGAGGTTTGGAGCTTGAACACTTAGCACGTCCATTTAAAAGTTCCTAGCGAACTGGAATGGCCACTAAGGTTAAACTCTTCTTTGTTGCTTTATTGTAGCAACCAGCTGCCCTCGCAGTCAGTTTTTCTCCTGTTTTTTCACTTCTGCCCCAACCCTCACGACTCCCCATCTGAAAGAGATTAAAACAAAACCACCACCACAATATACAAATAATGTATCATAGAACTGTACGCTTGAAAGCAACATCATTTTATTAACCAATGTCACCCCAATACATTTAATTTAAAATAAATAAACAAACATTTAAAAAGTAAAACAAAACCACCACAGTATTGAATGATATGGAAGCCAGTCAGATCACCTACCTTCTCCAACATGATTAACGAAGCCTTCATCCTAACCAGCTTCCCTTTATGCTGGAGAAATAGCACTTTGTTTACCCTCAAATTGCTGCTCAGGGAATGAGGCTTAAAGAGGTTAAATGATTTCCCAGATCACACAGCTAGTATTTGACAAAGTCGGAATTTGATCTCTGTGTCTCTGGCTTCTGAGCACCATGCTTTTCCCGTGACACCACACAAACCAGCTGTTTATCACGACAACAGAGATCTCAAAAGACATGCCCACAGTGTAAGAACTTCCAAATACATAGGAGAATAGTTAAACCTGCAGATTTGTTTAGAATCAACAATCATTTCATTACCTTTTACTGTTTAACTGACTCTCTTTCTCAGGACACAGAGCTGAGCCACATAACGTCTTCCTTTTTGTGGTTCTGTAGTTCAGTTTCTAAAACCTAAATGGTAATATAAAGTTAAAAAGAAATTTAGTGATAATAAGGAGCTTCTCTAAAATGCGTTGGTTTGGATTAGGACATTGTTTTCTGCAAGGATTACATGTTATAAGGTAGAAAGTCCAGTGGCCTTTAAAATTGTTCGTTTATGTAGTTAATAAAGTAAGTCCACCCCGTTGACTCCAGGATTCTTCTCATGGAGAGAAAAGCCTTTGTTTAGATGATCCATTTGTGTCTGTCAGGGTGAACCTAGAAAAAGAAGGTAGGATAACGGGTGAGCTAAATCTCTACCTAAGAATGTAGGAAATGTGTCACTTTCTTCTTAAGAGGAGAGGAGGTTAAAACTACATCATGGAAACGGGGAATGGCCAAAGAATTCAGTTAAAGATCCAACAACAGCGTAGCCAAGCCAGGACAACAGAGACAAGCCGAGGTGACCTTGAGAGCTTAACCCTCCTAGGAACACGCAGAAATCTTTGGAGATGGGGTTTCAGCTTTCTACGGAATGAGAAATGGGAAAGGGAATTTTATTGAGATTTCGAAGGGCAGCTGACATCTGCATTGTGGTAGATTTTACCCTTGTTTATAATTTCACTTATTTAAAATAGCATATTGGACATACTTTACATACTTTGGGTCACAAGTTTACATCTGTTCACTGTAGGTGATGTAAAGACACTTTATGTTCAAGTGCATCAAGCCTGCCATTATAGATGTTTTGTAAATTTGATACTTTCTTTGCATATTTTGAGTATATTAATGAGCCATCCATTTGTGTGGTTTGCTCAAGTGTGACAGAAATAATATGGACACTAGTTTTAATTCAATGCATGGACTAAGTATACTTCTATTCAAGATGCTAATTCTTGAAGAGTGATTCAAGAGTGATTCTTGACTTTAATTGTTGATGTAGCATTATAAACACTCCAAAAATATGGACAGTCTAATGTGTAAAATAGATAACAAAAAAGCTTATTGTTGCATTTATTGCAAATATTCCCATGCTGTCCCTTTTATCAAGGACTAATAATGAGTTTGTATAAAAAAAAAATGACTGATATTAACTCACATCCAATGCCAGGTCATTCTTTTGGTAATTAGATTGTAAGTGTGAAGTTTTAGTCTTTTGAGAACTGGAGCAAGTTTACAGAGATGCTTAAACTCTTAAAGAAGGAAAAAGCCTTTGATATCCTTACAAGCCAATCAGTAATTCTGGTTATTAGAAGGAGTTATAAGAACTCTATTTCAGACTACAGAATTCCTTCATTATTAATTCAGTATTCCATACTTTGTTGTTTTTTCAATATCCCATACATACTCATTTGTGCCTTTTATGGAAATAGTAAGAAATTTGCATAAACAAACTAGTACAGTGTTGTAGTAAACTTCCCTTTGTGGATTGCCTCTATAGCATGCCTTATACTTCATCTAAAACCAATGAGAGAGATTCCATCATCTCCGTGTTGATCATAAGGAACCTAAGTTTGGCTGCGTTAAATGGTTCCCCCACAGATAGAGTCATAAAGGAGCTTATTGATGCCACAGCCCATCCAGAAACTCCCCCTCAACTAGCGTGAGCTGGGCACTGCAGGCCTCCAAGAGACTTGCAAAAATCTTGGGATGGTTTTCCACAATCCTGAACTGGCCAGAAGAATTCCAGCCTGGGGCATGTTCCCTAAGGACATGGGCACATTTGGTTCTTTGCACCTTGCTCGTCCTAGTAAGGGTACTAGTGCTGTACTAATGCAGGACTGTGTCAACAGAGGTATTTTCTGTCCTTGAAAAAAAATTAGCAGAGCTCCCAGACTTGACCTACCCTGATCAACATATACTGAAGGTTGCTTTTTCTAAACACACTATTTTATAGACACCATCAGCATTGACCAGTTGTTGCTCTTGAACAGAGTGAGTTTTTGGGAGTCTGAATTCTCAGTAGTGCAGACAAGGATTGCTTGTTTGGCAGTCACCTGTCATCCTCTCGCTGGTATGCATTCATCCATTTGTCACAACACTTTGTGGGGAGGTGAACAGGGAAGCTTAAGAAAAATGCTTTAGTCTTGTCTCAATGATAGAAAGCATTGCTCACTGCTGGTAGCATGGTGGTAACTTTTCATTCCTTCTGGCAGTTTTTAAAGACTTATTTGACTTTGGGGGAACCTGCCGTATATCTTTAAGTCACAGTGCAAGAGTATAAGACAGGGTTGTTCATTTTCAATTTTGGCTGAAAGTCTTAACTTTGACTGTGGCACTTCAAAGTTAGGGAAAACTTGGCTTTAAAAATGGATGCTGATACGAAATGGCATATTTAATGACAGATGTATCTATAGAAAGCTGTTAAGATGCAGATTATTCCCCCCTGGGGTGGGGGAGAGAGATCAAAACTGCCAATCTATAAAATATACTCGATGGCATGGAATCTATCTTTGCAAGGCTTTGATTGCAGGGGACAGTAGAGCAGCATGTGGCGTCGTAACCCAGAGCAGACAAATCAGCTTGATGACTTTCAAAGCCAGGAATACTGCTGCAGGCAAGGGTACTCCAGTCTGGGAGAAATTAAAACATATAGCGACTGTTATTAATTCCATATCTATTTTTGTATAGTCAAATCTGTATGCAAATCCTTAGCATCTCATTTCAGCAGATGAATCTCAAAGCGAGGAGTGTTATGTGAAGGGAATGTAATGACAGAGCTCTGCCAATGAGTAACACTTCCAGAGACATGTGGATGGAAAACTTGGATGCCTTTTTAAAAATTTATTTTTTTGTACTGAGAAGAAATTGTTTTTATTTATATGTTCATTTATAAATTATTTCAAAGGGGAAATGCAATAAAACCAATTTCTAAGGTTTTTCCCTTGCAATCCTGACTTGGCAAAGTTACAGCACTCATTTTTAGGCACCTCCTGTGGCTTAGCATTCTAGAAGTAATCAACCAAATAACTAACTAGGACTTCTGTTTTTACTCCCAACTTAGTAACCCAATATCCCCATTCTAAACATTGTCATGTGAGTGAAAATGTGTATGTGACGGTAAGGAATCTAATTACTGAGTGCAGATTCAGGAAAAAACCCACTGCATTTCAATGCAGCTGATGCAGCTGTGGGAGACAGTAAATAATAATTCTGAAGAGTGTAAAGATAAACTGTGTGCCCTGCTTGGGAGAGAGGGTGTAATAGCTACATTCTAATCCATTGGTGGTGCATTTAATCTATAATGGGCAGAGTCGGGTACATATAGTAGTGTAAATATTTTCAAATAGTGTCATAAACAGATAGTTTACTGCAGTCGATATTAATTCTGTCCCATATTTCTAAAACAAGTAGATAAACCATCAGAGTTTGGAAATAGTGGGTGGGAGCTTCACCTCTGTTCCCCCTCATTTGGAGAAATGATTATAGGTGAGCTGGACATTAATCTGGCGGTGATGGCCTGGATCAAAACTTGGCAATCATTTTAACACTGAAGACTTGTGAGATCTCCATAGGTTTGATTTTCTTGTGTAGAAAGAATTATTGGACATTCCATTTTTAATCAGGTAAGAAAAGGAAGGTTGGGAGGAAAAGGCAAACGTACCTCTGTATTTATTTTGAGATACATTTTGGCTCCGTGTAGGCATTTCAGCCTCAGCTTTCTCAGGTGTGTTTTCTTTTTCATTTTTAAAATGAGACATTCAGTGAGAAACACAGAGAAGATTTATTTTTGAGGGCAGGAAGCTCATTTCTTTCTGTTATTTGGATTTCCAACTTGGACAAATTTTTTGAGCTTAAAAAGTGGTTGCAAGCTTCAGAGAGAATTACAAAAATAAAAAGCCCCCCAGTTAATAATCACCAAGGTCAATTATAGGAAAGATATCTCTTTACTAGAGTTGAATGAGAGTGATGATTGCCATGGACAGGTTCTCTCTCCTCATGTATCCATTAGTATTGATTGGCGATTCTAGTTCAGTTGAGGATTATGCATGAATCCTGTAGATTCTGGTTGACTTGACTCCTGTCCATGGAGTTGATGGTGGCAACCTATTCAAAGTATCTGAACTGTCAAAGCAAAAATTACAGTGGACAAAGTAAAATAGACAAGGAAGCCTTCATTCAAGACTCTTGCACTGTTGGAGAGAGACCATAGTGCAGCCTGAAATCAACCCCTCTGAAAAACAAGAGAGGCAAGAGGGTTTTTAAGTACTGGGGTGAGCTAGTGGAAAAGTACTGAAGGACTTTTGGAGGGAGGTTGATCAGTGTGATGTGTTGAGCACATTCTTTGTCCCTGAGTTTGTAAATGTTTTTCCCTGTGATTAGGCCATGCGTGTTTGCTGAATGGCAGCCACCAAAGTTGGGCTCCTACTCTGCATACATGGGGCATTACCTTCCCTGATTATGACGTTTCAGTGGGATAGCTCCCAGAACTTTGAGGAAGATATTCCTAGTTCTAAAACTTGCAAGAAGCTTCTTAAATGATTCACATCTTAAAGAGGCAGGGAACGAATTTATAATTAGAAGTTTTCTAAGGTAAATGCTCTAAGAAAAGGGAAGCCAGGGGCCTAGCGGCAGGAGGAAGCCTGCCTAAGCTTAGTCAAGGTGAGAGGGATGTTAAGGCTGTCTTGGACAGTATTGTAACGGTACTAATTTTTTAAATTAAAAAATTTCAGTAGAAAACTTTTTAGTCTGGCTCAATTTTAGATATCTATGGCAAAAGTAGCTGCTGCTTTGTGATACTTATTAAAATAAGAATGTTATTCATTTTACACAAGTATCTAGTACTAGGTATGAGGCGATATTTCTAAAGATAGAATTTGAGGAGGGTCTTATGTTTCTGTTATTACCTAACATTTGATACCGTATTATTTTCTCTCTCTGCTGTTTTATGTATTGTTTTTTTTACTTTTTCCATTTAATGGTAAAAATTAAAGTAGAATACATTATTTCTGGGTTTTATAGGGCTCAGTGTATACCACAAACATGAAAAGTATGAGAAACTTAGCTAAATGTGTAATGATTTTTTAGTGGCTCTTGATTAAGCAGAAGGTCTCAAGTCTTTGGGATCTAAGTGGTTGTCAAGCGGGAGAGCTTCAAAGACGTTGAGGTCAGCAGCTCCTGGACTCTAGAACTATGCTGTCCAGTATGGTAGTCATTAGCTGCATGTAGCTCACTGACTGCTTGAAACATGGCTAACCTGGGCTGAGATACGCTGTGTCAGATACACACTGGATTTTGAAGACTTAGTATGAAAAAATATATATAAAATATCTCAATATTTTTTACATTAATTTCATATTGAAAAGATAATATTTTGGCTATTTTTGAGTGAAATGAAATTTATATTTGGTTTCATTTCACTGTTTGTTTTTACTTTTAATGTGACTACTAGAAAAATTAAAACTGCATATGTGACTCGCATTTGTGGTTCTTGTGTTCTATTGGATAGCACTGGCTCTAGATTTCTTTCAATAAGTAACATATTTTCTTAGATATGTTTTTTCGAAAGAGATCTCACACTGTGTTAGTATATGGAAAGTTAGAACTGTAAAATTGTTAATTTAGCGAAAGGCAAGAATTTTCCCTATAACCATGTTCCTGGCATAAATTGCAGAGGTCTGTCTGTGCTGAGTTCACTCCCACGCCCTCCCATCCATCTCCCCGCATTCTGGCCACGCAGAGCAGCCTTCCAGGATTGGGGGCCTCTTGCTGATCTCAGCATACTTGTTGCTTGCTCTCAACTGGATTGCTTCTGAAATGTTTCTTGAAAATGAAACTGCTTCAACAATAAGCTTCTTAATTATGTCATGGGTTCACCACAAGGGTATACAAACAGATACACAGCAGCAGCTAATTTTTCTTAAGTGTATCTCATTCTTAGGTTGGAATAGCCTGTTCTCACTCATGGAAGCTCTAACACATGTTAATCCATTACAGGTGGAGTAACTAACACGGCACAGTATCAGAACAGACTAATGGTATATGAACCTAACCAGGTAAGACTCCTATAAGAAGAGCTCATTACCTTAATTAAAATGAATTTCAGAAGATTTCCACAGTAATTAGTAGTTGCAATGCCAGGTCTATACGCACACACGTGCATCTTAAACCTGTACAGAAAAAAGGAAGCATCTGGATAAGCTGCATTTTGCTCGCTTTTTTTTCTCTCTCATAAAATTTCAGCTCTTTGAGTTTTATGCTATACAAAATGCTTAACTCTTTCAGAGTTTTGCACAATATAGAAAAAAAGAAGATATGCTGATAAGTTAAATACCTTCTACTTCCATCATATCAAGTAGCTGTTCATATTCAGAGGCATCCAAAGAAAGGATTTGAAGTGTCCTGTGGCTATGTCCTTTTAGAAGGCATGTCATTCGGGGGTGGGGCCATGCGTATGGTTTCATTATTCCAAAATAAAATAATAACTTTTATTTAACTCAGTATAGCCCAAATGTCCTAGAACAGTGTCTAGGACAAGTCCCAAGTAGAAGTATCTGAAGAGGTGGTTTCTCATCTAACAGCTGGGCCCTGAACTGGAAGCATTTCGATGGTGCCTGTCCCTCCCTCTGTCCACTTCTCATGCACACATAACGTCTTTTCTCCCCAAAAGAACTGTTTTTATTCTTTTTTCTTCTACCAAAATATCTGTGACTTTAGCAAATAGTTTGCTGAAATTTGCTATTTCTATGATTTAGGCAATGTAAGTGTTTTTCATGATTATGACAATATTCCAAATGATTTAATCTGGGGATTTAATGTCCATCAGCTGACGATAATGGAACATGAAACAACAGGTTGGCATTAGCTGTCTGGTTTGGGATTAGCCTTCGAATGCGTGTCCAAAGTGACCTCAGTCTATGTGGAATCTTTTTATTTTAACAATTACTTAATTCTGAATTTAATGAAGGGATTTCTGTCTCTGCAAGTGTGTTTCCTGATGTCATTAGAAGCTGTAGATTTCAGAGACCACATGTCCATGGGCCAGACGTCTCAGGAGGGATCATTAATTGCAGTGGCTTGAGTTCAGTGCACACATGGTTAAAGAGGAAGAAGGTGTTAACATTTCTCAAATGACTTCTGTTTCCTGTTTGTACACACATGCTCTTTTTAAAAATTCCGCTGGCATATTGTTTACGGTGGGTACTGGCAAACATCACATCTGCTTGCATCTTGCTCGGAATCTCAATAACTCTATCATTCAGCCCCGGTGCTTATTTCTCTTCTAGGCCTTTGTGGAGCGTCGATAATGCCTGCCATCTGCCACAGAGCACATTGCTACCTGCCAGCAGGCAGGCTGGGGTGACCTCTGCTTCCCCACCACTGATTAGTATTCACATGCTAGCTTATTAGGAATGACCCCACCAGGCCTCTCTGCTTCTTTGCCTTTGCTGCGGTTGTCGGCTCACCTGGCAGGCACGGCAGTGAAGGAAGCTGAGGCTATAATCAGGGGATGCAGGCAGGCTTTGCAAAGCAGATGGAGTCCATAGTCCTATGGCAGGGGAATGGGCTGCTCATGCAAACACTGATTCCTAATGCTGTCACGGGTTGCCTCAAAGGAGGCATCCTAAGGAAAGTATCATCAGAGTTTTGAGTTAAATCCACTCATGTGTAATGTATTAAAGATATTTCTTAGCGGAATACCTGAAAGAAAGGTTTGACTATTTTATTAAAGAAGACATTTAATTGGAAAGAGATTCTTATTATGACATGTTTAAAAAAGAGAAACAGATAAATGCAAGCCTTTTAAGTTGTACAAACCACTTTCTTTTTCTTTTTTTGCGTATCTTTAAAAGAGAAATTAGAAATGAGTTAATAGATATGCTTTCGTCAACGGATCAATATTTATACAAAACGTTTTTTCTTCTTCTTCCTTTACAGCTTTGTGAGCTGGTGAAATTCTATGTATTCAAAACATCGTATGATTTCTTTCTGGTCGAAATCCAAATTTTTCTTGGCAAAAAGGAATCTGGGTTGTTCCTGGATATTTTGTGTTTATTTAGAAAGAAAACTGTTAGGTTTACTTACCTGTTCCTTACTCAGTTGAGATTTAAAATTAACAACATATTTTATTTGTATCTAATTTTACATTAATTTTAAATAGGAGCCTTACTGTACGAGGGGCTGAGCATACCTTTCTCATTATTGAGAGTAACCCAGAACCAAATACTCCCTAAAGTTAGCATGTAAAACTTGGCCTCCTACCAAAGCAAATGTATGCCTCGAAAGAACTTTCCTCAGTTTGACAGAAAATGTGATTGTAAATATATTAAAGGAGGCTGATACAATGAAGGAGTTTGTTGCTGAACCTAATCTTAGCTCTTTCATTGATCTCAAGAGGCCAATCTTAGAAAGAACAGCCAGGCCATCCTCACCCCAGCTTATGTAGGGGCCTGGGGTAGCCAGTGATTATCACGATACTTTTTTAAAGTGTCTATTTATTGGACATTTATTATGTGTGAGACATTGTTCTAGATTATTTATGTGTATTAGCTCCTTTAACCTTCACAGCAGGCTTGTCAGGTGGGTATTATTATCCCCATTTTGCAGATGAGAAACAGGCACAGGGAGGTTACGTCGATTGCTCAAGGTTACACGCAGGTGAGAAACTCAGGCATTCTAGACCCAGAGCTGTTTCTCAGTCATCACACCACCGTCGACAGTATACCTCGCCCTGCACTTTTCAGGAATTTGCATGAGGAAGTTCTCTCAATTTCGATATTTTCATATGCTCCCCTTACAAATGCAAAATGCCGTATAAAATGTAACCCACACAGGAGGACATGCCTTATGTAAGTTGAAAAACAGAGTTGGAATATGTGGGTGATTCTGCCCTTGTTCTCAGGTAGGAAGCCCATACCTTTCAAAGTATATAAACAACGTTCAGACAGAAGGGGACGGACAAACATTAGGGTCCCCGCTGCGAACGAGGCACAGCTGCCTGCTGCCACGAAGGCCTCCTGTTGACAGACTTCACCTGGATTTCTTTCCCCAGAATAAGTGGATAAGCCGCAGCCCCATGCTGCAGAGGAGGGTCTACCACTCCATGGCTGCCGTCCGCAGGAAGCTCTACGTGCTGGGCGGCAACGACCTGGACTACAACAACGACCGCGTCCTGGTGCGGCACATAGACGCCTACAGCATGGACGCCGACCAGTGGACGCGCTGCAGCTTCACCCTGCTGACTGGCAAGTACCTTTCGTTAAGCAGATCGAAGCAGCAGAGATTCAGGCTGCCGCCTCTCTAAAGATAAGTGCACGGTGACAGAGCAACCGGTTTCTGTTAACTCGAAAGGTGCACATCATTTCTCATAAAACTTCGCTTGCTCGGGTGGCTGAGCACCTAGTGTCTCGGGGCCTGTCTGACCTTTGTGCGTGTCCTCGTGTGGCTGAGGCATGTCCAGTCCATCAGTCAGCGTGGGGGCTCTGATCCAAAGGGGGGGCCGGGTGCTGAAAGGGTTAATGACTCTTCGCAGAAGTGATTCCTTTTGTACTTCTCATTACTTTTAGTCATTTCTTGTGAACTCCGAATGGTCTTCGCTGTCATTGCTGCGTGTTGTTTCTGGCTGTTTTCTCCCAACAGTTCTGTGCCTAGGGGTTGGTGGCATTTCTGCCACAGGCACCCGTCCGGCCTTCCCCCAGGGCAGCACTGGGTATGGACCATCCTTAACCCAAAAGGAAGGAAAGGAAAGCAGTGGGCAGCTCACGCCTGTGTTTCTTGGTGGAGTTGGAAACGATTTCTCCCTTGTCAGCGTGCTAAGTTATTAATATCCACAGGTGACTAGGTCCCTTCCAGGCTGCTCGGCTAATAGGAAAATCACAGGCGCAAAATGGTGGGTGGGCTAGAGCCTGGCGACGGTTTAACGTCGAGGGGGCGCTCAGTCACCGCTGCAGCTGCTGGGAGGCGCCACCGAGGCCGTGACCAGTGGGGGAGGTTCAGGTGTTTTGTGTTGAGCTGTTTTTGCTGTTTTCTGCAAAAACGACTTTGGAGTCCTGCCTACACGTACTTAACTCTAAGTTGCTTTAGTGGTGCCTGAGCCCCTCGGTCCCTGGGTCTGTGCTTCTGTCTGCTCTAGGACCCAGCTTATTTATTACCCGAGTCAATCCTATGTCAGCCCATCAATAAAAAGAGACGATCTCACTCTTTGATGGCCTCCAGGGAAGAATATGTGGTAGTGAGTTATTCTGTCTTCTTTTTTAAATGGGGAAGGGACCTTTCATCATTTTGGCGTGTCAGTATCTAGGGACTTTCCAGGCTGGTCTCGGCTCAGGAACTTTAATATAGTCTTAAAACTGTTGTGTATGTAAAGAAAGGGAGGGTAGTAACTTTATCTTTTTTGTCATTTGTCTTCATTTGGGGCACGCTAGGGGCATGGCTCTGTTTTATTGGTTTCTTGGGGTTGCAGCTGTTACTTTATAAATGTAAGCACGTGCCTCAAAAGCATTTGTAGGACAAGAGGTGTTTTGCATTTCTAAAATATACCTTATTTCCACCGCTGTAAATTTATGGCATATAACAGTTATAAAACTTAGTTCTAAATGGCTTATTATTGTATTTCACGCTGTATTTACTAACTCCGTTAGCCAATAAGTGTTACGGCCTGGTTCTGATCCGACACAGATTCATTCTCTGAGAAGTGGTGCTTAATTCCTCCGGGTACTGGGAGGCGGAGATTAGTTGCTGCAGAAATCCTGTGGAGTATACAAGTCTGCCGCAGGGGAAACTGTATCCCTCAGTGGCAGAAGGGTTAATTAAAACATGCAAGGAAATGGATTTATCTTTTCTTTTCATTCAATTCTCTTTACTTTAGGCCAAAATGAATCTGGAGTTGCTGTCCATAATGACAGAATATATTTAGTCGGTGGATATTCGATTTGGACAAATGAGCCTCTGGCTTGTATCCAGGTGAGTGGTTGAAGCTCCCTTTGAAGTTTGCTCAAGCGGTTCAGTGAGGTTGCTTTTTGCAGGGCTGCTACTGAAGGAAGAGATATTTACACGTAGAAAGAGGCTGAGCTCCCGTTGTGCAGCTAGTTCAGCCACTAAACCTAATCCCGCATCCCAAAAATGATACTTAAGAAACAGCCCTATTAAAAATGGAGATAAACTTTGAAAATCTAGAAATCTTTAGAAATAGTACTGTAACACTACCCCCCCCAAACTTTACAAATTTCTTTCTATTCTATTTCCTTATTTTCTATATTGTAATTTGTTCATTTCTATAAATGTGACCTACAAAGGTTTGCTTCCTTCTTGGCAGAAGTGAGCAGTAGGGGTTATGACTGGCCTGATGGGGACAACCTCTGCCCCAAAGAATAGTGCTGACACATCAGCATGTGAGCAGCCCAGGCTGGGCAGGTTGCCAGCTGGGCCATTCTGAATAGCAATAGCTTTTGTTGATATACACATTCAAGGTATTATTATTATTTATTTTTTACAATTTGTATTATAATTGTTTTCCTATTTTACACAAGGCCCCATGAAGGACTTCACATGTTGGTTGTGATAAACCTTGGAAGATGGGCAGGGTACATAGATAGATTGTTTGGGGGTTTTGCAATTGAGTCGTAGGAATTCTTTATATGTTTTGGAAATTAACCCTTATCAGATATATGATTTGCAAATATTTTCTCCCATTTGGTAGGCTGCGTTTTCTTTTTTCTTTTTTTTGATGCTTTCCTTTGCTGTGCATAAGGTTTTTAGTTTGATAAACTAAACTAAGAAGTTTATTTCTGCTTTTGCTGTCTTTGCTTTTGGTGTCAGATGCAAAATAAATCACTGCCAAGACCAATGGCAAGGAGTTTACCTCTATGTTTTCTTCTGGTTTTATGGTTTCAGGTCATATGTTCAAGTCTTTAATCCATTTTGAGTTGATTGTTGTGTATGGTGTAAAATTGGGGTCCAGTTTTCCCAACACCGCTTATTGAAGAGACTAGCCTTTCCCCCTTTGTATGTTCTTGGCTCCTTTGTCAAAAATTGTTGACTATACGTGCAACGGTGTTTTTCTGGGCTCTCTATTCTGTTCCATTGATGTGTCTGTTTTAATGCCAAAACCATACTGCTTTGCTTATTATAGCTTTGTAATATAGTTTGAAATCAGAATGTGTCATGCCTCCAGCTGTTTTGCTTTCTCAAGATTGCTTTGGCTATTTGGGGGGGGGGGTGTTGTTCCAAATGAATTTTAGGATTTTTTTTCTGTGAAAAATGCCATTGGAATAGTTAGTGATTGCATTGCTTTTATTCCCCCCACCCCCACACCTTATGAAATTTCCAAAAGATTGTTCTTTTTTTTTCATTTTTATTGAATGTATTGGGGTGACACTGGTTAACAAAATTAACTAGGTTTCAGGTGCACAATTCTACAACACATCATCTGTTCACTGTTGTGTGTTCCCTACCCCAAGTCAAGTCTCCTTCCATCACCATTTATCTCCCCTATACCCTCCACCTCACCCTACCCACGCCCCCATCACAATGTTGTCCATGTCCATGATTTTTTTTTTCTCAGTCCCCTCACCACCCAGCCCCCCAACCCACCCCTGACAGCTGTCAGCCTGCTTTCTATTTATGAGTCTGTCTCTATTTTGCTTGTTCATTAGATTTCACTGCTTTTAGTAGCATTAATTCTTCTAATACATGAGCACAGAATATTCCATTTATTTGTAACTTTGTTTTCTTTCAATATCTTACAGTTTTCAGTATATAGTTCTTTCATTTCCTTGGTTAAATTCCTAGGTACATTATTGTTTTTAATGAACTTGTAAATGGGATTTTTCTCTTAATTTCTCTGATAGTTTGGTGTTAGTGTCCAGGAATGCAACAGATTTTTGTATATTGATTTTGTATCTTGCAGCTTTACTGAATTAACTCTAACAGTTTTTTGGTGGAGTCTTAGGATTTTCTATATATATTATGTCATCTGTAGATAGTTTTTACTTCTTTCTTTCTGATCTAATGCATTTTCTTTTTCTTGCCTAATTGCTCTGGCTATTTACAGTACTATCTTGAATTAAAGTGACAAGAGTGGTTATACTGGTCTTGTTCCTCATCTTAGAGGTATGATGTTAGCTGTGGACTTGTCACATATAGGTTTTATTATGTTGAGGTACGTACCCAGTTTGTTGAGAGTTTTTATCATGAATGGATGTTGAATTTGTCAAATACTTTTTCTGCATCAGTGATGATCATATGATTTTTAACCTTCATTTTGTTAATATGGTGTATCACATTGGTTGATTTACGTATGTTGAACCATCCCTTCATCCCTGGAATAAATCCCACTTGATCATGATGTATGATCTTTTAAATGTATTGTTGAATTTGGTATACTAATATTTTGTCAAATTTTTGCATCTATAGTCATCAGGGACATTGGTCTGTCACTTTCTTACTTTGTAGTGCCCTTGCCTGGTTTTGATATGAGTAATAGTGGCCTTGTAAAATGCATTTGGAAGTTTGTCCTACTCTTCAGTTCTTTGGAAGAGTTTGAGAAGGATTGGTATTAATTCTTTAAATATTTGATAGAATTCACCAGCACAGCCATCTGGTCCTGGACTCTTCTTTCTGGGAGAAGATTACTAATTCAGTCTCTTTACTAGTAATTTACTAGGTCTTTTCATATTTTCTGTTTCATAATGATTCAGTCTAGTTAGGTTGTATGTTTCTAGGAATTTATGGATTTCTTCTAGGTTCTCAAATTTGTTAGTGTGTAAATTGTAATGTCTCCTCTAATTTTTTTTTTAGTACTCTTGTCTTTTTCCTTGGTAAATCTAGTTACAGGTTTGTCTATTTGGTCTATCTTGTCAAAAAATCAGCCCTTAGTTTCATTAACATTTGCTATTATCTCTTTAGTCTCTAATTCATTTATTTCCACTCTGTTATTTTCTACCTTTCTCTAACTTTGATCTTAGTTTGTTCTTCTAGTTCCTTGAGTTGTAAAGATAGGACTTTGTTTTTGAGCTCTTTCTTTTTCTTTAGGCATTTATTACCATGATCTTCCCTCTGAGAATTTCTTTTGCTGCGTCCTGTAAGTTTTGATATGTTGTATTTCCATCTTCATTTGTCTCAAGATATTTTTTTATTTCTTCTTTGACCCGTTGGTTTTCTAAGTAGCATGTTGCTTGATCGCTACATATTTGTGAATTTTCCCATTTTCTTCTTGTAGCTGATTTTTAGCTTTATACCAATGTGGTTTGAAAAGATGCTTAATATGATTGCAACCTTCTAAAATTTAAGACTTATTTTGTGGCCTAACATATAATCTACCCTGGAGAAGTTCCAGGATATATTTTTCTTAAGCATACATGAAATATCCACAAAAACCTATCAAGGACTAGCATTAGGAAAACTTTAATATATTAATAAAAAGTATTATGTAAACTGTGATCTCTGTGGTACAGTGACATTAGAACTTAAAAAGTTAAATATACCCCTGTATATTTGGAAATAATAAAACACGGTGCTAAATAACTTATGGGTTAAAGAACTCATAGTGGAGGTTTAAAAAATACCACAAACTTAGTGATAATGGAAACAATACATAGCAAAGCTTGTGGGATAGCTTAAGTTAGAAAGTAAACCAAAAAATAAACTCAAAATAGGAGAGAGCGAATAAAAATAAGAAGCTAATAAACTATAAATCAGTAATAGAATAGAAAAAATCTCAAAGTCACAAGTTCTTTGAAAACATTAAAGTCTTTAGTTAGTTGAAGGCTGCTTTGTACCAGAGCTTGGTTATATAAAAACAAACAAGCAAACTGTTTTCCCATAGGGAGTACTTCTAGTCTCTCATCCAAACATCTATTTGTCAGTGTTCACTGTGTTTTGGATTTCTTCATTTTTACTTTTCAGAATATAAAACTCTGAACCAGAAACAGGTAGTGCTCTACAATGACTTTTGGCTGTTCCTAAACAAATCCTTTGTCCTCAGAAGATGGAGTACGTGTGTATACTTTAAACCACTAAGGATATTCTAGAGTAGCCTCAGAATTAAGCTGATTGTAAAAGAGGTGATTCACAAGTGTCTTAATATCTGTATTAATAGAATAAATTTCACCTCTTGTGATCAGATATTTGCTTTTATAAAAAGTCAGCGTTCTGACGAGATGTGTGTTCCATTAGCCATTTTGATATACAAAGTCATTCGTTTTACAAATGCAATGTTTATTCTCTTGGCTGGTACACCAGTCCTACAAAGCACAGGTAAATTTGATAATAGCTTTTGTGAGTCTTTACTGTTTATATATAATAAATGTTCATATAAGTATTCAGATTGTCACTTAGAGAGAGATGTTTGGAATGGAAGTCTTCATGGATAATAGACTCATCATATATCATTTTAGTCATTGACAACTGGTTACAGGGTATATAATCATTCATTCTGAACTATGGTTACACAATCTCAAATACTTATTCTATGGGTGACTATGGAACTGCTTATTTCTGTTCACTAACAGTAATGGATTGATGGTTGGAGAGACTAGCCACATGTTCAAAAGGAAGCCATTTCTTTACTACTTGCTGGAAGAATATCCAACAGAGAAGAAAGATAATGGAAAACTGGAATAGTGTTTCTGAGAAAATGGTGACTAGACATTAGAAATTCCTAGGTACAAGGTCAGCAGGTTGAAAAGTACAGGAAAGTGGTAGAGAAAATCTACATCTAAAAAACATCATCGTTCAAATTTTTCATAAATCACAAATCTACGTAACCCTTGGATTCTAAGAGCATGATGGCTAAGATTAATGAAGGTCACACTTAAATAGTTAGATCAGTCTGTAACATCTAGACCTGAAGTCGTGTGTGTGTGTTTTGCAATTGAAAATACCAGTCAATAAACTGTCTCATTAGATTGACCATTCTGTAATTAAAGCTTAAAATGTCATCTGTAGGATTCAGCCACACAGGGATGAAGCATGTCAGATGGTGAGAAAGCTACTATTTTATTTCCTTCTACTCCTTGACTTAGCATAGGGCAGCCCAAACAACAGAAAAGCTTGCTTTTAAATTAGTACTTTTTTCAAGATTGAGATTTGGACTTGTTAGTAATAAAGACTCATGGCAAATATTAAAAGGATTCCTGTGGGAAAGGAGGAGCCCTTGTGAATGCAGTGGGTGTGTGGGCAAACGCCTGGCACCCAGGTTGACTAACCTGGTGCGCCAGAGCTGAGCAGCACGCTGGGAGCAGCTGCCTGAGTGCACGCGTGATTAGTCTGTTTCCAGATCACCTCCACTGCTCTTCATTTACCATTACTTTTTTTTGGCTGGAGGATATGTTGTCAAGCTGGCACCTCCTCCCCAACGCTCTCTCTCTGCCAGTTTACAGGAGAGTGTTTTGGAGAAAACCCGCCAATGCTTCCTTTTCCCTTCTCACAGATTAAATACATTACATCTGCTTAACATATGCAGTCTCTGTTGTCCCGTGGAACCAGAAAAAATGCTGTCTGGAAGATGACCTCGACTGTTATTTTATCTTGAAGGGGAAATAATTGGAGGAAATTTCCAGAACCAGTGGAACTGATTATGAATTTGTTACTAAGCTGTCCTATATAATATTCTGTGTGGTAGACACTGAGCCAGATGTCACCAATTTTCAGGACAATGCTGGAAGTCCTGTGTTGTCTTCATTTTTCAACCCAACATTTGTAAGCCAACATATGACACCACCTACTAACTAGTTTGGACAAGTTATTTCATCAGTCTAAGGTAGTTTTATTACAGAAGGGTAATGCTACCTACCTCATGACTGTTCTGAAGACTGAATTATTGTAAATATATACCTGTGTATATATGTATACACACGTGTATAAACATACAGAGTAACGCTTAGCAGGGACTTAATACATGTATTTGGTATTATAATGTGAGAAAAATAACAAGGGCTAAGGTAGGGTCATGGTGGCATAACTGAATTTAACTGCAGGCTCCCTTTTATGTGTAGACAGCTCTATTTTAAGTAATCATCTCTGACATGCAGGCTTCTTCTCCTCCTTTGTAGGTACTGGATGTAAGTAGAGAAGGCAAGGAAGAAGTATTCTATGGGCCTACACTCCCCTTTGCTTCCAATGGAATAGCAGCATGCTTCCTTCCAGCTCCGTATTTCACATGCCCTAACCTTCAAACTCTGCAAGTGCCTCATCACAGGATCGGCACCGTCTGAACAGCCAGTGCTCTGTTAATAACCATCATGAACAGGAGGGAAAAAAAGCCTGACTTTTGGATAATGGGTATGAAAAGACTCAGTGCTCAACGCTTCTTTGTCCTGTTTTATAGGTCTTATATTCAGATAAACATTAAAAAACAAAAAACAATTTTCTAAAATACATAACTGAAAATTCCTGTTACCTTTTCAGTGTGTGTAACGTACAATACAGTAGCATATGTATGACTTTTACTGTGGTGTAGCTTAGAGCCAATGGTCCATTACTGTTCTGGGTCTTTAGAGCACTTTTTCTACACTTTTTCTAATCAGTGCTGTCTAGGACAACATGACAGCATTAGTAAGTCAATTTATTTCCAAGTACTGTCATCATTGATCTTTAAAAATCTTTAGTACTCAATCCCTTTGCTACTTAAACCTGGGTTTGTAATTTTTCTTTAAAAATTCAACATTATACAGCCCTATTCAGTAGAAACTCAGCATTATGACATCATAAAATTTTAAATGCCATATTTTATTTAAGTTAATATGAATAATAGAAGTCCACTGGAACAGCAATTGGAATATCCAGAGTTTTCACCTTGGTTATTACTCCGTGACCTTGGGCCAGGGGCTTATCTTTAGAGCTTCAGTTTTCCCACTTTAAGGAGGGTAACGACTGATTTCCATATCACTTCAGAAGAATGGTGTGAGGAGTAGGCAAATGCTCTGAAGTACTTCACCTAAGAAAAAAATGTTACTCAAATTCCAAAGTATTTTACTATCTTAAGAATCTTGTAACTAAACAGGGAGATTATTTTTGAATTTTAAAAATTACTAGGTAGAACTTCGAATACATGCTATGGAATAAATGATTCTAAGAAGCACGTGAAAGAGATAACCCTAATTAGGAAAAAGGGACTTTGCCAAACCCAAAGATTTCCTAAACTTGTACAAATCCTTGCCTCAAATAATAACTCTCAAACATTTAGTGAAAAATGACATTTTGTACTCAAAAAAATTAGTTGTACTAATTTTGGTACCATAAAGTGCTTTGACATAAGTTTGAACCTAGACTCAGTAGTTCTAACAGAAGTTTCTCCACTTTGTTAAAGGTTATGTCAATCTTGAGGGCTTGTGGGACTCCTCCCCACCACAAACATGTATTTTATTACTACCACTTTTAATAATGCATGTGGATTTTTTTAGGCTAGGTTTTTGGATGTGCATTGTCCATAACCAAAAATAAAACAACTCAATAATCAATTTGAAGATAAAGTCAACAACTATAATGTGAGTCTTTCCCTTTTCCTAATCTAAGTCACCTTTATTGAAAGACTTGACTTTTACCCTTGGCATAGTTTAATCAGTCAGCAATCCTTGATTTATAGGAAATTCTCATTTTATTCATGCCAACACTTTATGTAATCAAGTGAATAAAAAATATTTTTATTCTAAATACAGAATTCACCAATTTTATACATTATATGAGAACTAAAATGTTAATTTTTACATATATATAACCTCTGGTTATCCAGACTAAAGGGTGGGAGGAAAGAGAGTAGGAGTAAGGAAAAGCAGTGAAGTTTTAAAAGAACAAAGATTTAGTTTAGACAGACAAAAAAACCTGGAGAGTATTTGTACAGTTCTGAAAGTGACATTGCTCACTGATATTTAGAAGCATGACAGAGAATCTCTTCAAAAGGTGTAAACCATCTAAACTAAATTTAAAAAATGCCTTACCAAGTCAGGAAAATGGATTCCAGCTTTTCAGGAATCTTTTCAACAAGGACCTATGCAGGAAATATTTCAGATTCACTGGTTCTTCTCCTTGACATACAGATTTTCCCTGGAGCAGTTTTACCTTATGAAATCATTAAAATCTATTTGCAACCCCAGACCCTATATACAATGAATGAAGGAGAAATGGTCTAAAAATAAGTTTGCTTAATGGGAGTTGAAGGCAGCCTGAGAGTACTCTTGATCTTTTCGGTGTAGATTTCTAACTATTTATTTAAAACAAATCAGTGTATATTATCAAATGCTTCCGTGGTGAACACAGTATTCACAGAATTGAACTCAAAATTTTTTAAAGCTTTACATAATTTTCAGAAACATTATTTATATTTGTAGCCAAAAAACAGCCCAGAAACTACTACATCTTTCCCCTAAAAAGAAGAAAACTTGGAGAGCACTTATGATTAAATCCTTTCCTCAAATCATCAAGAGCTAATAATAAAAAATGATGTTGTCATATAAACCCGATTCCATTGAAACGATTTAAATATATATTTTCCATTTAAGTGTATATGCTATAGCAATTCATCTTCTATTTTCATTCGTTGAAATTAACAACCATATTGTACTTGTATTTAAATTATTAATTTGAATTTCCAAAGGAAGAGCATGAAACTTCCAACCACTTACAAGTCACTTCAGGATTTTACTTTTAAAAGGACAAAGCCGTACCACACAGATATCAGCAGAGTGTTCTTAGTGTGAGAGGAAAGCCAGCAAAGACACGAATCTCTAAAACATCATGCATGTAAAATGCAATAAAATCCCTTGGATCCTGAATATTGAACCCCAGGTAGGTTATCATTAGGGTATTTTACTTTTCCTCTTCATACTTTCCTCACAGTTTAACTATATATATATAGTATCCCCTTCAGACACGGCAATAGCTGGAAAACTAGTGTTTTACTAAAGAGTATAAAAGCAATAGTAACAAGACAGAAATTATTTGGGTTTTCAAATAGTCAACGTGTCATAAAAAGGGAAGTTGAATAATGATGGGTACAGACTAAGTTAAATAAATAATTTTTATTGTATATCCTTAATATATGCACAAAATAACTTATCAACATGTACAAAATAAGAATGCCCAGGATTTTCCTAAAAGTATACAATTCACAAATGTAAAAGTATACACCAAAAACTTTAATATTAGCAGAAATTGGTCAATTCCAATCATATGGTACTGATTTTGGTAACAATACCAATATAGTTATTACAGAATCAAAATACAAGTCTCATATGTTATTAAATATGTGAAAGAATGTGCTACTTTGCTAGCTGCCCAAGTCAATCAACTGTCTTAACCTAACAGCATGTTATTTACATTGGTATACTATCCACTTGACTGATACGGCAATATTTTTAACCCTAGGAGAAGCAGACAGATCAGTTTTTGGAAAATGTAGGGTTTATGTAAAGTCTATCATTCAAAAACAGTGGTAGTACTGATACTACAGCTTTTAGTGAAGTTTCTATGATCTCTATCTTTTATCTCTGAAACACAAGAGCTGTGTTAACATGTAGTATTTAGGGAAGGTATGTTTCATACAGGCTTTTCCCAGCTGCAGAGGCCTGTCAACTTCTTTTAAGTAACATAATCTTAACAAAGGGGTTGTAAAATTTGAAACTGTCAAAGCCTGTAAAAGTACATGAAAACAGATCCATGTAATTCTTTAAGAACAAAGTAGCTTTAAAGTGTTGTCATAAAGCATGAGAGGACAACAATGATAGGTAAAGAACACATATACATAGTCTGGTAACTCACAACTAATTATTTTTTTACATAGATGCCCAGGTAGAAAAAGTTACATTTAAGAAGAAAATATACTAGGAATAGGTAAAGATATAAAAGTTTTAAACTATGAAACTCTTCTAAGGCAAATGAACTCAATACTAAATGTTTTTTTGTATAGAGACAATACTCCATGTTTTTTTCCCCTTCGCCATGGAAATCTAATTAAATGTTCAATTAAGATTTAAATCATAACCAAATCCAAATGTCTAATAAAGTCACTTCATCACACTTGTGCTTCAATCATCTCTTTGCGATCCACCTGACAGTTCACAGAAACGGTGGCGGCCTATCAGCACAGAACGACCACGGCCTCCCGAGGGCCAGGGCAGTCCAGCCGCCTGCCCGAGGTAAGTGTGGACAGGAAAGGTGGAGCCAGAGGCAGAAAGCTGACTGCAGGGCTGACGGTCAGCTTGTTAACAAGAGGAAGTAATGCGAAGGCGCTGAGCAGGAAAGTAACTAGAGGAAAGTAGTATTTTAGGAACACTCATGTCAACTGTGAGAAGGACTGACTGCAGAAAAGGAGACTGAGAGGAGATAAGAGATTCTAGTGCCCAACAGAAAAACAGGGTGCACGGAGTGGCACAAAGTGGCAAAAAGCAAGAGCCTGTGCTGCTCATCAACTGAAAGTGGGGAACAAGGAACAACCCACGAGGCCTCTGAAGTTTCACAGAGAAGCAACATGAGAAAACTGCTGGGTCGAGAGTAAAGACAGGTGGCCTGGAACAGAGGGCGACAAGGGCAGCCTGACCTGTTGCCTCGAGATTTCAGAAGGAGCGAATTAGAGTGGTTCAGAGAGAAATTAGCCCAAGAAATAGATCTGAGAAAACTATGAGCTAGTGTTAACTGACTCCTAGGACCACCGAGAACAGGGGAAGGGCCCGATCTCACCGCTGGGGACAAGAAAGGACGTGCAGGTGCTCTCGGAGCAGCGTGTGGGGAGGAGCAGCCTCGCTGAGGAAAGGAGAAGACAAACGGAGGGCGCATGTCACAGAGGCCAGAGGATGTGAGAAATGAGGGCACACGCTCAGATTTCACCAAAAGAGGGTGACTTACAAAAGGTAGAGCCCGGCCGGGCGTGGCTCAGCAGTTGGGCATCGACCCAGGAGATCAGGATTCGATTCCCGGTCAGGGCACATGCCCGGGTTGCGGGCTCAGCCCCGTCACGGGTGAGCAGGAGGCAGCCGATCAATGACGACTTTCTCATCATTGATGTTTCTCTCTCTCTCTCTCTCAAATCAATAAAGATATATTAAAAAAACAAAACAAAAAAAAGGTAGAGCAGCAGCCTCAGAGACAATGCTATTTAGAGAAAAGTGGGTATTAAGGAAGCAGATAGAAGGTACTCTAAGTCTGGGAATGAACAAAGACCAGACTATAGTAAAGACTGAAGGGACAGTGAAGATTTTCAAGGAAAAAAACTAAGTCACAAATTTTTTCTTTAATTAAAAAACAAAATAAAAAATCAGCTTTAAAATTTTCCTAATAAAAAACATACATATACCTGTATTGTTAGACTTTTTGTTGCAACTGATTTTTAGGTATAAACTTTAGTTATTCTTAACAGCTCCAGTTATACACCCTAATGCACGATTCAGCAGCTTTTCTTATCCCTTAAAAGTTTCAGCCCCTAAGGAGCAAGATTCTCAAAGATACCTTTATCAGTCTCCCTTGGAAAATAAAAAATATATAAACTACACAATAACTCGTTTAAGAGCATCACCTTAAATAGATAAAATAGTGTAACAAATCACTATCATAATGATCATAATAATGAAAAGAAATTCATTGCTATGAAGTCTATTAAGTAAAGGTAAAGAGACTTTCATTCATTTCACTGAAGTGAGGACAGCTGATCTGGGGGGGCTAGACCACCTGTATACCATGAAAACAACAGACACTCCTTTAGACTTCAGGTTACAATTAGGAGTGGTCTATTAACTATACTTTGCTGATTGCAATACATTTCATTTTTAAAATACTTTTTGAGCCAGAAAAGGGCTGAAATGTATTCTTGAAGGAACAGAACCATGAAGACCAGAGTCCCAAGAAGCAAGAACTTCTCTGAAAGACAGTAAACGTGATGCATAAGAAAACACCACAAAAAGAGAAATAGGATCATTCATCCAGGACATTAAAGGAAGAGGGACAGAGTGGAGAGGCGTTTTTTTACCTTTGTGCATGAATAATTCAAAGTGTACATATTTGTACACATCCGAACAGAATACAGGTCACCAAATATTTCACATACATTTTCCTACTGAATCTTACCAGAAAGCTATAAAAGAGAAAACAGATTATTCTTTTTTTCTCCATGAAGAAACTGAGGCTCAGAAAGGTTAAGTAACTTGCTCAAGGTCACAAAGCAGAGCTAGGTTTGAGAAGCAGGTGGGTTCCAAACACTAGGACTAGAGCTCTTTTTACCACATAATGCTTACCACAAAAAGGAGTCAAGAGCCCAACAACTGGTAAAATAAACCTAGATGAGACTGTTAAAGAGATAAGAGGCAATACCTGCTTAAAGAAACTAAACTGGTTCCCTGTAAACACATAAGATGCTAAGTAATAAGAGGCTCTAACTGAAGAGCAAGGAGGTAAATCAGCTGACTTCTCAGGCCTCTTCTGCTAATTTGTAATACAAAGATTTTCCAGAATATTATTAATCCCCTTCTTACAGACTGTTGCTTACGCTCCTTGTCTATTAATGAGAACTCCGAAAGAAAGAATCAATAAGAAAAACATCCGGCAATTGTTGGAACCTAAACGAACACTGTTGGCTTAATTCTTAAAAAAAATTTATATATTATCTATATAATCATTTAGGCAGATTCAGTCTCATTCCTCACAGAGTTAAGCAGGTTTGATAAGGGTTTCATTTATTAACTTGCCTCTCACTTAATATATATGTAAAAGATTAACAAACAGTCCTAGTCCTAACCTCTTCCTACCATTCAAAAAAAACTAACTAGAACATAACTTGTAAAAAACACAACACAAACAAATTACGAGATACTAAGTCACATTATGGTAAAAAATCCAGGGGAATCAACCAGTACAAACCTGCTTAGCTGTACACAGATAACACTCCCGGTTACAAAAAGTTTCTTTAGTTTAACTAAAATAGAATGCAGTTTTGCCAAGTTCCAGAGATCCCGTAACTTAAACTTTATTTACTTATTTAGTATACTTACAGGTAAGTAAGGAAAAAAGTCCTAGAAAATAATTTTAACAGAACAGCAAACAATTAGGAGTCAGAATGATGCTAAGTGGCGTTAGATAGTTATAATAAATAGAAAAGATGAACCACAAAACACATTAGTTGTCATTTTCCAGTTTCTGTATCTCATCTTGTCCCACTTGTCCTAGGAGAGAGAGAAGTTTGCTGTAGGCTTCCCTGTGTAGGAGAAAAGAAGGCAGATATATTTATTCCCTTCCCCCTACTTTTTATTTAAGTATTTGCAAACTGAGCCTGCCTGGCTGTACACACACACACAATGTGATCAAAGTACTTTGATTCCTTAACAAACTTCAGGACACATGGTTTCTAGGACAAGTGCTACCCCTCAAGAACCACCTCTTCAGGAGCCACAGGCGCACCCACGGTGCTGCACTGTCCTCGGTTGGCTGTAAACCTTTAAGAAAAAAAGCCTTATCTATTTTTTACCAAAAACCTTACTATCTAATTGGGTTGCTCAACCTATTCACTGGGTACACGTGATGTAGTTGATTCAAAGGGCTGATTTGCCACCATGGATTTTATACAAAAACAAGACACGAGGCTCTAAGCCCACTTCCCAGTGAGGAACACTGTTTTGAGCAACAGCAGCACTGGTGAAACATACAGCTTTGTAGGGTGGTCACCCTGAGAAGGACAATGTGTGGACAGTGTGTCACTCACAGCACTAAAACACATTTCAACTCAATACGCCCCAAATTGTTGGCAATGGAAAAATAACCCATTTCTAGAAAACAAACCTAGATTTTTCATGCCCAAAAGAACTTAATCAAATTATCAAGCATACCTTTGTGCCATATTTCTGCCAATGCCATATTTCTGCTCTGAATCCTTCAGAGACTGAGTGAGGGCAGGAATCAAGTGAATGACAACCTGCTGGTCCAATGCTGCTACTGTTTCTAAAATGCTGTAAATCTGATTACTGTATCTCATTCCATAGTCCTGGATAAAATGCCTGAAAGTAAATCAAGTTACTCAGGATTACTTCTGGGGCAATTCCTTGGGCTGGTATCTATATGGTAATCAGTTATAACCATACATAAGATAATTTCATGTAAGATTACCTACAGAATTTAGAATTAAGAGTAAAAAGAATGTAACAGTAAAAAAATGAAGGTCAGAAATGGCTTATTTCCGTGTAAGCTAAGCCCGGGGATTTTTCTGCTATAGTCTAGTCTGTATGATGAAATCTGGGTGGTAAGGATGTGGAAGAGACTAAGAAGAAAACAAGTCTGGCTTCCTAGATTTTTTTTAGTTCTTTATATCTCTAGATAAATGAAACAATATGTCTATGGGGAAAGCTAGTTATTCATAATATATTTTTATATTCTGGAATCAAATGAGACTTTAGACCCACAGGAGGCCTTTATAAATAAGAATTATGGATTTTAACCCTAAAACTTCCACTCTCTCCCCCAAGAAAATAAAGATCATCTTAATAAATTGCACATAACAAACACGCATCCTTTATTCATATAAATCCTTTCTCCCCATTAGGGTTTTATAGTTTTACAAATCCATAATTTATTTCAAGTGCTCACAATGTAAATAAACCATAAACACCTGACAGGGGCCAAGTATGTGATGAGTAGAAAAAGTGAGGAACCAAAGACCCAGCAGAGATAGAGAAAATGCCTCCAAACTGCTTGTTACGGTCACGCTGGCACAGAGGGTGCACAGTAATGGAACTGGTGGCACATGGTGGAAACACTTAAAACCCGGCCTCACAGGAAACGCTGCCTGACAGAAAGCAGGGGACAGGGAAGAGTTCCTCCAGCTCGACAGTTCTTGTGAACGACAGATCTACTCCTACACAGTCGATGCTTCACAAATGAGGTGTCATGAGCCTTCTGGTCAGCAGAACCTAAAGCAAGTAAGGAACCCGTGACGTGCATGTCTACACTGGATCCTCAGTAAGTGTTTAGGAGCTCTGAAGGCCTGTGTGTCATCAGGACCCACATTTCCCACTTTTCCCTCTCAATACATGCAAGGATCTTCCCTACTAAATACACAAGTAATCTGAGGTCAGCTCACTTATCTTTCTCCCTGGCACCTTTATTTTTTAAATAAAACAACACAATGTAACAAAACCACTGCCAAAAATACAATGATTGAAATACTATGAACAAGTAGTAACACATTATGTTTTGGATAATTAGTTATTTAAAAAACATGTTGGCTGTCAAATGGCTGGCAACAGTCTCCTTGCCAGTTGGCACAATTTCCAGTTACCTAAACACTGAAGTCAGCTGGGCGGCAGGTTCTCCTTCTGACCCTGCTTGGCAGGCTTTTACCATGCACTGCAAGTTCTCAGTGGCCAGCCTTTTCACTAGGAGGAAAAATTACAGCATTATATATACACTGTGTCTGAATTGACCATCTGGACCCTCATTTTTATAAACACTCTTGACTTAGAAAAATATGTTGTTTTCTTAAAGTATGTATATGCTTTCCTGTTATTTCTCAAAATGAAATCGTTACGAGGTTTTGTTTTCTTCAAAAGTGTATCTCCCAATCTATCCTCCCTTTTGTTTCAAGAAAATGTAAAAAGCTCATCTATATTTTACAACCTTATACCGAAAAAATACATGTGAAGGTATGTCTTTCTCTTAGAAAAGAGCCCATATTCAAAAACACTGTAACATCCTAACCCTGCAAGCACTGTCACATGCTGACAAAAGACAACCTTTAATAATTCAGCTGATTTACAGACAAGCAGATTAATTATTTAAAATTCACAAGCGTATTCCTCCCACTCACTAACAAATATATACATAGCAAATTAGAATCCAACAACTTGCCTTCACTTAAAATTAGTCAAATACAAATACACACAGACACATACACACGTATCAACTATTTTTGATGCTATCTTCCTTTCAAACAACAAAGTCACAAAAAGGACATCTGTATTTTTAAAATATGTAACCAAATCTTTTTAAATTGTGCACCTGCACATAAAATCTTAAAAATCAAGAAACAATGTAGAAAATTCAACATGTTCCAGATGCTACTAAATTTTTGTTGTTTTTGGCACATTAAATATAAGTAGTTGGGGCAAAAGTGCTTTCTCTAAAACTAAAAAATAAATTTTAGAAAGTGTAACCCATTACAGCAGGAGCAGAAAACACAGGATGCACATGAACTTAAATTAATACTTAGTAGTAACATTTTCCATGGCCTCAGATAGTGGATACAGAAGATACAGCATACTTGTATTTATTGAGAAAATAACTTCTCATGTTAGATACAATACTAAGAACCAATATCACTGGTTCTTCTCAAAATTTGTTTTTTTGAAAAACAAACTCCAAAAATTCTGTGGAAAAAGTACCAGAACATGAAGAAGTGGCCTTCACAGCATATTAATAGTAAGCACTGTTTTTTTAAAATAACAATTTTATTTAGGTATAATTCACATATCAGAAACACCAACCTTTTAAAGTATATAATTAACTGGCTTTTAGTATATTCACAGAGTTACGAAGCCATCACTATTTAACTCACAACAATTTCATCACCTCCCTAAAAACCTTATACCCATTAGCAGGATTCTCTTCTCTTTCTCCCCTGGTGCAGGGCAATCCCTAATCTACTTTCTGCCCCTATGGATTTGACTCTTCTGAAAATTTTATATAAATAGAATTGTATGACATGTCATCTTCTGTGGCTGATTACGCTATAGAATGTATCAGTACTTCCTTTCTTTTGGCAGCCAAACAATATTCTAAAGTATGGGTATACCCTATATTGTTGATGGGCATTGGATTGTTTCCATTTTATCTAGTTTTATATAAAAAAATTGCCATCTTTGTTTATTTAATTGAACTGAGTTGGTTTTTTTTTTCTTTTTAAATAAAACTGGGTAATCTTTTTCATTTTTTAGATTTTTTTACAATTTTATTGCCATATAATTCACATACTGTACATTTCACTCATTTAACATGTCCAAGGGGTTTTAGGATATTCACAGAGTTATATAACCACCACCACAGTCAATTTCAGAATATTTTCTTTACCTTGAAAAGAAGCCCCACCCCCTTTAGCTATCACTCGCTATTCTCTGATACCAACAGTAATCTATTTTCTCTCTATAGATTTAACTATTCTGGGTATTTCATATAAGTGAAATCATATACTATGTGGTCTTTTGTAACTGGCTTCTTTCATTTAGAATGTTTTCAAGGTTCATCCATGTTGTGGCACGTACCAGTACTTCACTCCTTTTTATGGCCAAATAATACTCCATTGTATGAATATGTTACATTTTAAAAATCCATCAGGTGATGAGCAGTCTACCTTTTGGCATAATGAACAACACTGCTATAGACATTAATGTACAAGTTTCTGTGTGGACTATACTTTCATTAATCTTGGGTATATACCTAGAAGTGGCATTGCTAGGTCAAATGGTAACACCATTTGGGAAACTATCAGACTGTTTTCCCAAGTGGCTATACCATTTTACATTCCCAACAGCAGTAAATACAGGTTCTAATTTCTCCACTTTCAAGCCTTGCTCTTATCTGACTTCTTCATCATACCCAACCTAGTATGAAATTGTATCTCACTGTGGTTTTGATTTGCATTTCCCTGATGAATAATGATGTTGAACCATTTGTCTATATTCTTTGGAGAAATGTCTATTTAAATCCTTTGCCTATTTTTTAATTGTTATTTGTCTCTTTATTATTGAGTTATAACAGTTCTTTACATATTGTAGAAAAAAGTTCCTTATATAAATGATTTGCAAATATTTTCTCCCATTCTGTTGGATGTCTTTGCACTTTCTTGATAGCGTCCTTTGAAGCACAAATGGTTTCATTGTAATTAAGTCTAATTTATCTCTCTTGTGGTTCATGCTTTTAGTATCACAAATCCAAGGTCATGAAGATTTACTCCAATGCTTGCTTCTAAGAGTTTTATGGTTTGAGCTCTGATATTTAGGTCTAAATCCATTTTGAGTTAATTTTGGTATATAGTATGAATTGAAGGCACAAGTTTCCCCTTACTAAGTCACTCTGGCACCTTTGTTAAACAGAACCCACAGATACGTGGGTTTATTTCTGGACTCTCTATCCACTGATCTGTCTTTGTGGTACTCTCTTTATGCCAGTACCACGCTGTCATGATTACTGTTGATTTATACTAAGTTTAGAAACTGGAAAGTGTGAGTCTTCCAACTTTCTTCTTTTTCAAGATGGTTTTGGCTATTCTGGGACCTCTGCAATTATATATGAATCACAGAATCAGCTTGTCAATTTCTACAAAGAAGTCTGATGGGATTCTGGTAGGAGATGCACTGAATTTGCAGATCAATTTGGGGAAATAATCTGAACAAACAGAAAAACAACTCTCCCTAGATGCATCACAGAAATAAGGTCATAGAGCAAACTGCTTCCCCCCAAACTGAGCATAGAACAATATGTCAAATTCAGTTTAAACATTTCTACCAATATCAGTTCCAGCAGCAGGTTTCTGATCCTGGTAAGCTGTGATTCTCTTTATTTACCTCTCTCTTCAGTTTTAATTGATCTACTAGCTTTTTGTTCAAAATAATAACAAGTATTTGGTGATCATACCTTACGGATAAGTGAAATGAAGGACAGCAATGTTATAAAGGACAGGAAAATAGGATTGGGAATACTATGTTAAAGGGTACTTGCACTATCATGAAGGAATATAGTGTCATTTGAAAGTGGACTTAGGTTAGTTTAAATATACTACAAATTCTGGGGAAACCACTAAATATCAAAATTTTAAAGGGAGTATAATGTGTTAAGAGAGAAGAGAAAATGGAATCACATAAAGTGCACAATTAAAACCAACAGAGAAGGCAGAAAAAAAAAAAGAATATTAGAACAAGAGCAATGAATAGAAAAGTTACAGATATGGTAGATATTAATCCAACTATATCGATAATCACATTAAATGTCAATGGTCTAAATAAGGTAACTAAATGACTGACAATGGATGAAAAAATAAGGGCCAACTACATGCTGTCTGCAACTGTGTCTACTTTAAACATAAAAGACACAGATAGATTAAAGGGAAGGAGAAATATATACAATGCTAACACAATTAAAAACAAAACTGTAGTAGCTATATTAATTTCAGACAAAGCAGACTTCAGAACAAGTAGGATTATCAGGGATAAAGAAGTGGGTTACATAATAACAAACTGGGAAGGGGAGAACTGCTTCAGTCTGATGAAGGACACCTATGAATATCCTACAGTGGACCTCACTCTTAATGTGAAAGATTAGATTGTAATCATTCCATTACAATAGCATTAAAAACAAACAAATAAATTTAACAAAAGACAAACACAAACTTCTAATCTGAAAAGTACTAAACATTATTGAAAGAAATTAGAGAATATCTAAATAAATAAAAAAACATGCCACCCAGCCAGGCGTGGCTCGGTGGTTGAGCATTGACCTAGGATCCAGGAGATTGAGGTTCGATTCCCGGTCAGGGCACATGCCCAGGCTGTGGGCTTGATAACCCATCGGGGACGTGCAGGAGGCAGCCGATCAAGGACTCTCCTATCATTGATGCTTCTACCTCTCTCTCCCTCTCCCTTCCTCTCTCTGAAATCAGTAAAGATATATTTAAAAACAAACAAATAAAATGCCATTTTCTTGAATTGTAAGAGTTAATATTGCTAAGGTGGTAAAATTCCCCAAATTGATCTGCAAATTCAGTGCAACTCCCACCAGAACCCCAACAGATTTCTTTGTAGAAACTGAGAAGCTGAACTTACAATTCATATGTAATTGATAAGGACCCAGAATAGCCAAAACAATCTTGGGGGTGAAAAAAAAAGTTGGAAGACTCAAATTTCCAATTTCAAAACTTAGTACAAAGCAACAGTAATCATGACAGTGTAGTACTGGCATAAAGATAGATCAATAGAATAGAACTGAGAGTCCAGAAATAAACCCACGTGTACATGGGTTTTGTGGGGTTTTTTGTTTTGTTTTTGACAAAGGTAGCAAGATGATTCAATAAGGTGAGAGTGATGGCTTTCTAGCTCCTTACATGAAGTGAAAACCAAAAATATCCTTCAACTATGACTGTTGAACTATTTCTTCCTTCATGTCTCTCAATTTTTGCTTCCTGTATTTTGGTTCTCTGTTTGTTGCATATATACTTTGTTAAATTTTCCTCATGGACTGACCCTTTTATCATTATAAACAATGTCTTTATCTCTAGGAAGATTATTTGACTTAATGTTTATTTTGTCTGATATTAGTATAGCCACTCCTGCTTTATGTGGCTACAGTTTGCATGAAGTGTCCTTTCCACCTTTTACTTTCAATGTTTTAATCAAAAGTGTTTCCTACAGACAGAATTTAGTTAGATCTTTAAAAAAACTACCCATTCTTATAATCTCTGTCTTTTCATTGGATTGTTCAATCTTTTCACTTTTTGCTACTATCAATAATAGTTGGGTTTACATTAGTCATTTTACACTTTCTTTTCTAAATGTCTTGTTTTTTGTTCCTCTACTATTTTGAAGTCTTTGTCCATTAAATCCAGTGTTTTACTGCTGTCAATGGCAGCTTCCATTGCCCACTTTTTCCTGTTAATGGATCATATTTCTCTGATTCTTTGTAGGTCCTGTAATTTTTTTGTTGAAAACTGAACATTTTTTATTGAAATCTACTTCCTTCTCCCTGCTCCCCAGTGTGAAGCCTCCAAAACTGCTCCTCAGACACTGTAACCTTAGATATGCCCAGTCTCCCTGGAGGACAATGGTTTTGACAGTGCTCTCTCTGACTGTCCCTTCCCATGTTGACACCAGCTGTTAAGCTCCACTAATTGCTGACTGATTATGCTATTATTTTTTATAATGCCCTGGGGCATTAATGGCTTTATAGACTGATCTAATCAAGTTCAGGCACTTTTAAAAGGATGAAACGCTGAAATCAGCCTCTGAGATTTGTTCTGACCCAAGGGCTCTAACCAGCTGTCTCTTTCACCAATTCTCTCACCAAACTAGCTGGCCTACAGATGATCTGATAGCTCCAGTGATTCTATATTCTCCCTCTAGGGCCTGTTTTTGACAGTACCCTTAGGCTTGAACTTTTTCACACTGTGTGCAAATGAAATCAGCTCTTTTGGGAGGGATTCAAGAGTTGCAGGCAAAATCTCAGAAGCGTGGTTCTGGCTCTGGCTCTGGTGAAAGGGACAATGGGGCCCACCACTTTCTGAGCAACACTCCACTTTAGGAGCTCAGTGCTTGTGGAAGGAGGGCCACCTGCCCCAGATCCCCTCAGCTTGCTTCTGTTGGCATGGAACACCCCCATCTCTAAGCTGCGGCAGGAATGGCTGGCACCCCCGTATTCTCAAGAGTGTCACACTAAATGTACTGCAACAATCCCAAGAGTGGGAGTTAAGCAGAATGGAGTCCCCACTTATTAGCCACACTTGCCTGAAATGTAACATTAGCATCAGGTAGCTTGGGGCCACCATGAGAAATGTTGGTAGCCTGCCTACTACAGGATCCTACCAAAAGCTCGGGAGAGAGAGAGCCCTATATTGGATTTGCCAGACTGGAGTAGAGTTTCTGTCTTCCTGTGTTGGGAGAAAAGAAGGAAGTGGTCTTGGTATCACAGGTTCTTGCTATTTTTACCAAGTTTTAGTAGATTTTCTTAAATGTTTCTCCACTTGCTGTCTATCCTTATGGCTATTTCTAGAGACTTTAATGCTTTTATTAAAGTAATTTTCACTAGTTCTGCTGGAGAGCAGGTTG
The DNA here is from genome assembly GCF_964146895.1 of Miniopterus schreibersii. Lineage (NCBI taxonomy): Eukaryota > Metazoa > Chordata > Mammalia > Chiroptera > Miniopteridae > Miniopterus > Miniopterus schreibersii. Next base: position 47,409,901 of record NC_138107.1, read on the forward strand.
GCAGAGCTCCTTACACTGACATGCAAGAAGTGGAACTCGTTCAGCTCTGTAGAGGGTTGAGAGTGTACATGTGATTAAAATACTCGAGCATAGACCAGGGAGTGGACTTGCTGAGTTATTTGGTAATAGTTATTATTGTACAAATTGTCCTTTTAAACATTGAGACAACGAGGAGAGCTGGAATTTTCTTGGAGCCAAGTACTCAAATCTGGGTTTACTGTAGCTCCTTCAAGGTTACAGAGAGTAACGTGGAGCAGGAGAATTCTATACTCCATCTATGCTGAACATGGGAAGCACTCACTAGCCAGTGTAGACCCGAGAAGAAAGATTCATTTGATGTGAACCTCAAGAAGGAACTTAACTGCTCAGATGAACTTCCCAGGGTCAACCAAGGCCCAAATTTTATAGTAAGAGTCTAGCACCTATTTGCTGCCAGGGCTCCTCACATCCTCTGTGTACCAGGAAGAACCTCAGACTGAACCCTTGGCTTCCTGCACTGTGTCCTGCTTGTTTTATGCTGCTTGTGTCAACCACCTCAGAAAAACCTGGTTTCGTCTTTCTACCAATGAACAGAGACCGGTCCTGTCCGATCAGAACTGCGTAACTTGAAAACCTCATTTGCATAAAGTTGGGAGCCTGGGTGGGAACTTTATAAAATATGGCCTACACTTTGTCTTAGTGGAGCACAATTTAGGTTGATACTTGAATCTGTGCCTGCCAGACTATAGTTCCTTTTACTCATATAAATACTTTTTTAAAATTATGTATTACAAGTCTAAAATTAATTTTGGTTTACACTAGATATAAGAGACAAATTCACCTTCCAAACCCTGATCTCCTTCATAATACATATTACTATCATCAAAATAACAGTCTAGCTAAAATTTTATACTATTTACTTTGTCTCAAGAAATTTTGTATTACACAATACAAGCTTTCACTGAGATTACGGTATGCTTAAGTTTTCAATGAGGGCAAAATTTCTCAAGAAAAGTCTGAGGTCCACCTGAGTATTCTTCAGTGAAGGGATGTTACTATGAAGTAAGGGTACTCTAAATTAACAGAACAGAACATTTTCCCAAAACCAAGCTTGGGAGCAGAAAGAACATTTTAAGTTATTAAAATGAGGATTAAACCAACTTATGCATAAAATTTTTGAGATAAAACAGAGCATTTCAAAGGGGTGTCTTTTTAGCTACCACTTTGGGCACTGCCCAGATTCCTGAGGACACATACTATCCTCACTCAGCACAGCAGTTACAGAACTCAGGTAGAAGCACTGGAGAAGCCCTGCCCTGAACAATCGCATTATAATGATAAATACACACACACAGAGCATCCTATTTACATTTTTTAAATTCCTTGATGATAGAGCTCTGGCTACTTTTCTGCATATTCCTAATAAGCTTATTAAAGCATGCTACTCACAGTGGGAATCAAATAAATGATGTTTTAAATAAGAGATCACCTGGCAGTAGGGCTAAGGAGACTGAAAACAGAAGGAACAGGATCACAAGATCCTTACAGGTTTACCCAAGAAATCAGCTTAGATGTTCTAGCAGGAACCCGAGTAGAGGGAACTATGCTGACTTCTAACAACTTATTATTTAACAAGGTGCATTTAATACTGGAGTGGGATTGAACAAATAGTCTTTAAGAGCTTAAGAAGTCTAATCAGAGAAAGTAGCACTTAATTATTTGCCTTGGAAAAAACTAAACTAAACTAGACTGAAACATGTCAGTTTTTAACGATTTTATCATGTTCAACCTCAGCTATTGGCTAGAGTTTGTTCTTTAGCCATGATATATACAAACCAACATAAAATCAACAAATACTTTTGTAACTATCAATTTAACTGATAGAAAAGAGTACTTCTTAATCTGTGAACAGAAAAGTATAACAGACACAAACTGAAACTCACCTTGGGCTTCACTGACCAATACCAAACATTTTAAGACTCCAGGGAGGAGGAGTTCAACCTCAGAAGCATCTATGCTAGTTTCTTTGGTGAGCTGGATAATGAAAGCCAGAATGGGTGCTAAGCGTGGAGGGAAGAAGGACTGTTTACTCTCAAGGTAGGATTTCCTGAAAAGAAGCACAATTTTGTTTTTTCTTCTGTTCAAAGTTTCAAGTGAGCAGAATCAAATGATACACACTTTATAGATAATGGCAAATTTTAGTCCCCCCTCCCTCCTAAAATAATAAAGCACAATTTCTAAAACGTATGTATATTTTACCACGCTGTTTTCAAACAGAACATGAGAGACAACGAGTGCACATTTTTCTGGTGTTGGGAAAGGGCCAAAGCTGAATATAGACACGAGCTAAATTTAAAGCAACCTGGTCTTAAAATACACTAAATCAAAATCCAAATAAAAATTTAACTGTTAATATGTCTTTTCCTTTTTAATATAATAAGCCTGATCCATCAGCTCCTCAATGATGCAGCATTTTCTGTAATGTCAAATTTACATAAAGAAATCTCTCCTCACATTTATTTATTTAGGGATTTGGGAGGAGTACCCCGCCCAAATTCAATAAGAAGACTGTCCTAGGAATTAGCGTTACTCTAGCTTTACCTCTTTCGGTCCCTTTGGAAGTAAAAGAATTGGAGGGGTTATTTAAGATTTAATATATTCTCTCAAAGCAGGGCAAATTTTAGCATCAGAACTCATCCAAGATCATCAAGGTAATTTATCTGACTCATTTTTGTATCTCTCCTCTTAGAACAGGTTTTGGCTTATGACAGATGTCCAGTGAACATCTGTTAGGTGAATAAATGAAGGTGGGATCATTCAATTTCTAAAGAGTCTAGACAATATGGAAAATTGTCAAATGCCGCTAAATCTAAGCTAGTCATCCATATATATTTGCAAAGCAATAATAATTTGCCAAAGTGAGGCATAGAAATCGCCAAGAATTGTAAACTTAGTAAGGGCAAGAACTATGTCTTCATCATCATTTCTATTCCATACAGTGGCTTCCAACAACTATTACATATTAGAAGGTTCATTCATTCTCTGAGGACAAAGGCTTTGTCTTTTTTGTTCACTGCTAAATTCCTAGTGCCTAGAACAGACATTTATTGGGTACCTACCGTGTGCCAGGTACAAATCTGAGACAAAAATGTAAAGTTAAGTAAAATATGATATCTGAAAGCAAGGGGCTCAGTGTCCAGTGAAAAAGCTGGACAAGAAAAAAGACTATCATGATACAGTGTGATAGGTGCTTTGAATAATAAGCTCAGAGTTCTCAGGAATTCAGAGGAAGGAAACCTTAACTAAGACTGGGAACTGCAGGAGTAGAGAAGCATGAAATGGAGGAAAGCATAGGAGCCAATCTCTATTGCTTTCCTGAGTATTTTAAAAAGAAAAAGGAATTGTTACATTTTGGAGTCAACTAGAAATCATGAGAAAGCAGCCAGGATTTTCAACACTGGGCTTTAAAAACATTTTATGACCTTAAGGATTTAATTTCAGCATTTGTCACTGGGTTTGTACTAAAACTACTTATACAGTGTCTTACACACAGTGGTAAAGTACTACCATCTTGATAAGAATTCAGATACAAGTAAGGCACAGATATGACAATTTGGAGAACTGAAACATACAGAGCATATGACTTCAGAAGGAGAGCAGCATCATGCCACACTGACACGTTAGGTGCAGGTCTTACAATGTCTGGGTGGGATTTAGTCCAGATGAATCGCATTTTAATGGAGACAATGCTGTAATGTAGGGAATTATAAAGCACTTTGGAGGGGCGATAATAAACCAATCTCATAAGGTTTGAATAAGGTGCCATGGGAAAGTTAAGTGACAGATCATGGAGTTTATTCCAAAGGTAAAAAAAAAAAAAAAAAGAGCAAATGAAGGTCTGGGGGCAGGAAAGTGTCGTAATGGAACAGTAGTTCAGGAAAAGTAACCTAGAGGAATTATTTAGGCTGCACTGGAAGAAAAGACAAGATAGTGAAAGTAGTTAGGCGACTCTGGCAATCACCAAGGTATAAGGAAAAAATCATTTGCCAGAGGATGGCAAAAGGGAGGGAACAAACTATAAAGCTTCTAAACCTGAGTAACAGAACACTAGGAACACACACATACACATGCACACACACACAATGGTTGGAAGGCAGAACAGATTTTAGACATGGAATCTGTAAAAAGGTGATGGATAATATCAGGTCATTAGAACTATCAGGTCATTAAAAAGAGAAAAAAATACTGGACAAGCCTATAGCAGCACAGCATCTTAAAGTTTAAAAACTGATTTCATCTGAAGCTAAATACTCTATGGAGACAAAGAAAAGATAATTTCTATTATTGAATCTTCTAATGTTGCAGTTAGTTAAAAGGTATGGAGTTCAGCACAAAACCTCAGACATTTCATTTATTTGTCTGCCTAATAATAAAACTGAGTTGTTGCCCTGGCTGGTCTGACTCAGTGGTTAGAGCAACAGCCTGCAGATCGAAGGGTAACGGGTTAGATTCTCGGTCCAGGACACATACCCTGGTTGTAGGCTCTCCCCACCCCAGTCAGGGTGCGTGTGGGAGGCAACCAATCGATGTGTCTCTCTCACATCCATGTTTCTCTCTCTCTCTCCAGCCTCCTCCCTTCCTTCCACTTTCTCTAAAAAGCAATGAAGCCTGGCCTGTGTGGCTCAGTGGTTGATCAAACCAGGAGGTCACGGTTTGATTTCCAGTCAGGGCACATGCCTGGGTTGTGGGCTCCATCCCCAGTAGGGGGCGTGCAGGGGGCAGTCAATGAATGATTTTCTCTCATCATTGACGTTTCTCTCTCTCCCTCCCTCTGACATCCTCTCTCTGAAATCAATAAAAACATAATACATATATTTTTTAGAAATGTAAAAATAAGTAAATAAATAAAAAGCAATGAAAAAAATATTCTCTGCTGAGGATTAAAAATAAATAAAATTTTTTCTAAACTACCAGTATTTTAAGGGAAGCCAGTAGTTCTGAAATGCTTTGCTACTTTTTAAAAAAAATTAATAAATTGTAAATACCACTTATTTTTAATATTTAGAGATACCTTATGACTTGTACAATGCATTTCTTTAGAGATGACATCTGTGCAAGAGTGGCCGAGTTTCTCAATGCCAACAAAATAGGATGTTGTTCAAGATCTAAAACATGTGGTGAAGCTGGAAGAAACCGCCCAATATACTGCTCAATAACACTCCTCAGCAACTGATTCAAATAGGCATTTGGATTTTGAGACTGACAACACACGATACACATTCCCTACGGGAGGGAAAAAACAAAACAGATATATTAAAAGGCAAAGTTAAAAAAAATTTTGGGGAACTTACTAATTTAGTCACCAGCATTAATACTCATGTCACAATTTGTAACTTATCACAATTAAGAAGAACATTGGCCACTATCAACAGATAATGTTTATATGAAGTTCAGGGAGTTGCTAAGCTTGGTAACCCCCATGCTGTGGTATCTAACCACGTACTTGTCTTTGGGGCACAAAGGAAGCAGGAGAGAAGTGTAGGAAGACCAAGGAAGCTTCCTTCTTCCTCTCATCCTCAGAAAACTTGACCACCACCCTCATCAACTGCATATATATGTATTTACCAAGTTATAAGATGTATTTTAGGTCAGTTTTTTGCATGTAGGGCACTGATCATTTACAGTTATCTGAGTGAGACAAAACTTATGCTAAAAATCTTCCATTTCAAAGAAGGTGATAATTTTTTTAATTAACAAAAGGAGAGAAATGCAGAAGATTATGACTCAGAATAATGACAATTTATTTCGAAGGTTTGCATTTGTCAGTCACTGTATCACGTGGTTTACATTCATTATTTCATTTAAATTAATCAAAAACCATTGAGTTAGTATTACCGTAGCTCCAATTTTATAGCTGAGGAAGCTGAAGTTTAGGCGTTAAGAGCTTGATCAAGGTTACACAGCTCAATGTCATATTGCATGCCTGCTGATTTAATCCCTTCCCTTTTCATAGAAGTTAACAAAATACTTTCATATGGATTACAGTATTTGACACTTACAAACACAATTAAACCAATACCCTCATAAACAGAAATATTTTCTGCCAATATTATTAAATATTCTCTATTACTAAATATAATCACCAACACAACAACAAATTATGATACAAAAGTTCATTTATAATTTGGTACTTTGTGATTCACAATGTGTTTTCCCCAAGAAATAATTAAAATTATTTATGTTTACATTTTAGCTATAAATATTTACCCAATAAGAAATTTCGAAAGGTTAGTTGTAATGAAAAATAGCATAGAGCTGTTAAAAAAAACAGCAATTAAAAAAACATTTTTTAAACAATAATGGCCACCTCTCTACCCCATTTCTTCAATGCTTTGTTTAAGGAAAAGCAGATTAAGTCAGAAGATGAAGTGATAAATGGATATGTTTCGAAAAGTCTGAAGAGAGCTGGGCGCCTTTAAGAATTTAAAGATATAGCTCCAACAAGTCAATTCACCAAATGAATAATTCACCAAATTTTTCAACGTATAACTCTGGAAGTTTATAAGGATTATATTCAATGTACACGTTTGGTTGAAGGGGGCCACATGGCAACAGCACACTAGACTCTCCTGCAGCCCCTCCCGTCCCCTCTGGATTGGCAGTGCTTTATCTTGCCAGCAGACACGCCAAACTTTGCTTTAAATGCTATTATGAATACAAAATTAAAGAGTCAACTTAAAATGTCTTAGAAATCATAAAAATCTGTTTAAAAAATCCATCTGTGGAAGAGACTGCTTATTACCTAATCAAAATCCATTCTTCCCTCCCTGCTCAGCTTCCCTTGCTAGAGCCCAAATTAAGAAGCACTTACCTCTATTATCAGGCACTAATGAATAACAAAGTATACCTCCAGCCCAGTCCTTTCTTCCTAAGACAGATCAATACTTCCAAGTGCCTGCTGAACACCATTACCTAGATATTCCCAGCACCTCAAGCTGAAGCTGTTCAGAATTTCTTGCCTTCACTCTTTTATCTCCACAATATCCCATTTCAGTTAGTAGCACTGCTACCTACATAAGCAGCCACCCTGGAACCTAGAAAGTATTCTATTTTTTCTGTTGCTCCACAACAGTCACTCTAGCAAGTCTTGCTGACTGAAGCTCCTAAATGTTTTGAAATTTACTGTGAGCTCTATACCCACTGCCTTAGTTCAAAACCTTCAGATAATGAACTACTTACTGCCTTCTAAGTCTCCAATCTAAGCTCTACACCAACTATCTTGGATAGTCACCAGAATCACCTTTCTAAAATGTAAATATATCACTCCCACTTTTCCACTCAAAATCCATCAACAGTCCCCAAGTAAAAGAACAAATCCAAACTTTTTAGGATAGCATATAAAACCCCATTATGTGGCTCCTCCCATATGAGTCTCCAGCCACTACAGAATTATTTGCTTTTCCCCAGTGCGTCCTATTCTTACAAAAAGCATGCCCTTCCCATGCTGTTCCCTCTCACAGGAGTAGAACTTCAACTCCTACCCACGCTGCTCTTTGACAAACAAAATCCTGTACAGTGTCTTCTCTCACATCTCCCCATCCCAGTCAGGGTGACAGACAGATGAGGCCCCTCAGAAAACTGTGGAGCACATTACTGTAAGTGTCTAGGCTAGTCAGCCTCCTCCCGAACTTTAAGCTTCCCGAGGGTGGAGATTTTGTCTTTTCCATCTTTGTTTTCAGAGCCAAACAAGAAAGGAATGAGAAAAGTGCTAAATGGAAGTGCCACATGTACACACATACATTGAGATGACAATGCAGGGTTTTTAAATCTGCAGTTAGTAAGCTGTTTTAAGGTAAAGTTTCAAATGTTTTTAAGTTTTAAGCAGCCACATTTACTGTACCTGGAGATAGAAAGGCAGGCTCTTCTGAATTGCAGTCAACATAGGCGCAGGCAGCTCCTTCTCTTGCTGTAGCACCGAATGTGGCAGCAGTAAACAATCTATGATCCGGAACAGCAAGTTTTGGGCTTTAGAGGTGGCAAAGATCTGTGCCCATGATTTAACAAGAATTCCTAACAGAGAAGAGCATCACAGCAGTAATGGTTATCTTCTAACTAGAAATTTTGTCATTCCACTAAAAAAATTATATTTAAAGCACGTAGGAGCAAGTTAAAATAGGGACTAGGAAGAAACATTTATTATGAGTCAAAAAACCTTGTAAAGCTATGTATTTTACTATAGACAAATTTCTGTCAGAGTTCTGGGCCAAAAAAACATATATTTCCTGAGCAACTGATATTTAATACATAAATACATACACACACAATGTGATCTGGTTATACATTATGTGTATATATAAACTGAACGTTGCAATTAATAAGATTTCTCTTTGCTTTGGCTGCTAGGAAACTCAGAGGCAAATATAACTCAACTATGAGAACACTGTGAGATCACACACTATACTTTTATGTGTATACTTACTTTCCCCTGGGCTTCATCATGCACTCCACAGTTATTTTTTTGATACATATAATTTTATATGCTGTCTCAACTCAGTTTGCAACAAGAAGACATATAACTACATTAAATTGTTAAAATAGGAAAAAAGGATTAGCTATAACACCTTGAAGCAACCATTTAACCTCCTTGAACTTCAGTTTTTATAACTTTCAGTTGTTTAACATAAACAAATAGTGAGTTTAAATTTTAATTCTGAAAGGAGAAACAGACTTCTTTACTTCATGAAATATAGTATGGGTTCCTTAATGCTGGGAGTCTGTCAGTTGCTACATTTGAAAGTAGTAAAGCATAACAAATGAGTAGCCTTTGTTTAATAAAGTAATTAAAAGCAGATTTATAATTCCCATTAGAGTATATTACTGCTATTGAGGTTTCCCTTTACTAAAAAAAAAAAGAAAAAAAAGAATTTAAAAGGAGATCATTAAGTGCTTGTCCAGATAGCAGAGTGGTTTATGCACTAAATAAACTTTTATATTTTATCTTAGAAAGCAAAAATGGTGATATAATTCATAAAACAAAAGTTTGAAATTCAAGCTCTGAAGGAACACAAAAATATGCTTATAGCAGAGTATAATGTCGTTAAAAAAAAAAACTCCAACCAATAATCACTTCTAAGAACAACAAACAGCAACATTAATCTTCTGTTGTAAAAGGAAATACAATAATCAATCATAAAGAAACACAATGCTCACTGAGCAATATTTTAAATAATGCTGGCTTGCTCCTCATTTTTCCAGTAGGTGGAAAACTTGAGAATGACAAGCAATGTAAGAAGAATTCACATTCTAACGAACATTAATATACCCGTAAGAGGAACTGCCATCATCAACGACATTTCAAATGATTCATATCACTCTTAGGTGTCACCCAGGTATTAACTTATAAAGAGCAAGAACCTTCCAACCAAAAATGCATCATCAGCCCTTCTATTTCATCTTCTGCAATGGTTAAAATGCTTTCTGAAGACCTTAAGTTTTATGAGTTCACTGAAGGCAGAGGTGATACATTTGTTTTACTGCTGCAACAGACCCCTACATTTTTTAAGTTTCAGCGAAGAACATTTCAATGTGTGTGATAGTAAAACTGTAAAAGAACACATTTTTTAAGTAAAACACTTTTGGGAAAGTTTAAATACATAGCGTAGCTTTGTAAAAAAAACCTCGTCATTTTCTTGGCTTATAAAAATATTACTTATTTCCTGATGAAGCTGAAAATACAGAAAAGTTGTAGGGAACATACTCCCACAACTGAAAGAGAGCTGCACTGCAGGAGTCCTTATGTATTTACTTATTTTCTACTCTGTGAATGTATTATGTCTTAAAAAAAGTAAAATGGGATCATTAAAATACATTTTTAAAATGTATAGTTAGAAAGTAACTTTGCTAATTTAGGAACATTAAAAAATACATTATGTACTATTAGCTAGGTTTATAAAATTAAATTCCAGAAATAGTACATATGCCATCCCCAGTTCCCAATCCAGTGCCTGATACACACAAAGCAAATTGCTCTTATTTGTGCAAAATACAATATGACAATGGGAATAAAAAGTTCAAAAATATACCCAATACCATGAGTAAGTTTAAAATTTAGTAGGGGCATGCTAAATACATAAATAATTATAATAAATGGCAAGCTACAAAAAATGTCATGAGGAGGACAGATGAAGAACAAGCAGGGAGACCAGGTCTACTTGGGAGTGCAGGAAAGGTGGAACACTTGGGCTGGGTACTGAAGGGACACGGGTAGAATTTCAATTACAAAGACAAAAGGGGAAGAATGACCAACGAGAGGATGATCAGAAGGAAAGGCATGGAAACAAAAAATTAAAATATATAGCCCGGCCGGGCGTGACTCAGCGGTTGAGCGTCGGCCTAGGATCCAGGCGATCAGGCTTCGATTCCCTGTCAGGGCACATGCCCGGTTGCGGGCTTGATCAATGACTCTCTCCTCATTGATGTTTCTGTCTCTCTCTCTCCCTCTCCTTTCCTCTCTCTGAAATCAATAAAGATATATCTAAAAAAATAAAAAATAAAAAAATATATATATAAAGAATGTGAAAAACAAAACACAAAAACAAGATATATAAAGAAGAAAGTTGAAGATATTACTGTTGGATCAATTCTCCTTTCTCAGAAATCACTGAGTTACAATTAAGACCCCAGAGGCTTTAATCTGAAGTGTGATTTCATCAAAAGTTTGCACCTTGCCGGTAAACGGCAGTGGTATTCCCAGTTAGGAACTGCCAAGGTAAAGCACAAAATTTCAGTGATTCATTCTCTTCCCTGTGGATATGACATGCTAGCCCTGCATACTTAAAACAGGTTTGAACTCTCAAAAGTTTATACTGGCTCTTTCTCCATTTTGTTCTAAACATTTTAAGTACCCAAGACAGTAAATTATCTGTTCCTAACATCTAATAAATTAAAAGGGAGACACTGTAGCAGTATACTCTATTCCCAGTCTCTGAGATCTGGACAAAAGGAAAGAATACAGATCTACCTGCCAATAAATAAAAAACGATCACATAACAAAACACACAAGACCCTAGTTCTTCATAAGGAGACTTCTGCCATGGGTCTACAGATCAACAATCCAAAAATGATTTTGCAGTTCCTGATAAGGCTATCTATAGTCTGTAAAATATATACCCTGAAATCATACATTTAACTTGGCAGACTAATAAATCATAAGCCTAAGTGATGAAATACTTATCAATCTACATTTTACTATGTTAAATTTATGATGAATTTTCACTTATATTTTTCTCTGAAATTAAGATGCCTGAATTGCTACGATAGCTTTCACTACATTCTGAATCATCCATATTTACACATTTTCAAACTCTCCTTTATCTTTTACAACAAACATAAAAGGTTTGAGACAGCCCAAATCAGGTTTATTCATATGTTTACAAGATCAAAGGGAACAGATATAAGGTTTTGGCCATAGAGAAATAATAAAGAAAAAAACCCCTTAAATTCTGTATAAAAACTTCTAAGGCAATCCTTCTTATTTCCCTTTATCCAGTTCCTATTTTTGGTTAGCAACATGACTTTAGCGAACAAAGGTATTCAAATCAGTGACTTCCTAAAGAAGGACGAGCTCTGTTGTTACAGAACAGGCATAGAAAATGATTTCTTTCTGAAAGAAGAAAACGTTGTGTTGGGAGAAACAGGATTTGAAGCATAAATATTTTCAATGCTGCAATAAATTCTTTCCTGACCTCCTTCATACAGAGCAAACCATAAAAATAAAAGGGAGTGATGGTTTTCTGATACTTCAAATCCTAATGAAGCATAGATAAGCACTAAAAGGAACGTCCACTTTAATTTCCAGGTATTCACAATGGGATTCACAACAGACTACTGATTGGTGGTGGCATATTTTTTGTATTGATCATCATTAATTTTAATATTAACACAAGCATAACAAGCAAGGTTCTAAAGAGAGGCGGGGCAAGACAGAGAAACACTTGAAAGCCAACATGAATTATTTTGTCTTTCAGATTATTCTTATGATTGCATGGTGAATAGTGACTTAGCTACTACATTAGTATATTCCTATCCATCATGACACTGTAGACTCAACCTCACAAAGTTTTAATAATGTTAGAAATACATACCCATCATCCTATATGTCAGTTGCAGCCCTGCACTGGAAATTTTTTTTCCCAAATAAGGTTTTATATATTTTAATATTTCACCAAGGTATTCTAAGGATTTTGTAGCCATGGCAGATTTATCAGAAAAATTCTGCAGATTCCTGTAAGTTATACCAATAGCCTATAAATAAGGGAAAATATGATTTAGCTTTCCAAGTTTTATACAATACAGACTTTGAAAAATAAAGATAATTTCTTTCTCTACGCATACACCTTACATTTAAGTTTTCATCCTTAACTTTTCAATAAATGTTCACAGCAATTAAAATGCAACTGAAAAGAATTGTCTTTCTTTTTATAATTAAAATAAAGGTTAAAATAAGAATAAAAAAATTCATCGATAATTATTCACACAAGGTGTGACTTGGCAAGATATGAGTAACAAGAAGTAAAAGAAGCTTATAATCAAATCACATAGAGACTTCCAAACATCCTAGTATAAAACTGGGAATTCAAAATCCCCAAATTCATACAATGAAGACCTAAAGTGAGGTTACCAAATTCTTACAAGTAAGACCTCTATAAAGTTCAGCTTTGAGATATGAATTGATTTGTTCTCCCAGGATTTTCTTTATCAGCATTAGATGCCAGCTTAGATTTCTTGGAGGAAAAATGGATGAGGCACAAAGAGTAGAGATGGAAAAATAAGAGGTGGTGGAGAGAAATTTAAGATGAGGTGTTAAGGAGAACAGTGAAGTGGGAAAAGGAAAGAAAATAAATGAAAGAATAAGTTGAGGAAGGGTGAAAATAAGCAAGAGGTGAAAAGTCACAAAAAGAATCGAGAGAAGACTAGCTAGGGATGGGTTAGAAGGTCTGAGAAGAGCACTGAAGTTTTCAAACCATTATTGGGAACTTATGGTGGATTTCAGTGACCTGAACTGGACACAATGGCACCAATATATACAGTTAGGTGATTTTTCCACTGCAGCTCTCAGCAGATAAGACAAAGGAGATAAAGTAATTGGTTGCACCAAGCCAAGTTTGAGGATTTGCAGGTGTCACCGAAAGACAAAGGACGAAAGATTGTGAGGGTGTTGGTAAGGGTAGTTGAAGTGAGGACCCCAGGGGTATAATTCAGGTGGAGAGGGAATGAAGTGAGACCTTGAGAGGATGTTGCACTTAGAGAGGTAGTGGAAGGTCATGATGACGTCACTCAGAGAGCTGGAGGGACAGGTGGTAAAAGTCAAAGAGTTTTCAGATGCTCCCTTTATCTATTGTTATTAATTTTCCTGAAAACTCATTTAATCGAATCAGATTTAAAAATTTATAAAGCCTTCATACTGTTCAAAGGATAAAATTCAAACTTCTTATACCAAGATGCTCTGAATTCTTAATCTACTGACTGATCTATCAACTAATTGGGACTTAGCCTATACTGTCTTATATTATTATTTTAACCTTTGAGTATATTCTGTATTCTCAGACAAGTAAAAGTTCTGTAAGATCAAGGACTACTTATTTTGGTTCTTCAAATCCCTAAGAAACCCTAACATAATACGTACTATCTAGCATTTACCACACAACTATTATTTACTGGTTGCCGAAAGGATAATTAATGTGGACTGGATTAAATTAAAAGAGCTTTTCAAAACGATCGTGAAATGCATGACTTCTACCTCCCTTTCTGGTCCAGAACTGTTCCTAGCACAGGTATTTAATTAATCACAGGTTGAGATCCAATCAACAACTAAATAAAAGACTGAACAGACAGGTGTATTTTATATTTGCATGTACTAGTACTAAGTATTTTTAGGACTTATTTATGGAATCTCGAATTGTTCTATAACTACTTTAACTTAATGAAAACCAATGGAAGATTTCACATTTATAAGAACAGCTTATGGGTTATAATTATTTGCATTGCAGTAAATACCAACCACTTCGTGGGAAAATAAACCAACTTTTACTGTGAATAGCTCAGAAAAACACAAATCCAAACATTAATAACCTCAACTAGGCTATAAAGCAAAAACTATCACATAAAATAGATTCCTACAAAATCAATAACTGAAAATAAAATATTGAATGGGACTATTTATTATGGAGACAAAACAAATGGATTGAATTTTAAAGCCTCAATCACACTACCATATGAAGTAGTTGATACTTATGCTGAAGAGATTAAATTTTTACTGTAAAATTTACACTGTTTATTACAGGATGGTAAACATTCAGTTGGAAGTATTATGGACCATATACAAGGAAATCTAGTTCCCAAGTACCTGAAGAATATTGTTATCCAGCAATTTCTACAATAAGATATTCCTACAATTTAGATTATCTTTAGTGTAAGGCTTATATATGTAGCATTCTTTACTCTTATTTTTCATTAAATGTAATTCTTCTGTCTTTAAGAGTAAATTGTACTATACCTTAGATTCATATTTTTATTCCTCCAGAATTTCATAACATCAGGTACCCAATAATAAAATTCAATGGAAAAGATTTCCTTTTACAGAAAAATGTTACGAACACTTCAAGGTTTTTGGAAATATGCTTGTCTCTGATCTGGACAATTAGACTAGTAAGTGAAAAATACCTCAAGGAATTGGGCAAGTGCTTTTTTAGGGTCTTCTGGGATGGGCAGATATTCAGCTTGAGCCTCTGAGAAAATATTCTTTACTTCTGGGAGCTTAAACAGCAACCTTGTCAGTTCGGCCAACTGTTCCATGTACTCTTTTTCTGTTAAAATAAAGTAACAATGTTTATATAATGTTTATTATATAAATTTATATTTTTTATATATATGAATAAGAAACCAGGGAATGTAGCATTCTTCATTTATGACATACTTCCCTGTAAAATTCAAATTTCCACATAATTAAAAACTTCAAATTAAGTTTTTCTCACTAAGGAAAGATTTTATTTGAAAACAAACACATATACTTGATTGAACAACACAGCCCTAGAAGTTATTTATATAAAGGCAACTGATGTAATAATATCAAAACAAATCTGGAGCATTTTTCAGCCCAGCCTTTGTGCAATTTATAAACAGCCATAAAAAATAGTTTTAGGATAATGGGGAAAAAAGGGACATCTGTAATATTTTCAACAATAAAGATAAATTAAAAAAGAGAAAGAATAGTGTTAGGAAAAGGCATGCCCTACAGGCAACCAGAACTGTATGGGCATATTAAAAAAAAAAAGTACAAGTATCACTCAGTGACTAAGTGTAAAGCAAAAGAAAAGCAAAGTAATAAAATGGGAGAGAATTATTCATAATTGGATATGTTTCTTTTTAGGGTTCTCACAGTGTGATATCTGGTTATTTACTTCATATTTCCACTTTTTTGTGTGATCAGTTTCTTCAAGGTAAAAAAATGGTTGTCACCTGAGAGCATTTTTTTTCCTGGCTTCTAAGGAAACAAGTTCTTTTATCTTTATAGAAATTTTTTTTATCATATATAGTAACAAGAAAATATCAAGAAGAAGAAATAGGCTTCAAAAGGAAATAAATTTGTTTATATTCATAGCTAATTACAAATATTTTTTATCTTTTAATTTATGAAACGTTAAATTTTAAACATACTTAGCTTACCTAGAAAGCAAAACGCCTGCAATACTTACCAACTGCTTTTTCCGGATTTATATCAACTAATAAATCATCAGGTAAACTGAGGCTTTTTATATACATTTGCAAAATGCAACGGATCCATGATCTTATAGTTAAGGTTTGAAAAGATACACAGCCTGAATTAGAAAGTGCTTCACATAACATGCTGCAAAGATAAATTGATAGATATTAAAAACAAAAATAAAACCTGGCAATAAGTTCCAAGTATAAGAGATTAAGGAATGAAGAAAAACATTCTAACATACCCCACTTGTTGGCCTCACAGACAAACACAACTAATGCAGACATGCACTGCTGGAAATGAACACTACAGATACACACAATAGGATATTTTATTTTTTTTAATTGTTTTTGAATGTGTTTTTTTGTTGTTGTTTTTTTTAAATTGATTTCAGAGAGAGGAAAGGAGAGGGGGAGAGGGAAACATCAATGATGAGAGTCATTGATCAGCTAACTCCTGCAGGCCCCCTACTGGGGACTGAATCAACAACCCAGGCATGTGCCCTGACTGGGAATAGAACCTTGGTGCATGGGAAGATGCTCCAACCGACTGAGCCACACTGGCCAGGACAGTAACATTTTTTTTTTTAAGCAGGCCATGAAACATAAGTTAGCTTTCCTACTACTACTACTGTCAAAATGCTGATAAATCTAAAAGCAAGGAACTGCCAAAATGAAAGTACTTGTAGTAAAGATCAGGTTTTAACTGAAAATTTTTACTTTCCTGATGTACTAATCTAGCATGAGTTTACATTGATGTGCATATCTGAAAGAAAATCACTTACCTATTTTGGAGGAAATGACTTAAATATCGTGCTACAACTTTAGGGCAGACGATATCATCCCAACCAAAAAGTTGTATCATTGCTTTAACTGGTTGAGGCTGCAGATCTGATGGAGCTGTGCTGGGCATGTCCATTGCTAGCAAAGTAAAATCTAGATTTAAAATGAGAGAAACTTATGGTGAAAAATTGTTAAAATCCTTTTGCTGTCCCAAAATTACATCAATAGTGATTAAAAATTAGGCCTAAATAATAAAATGTCCTATTTAGAAACATAGAACAAAAAGCTAAAACTGAAATAAATTCATGTTGTCAAAGAAATTTCTGTTGGAATCATCTAGATCTCTAAGAAAGGGCCCAGAATAATTTATCTCAGCATTATTGTTATGCATCTATAATGGCTCACTCAGATTGCAAATTCTAAACGTGATGTTTCTAATGTGCCTTCCTCATTCAAAAACCCTTTTTTGAAAACTATTTCTGGCACCTGCTCTTCTTCAATCAGGCTAATTTACTTGCCACCTGCCACAGATGAAGAGTTCCCTCTTACCTTAGACACTGCACATTCTCTTCGATTCAACTGTGGTCTACAAAAAAAAATCTATGACACTCTGCTTTCTTCAAAACCTAAGCCTAGGAACTAGAATTCCTTGGTTGACCATGTTAAACAGATATACTTTATTTTGTGATTTCCAGGGAACCCCCCAACTTAATTTGTACTATATTAATTTATGTTTGTCAATAAATTCCTTATCAAGCACTGCCTCCAGGCAGCTCTCTCAAATGATGGCCATTTAATCTTCCAAACCTCTCATAAAATTTGCCCTACAGATAAGGTGAGTTTACTCCTTGATCTACATTGCTGCTTCTAGAACATTCTCCCTTCCTCCTCCTAAAAACCTCTAGCTTTGGTTCTCATATCATCTGACTATATCATCCACCAATTCCCCTTGTTGCATTCACCTGTGGCTTCCTAGTTCACCTACCCTCATTCCTTAAAGACTGTAGCTCACTGTCATGCTAACAGTACTCGTCATAATCCTTGATGAGTTTTCTTCATCTCCTGGACTTTCAGTTTCTTGAAATTCTCTCCCCCAATAAGTCTACCCCCCACGGTGATACCAAGAGACCTTGGCATTAACAATAAATACAATCTCTCCACAATTTCAACTTTGAGGACCCCACTTTCTGGTACCAAACTAGCTTTCCAACTTTCCTCCTGTAGGTCCTCCAACAATTCTTTGATTCCACGGGGACCTACAATTCATGGACCCTACAACCTTTTCTTCTGTCCCTCACTGCCTCCGTGCCTTCCTCTCCCTTTGTAGGCAGCTTGACTGCATGGTCCATTATTACACTGTGTACCATCAACTCCCTTGCTTCATACTTGATTTGTTGTATTTGCCTGGGAAAAACAACTCTTGGTTTTCTCCCTACATGTATCCACTCCAGGGCAAATGGCTGGTGAACAACCATGCTGACTGGTTCCACTTTAAATTTATGACTACAAACTTTAAGTAGGCCCTTAGAGCTGGTCCGCATTCCTACCTTTCTCTAGTCTGTTCAGTGTTTCGTTCTCCTAGCAGACACTGCAGACCCTCTCTCCTCTCTCCATCATCAACCAGCACCTCCTCCCCATTCTCACTTCCAGCTAATGTCATTAGTTAAAACTTCACAGAAAAATGAGAAACATCAGAAGAGAACTACCACAAGCTCTCACCATGTCTACCCAGCCACTTCCACTGGGGCCTATTTAATCTGCCTTCTCTTCTGTTATTACAGATGATCTGAGGCCAGCTCCTCTATGGGACCCCATTTTTCCTGGGTACTGAAACACAAGTGACACTCAGGCATCATCATCAATTCTCCCTCGCTCCAGAACATTCCTGTCAGCATTACAAATATGCTGACATTTCTCCCATGTTATCAAAATCTCTCTGATCCCACAGCCCCCTCCAGCTAACATCCCCATTTTTTTGCTTCTCATAAACAGTGATACTCGCAGTCTGCAATTCCATTTTTCACATCTTCTCTTGAATCATCTCCAGTCAGGCCTTTGCCTCTACCACTACACCAAAACTACTCTTCAAGGTCACCAGTGGCCTCCCTCTTGCTAAATCCAACAACTGATTCCCAGGCCTATCTTACTTGACCCATTAACAGCACCCGGGCTGTTGATCATGTCTTCTTCCTTAAAATGCTGTTGCTTGATTTCCAGGGCACCACACTTCCTTAGTTTTCGCTTACCTCACCGGCATTCCTTTTGTAGTCTCCTTTCTTGGTTACTCAAGAGGCCTTGTCCTCAAGCTTCTCTTCTCACCAAAACTTACTCTATAAGCGACCTCATCCAATGCTTAGCTTTACAGACTATATATCAATCATTTCCAAATTGAAATCCCCAGCTTGGACCTCTTCCCTGAACCCTAGGCTCATTATCAACGTGACTACTTAACATCTCTACTGGGATTATAAGAGAGATCTAAAAAATGTACAATATCAAAATCCTAGTCTTCCCTCATAAAACCTGCTCCTGCCACAATCTTCCTCATCTCAACAAAACAGTGATCTAATTTTGATTACCATATCATACCCACTTCGAAAATTCTGTCAGCTCTACCTTTAAAATACTTTCTCTGACTTCAGACTAGAAATCTGACCACTTCTCACCACCTCTACTGCTACCACCTCAGCCCAAGCTGCTCGTTTCTGTGTTGTTGCAACAGTTCCCTAAGCGGCCTCCCTGTTTCTCCCCTGGCCTTCCTATAGTCTACTGTCAGTCTAGCGGCCAGAGGGATCATATCACTCACCTGCTCAAAACTTTCCAACAGCTTCCAATCTCAGAGTAAAAACAAAAGTCTTTATAACTGCGTACAAGGCAGAATAGAAACTAGCTCAAGCGACACCAGCCAGGGCAAGCTCTCATTACCCCCTGATCACATCTCTGACTGCTCTCTCCCTTTCTATACCACGCAAGCAAGCTTTTATGGCTTCCCTGTAGTTCCTCTGTCACACCAGACATACTCTTGCCTCTGGACTTCTGCATAGCATGGGTCTCTCTCCTCCATTAGGCTTGCTGAAACGGTACTTACTCAGGCCTTCCTGACTACCCCTATTTAAAATTACAACCTGCCTCTGGCCTTCCCTATCCCTAGTCTCTCCTATGTTTTTCTTTTATTCCACAGCATTTATGACCATATTACATGTTATACATTACTTATTTATTGTTCTCTCCCCCTACTAGACTATAAGCTCCATGAGAACATGTAGCTTATACATGAGAAAAAGAGTCAGTCCTTTTTTCCTACTGGTATTTCCCCAATGGCAATAAAAGTGTATTCATCGACTGGGTTTTTTGTTGTTGTTTTTTGCGGGGGGGGAGGGGGGTGTTAAATGCAGGAAAATTTTTTCTCCTAACCTACCTATATTTAAAAACAAGCCCCAAACCCACACATATTTTGGGTTTATATACCACTTACTTTCAGCACCTAGGACAGCACTGACTAAACTTGTGTGCTATCATTTTTGTTCACTGGAATGATGAATGGAAGAAAGATAAGTAATATCGGTTACTAATGACTGCTTTGATTATACTGATTGAATATCAATATTTGTTTTCATAGACATTACAGCAGTTGGAAAACCGATGCCCTGTCACAGTTTTTCGATCGATCGTCCTTTATGTTGTAATTATAGACATGCTACCAGAATTCAAGATCTTTTAAAATTTGTATCATTCAGTCTTTTATACGGCGCTTTTAGATCAGACTTCCTCAACCACACAAGGGTACCTTAGGTTTTTCAAAGCATTACAGTTAAATACACTACAAACCTTCATATAAATTGCATTTAAAGACATGCAGTCACTGTAGTGATCTCTGTCAATTCTAGTCCTTGTTGACATATTTTGGGCAAAATATCCCTTGAATCCTGCTCTGAGAAAGCTACATACATGCACATGTTCAGATTCTCGCCTACAATGTCATGTGATTCAGAGCCCCTTAAAGCCTAAGGATATGTCGTCAGGCTAATAATCAAATCAAATAAAAATTACAACCTGAAATAGAATCTAGTATAATTCCAAACAATAACGTTCCATATACTCGATGTCATTCTGATTTCATCTACTTGGTGTTGAAGTAGAATTTCCGCTCTACTCATGCTCTGTACATATGAAACTTCACCTGACTGAGATTATAGACACATATGATCTGAAAATAAACAACCTGGACTAAAATACATCAAATGCTACTTTACTTTCTATATATTACACGCATAAGAGAATTTCATGTACTTTCAATAATTTTAAGATTAAATCTTTTTAGCAAATAAAAATTTAATTTTTACCTTTATTAAAAGGAAAATAATAAACAAGCCAAAGGATCCTAATTAAAAAAATATGTAATTATTTTCATCTTTCTGGTTGTCAAAATATTTAGTACACTGTTACAAAATAAGAGTTTGTTAACAAACAAACAAGAAAAAGCTGACAGAGTTTGCAGAATGATAAACTAATTAGCAGATTACAAAGCTGACCTGCAGCGGTATCCGCAACTTGTGAGAAAGGCACTGTTTGTAACATTCTCTGACTCTTCAAAAATGAAAAGAAATGTCTCCATAGTGCACTGGCAGCTGCAGCAAGGTGGCGCTCTTTAGCCAACAATGAAGACTGCACAGCCAGGTCCACATTTTCTTTCTGAAGTTCCTGACACAATTGTTGATGCATATCCCTAAAAAGAAATAAAAATAAAGCTAGCACCCAACAAATGCTTACAAAAATCATCTTTAAATACATTTTGGACTTTTAACATTTATACCACATGAAAACTGAAGGGCCATTTTATATAATTAAAACCTTTATGCTAAGACATTATGCATTTCTGCTTATTTGATGGATGAATGATGGCATATTAAGCACCATAAAGTTAATGTTAATTACTGTCAACCATTAATTATATGCTTTTTAATATGTCAGATCTAAATGAGAAACAGGCAGCTTCAGAATGAAGGTCTGCATTTTGCAACTCACTATGACAAGTGATTTTACGTACAATCTAGACATGAAAACAATTTTTTAAACCATTTTCTCCTAAAAGCTTTAGGACACTGATGTACCAAGAGGAAAGTAAGTATATCTGGCTTCTGTGTAGCATTCTAAGTTAAAATATTTTCCTTGTTTAGAAAAGACATAGGCCTTGTACTATTATACAAAACTGTGATGGAAACTATCTTAGCACGTTGGTCCATTTTCACATAGCACACAACAATAAACAAAAAGTTATTCTCCATAAAAGAGCAAAACATGAATTCACTACTGTCTCAAATTTTGATTCATCATCTGTTTTGGGTTTTTTGCTTATTTCAATAGAAAATTTAGACACAGAAATAAAAGAGGGGGAAATATTAAATAAGATATTTTATAGTGATCTGAAATAAAGCATTTATGCAATATTCCCAGCAATTAATAATATGGTTATTTAAAACTAAATGTACAACCATGATATTACTCCTGTTTCTGTTTATATTATGGCTATATCAATTGAGAATATCACAAATGCCTGAATACCAGCCTTAGATTTTCTTTCTTCAACTAAAGGAAAATCAGTGAAAATAACTGATGGAACTAAGGAAGAACGCTTCCTTTGACAGTAGTAGCATTTCATTAAAAAATAATTAGTACTTTGAAAACAGAAAGAAATACGACATTAATTCCAACATTCTTTACGATTTAAATCTAGGGCAAATGGACACATGAAATAACTATACAAAATGCAGAATTAATTAGTACATGTACCTAAAGTAATTCCATAAAAAGATCGAACTGGTTCCAAGGCCACATCTTAGTACTTTTCATATAACTACACATAAGTAAATATTATTATAAGTATCAATTATAGAACATTTAGACTCTGTGATGCTTTACACTGGAATTCTTGGATAATATTTAATACTTCAAGTACCGACCGAAAAAAAAGTGTAAAAATGCCTGGGGAAAGATTATCATAGCAAGCAATTCTCATAAAAGCTAACCAAATATCTGCTATGTTCTGTCTGTGTAAAAACCTGCCTGAGATGCTTTCAACTTGAACTAGTGGCTAGAGAACCATTTCAGGTCCTTTAGCTTTGAGTAAGATGAATATCAAATCACAAAAATCCATTTGGCAACTAACTCGACATAGCAAAGTTCATGAGTACATTTCAACACACCAGAGTCTAAGTAAAATAATACCACCATTTGCACAACCCATTTATAGCTTTTTCAAAGTTCTGGTTTCAAAGGATAATAAATAACTTATTATGCTTGGATAGAATAGATTTTGCCCACAATTTCTAAATAAGTAAACTTTTCTTCAGTAACTAAAACCTATCCCCTAGGAAGGGGTATCATTTCTGATCATCCTCTATGTGCTAGAAATTATTTTAAGTAAAAATCAGAACAATTCTATGAGATAGGTATCATTAATCCTCTTTATAGATGATAAAGCTGATAGCAAGAAAGTAAAATAATGTACCTAAAGGTCACATGGATAAGAAGGACTGGCCCTGAAATCTGAACATAAATCTCACTCTGAAGCCTGTACTTTTCCCTTACACACTAAGACATACACTCTTATGCACTAAGACACACACACACACATTTTAAACACTGATAAATTCTCTTCTCTCCCTACTTGGGTTGCTCACATCTGCTTTACTACCAAGAAAGACTATATCATAACCAAAGTTATCACATTACTACAAAAAATACACAAAGATTTAAAGCTGGAAGTTACTCTAAAAATCATCAAATTCAATTCTGTCTTCAAAAAACGAGGGGGGAAAATACAGCTTCCGGGTATAGAAGTCCAGAGGCTTCTACAAGGCTTCACTATGAGATAATGGTAGCTTGAGTCCTGACCCCCAATTCCGTACATACCCAAGTTATCAGGAAGAGGTGAAAAGCAGAAACCAGACTGGCAAGGAGCAGCCCAGGCCTACCTTGCAATGCCGCCCTGTAACAGATGCCCAACGCACCTGTGCGTATGTGGAGGAGGGGGTGATGGGTGATGGATTACTGAGAGGATATGTGAGATCAAGGCAAGGAGTTTGTTACTGTTTTGACAATCAAGGACTACCACAAATAAAATGCACCATTAAGGAATATAAGGGCTCCACAAGGTGTAGAGAAAATTACCCAAATGAACACTTGTTTAAGAGACAAATGGGTAGCTTGTGACCCTAAAAAACTTTGAAAACTTAGTTTTTCATGTGTCAAATGAGAATAATGCCCTACTATCCTCCATGGAGCTGCTAAAGTATCAATCACACCACTTAGGTAAAAAATTTAGACCATAAGGCAAGATAATATTTTAGTTGCATCGATACTGCTTCTAAATCCTGATACCCATGTTCATAGATGCATTATCTAGAAAGACATGGGCTTTAGAAACAGGAACACCAGAGTATAAATCCTACTCTGTCACTGCATCTGTTGTAAGAGCTGTAAATGGAGCAATTATTATTCTTGGTCAAAGAATCAAAGATTGTTTATTGAGAACAGATGTGCCAGCCCTATTCTACGGCTCTGAACTTTATTAATTAGTTTAATCCTATAGGTACTATTACTATCCCCATTTTATAGACAAGGAATCTATGTACAGAGAAGATAAATAATTTGATTGGCTCATACTGTTAGTGAGCAGCACAGCCAGAATTTGAACCCAAGCAGTCAAATGTAACTACCATGCAATTATGCTACAGCTACCTCAAATACCACATTACTACCCAAATAAATAATACACGTTTTAAATGTCACATTGCTGTATTAATTCATTCCTATGCTAAGTTCTATATAAAGGTGGTTACAAAGTAGTATAACATCCAATCTCAGGTGGCAGACCAGGTATGCACACATTAAAAGTTGAACACTTGTGGGGAGAGTAGACTATTCTAAGGGATCCCAAAAGTCAATGCCATGATAATTTAAAACTTTCCTGTGGCCCACAATTAAGTGAATTTGCAAGACTAAAGAGAATAAATCAGAGATCCAGTGTCAAGTATAGCAAAACAAGCATGCTTGTGGCAAAGCTGCCTTATGGTTTTACAGAATACTACCAGTGAAGTGCTTAAAATAAGGTTGCTTGCCCCATCCCCAAAATATGGTATAGTAAGAAAATAGGTCAATAAAACAGGATTACTTTTAGGAATTACCCTTGTAATTCTCTTAGTCTTACATTTAAGAAGACTATGGGTCTCAAATCACTAGTTTTTCAGTAACATTGCACAGTATTTTATGGTACACCAGTAACAAGGATCTACCTCAGTAGTCCTCAACCTTGACTACTATCACAAACATCTTGCAGAGCTTTTTAACAACACTACTGTCTTGGCCATCCTAAAGCTCTTACTGCACCTCTAAGTTTGAGGCCAAAGCATATTACTTGTTTTTAAATTCTGATTCAATAGGCCTGGGGAGGGGCCTGGGAGTCTACATTTATATTAGGCAGATGCTGTTAGCCCATGGGCCACACTTTAAGCTGTCATCTTCCTGCTTTTCTTGTCTATGAAATGAGCACAATAATAGTTCCTACAGAGTAAATTAGTTAATTAAAGTCAAACACTTAGAATAGGGCTGACACATATATTCCCAATAAACAATCTCTGATTTTCCAGTCAATAATAAGTACTTCATTTATTAAATATGACCTATTCAACTCATGAAACTGGTAGCCCACAGTTCCTACTGAGTACCAAGACCATATGTAATTCTGTATTAGACCCATTAGAGGGTTGAGACCCATTCCTCTACTCTGTAGGCATAAATGTAAAACAAAGTACAAGTTTTATACTAACTCAGAGAAGAAGGATCATCCAGGGCAGCAGAGAAAATGGGCATGGAAATAATTCTCACAGGACATGTTAAGGACTGAAGAGGTGAAAAGGAGAAAAGTAAAAGCACAAAGGCATATAAAATCTACAAAGGCACAGAAAATCTATTCACCCTCTAATTCAACGCGTACTGCAAATGTTCTAGACAGTAGGGATACAAAGTTACAAAACAAAGTCTCTGCCCTTCTGGAGCTTATATTTCTAACAAGAGACATAATTAAACATAGATATTTAACATCTTAGATTGTGGTAAGCTTTAAGGATAAACAAGAATCAACGTAAGGGGATAACAAGTGATGGGAGCCAATATTTCAACTAGGATGACCAGGAAATACCTTTGGGAAGGCAACATTTAAGCAAAGACTAAATTAGTAAGGGAGGGAACCACAAAGATATATGGGGGAGAGCATTCCAAGAAGAAACAGCAAATGCAAAGGTGCCAAGGCTGGTGTTTTCACCGGCTCAGGAACTATCAGGAGGCCAGCTGGCTGAAGCACCGTGGGTCACAGAAGGAACAGCAAATTGATTTAGAGGTAGCTGGGTTCCAGATCACATAGGGTCTTGTAAGCTAAGGTAAGGACTCTAGATAAAATCTAAATGGGTAACAAGCCACAAAAGGAGAAGAGTAACATGATTTACATCTCAAAAGGAACATATAAAAGAGCAAGGTGTTTGGGGGAGAAGGAAAACGTAACCATTGTGACTATAATCGAAAATTTTTACAGTAACATTATGAGGCAGTACGTTAAAGAATAGAAAATTGGCCCCTATTTGTTGTCATGTTTTCTTTATTTCACTTCACAAGAAGTTACTCAGTACCAGTCACTGTATCAGATGCAAGAGACACAGGAATGATTAAGGCAAATCCTGCTGTGAAGAAAAAAAAAGAATTCAAGACTTCATTCTGAAGGTAGGAAGGAGCCACTGAAGGATCTTGAACTGAGGAATGAATGGTATAGCTGAATAGCGTTTGGGGAAACATTAATCCAGTAATGGCAAAAAAAATGGGTTAGAGCAGAGATTTTCAACCTTTTTTATCTCATAGCACACATAAGCTAATTACTAAAATTCTGAGGCACACCAAAAATATAGTTTGCCAACCTGACAAAAATAATAGGTATAATTCTGATTCATTCACACCTGACAGCTATTGTTGTGTTGGCTGCTGTAATTTTTTTTATTTGACAATCTAAGGGAGAAGAGGTCAATGGCCCTGACTAAATAGCCAGGTATTGCATGTTTCATAAATTCTTGCGGCACACCAGGGTGCCTCAACACACCAGTTGAAAATCGTTGAGTTAGAGTAAAAACTGACTAGAAACAGGAGAAACCTATGTTGAAGCTTCTGTACAAGCTAATGTTTAATTCAAGTTACTTTATGAAGAAAAAAGAAAGCTAACAGTAATTATTTGCCATTTTGTGAAAGAAAAAGAAGCAGTCTATGTTAACTGCTACTGCTAAGTTTTGGGGGGAGGAAACAAAGTCAGGAGTAACAGTTAATTACTACAGAAGGACAGTATAACTTGATTTGAAAATAGAAAATTTAAGTAACAAAATCCAAAAAGGGTTGGAAAGCTGGGCCTAGAGTCCAAGAGTACATTCTGACTCAGGAATCACTCTGCATGGTAGTTTAAATGTCTCTTACATGTGGTACTGTATTAGATGCTATTAAATATGGTCCTTGCTCTCAAAGAATGAAAAATTCAGTGCTGAGACAAAGGTAAGCACAGAGTATTAAAATGGACAAAAAAGATCATTTGGATCAACTGGGGGGTTTGATGAAGGCTTCTTGGAATAAACAAGCCATTACCAGGTTATGGAAGTTGTGTTAGCAAACTGAAAAATAAGTAAAAGGAAGTTTCAGAAAGTTGAAATTACATGAGTGAACCACAGAGACATGAAATTGCATGGTGTACGAGGAGACTCATCAGTATTACCAGAAGACGAAAGGTCAAGGGCACAATGATGGAAAATGAAACTAAGATACTGATGGGGACCAGGTCATGGAGGGTCATGTCACCTAGAAAGTTAGAGCTACAAGTAAACAGTTCTTTCAGGTGAAGAGAATCAATAGAGAGAAAACCAACTTATAGACCCCACATGTATCTTCCCAATACAGTAGTTTGTTCCCGCTATAACCCAGAGCTAACAAGGACTACCTTATACACTCATACATTTAAACACTTTGTGTAACTGCACAGGGCTAATGTTACCATGCTATCTGTCTTTGAAATATTTCATTAAAAAACCCAGCCTGGTAAGCATGTGCACGTGTGACATGGTACACAGACAGATACACATACTACTCATTACAACGTACTAGTGATACACTTTGCCAAGGCTTGAGTGCTATTTTACGTTCTCATCTAATAAAAGCAAGCATGACACACCAATCTAACATTACTGGCACAAAATAGTGCAAATGCTCTCAGCAAATGGGTGCTCTACTGCACTTTTCTGAGTTGAGTAAGTTTATTTTGTTATGGTCTCTGTTTTTGTCATTTAGTCTGTGTCTAGGGGAACAGTTTAACTTATGATCAACAAGTAATAGTCCTGAACTTAACACAGATTCAAAGAAAAATTATCATGCTAGAATTAATATTTAAGTTTTACAGCACCTCAAGATGCCTTCAAGGAAGTGACTAAGGGTAAAGATAGCATTTAGGCTTGGTTCAAGCCCTTTGACATTACAACTATAAGATACTGTAGGCAGATAAATGTTATGACTTAGGAATTTCTAAAGGAATAAGAGAGCAATCACCACCTGACCATGACAACTCCTTTCCAAAGGAGTAATGCTACATAATCCTGTACTGCTTATATTCAGTTAGGGTGCTCATTTCCAGGAACTCATCTCCAAATTTAATAGCAAGTATGTGGGTGTAAGAAATGGTCTCAGTATAAAACTAGTCAGTTTCCAGGTTTGCCTACTAGCAGAACATCACGTGCGTGGGTGAGATCATGAGTTATGATCCAGGATCTTTGTCCCTGACATTAGAGGCACTTCAGAGGTAAGGCTGCCTCTGTAAGAAGTCTCACAATAAAATAGGCACATATTAGATAAAATACTAATGTTGGCATACTGATCTTTGGGATTTCAAATATGATTCTCTTCCTCGTTAACTATAATTGAGCAAACATGCATATACTGTATCTTATCTAAAATTATAAGCTATGTATAGAATTTGCATACAAAAGGAGATGGAAAAAACCTTAGGAACTGGTGGCTAAAAAAGGAAATCAGAATATATATTTATCTGCAATACAGGCAATACTGTGAACAGAATATTTATAAAAATTGCCTTTATTTTGAAACAGAGATCACAGATCTATCAAACTTAGCAACACTGGAGCCAATAATTACTAGTGATAATAAACAAATCTCACAATCTTTAACTTTCCCCTCCCTCTAGCCCACATGCTCCTCCTACTTCTCTCTCTGTCTATTCCATCATACATGGCCACAAATTCTTTGCCTCTCCTTGGATCTAGATCTGTGATTGCTTTGACCAACAGACATGACACTATGTGACTCCAAGGCTTGGTGATTAAAGACCAGGGAGCTTCTGCCTTGTTTGCTGGGAAAACTCAGTCTTAGAGACCTGAAATGCCACCTATAAAGTATAACTACCCTGAGAACACACTTTGGAAAGGCCCTAGGTAGCAGTTGAGTCAACTGTGCCTGCTAAGCCTGTCCTCCAGCCATTCTAGCTCAAACGCTAGACATGTTAATGAAGAAGGCACTCAGGAACTGGATCCTCTACCTTCAGTTGGTATAGTTCGCAGCCCTGTGAATTACCCCCAGACAGAATCATCTTAGTTAAAGGCCCCAGACATGGTAGAACAGAGAAGAGCTGTCCTTGGCTTTCCAAATTCTTGACCTAAAGAATCTGTGAGAATAAAAGAGTTGCTGCTGTGGTGTTTTATGCCACTATGTTTTGTCAGGGTTACCCACTATATACTAACTACTATGTAGCAATTAACAATTAAAAGATATATATACCTGACCTTAGGGAATTCACATATGGGGAAGGGAAAGCAAATATTTTTCTTCATTATAAGTATAACCAACAGGTAGTATCTGCAACACTGCAAAGGCAGACTTAAGAAAAAACAGCCTGCTAGGAACCATCTATAACAATCTCAGAAATTCTAGACTTGTTTTAGGACAAATGAATTGCAAAGATAAGAGTCATTTGAAGAAAAGCTATTGTATTTTTCTACCTGTCCTCCAAAACAGCTATATCAAGCATGTACTGAGACAGTTTATGTTTCGTATCATATTTACTCTCCATAAATTTTATTCGGTTCTGTTGCTTTCACATTTCAACAGTTTTTTTAAAGCAAGTTTTATTTAAATTTTCCCTAGAAATAGAGTAATTAATATGTTTGTGAACCTGAGACCATCTTTTAAAGCTAATTAAGAAAAACGTCTCCCAAAAACTAACTTAATTCTCACCATCTCACCAGCAGGCCTTTCTGTATATCAAATACAGCAACTTAAAAGAAAAGCTTAATCTGAATTTTATTTTTAAAAAGCTGTTACTAGTCAATGTATAAGATCAATCATCAAAAAGAAATAAAAGTATAAACTTGTTCAGAACACACCTGTATTTAACAGTCAATAAATTTCTCAATTTTAACTTAGTTATTCCAGGTACTCAGTTACACACAGTCAGCTCTATCCTCAACAGCTGCAATTATTAGAGTATATTTTACTACTTGTGTTCAGTAAACAAGTAGGGGAATGTGCTTTTGGCTTAAAAGAATTCAGGATCATTTTATTAAAGGTAAAGACTCAAACATTTTTTGAGGTCAAATATTCCACCACAAGTTTGCTAGGGCTAAATTCCATTTTTGAGTACTTTTTCCTAATTGGTGGTAATAAATTCCCCAAAAGAAAGAGTCTAATGGTAATGTTGACTGATTCTTTAACTACGTGCACCCAAATGCTCCTGTCACAGTGAAATTTGCTCTGTAATTTACCTTAATGGACTAGGTGTTTCAATAAATACTGAAAATGTCCAGTCTCTTTTCCCTCCATTTAAATCAAATCCACTTCTAAGTCAAAAGACTGTACCAATGTATAATTACAATAGTTAATGCATTGAGAAAAGTGGCATTCTTTGATAAATAATTTTTCTAAAACCTCTTAAGCATTCTGCATCCTCAATATTTCTCTTACACTCAAGAAATGCAGTAAATTAAACAATAAGACACTATTAACCACTGCCAATTGTGATAATGGATCTAAAAACCTTATCTTCAGCTCCAATAGTGACTAGGTTTTCAGTTCAAAACAGTCAGTCAAAAAGGACCCAGAAATGTTTCAGAAAGAATTTTCTTTCTCAAAAATATAATCAAATTTTAACAGCTTAGTCACCACCGTAATATAATGCTAAACCTGGGATATAGGTTTTGGGTTATGGGTTAGAAGTTTATAAACCCCTTGAAATTATGTGTAAAGTTTGTATGTGTAAGTTTGTTTATTTTTATGACGAGAGGCTATAGTTTTATGAGAGTCTTAAAAAGGTCTATCTCAAATGAACTGAAACCTACCAATTAGATCTGTCATTCTTCTTATACCACTTTATAAACATCTAAGTACAAGCTAAATGTTTCCTCTAGATTTCTTACCCTGAATCCTCCTTTTATTTTCCTACTCATTGCCTCTCCTGTCTCCAACAACCCAGCTGTAACATCTGTGTATCAAATACACTAACCTAAAAGAAAAGCTTAATCTGAATTTTATAAAGAAAAAGCTGTTACTAGTCAATGTATAAAAGCAATCATCAAAGTCATCAAAAAGAAATTAAAGTATAAACTTGTTTAGAAGAAATCTATATTTAACAGTCGTCAATACATTTCTTAATTTTAATTTAGTTATTCCACGTACTTAGTTATATACACATTTCTCTCTAGAGATGCTATTTGCCATGTTTACTGTAATTCTTTAAAAAGGAAGAAAAGATAGAAGGGGAAAAAGTTTTCCTAAAAGATTACCCACTGAGTCAGTGATCTGTGAGGGTTAGTATGAAGCTCCATTATAGGGGCTGAGAGCCTCAAAGGATTTTGTTATGTCACTAGTTTCTTTTTGAAAGGTTTCAGCAAATGAGCCATTTTTTCTAGTTCTGCATGCTTGGGGGCTTGATACATGTTATTTGTACATGACAGGTTTCATCTGCATAGCACCACTGGTAACATTTATCTGCACATCAAAAAAGCACGCCTCACGTAAAAAAATTATGCATATACTGGGATAAGAAGTGGTGAGTAAAAGATCTATGATATCTCATAAAATGAAACCAAAATACAGGAAGATCAGCAACTGGGTATAAATGTGCAAGAAAACTATAGGAGCATATATACCACAAAAAAAAGGGGGGAAAAACAGAAAGGTCTTTGTTTACAGTGATAAAAAAGTAAGACTTTGTTTTAGCATACTGTGAATTTTAACTAGAAATGGGGAAAACTAATTTACTTCAAACAAGATGAAACTTTAGGATCAACGCTTCATACAGCTTTATGACCAAAAAAGAAATATTTCAAAATAAATTTTAATATAGTTTCCATTGTTTATTAACCAACAAAAGAAAACTAACCCCTGAAATTTATCTTGTGGGGAAAAAATGTTCAGATTGACCGTTGCTGCGGTTCACAATTAAAAACCTTTGCTAAAACTTAAATTCCTTATAGGAATGCAACTTTAGAGAACACAGAAACAAAGAAAAAGGTAACCAAATTTAAAACTACTTTCCTTTCAGAAATGATAATCAGCTTAAAAGCATCCCTGTAAAAGATTCTGAAAGGAGGGCACAACCTACATATTTGAATAAAAAGGTAATAACAAGGTTATTTCCAAATTTCCAACAGATGATATATAACACATTCTTTTGAGAAAAATCAGTATTTTTTCTTTGTGAAGAAGTGTACATCAAGTTAAAGAGTTTGCTTCTATAATTCATCATCTTTCAGAACATAAGGCTATATTAGGCTCCAATAACCCCCTACTAGATACTCTTCTCAGCATTTGGTAATATAGACAGTAGAACTAATTTTCTGTCATTCAGGAAGAACTGTTGGATCACTACACTTGTATCATCATCACCTCTGAAACACAGCAAAAATCACTGTTAGAACCAATGGTTTATTAGATCGAACCCACCATCAACAATGTCAACTCTGCCTAGCCGTGTTAACAGGAAAATGTTTTACGAGTTCCACCAGTGGGCATCAATTTAACTTCCAGCACCAGCTCTGCTGTAAAACCGTGAACGTAATTTATAGGGTGACCTGCGTGTGTGGGAAGCAATATCTAGGTGAAACTTCTCACAGTCTGACAAAATGCTTTGATTTGCACCATTCAGATGAATGAGCAAAAAGAGTTTAAGCAATCACCACCAATAGCCTTTATCTCCAAATGCAGTAAAAATTTATTACTCTATGAGTGCAACCTATTGCTTTAGAGCCAGGCTTGATAGAATAGAAATGATTGGATAAATATTACATTTTCAACTGGTACACATCTTGTCCATTAGGTTTAAATATTGGACAAACTGAGTGTTTAAGATAAACATCAGTCTTAGCTGATTCCATCACATAGTACATTTAGAAAGCCTCCAAATGTTTCCATAGTAACATGTTTGTGCTTACATATAGCTGAGGGTACATGTTCATTGCCAATTAGGAGAAAGTAAACTGAGAGAGCACTGAACTCTTCCTAAATAATTTACCTTTATCTTTTACTTAGTACTTAACACAGTTGACAGTATTTACTCATCAATATTGCTTGAATGAAGCAACTGAGTAATCCATCACTCAAGCAGAAAGGGACGTGAGTAAATGACGCATCTGCCTATCCTAAATAACAGTTTACTATTCAAGCCCTCTGAGAAATTTTAAACTAGCCTAGATTTCATACTCATGGCTACTGCTATGAGCTCAGGGAAAGATATTTACCTGAAAACCTCTATTTGCCTCCAAAATCATACACCTTTAAAGATGGCAATGGGCATTTCTGACTTATATATACAGAGGACAGCTCTCGCAATTACTGTTATATGACTTTTAAATATCCCTCTAGCATATATCTTCAATGCCTTTGGGCTCCTGAGCAACTACAGTAGTCTTGACTAACCTGATTAACTCAGTGTTCCTTTCTACTCTTTTCTAATTTGGTTTGACTAGATACTGCAAAGTAAATTATATCATCTCCAGTTTGGTGATGGAAAAAAATGAACTCAACTGTTAAATAACTTGATCAACAAGTAACGAAAATAGAATTGTAATCCACGTC
Organism: Miniopterus schreibersii; assembly: GCF_964146895.1. Lineage (NCBI taxonomy): Eukaryota > Metazoa > Chordata > Mammalia > Chiroptera > Miniopteridae > Miniopterus > Miniopterus schreibersii. The sequence continues at coordinate 47,443,582 of NC_138107.1, forward strand.
TCGTTCTGGATCATTTTCCACCATAAGCCACACTGAGGATCTTTGTTAAAGATGAGACTGTAGTAATTAAAATCTTACACCTGAAGGTTTAAAAAAAGTACCAAATAAAATAGTTAAATTAAACTTAAACACACACAGAATTATTTATAACAGGCATATCTTTATAATACTCCTATTCACCAGTCTTTATTCATGAAAGAAATAAACTACTAATCAAGGGATCTTACTGATCATTAACCCTGGCAGTTCAGCCCTTTTCCTTAATCAAGGTGCCCAGCTTTGTCCTCATGCATTTTGTTTGCCACATTAAAACAAATGATGATTGCAGCATGCAGAATGGGTATAAAGCAAAAACCTACCATTTAGAAACAAATCATCCTATATTCTATACACAAAGCCATTTGTTATAGTGCTACTAGGAGAGACTGAAGCATTTAACTTGGGACACCTAGCAAGACCTTTTAAGCTGTTTTTCTTATCTTGTTCTTCAAAATTCGAAACTAGAAAATCCCACTTGACTAGAAAGTGAAAAAAAGGGAAGGAGGTTGTCCTTTCTAGGGTTAACAGATGCTTTTTGTAAGATTTTAGATGAGATTAACCTTTTGTTCACAATAGGACTGGTTATTGGTTTTATTTTTTTTACTGTCTTTAACTCAGGTAAAAATCAATATAGAGCGAGACAAAGGGCTCTGGAGGGCCTGGCTACACCAGCTTTTGGTTTGGCTCCTGCACAATTCTACAACATGCTGAGGCTGGGAAGGATTAGCCTGCTTGTGTTGAGTAAACCGATGCTACTCAATAAACAGTTTCTGTTGTAAACCCCTTAGGACGTGCAAAGCCACACTAGTTGGCAATAGACCAGATAAGCTGCAGAACCAGCTGTAATCTCATTTAGACCTGAGCTGATCCTCCTGTCCTTTCATTCCACAGGATCAAAGCAAACCACTGAGGAGGCAGCTGTATCATAGCGGCTCTGCTTGCTGGATGCAGCAAACATTTCATAAATTCCACTCCTTGAAGCAAGTCTCTACCTAATCTACCCAGAGCTGGGACAATCAATGAATTTCTGAATTCATTAGGCTGATTATTACAGGGTAACCATTTTCTCTCTGGAGAAATGTGAGGACTGCAGGCCAACTTTACAAAGCGGCTCCTATTTCTTACCAACCTTTTTTTTTTCTTGAAGGGCCCAATTTTCCCCCCACAATATCAAATAAAAATGGTTTAAAATTACTTAGCTCAGTCTCTTTAATGCATACTAACCAGAGAACAATATATGGTGTTGAATTCCTCCAGATGTAGCAGCTGACCACCACTCAAATGCACCCAAGCTTTAACAGGGGCCCACATTTCCATGCTCAACAACCAAGGGAGAATGCCAAGCCATACTGTGAACAACACCATATGCTGGCCCACAGTGATATTCAGAAAAAATATGTAGAAAAGATTTCTGCAGTTCATTAGAGAATACTACTTAACATTTATTTTTAACTTTTCCATAAAACAGAACACAACTTTTAAAGTGCTCAAAAATGAGAAAATTATTTCAAAATAAGCATTTCTTTTCCCTCCTTTCAACAGAACTAACACCTTATTATCTCATTTTACTGGAAACTTCCTTTAACAGAAAGCTAAATTTCAAGTTATAAATTTTAGAAAGTAGCCACCACTCCCAAGTTTATAAGAATACTAACTGGATGTATAACGGACACTGAAGATGCAGGTATTGGGTATCACATGACAGATCACTATACAAACTAAACATGAAAGAAATGAAACCAAAACAGATGTGCAGGGCTATATATAAAACATCAGCATTGAAAAAAAATCAACTAATAATTTAAAGCTGAATCCCAGTAATTCTATGGAACATCTAGTCAGAGTTGGAAAAATTTTTTTGTATTTAGGCTTTGCGACCATATATGGTACCACATATTCTTGCCAGTTTACAAACCTTTAAAACTGTAAAAACCATTGATAGCTCAATGACTGAACAAAAACAGACCATGGGCCAGAACTGGTTAGTTGCACCTTAGTTTGCCAACCCCTTCTAGTCAAAACTACTCACTGTACAGCCAAGGACACAAACCCTGGAACATGGGTGTCGGCAGCGAAATTCAGATCCACTGAGTCCCACCTGGTGTTTTTCTACTGCCTCCCAACATTTACCCCAAAATTATTTCTGGAAGAAAATGTGTCAAGAATCTACTGTATTTTAGAAACATTTGAAAAAGATAATCAAGTATGCCTGGGACTTGTCAATCCAGATAACATACTAAAGTGATCGAACATTAACTGATCCAATTCTTTGCAAGGGAAAAAATGCTGCATTTAATGAGTCACCTCTCTCCAATCCATTCTTCAGATATAAAAAGGTCCCTTTTAACATAATCACATAATAACAGCAAAAGTGATAAATATCGAAATCTTAACTCTTCTAATATTTGCAAAATCCAGATCTTTGTAATAACACAATAGGAAACTGCAAAACTATGTAATTATATTTTAATTGTATCGTGAGGCATGCATTAATCACAAAGTTTAAGTACCAAGGATAGAATTATAATAATTCTGTAAAACAAATTTAAGCTAGCTAAGTAGGTCAGAACCACCAACATGCAACAGGAGACCTCTGGGAATTTATCAGTTAATGGCTATTTATGTGCAAATGAGTGCCCTCCAACCCTTCAAAATCCTGTGTAGCTGAAGGGTATTTCTGTTAACCAGGAACACTGCTTAACTGCAGAGGCATAAATTAAACTATTTTATTGGAATGAGTTTTAATTTCTCTACTTTTCTCTTACCACACTCCCCCTACCTTTCTAGAAGCACAATTTACAGAACACATTTAACAGAAGGTAAAAAAGAAAAAGGTGGCTAGAGTTTTCAAAATTGGTCTCCTAACCCCGACATGTCCATGCAAACACCTGCAGTAAAATGAAAACATTTCTTACACTTCACATCTTCCAAAGGGGGTATACATTGTTAACAAAACCAAAAACTTCAATAGAAGTGCTATATTAACACACTGTTTACAATGAACTATAATAAAATAAAATTCTATTTTATATCCTTATATTCTTGTCTTACAGGAAACAAAGAAATTCAATGGAGTTTGCATATATCATCATTTTTGTTATGAGTCAAACTACATGCCTATCAAAGTATACTCTGGGAGAGGGGAGCTTTTACTCTTTGTTAAAACAAAACAAAACAAAACCCCTAAACACCTCATTTCTAACTTGCCTCAAAAGAAAATGAAGCATTTGGATGTCTTCTGAAGGGGTTGGGGGATAGGCAGAATAAAATTTTCAATGTGACATAATAATGATTAAAAGAAACCACTAAACATCTATTGTCAGGACCACGTCAAACTTACTCAAGAGGTATAATAAGGCTGGATACTGTCTAACTTTTAGATTTTAGATGAAATAACAGTTATCGAAAATTACTTTTTAAAGATGTAATACCTCAGAAATTTAAAAGTTTTAAGTTGTGCTAACAATTCCTAGGAGTTCTCATAATTAAATGAAAAATAAAATATAACCTAATACAAGTTAAAGACAAGTAAAAGCCAAGATAAGACATCCAGTATCTTTAAAATTACAGTATTTTATAGCACAGGTGAAACCATGGCACTTTAAGCTAGAGTAAAAAATGTAACCTTTGTGGGAACTCTATTTTAAACACACAGGTAATAAAAGTTTGTGGTAAAGTCCTTCAAAAGATAAGAAAAATGTTCCACTCATGGTGCCATAATTGAATTTTCTAGTGTAAGTTAATTATAGCAGAGCAGATGATTACATCAGGTTTGCTTCTGATTAACATGCTTTGGAAACATATTACTTCTGGATTCAGAGAGAGATCATCAAAGGTATCAAATGCAACACTGGACAATTATGTGTGTATATAAATAGGGAACAGAAGTCTCCAGCCTAATGCCATGTGTTACACTTAAATGTAATACATGTAAGTCATAGGAATTAAGATGCATTTATAGCCTGAAAACATAATTTCATTACAACAGTGTGCTTTTTGGAAGAAAAATATTAACTACAAAAGATAAATTTTCACACAAATGTAGCCATCTGTTAAAGGTCATCAACCCATTTCAAAAGGGAACTTTCAGAAGCTATAGAGTAAGGCTTACTTGAGCTCCCCACACCCCCTTTTGGTTAGGGGCAATACAGTGGTCATGCCAGAGTCTTCCAGTCACAGGCAGATTCTCAGTCAGATCTCTGTAACAAGCACCGCCCGAAGGCTTAATTAACCCTGCCCAGAGATCACAAGACCTTCTGTTATTGAAGAGACAACAGATACATAATTGGCTTGCTAAAGGAATGCCAAAATTAAGAGGTAGGCCTCATATTAGGGCTATCCCCTCCAAAATGATAGGACAACAGTACACAAAGAAGAGAACTGTGCAGGTATGTGAAACGGAAGTCATTAAAAGTTACCAACTTTGGCATTTATATGGCTGAAATAGAATGAGGGTGATGTAGTCAAAAGCACCAATGAGAGAAATCCTAGACTACAGGATTAATGAAAAATTTTAGCAGTCTGGAAAAATTAGCCACATATAAAATTTCCCTAATTGCTCAAAATGTTGCTTAAAGATTATCACCTGACTATAAAGCACTATCCTGAATCATCAGATCATCACTTTCTTTTATTCCCTTTTATCAATCAGTCCCAACTTCAAAACTCTTTCCTACCCTACTGTATTTTTTAATTACTTTTAGTTCCTTTAATATAACTCTTCCTACCATATTGTAGCTTTAAAATTACTTTTAGTTTTTCAAAATATATTTTTGTATTACTAATCTTTTTTTTAACCACAACGGCTTCCTACCTAGTATCCTTGCCTCAAGTTCCCTTTCAATCCATCATGTGTATTATTGCCAGAACTATCTATATAATTATCATTCATTCATTCATCCATTCATTCAAAAACTTTATTAAACAACCCTGTATGTCAGGCACTTTAGCTGGATACCTAGTACTGAAGATAAAAATATGAAGGCAGATTCCCTGACCTCAAAAAGTATCATTCTAGTGAAGGAGACGGATCGACAGATGACATTTCAACCAATAAATGCTCTGGGTGATACAAATATGTACAGGGTGCACCAGGGGGGAAGCCACTTGCTGCCTGGGGAGCCTGGAAACTCTTTAGAGAAGTTGCATGTTTCCTTAATTTCCTGCTCATCCAGGTCTATACTCTTGCCCTAATTTCAAAGCCCTTCAAAATCTGGTGTTGCCTTTCTACTAAAGTACATATCCTCGTCTTTCATCAAACTAATTCTTCATCAGCCCCCCAAAATATTTAACTCCTTACAACTTCTGATTCTTATTAGATCACTCTCCTATCCTAGCATTTTCCTCCCTTCCTTATACAACTTATATAATTGCCATTCTTATATCCCACCTTTTTCAAGAAGCCTTTCCTATCCTTTCTCCTGGCAGTCTCCTTCCTCATCACAATTGTAAATTCTATTTCTCCTTCAACACCCAGTTCAAATGCCACCTATTTCATATATGTGTGTGTGTGCGTGTGTGTGTATATCTTTCCTAAACCTCTCATCCCATCTTTTCCCTCTTTCTCCTACTGATAAATGACATACCTTGTAGTATTCATTACTTATTTTCACTTTGAAATACACTAGATTTATATGTCTTGTTTACTAAAAAATAATTTCCCGCCCGACCAGGCGTGGCTCAGCGGTTGAGCGTCGACCTGGGATCCAGGCGATCAGGGTTCGATTCCCGGTCAGGGCACATGCCCGGGCTGTGGGCTCAATCAATGACTCTCTCATCATTGATGTTTCTTCCTCTCCTTTCCTCTCTCTGAAATCAATAAAGATATATATTTAAAAAAATAAATAAATAAAAATAAAAATAAATAAATAAAAAATAATTTCCCTAAGAACAGTCTGTATCTTTTTCCATACAAAGAAGTATTTTGCATTAGTAGAGCTCAGTAAGTGTTACTGTATAATCCCATTTACTAAATTACTACAATTTCCCATTAATGTTTCTTATATTGTTTGTGATATCATTTATTTTTAGCTAGAGAATATCTGGTGCCTCTCTCAAGTCCTACCTAGCATCAGATAAGAAAAGTCCTCATAAAGCATCCAAAAAATATATGCCTAGGTATTCAGCTACCCTTCCCCCACTCAACCTACTTACTTATCATTTATAATGCTTCAAATCTTTCTTCCCTGCTAAAGCACAGGAAAATGAGAACTCAAACTACCTAAAGGCCCTGGCAAATAAGAATCCCTCATTAAATATGTTGTTTTATAATAAATGAATACTTGGTTTATTATGCCTCTATATAAAAAATATCATGCACAAGGTAGCCACCTCAATATTTAATGACTAAGTTATTTTTTAAATGTATAACTAAAAATCACTAGCTATTGGCCAAAGTAAAAATATTTTATAGTATTTGTAGCACTGCAAGTTGGCGTTTAAAAAGAATCTTTCCTTCATGTCATTCTTGTTTTTGTATTTTTATTTTGTGCATGCTACATAAAACATGTGGGGGGAAAACCAGCTCTACATAAGTAAAAGACAAAATAAAGTTAAGTAAAACTTAGTTTAATCATGCTGGCAGTATAAATTATAATTCCATTTCATTTATCAACTTTAATGAGAAGTAAATTTACCTAAAAATATTGAAGTATTCAATATATAATTGACAGAGTTAAAAACACTGATCTAATCTAATCCATTCCTTTACCCTTTAGATGAGAAAACTGAAATATGGGGGTCAGCCTAAGACATGACTATAACAGTCCCTATGGAAATAATGGAAAGACTGGACCATGTTTAATATCTTTAAGTTAGGAAAAAGGCACTTGTCTTCTGGGAAATTAGGGATATATGACTGCATCTTATCACAAAATTTCCACTATAATGTAATTCTATAAAGGCTGGACTATTATTTGACCCAATATGGAATTTCTTATATTCTCAAGAACACCTACTATTTTACATGAGTGGTCTTCAGAAAACAGTATAAGAAATTCCATATATATGATCAAACTAATGGTCAACGCATTTCAGAATTCAGAAAAGAGTGACTGGGATATAAAAACTTGGAGGTACTAAATAGCTGGTTTCCACTATGCTACAAGCTCTACAACTACAGGATACATTTTCAACTACACCAGAACACTTATTAATTAGTACAGTCTTGAGGCACAGAAAGTACTCCAGAAACATTTGTTAAATTACACTGGAATTCCTCCTAGGGAACCAAAAGACAAAAACTGTTAATTGTGTGTATTATAACATTTTTAAATAGATTGTGACATTTATATACATAAAATGCTTAAAACGTCTATACATCCAAAAAGAAATGTTTAAAATGCAAATTTCTATATATTACAAACATACATGCTGTTCATAATATTGATGAATTTAACATATAATTTTCTATGGAAAATTAATAGTAAAAGACAAATAAGGTTACTTAGTGAGAAGTCATTATAATAATTCCCATTCAGGGTTATAGACTCTTTAAAAAAAAAGTCATTTTATAGCAAAATTGCTTACTCTCCTCTGAACCTAGAAAAATAATTTTTCTTTCCCCAATCTTTTCCTGGAGGCCTTCTACCCAGAGAACATCATCATTCTATTTCAATCTGAAACGGTGGCTGCCTGGGCCAGGTGTATCCCTTCACTATTCAATGCTGGATTCTGCATTTTCTGAACCAAATATTTCTTGTTCTTTGCTAAAACCTTCATTTCCCTAAAGCACAGATTCTTTGTCAGTATATCTCAAAAGCATAAAACAAAAAGAAGAAAGCAATATTCAGTATCTCTGGTCTGACAGCATTTACGTAAACTTTTAAAAGTGCACAATGCAATGCTACGTACTAAGTTTGTATTCTATTTTGTCACATTAAATTATCTAAGTACACTGTATCATAAGATTAAGAGTTTTTAGGACATTTAAAAGGGGGGAGGAGTACAGCAAAGGAACGTTACAGTTTCAGAGAATGAAAATAGAAAAAAAATAAACTGATGTCAAGTGAAAGAAATATAGAAAAAGAAAGAAATGAAGAAAAACATTACCAATGACATAGTGCTGTAATTAACAATTTCCCTTACATATGTTTACAAGTAACTAGGTTATGAGAATGTGTTAAAGATGTCAAAAACAACTGCTGAGCTGCTATCTAACCTTCTAATACACCTGCTACAAATCACTATGTGACACAGTGTGGCTGATTTACTGCCATATAATCACAAACTTTATTTTGTATAGGGAAATCTCAGATAAAATTCCGTGACAAAAGAAGTTTTAAGAAGAGTCTCTTCAACATCTGTCTATTGATCATAGTGCATTTTATTTGTTTATATGTCTGACTCACTACACTGTGGGGCCCTTGTGAGCAGTAATCTGATTTTATGTGTCTCTATTTTCTCCAACACCAGCACAAAGTCTGCCACAACAGGTACTTACCGCACACTCGGTAAGGGTGTATTGGCTTAAAAATACAGTTATTTGTTTCATACACAGGCACAAAAATCAATACAGCCAGAATTCTCTCAGCCAAGAGAAAAAAAGGGGGAAGGAAGGATATGACTAAGAAAGTAGAGCAACTTATGCTTTTAGTTCAAGGAAAAGTAGTATTCTTTTTTGTGGAATACCACTCACTGAACTGATTCAGAATGAAGCTCTAAAAAAATTTTAATTTAGGAATAAGCTCTGGATGTTAAATTTACTTATAATATACATTCTTTTACTTCACTTCTCTGAAACCAATGGACAAGCAGTAAGGAAAGCACTCAAAATTAGGAACTCTGCTAGACTCTTGACATATATATCTCTTTTATTCTTCAAACCAGCTCTTTAACATGTATTATTATACACATTTTACAGATTAGAAAAATTGAGGTTCAAAGAAATTACATGAGTTGCTGAAGATTAAAGTGAAAGAGAGTGGTAGGCAGGATTAAAATTCACATTTGCAACCTTTTGAAAAACACAGTAATATTTTTTACTATCAGCACAAGAAATTAATTATTCCATATATAATTCACACATAATAAATGACTGAAATAGAAATTTGCTCTGCTGGTTTTGATGCCAGATATATTAATAGCTCACAAAATTGAACTACCACTAATATTCCAGTTAAGTAAATTAAACAACCCAAATTTTCAACCAGGATCTTGGAAAATCAGATACGTATAAGAACCAAGCCAATTTAAAATTATGTACAGCTCCTCAATGTTCAATGAAGTGAAATAAATTAAGGCTTATTATAAAGATACTATGCAGCCTTAGGTAGACAGAGATGTCTTTGATATTGCAGAGAAAATCTGAAGTTGCAGAAATTTACAAGGTATAATCTCACATTTCCCACTTAAAATAAGAGAGGTGGTAAAAGTAGTGTGGATAAAAGAAGCAACAGCAGTTTGGAAGAATATTCTCGACAGGGTTAAAAGTGGTGCCCTCTGTAGGACGGAGATTTAGGAGCAGAATGACTTATTTTCTGCAGCATAGGTTTCTGTATTATTTACATTCTTAACAGAATACGTGAATTTTGATAATATAAAAATAAAAAAGAAATGCATTAAAAAATCTCCAGAGCGTTCAAGTGCTTTAGAGTTATATTTAAAACTCTATTTTGTATTTGATATTAATAGCAAGAAAAAAAGGGCTTAAAGCAAATAGTAAGGAACCTATACAGACAAATGTAGGAAATTTTTTTAATTCTGGAAGATGAAAGTTAACTAATCCTTTTACCTATCATTTCACCCCAAATTCTAGAAGCTTTCTATCACTGTTTTCAACATACAGAACTACAGTTTTGTTCTAAAGGGAAATTTTTTTTATTTTTCCAGTCTAAGGTTTTCTACTAGTTAAGAATTTGCTTCTGTAGGATGTAATGTAATTATGTGTATATGTGTGTGTGTGTGTGTGTGTATAAACCTTGAATATAATTAAACCATGGCTGTCAATTTTTAAAAAATAATTATATGTAAGATTCTGTATTTTAAACCAAACATGTCCATGAAGATTCTAAGCCTCATTTGTAATGTTGTAAATGGTACCTCTGGAATTGTGCAGTGCAGTTTATATAACAGTACCCATGAACCCTGCCAAGATATAAAGACAGTCATCACAGCTTTGTATCTAATGGTAGAAATTTCAAAACAGGGTTAGTTTTCAAAGAAATGGTGAAGTAAACTATGGTATATACACATAGTGGAATATTATGAAGCCACGAAATATAATGTTGCAGATGTCACTGATAAGAAAAGCCATTGATGATATATGAAGTGAGAAAATCAAGACACTAACAGTATTTAACCCCAATTTTGGATTTAAAAAATGTATATAAATAGGAAAAATCTAGAAAGCTATAAGAAAATATCAATAGTAGTTCTCTCAGCATGGGTAGATAACTTTTAAAAATAAACTTACCTACATTTTAAAACTTTGTATCACAAACATATAATAGCCAAATATTGATTTTTTAAAAATTACAACTGCAGGAGTAAAATGAAACTAAAGAGGTCTCATATCATAGGGTTTTTCTTTTTTAAAAATCATCTGACTTTTGTGAGAAACCTTTTCCTTCCATCCCACCCCTCCCTAAAAGGGAAATTATGCAGCATAAACTGCATAATCCGGGGCGTTTTTCACTTTGTATTTGTATCAGGTATCTTTCAAACTGTGCTAACACTGTGGCTGGCAGTCTGTTGTTAGATTTTGAAGATTAGTTGTTAGCAAAATGCTGTTATTGATAAAAATACATAATTGAGAGATAAACCAACCCAACTGAGGCCTCCTGAAAGAACACTGTTCCAGGAAGAGTAGACTGGGATTTCTTGCCCTGGGTAGTTTCACTTCATAAACAGATCAACTCTTGGTTAACTAGAACATTCTGGAACAATCAATTTCTCAATAATGATTTTTTTTAAGCCACTCACTACTGCGTATGCTCTAAAATACCCTTTTCTTTGCATCCTACCACTGGCAGCTTTTCACGACCAGAGCCAAAATTCCTGGATGTATACAGAGGAGGGTCTTTTCTTCATTATCTTTTACTGGTTTCCAGGAAAACTGCCAGTAGGAGGCAGCAAGGACTGGCTGTGGCAACAGCAGCGGCTCTCCTCGGCACAGTAGTTAGCTGCTGGCTTCATTCTTCTGTCATTATATAAGCAAGATGACACTGTTCTCTAATCCAGCCAAAGCTGATAAGTACCATCAACCTGTCACTTCCTACATTTCAAATTCTAACATCACAGCATCAAAGAGTTTTTACATTTCGATTTCTTTTGCTGGCAGTAGCCGGTAGCCTCTCATTCTCCCACGGTGTTCTAATGCTGCATTTGCACACCGGGGTTACTCCCAGACTGAATAGCAGGTCATCCCCTGCTCACTGAGCTCATCTGTGGCCCATGTGCTAGGCAATTTAGATCCAATCAGCCCTTATTTAGCTCAAGAGTAATGAGCAGCATAGTGACACAGACTTAAGCCTGACCCTCAGGACACTGCTCATCAAGCAGTAAAACTGTGACAAAATCATTCATCTTCCACCCGCTGGCAAGAAATAATACTCGCACTCACTGTATTACTTTTCATGATAAAAAAAAAAAAAAAAGTCCTGAATTTTCATGATGTGAGACATTAATTTGCAGAAAGCTGAATTCCCTTAAACCCCCCTGTTGCTATGAGCTCACCAGGGGGAAATAGGCCTTAGGAGACTGAAATGGAATAAAGAAAATTGCTCCAGCTTTCTTTTCATTTTAAATAAGCCTTAAATCTGACAAGAGATATCCTAAAGAGAGAAAAATATATATCTTGTAAGGTAAAGACGAAACAATTGAAATTAAGAATCCCAAATGCTAGTTTCACTCTATATTTGTTCTCAATTTTGTTAAAATATAAATAAAATTTGAAACAGAGCAATTACTCACCCTTCTCCACAAGGTGCATGGAGAAAAAGGTAAGGAATTGTTCCTTATAGGCCATATGGGGGCAAAAGTAAATTCATATCATAAAACAAAAACGTACTCTGATGTTTTCTAAGAGACACATCTTAAAGAAAATAACTTTAGGGTAATTACCAGAGGATGGTGAGGGTAGCTAGAAATATTTTTAAACTATAATGAATCTACTTTTTCCACAATTTATAGTGCCTTCTGAGATCTTATTAATCCAAAAATAATTAATGGGATAATTAAGAGATCAGTTTCCTTCCATCACTGACATATCACATCATTAAAAAACACATCCAGTAGTTTATTGTACTACACTTATTGGACATAAAAACTTAAATTATCACTTGCTTCCTCTGTTTCCCTTTTATAATCAAAACCCACAATAGCATTTCACTGAGTTTCTTTAGATTGGGTCTCCACTTACTGAAATCACAATTTCAGCTGTTTTTACCCATTCCACAGTTGGAAAAGAGTTAACTTTAGCAATCCTGTCACGAATAGAATTTACCAGCCTTCAATATATTTATTATGACAACATGTGTTTGGTTGAAGCAGCAGAGCACTGTGTGGTGCCATGAAAGAGCACAGTAGCAATGCCTTCTCACAAACTCATTGCTGAATTTCATCCAAAGCTCCAAAGATCTGGGTGGTCTAAATACCTATTGTGAACCATGGGGTTCAGACGAGGAACCGTGGTGACATAAATAAGATTGGGGAAAGTAGCTTTCGCCTCACCTCAACATCTTTTGATTTATCACCATTTGCTAAAGAGAAATATTCCAGTGCTTGGTACAGAAAATAATCATGGCACTTCTATTCCCCAAACAACTGAACTGATCCACTTTCAAGAGAACAAAATGTTTCCTTTACAGAGTATACTTCTTTACCCCTTGTCCTTTCATCCCAACATTCTTCATCTCAATTTCTACGTCAGTGTTCTTTCCCCACCCTTACCTCCCCTCTTTTTCCTCTCTAATTACAACAGGGGGATTTACTGTTTCGTCTCAGAAAACAGATTTTCAGTAACTTCAAACTTTCAGAACAACTATGAATCTGAATCATAAAGCTCCATTCATCTACTTCTTAAAAACAGGAGTGATCGTCAAAAGAAAATGTAATATAAAGCTCTAGTCTTCGTTCTTTAATTTTATAGTTACTGGGAACTGGGGTTTTACATATTAGATCTGACCTTTATAACTGGAGATAACAAGACTAGAGGCATAGCAAATACAAAAAAAATAGACAACTAAGAAAGGTGGAGAAGACTAAGAAGTCCATGGAAACTCTGGTACCTTTCTTTGTACCCAGCACTCTAAATTTCGCACAGATCTGCCTCGCTGCGAGTCTCTTTTCTTACATTGCACTGGAGTCACTCAATAGACCCTTTTAATAAGGAATCTCCCATTCTGGGGAACTGACTTAAATTATTTTATTATTTCCTCTACTCCATTACTTCAGTTTTCTCTTCCAAATACCTTGCTTCAACACAATCCAAAGACAGATAATCTCTACTTTTAGATTGAAAGTATGCCTGTAGAACTAGACAGGTTCTCAAAACTCCTAAAAGCAAGGTGAAAAGCTCAGAGGCCCACTTACTTCATAAGTTTCCTATTTCAATGGGAGAATAGTCTGGTGATAACTTTTGAATTGGCTAAATAAAGTAATAAAAATGGTCCCAAAATTTTTAGTAAGGGTAGACATGAGTCTTATCTTCCAATAACATGAAAAATCTTTCACTAGAGAAGGGACTCCTGCCATCTCTCTGGAGATCCCTTCTGCCCAGTGGTCCTTAGGAGGCAATAAACATGGGGGTAGAATTCAGACTATAGCATTAAGTCTATAGCCTGGCTGCACATATACTGCTGTGTACTTTCATGTGGATATAGGCTAGAATTGTTGGATAAGCAGGAAAAATTTAGGAACAAGTATAAATCATTATCAAATAATACTGAGTAACAAAAAAAAGTAAAATATTTTTGAAATGGTGAAGAGGTAATGGTTTGAATAAACACTTACCTAAGTACCTTTCTCTATTTTCTCAGTATATCTTTCAAGTAATAAATGAGTGCATACCAGATATGCTGCATTTAACCAGTTCACTGATATACCTACCCCAAGTGCCTATAATGGCTGCTATAGTAGGCACTCACAAATACTAGCTGGATTTGTTAAACAATAATTTGTTTAATAAATATGTATCTTCAGTAAAAAACAATTACAACACAACATAGAAAGCAATAAAGGGCATTAGAGAAAACTACTAAGGAAATTCAAAGGGAAGAGAGAATATTCAAGATTGGGGACACACAGACAAACATACATTTCAAGATAAGTTTGGAATAAAGAACAATATTGTTCACATAAAAATAATATAAAAAAGCAGTAAATGAAAAAAACGTGCATTTGAAAGGTTACGATCCAGGTTCTGGATAGGTGCAGCCTCAAAGTCAGTGCTGTTCAAGAGATCTGCTACTTACTACAGTAGTCACTAACTATGTACAGCTACTGAGGAATTCATATGTAGCTAGAATGAAGGAGGAGGGGAAGTTTTCATTTTATATTCATATATATAGATGAAGATGAAACTGCAGACCAGCAGATACTTTGGGCAATCTGGAATATACTAAAAAACCTATATGCAAATAACTGATGATTCAATTACTTTAAAAGTCCTATCCAGTTTCAAATTTTATAGTAAACTATTCTTCAATAATTAAAAGCTGTAACTCATTCAAACTAATAGCGCATCCAATAACAAAAGGAGGAAAAGGCATGCATGCAGTCAAGAATATCCTTTCCATTTTTCATGAAAAATCATGTAAGTTATTTGGCATACAGTAGACTCTCACGAGACTATTCCTTTTGTACTGCCTCCTTCCCTACTTAAACAATCCCCAGTTGTCACACTGAAGATGTAAAAAATTTCATTTAGAATAAATGATACCATACAATAAAGGTTAAAATAACTAGAACTACTGAGCATGGAAAATATTTGAGAGAAACAATAAACAGTTTTTGTGAGTGCATACTCACACACACACCCATCCCAAATGTCAAAACAAATATATAACAAATAGATGACCTTCTAGGCTCAAGGGAAAAGAGGAAAAGGGATTTAAAAATATATGTATTGTGGAGCCAGGAAAAAGAGTTTTAATCTTTTAAGAAATTATATTTGAGCACATAGAGTATCAAAAAAAAGTAATCCTTTTGAACTATTTCTTAGCCTCAATATTTAACATTTTAGATGAGTTTTCAAATGCCTTTAGACTTCTTTGAAACTACACTCTTGTTTAATACAAAATAGGATGTCAGCTGATCAATATCCATTTGGCTTAAATTCATAAGTCCACAACCTCCCTTAAGTGGTAGAACAAACAGATACAAAGCCTGAAAATTTATTGTTTCTTTTTAAACTCCAAATGATATTTGCAGATGCCAAAAGGCATTTTGAAATCACTCACCCTTACTTCAGTAAAAATGAAAAAGGGGGATGGGGAGGAGGGAGAATCTCATGAGACCTCGTATGTCAAGTTTTTGCCCAAAGCTAATTTTCATAGCTGTGTTATAAAACCCTGAAAATGGAGGTTTATAATGGAAATGCTGACAGACCCTTAACTATAGCAGCATGAATGGATATAATTAAAGAAAAGCTTTTGGCTACACCTAACTCTACAAATGAAAGACTGGCATTTTTACATTAACCTCCAATAATAGCAAGTGAGAACTAGAAATGTGATTCCCGAAAGGTGACGTGAAATGTTAAAGATGACTGCTAAAACTATTTGACATTCGAAGTTTTACACACGGAGGCATTTAGTTAACATAACCAAGTCAGTATTTTCATAATGCTACTTAATCAGCAATAAAGAATGCTCTGGTGAGCCATCAGCTCCAGTTAGCAGAAAGTGGCATATGAAGTTATTATTTCTTAACAGCCTAGAGGGAGCCGCTTCTCCCTTAATCAGTGATCTTAGTTCCTGCCTACCTATAATTTCTCTGTCATACAGTTATAAAACTATTACCCAGTCCAACACACACACTCACACATCTTGCACACATATTTATGCAAGGACTGGTACCTATTCCCACCTGAATTTGAAAACAGAAGAGATTGCTAAGGTAAAGTATTTCATTCTTCCCCTTGTCGGGGATGCAGTCCAGAATAAATATCATCAATCTATGTAACCCATCTTCCCTATCTAAACCAAAATTCAAAGAATTTAGCTGTGTTCTTAACTTAAAAAGAAAAAAAAAAAAGCCTATGCTCTACAACTATCCAAAATGTTTCGCACTTTCTGATAATATAAAAGTAACAATTTTATAGCATATCCAAAAGACTCCTATGGAAAGATCTTCAATGAAGCTCCAGGTTTTAGGTGAAGAAACTAGGAACACATCTCTATGATCAAAATACTTAACGGACTTTTTCTCATGTTTCCCCTCTCTGCTTCCCTTCTTTCCTTTAAGGTAAATAATCCTGAATGACCTCTGGGTCCCTTCTCCAAAGGCGGCAAACTGAAAGGAAGTTTGCCTTGACAGTATCTACCTTGGTAGTGCTAAAGACTGATGAAATAAAATTAAACTACATAAGTCACAGCCCCCCTTATTATATAGTTAATCTCACTGAAGAACTGTGTCCAAATTGCTACACAAGCTTCAGAAATTTAAAAGATGACAGTGCCTAAACTGTGACGGCATTAATTAAGAGCTGCACATCACTACACCACTCTTACACACTGACCTCATACTTCCATCAGTTAAACACGATCTGTACTTTATGCAATGAAAGTTATACATGATTTGATATTCACTTATAGCAATTGTTTTCAATCACAGTTGAACAGTATAAAAACCAAAAATAAACATTTGTACAAGGAATTAAACGTTAACAACATAAACATCTGTCCTTTTTTCATAGGCTGGTTTTAAAGATCAACATTATACTCCTTGCCCCCTGCTCCAGGTGACAACAAACTATAAACTCAAGGTGGTTCTAGGTAAAAGATACTAGTAACATGAATGTAAACTTACTTTCACCTTATACAATGGACAGTCTTCATTATGCGCTCTTGATTCCTACCTCAGTACTTCTGAATAGTGATCCCCATGGACTAACAGAGATGCTTTATAGCTTCCAAGGTACTTGCAAGCAATATTTTCCAAACACTCCTGAAATAGCTTTGACTTTAATGCCAAAGGACTTCTACTAAATTGAATGTAAAGAGTAAATATTTGTTTTTATTACAAGAAGTGAAAGTTAGATGGATGCAATGGTGCTAATAAACCAAAGATAAATTATTATTATAAATAAAATGTGATTTACTTGTCTCCATACCCGTGATTTTTCCCAACTAATGACTCATTAAAAAAATATCTAACTTGCAAAATTATGAAAACGAAGTAATGAAAGTTCCCCAACAAATCACCACCCTTTTTTTAGTAGCAAAAATAAAGGCAAAAACACTCAGAAGTATACAGGGTGGGACAAAAATAGGTTTACAGTAGTTCTTATGGGAAATAATACAATAATTAAAAATAATAATACAAAAATAAACTGTGTTTCATGTACTCAACTGTAAATTTACTTTTATACTTTCAGGTTTGCAAACAGTTTACAGGTTTCACTCACTCACTCACTTATTTATTTATTTATTTATTATTTATTTATAAGGTTTCACTCATTTAATTACCTCCTCATCTATAAAAAATGTAGTGGTATGGTTAGTTTCTGTTCGGTTATTTGTGAACTATTAAAAAGATGGTATAAGGTGGCTGTGGTATAGGTGGTTAGGTCGGGGTGCCAATTCTGAAACTTAACTTGCCTTATTTTAGGAAAGTAATAAAAAGTCTCCATGATCCCATTTCTTCATCTATAAACAGGGATGACATGGTTGGTGAAGAAATAAATGAGATAGTATTTGTAAACTGAACATCTTTTAAGAATATAAGACTTATTCTGGTGTTTCTAGTTACTACTTTTGAAGAATGACCAAAAAAGTTCCAGTTAGGAGGAGGTTAAAGACAAAAAGAAGTTAGTAAACGAATATTTTTAAAAATAATAATTTCCCATTTTACTACTTTCTTTGTATTTCCATTTTGAAAGCCTCTCCAACCTTTGTCTCATTCTCCAATTACCAAGTTTCCATCAACATTTTTAACAGACTCCTGTATTTAGTCTCTTAGAGCACATGTTTTCTAAATATACTCCACACACTAATCTAAAAATGAGAAAGGGGGCTTTCTTATACACCATTAGGGAGAGTGAAAACTGGCACAACATTTTTTTGGTAGGAAATCTGGTAATATCCATGCACATTTAAAATTCACATATACCAATGCATTCTTAGGAATTAATCTGCAAATACACTTCCCCAAGTACACAGAGAATGCATGTATAAAGATGTTGAGTAAAACTGTGTTTATATTAACATAAAATGTTAAACAATATAAACATCCATTATTTGGGGATTGGTTAAATAAAGTTTAGTACATTCATAGAATAAGACACTAAAGCAGCCATTAAAAAGACTTAGGCGTTCATATACTAACATGGAAAGCTATTGAGGAAATACTAAATGAAAAGAGGTTGCAGAACAAAGATTATCCATTTTGTTTTAAGCCTAGGAATGGGGAAAAATCAGGAAGGTTCTGTAAGAAACCATTTTACTTGTGTGAATTAGAACTAGATCCATGTTTTCAACCTCAGCACCACTGGCGCTGATTGTGTGGGCTGTCCTATGCATCGTAGGATGGTTAGCAGTGTCCCTGACCTCTACCCACTAGATACTAGTAGCAACACCCCAGCCTCAGGGAGTGACAATCAAAACCTTCAGACACTGCCAAATGTCTCCTACAGGACAAACTCACCTCTAGTTGAGAATAAAGGAGTAAAGGTGGGACAAGGAAATTGTCACCTTATACTTCACACTTTTTCTTTTACCAATAACACTATATTTGCAATTTAAAGATAATTTTAACAAAAAGATTTCCCCAAATTACTAAGAAAACTAAACTAACAGTATTTGTGGGATATGAATCTTTGTTTCTAAAAAAAAATCTATGTAAGATCAATACAATTAAGATGATTAAAAGGAAATTATCCATCTTCAATGGAAAAAGCAGAAAAATATACAGATTCTGACACTTGGTTTCCATGACTGCCTCTTCCCAAGATGTCCATACTATCAGCTTCATTTTCTATTCCTTTGCCCCTATATATTTTGGGGGGCTATAGCTCCTCATCACCAGGACGGTTTAGACCAGTAAGCTCATCTTCCTGTTTTGTATATTTGGACAAATATAAAAAACCACTGATGCCAGAAATATGGAAATTTCTAATTTAGTCCAGGAAGCACAGGGAAATACTACTTATGACTTATTTAAAAATTGTACAAACAAAATGAATTTGACATTTGGGAAAGTATATCTAATAAACTAGACTAAAAACAAACAGTTCATGGAGAAGATGCAGAATTAGTAAAAGCTTTTTCTAAAAAAAGCTTTTGGTTATTCATTTACTTTGCAGCCATCCAGCCATCTAAAAATTGACACTGGGGGACAAGGAGATTATTATCTGATCAAGAACTCTGGCTAAACCTTTAGAACTTAAAACTGATGAGAGGAGACAAACAATAAACCTGCACAAAACGTAATGAATGAAAACCTGACGATTAATTATTACGAACACACAGGCCAACATTAAGTAAATTAGTAATTTTAAGTAAACATTAAGTAAACAGAATTGGTAATAAATAAATTCCCCAAATTTAGAAATCTTGTCAAGCTTAGTCTTTTTGAAAAACTTATGCTACTTTTTTTTTTTTTTTTAATATATCTTTATTGATTTCAGAGAGAGGAAAGCAGAAGGAGAGAGAAAGAGATAGAAATATCAATGATGAGAGAGTCACTGATCAAGCCTGCAACCCGGGCATGTGCCCTGACCGGGAATCAAAACCTGATCACCTGGATCCTAGGTCGATGCTCAACCCGAGCCACGCCCGGCCGGGCTTATGCTACTTTTGTAATGTGATATTAGGAAGAGCAAAGCAGTCTGTTCATTAACTTCAGACACAATTTAAAATAAAATCATATTTTTATACATAACTTTTACCTAACTTTTCAGAGACAGTGACTAACTACACGGAGTGGTAGCATCTAACTTAAGTACATGTACTTCAAAGGTAAAAGTGTTATGCAAAAAGGGCCTTAAAGAAAATGTCATTACTACTGTTCTTATCCATTATTGTTCAGATCTGAGTGCATCTGCACATTTGTATAATTTAACTGGATCTGAAAACAGTAAGTTTTGTATAGGTGATTGGTATTATAAATAGAACAATCCCATCTTAATCTCAGAATAAATTGTTTTAGCTGGAAGCATTTCAGGCAGTTGAGGCTACAACTCTGCAGCAAAATATTTGAAGAAACTTACTTTTTTTTAATGGTACATTGTGGCCAAAATCTTATGGGCAATAAATTATATGTTTCCATAAAAGCCACTTCAGATTTGAGCTCAAGGTCTTGCTTAGAATATGTGAAACATACCTCTAGGTAATACTCTTTTAGGGGAGAGAGAGAGAGAAAGGAAAGGAGGGGTGAAAAGGCATAGCTCTGGGACTGCCCCAGAGCTGCTGAGTTTAATGTGTTAGCATATAAGCTTTCTTTTGACGAACTACTGCTTTAAAGAACAGTTTTGAAATTAGTGATTTATGCCAATGTAGCAATAAAACCAACTCCTGTCTCTACAATGGATTTCATGAGTATGTCAAAAGATAAACTTTAATATAGAATTGACACAGGTGATGATATAAAACAAATTAATAAATTAGAACATTACTGGAAAACATACCTGATTCTGGCCAGAACAGCCTGTAGAAAGTGCAATACTGTCCTAAGTTCAGGTTCTTGGCAAGCTGGCAGAAGCATACTAAACCCATCATTAAGCAGTTTTTCATGGGAAGGATGCAAGCAATGGCTTGTCTCAAACACTTCTTGAACACCATCGATGTAGATGGAAATAAGTGTCCAGAGAGTCTGTCTTTGTCCCATTTCATCATTCTTAGATACCAAGAACTCCCTTGCTTTTGCCTGGAAAGCACCTGAAAATTTCTCAGCCAAAACACCAATGTCCAGACTTTTCTGGGTATACATCAACAAGAAGGCTGCCTGACCCTTCCAAATGAGAGGTGATGTTTTCAAGGCAGGCTTGAGGAAATTCAGGAGGTCTAGAACATGACTTGCTACATCTTCTACCTCTGCAACAGCTGCCAACAGTAGAAAAAGGTTGAAAAAGTTCTGCAGACCAACTACAGTTAGTTCTTCCATTCTTTTTTGATGGAATTTAGAATATATTCTGTAAAACATAAAATTGCTTAAATAAAACCATTTCATTCACATAAATCCATCTTTTAAAATAGCATTTAGCTCAATATTCACGAGTCTCATTACTGTAAATTTTTAGTCACTACTTCTGCAATGTTGCCATGTCACTTTGTCTACCTAGAAACAAATGAACAGAACACCCTACCTTTGAATTTCTCAATGATGTAGCAGATCATCTATAAGTGAGTCAAAGGGTTCAGGGGCTTTCCCAAAGGACGGTAGGAATGTTCTTTGCATATAGCACATGACTTCTCCTGTTTGGTCCCCTATCACCTTTCTTTTTAAATTTTTGTTGACAAGAAAGAATATATAATCTTTTAAGTACAATTTGATGTGCTATACACAATTCTTAACAGGGGAATTTTATCTAACAATTTCCTTAAACCACTTCTCTTTCTACCCCTCACAAAGATTTGTTCTTGCTGCATTAATATGCTAAGACAATTCAAAGTGATAGAAAAGTTATTTTTACTTACAAAGAAAAATTGGTAGTGTTAAAATTTCTAAGACTAGCCATTTAAAAATCTCTTGTCAATACTACTTAACAGAATTTTAGTAGTTGATGTACTTTTCTTTCATCAATTAAGGGATTAGAATTGAAAATCATTTATCTTGAATCCTACTTACAAATGTTAAATTTTGTAGCTTCTATAATTAGTTTATTCAAAATAGAAATGATTAATGTTCATGAGTGGTTAATTGTTTATTTGTAAATAATAGAGCTGATAAAGATCTGTTTAATTAACTTTATAGCCTCCATCACACCCACTATAGTGCTTAGTATATAGTATTTCCTAATAAACAGACTTGTTATTGAATGAATTCTAATGATTCTGTTTAGCAACAGAGTTCTAAGAATTATGTCTTCCATAAAATGAATTAAGGTTAAAAAAACAAACTAGAAAATATATCAAAAGAAAAAACTACTGTTCAAGCAAACAGAAGCTACCACTAAAAAAGTATATTCTAAATAAAAAATCCAAACTATTTCACTATAACCTTGGAAGAATCATTGTGGGAATCAAATAGGAATTTCATTTAGTGATTTTTTTGAGAAGTCCCTACCTACAATAAGAAGCATTCTGCTGTGAGAACTCCTACCCCATAAGCTGAGCAAGTGATAGATGGCAGTGTATGCACAAAGAGGGCTAGAGAAAGGGCTAGTGGGCCAAGGAAGTAGGACAAGGGAAGGCAAAAAACCATACCCCTATAACAAGCAAAACTCTAAACAAAAAGAATACATGAAATGTGACCAAAAGTTTTATTTTACCCCACCAGAAATTAAAACTGGGTATACTCCTCAAATGAAAATAATAGTTATTTGGTTCTACTATACTCTGGTTAGTTTTCATTCAAGAATGCAGACTTGTAATACTGCTGGGCTGAAAGAACACAAAACTTATAGGTAGAATCATTACTTGCCAATGTACGATTTGGAGATGGTTTTTATTTCTGTAATTTTAATAAAATGTATGCAATGAGTTACATAATAACATTATAATTAATTCTGGTAAGAAAAACAACAGTTCTCTAATATCCTTGCATTTAGTATATGAACTTTCAATCTTTAGGACTGATGAGATAAATAATTAAAATCCTCCACGAGTTATGGTTATTATATTACTTTTGTTCCTTACTATAGAAAACTGGCAGGCTCAAATCGCTCTGTACTTTGCTGTCCTACATTAAGAAATACATTTTAAATGTGTGAACCATAAGGACTTCCAAGCACAAGTTAACTTAAAAAATACAAACAGTAACACTTCTCCAAAGATATGTGAACACTCATGACAAAGAAAAATATGGCACACACCTTCCTTTGACTTGTTTCCAAT
The DNA here is from genome assembly GCF_964146895.1 of Miniopterus schreibersii. NCBI lineage: Eukaryota > Metazoa > Chordata > Mammalia > Chiroptera > Miniopteridae > Miniopterus > Miniopterus schreibersii. Next base: position 47,466,774 of record NC_138107.1, read on the forward strand.
GATGAGGACCACTGTTCTTCATTGCTTTCTTAACAACTTTTGCCAAAATGCAAAGGAAAATGGTGTAACTACTGGATTTATACAGGTCGTAATCTTGTTTATCACAACAGCAGGTCTTCACCATTTCTAGCATAGACAAGGGTGACTTAATATTTGTAAGGCCTTTCAAAGAAATACTGAAAGAACTATTCTAAAAGCAAAAACAAACAAAAACAAGTATTAAGTCTCAAAGTCAAAATAGAAAGCTGCAAATCCCAATTAGCTCATTAAAATTCTGATTCATCTTAATCAGAAAAATTACACAGCCATAACCACACATTCCCCCAAAATATATATTCCATAAAAGCACAGAACATCGACAGGTACTCAAATTCCTGGGTTATCCCCCAAAATGTCTTTATAACACCTGGTTTGTCCAAATTAGGATACAAACAGGGTCCATATATTGCATTTGGTTGATATGCCTCTCAAAGCTCTTTTACTCTGTAAGTTTCCCAAACTTTTGTCATAGCATTTATTTTTATATCTAGTCATTTACTGTGTAGAATTTGCTATATTCTGGATTTAGCCACTTGTATCTCCCTGGTGTCACTTACTGTAGTCTTTTATCCCGTTTTTTCTGTAAATTGGTAGCTGTATCTAGAGGACTGATGAGATTCAAGTTGAGTTTTTTGTTAATCTTTCATTGGCAGTACTGGGTACTTCCTAGTGCAATTAGTAAAAATGCACATAAGTTCTGACTGTTCTTTTTGATGCTAAGATTGATCACATTGTCAGCCTGATCTATCCACTTTAGTGATCCCCATTAGCCTCTTACTTAAATATTAGCAGCCACTGATGATGACTGCCTGGATGCACTGTTTCATCAGATGTACAAAACAGTGATTTTCTAATACCATCATTCCTTCTGAATTAGCTGATCAGAAATTTGGTTACTCTAACATATAGTTGATATTTTCCTTTATTTGCAGTTTTCAGAATGAGGGTGTGTTTGTTTTTCCCAGAATGTTTCTAAAGCATCATAAACCCAAGGATTTAAAGATATTCAGTATGTTTTACTCCACAGCAGTCATTATTCTTTCTTATGCTCAAATTTACCTAGCGTTGGGCAATGGGAGCTCCTTCAAGTTGGCTTCTGATTCCTTCTGAAAAAACTCCAGTTTACTCGGATACCTTCCGCTGCTTTCAGTTATGATGAGACACTTACCTAGACTCATCCTATACACATTCTGCCTCAAAAGTAGACTCAGCCATTTCCCCAATCGGCCTGACATTATGCTTCAGAGAAAGGTATTTTTTTCCTCATTTTTAGTAAGCTCCATTATGTAAAAACCCAAACCTGTAATTCACTTGTAAATTTTCCATTTCCATTTTCTACCTTGAGTGAGGGGTTCACTATTTATTTACACAGAAACCAAACATTCCAAATCTTCTCCTCTCCACACACTACAGGGAACTAAATCCTTTAAGTCTACCCTTGAATGTTTTATTTTCCAAATTTACCCTCTCCTTTCTAAATCAATTATCTGTTTTCAGATCTCTCACACCGCACTGTTTGCTTACACTACTACATTAGACTACTAACTTACCTGTGCCCAGTTCATTTATAGCACCTTTCAGAAAAAAATTCTCAAGCACATACCTAATATGTCACATGCTTGCTCTCTAATGTCTCCTAAATCAATCACAGTTCAACTGGACATTATCTTCAACGCTTCACACTCTAGACCCAGACTCCTCCTATTTTCCTTATTTCCTGTCTCTCTCCACAGCCACCTCAGACCTATCACTCAGAACTCTTTAATGTGGTACAAATAGATCATGTTTTTTCATGTCTCCATGCATGTGTCCATACTTTTTTTTTTGCCTGTATGCTCTTTTACTTCTGTATTTGGAAAATTTCACTCATTCCCTAGGTCAAGTTTAAAATTATGACTTCATAAAGTCTTCTAGAAGTCCACAAACTGGGTCAGATACTCCCTTTTCTGACATTCCACAGCATTTTAACTTTTGTCCAAAAATATATCTGTCCAAATAGGGTATAAGTAACTCAAATGGCAAGACTATGTCTTATTCAGGACAGCATTAACTGTCCAATGTGTTGCAAGCAATCCATAATTATTAGAAAATACTTATAAATAAGGATTTAAAATATGTATCTTTCTGGTATAGTATCTTTCAGCTGCTTTGCTTGCTTTCACTCTTAAGAGAAAAGGAACACCAAATGCTCCATTCCCTCAGGACAATGCTCTATAGACAATGTTTGTGAATCATAAAATTATTCTTGAGCTAGTCTAATCTACTTTGAAAAATTAACTTTTTTAAGAAAAATCCACAGCTATTCATAATTAAACCATAAAAACATTCTTCAAATATCATGTAAAAATTCTTCAAATTCCTGGAACAAATTCATATTCTATTTACTCACCAGGTTCTTACTATAATATTCCCAGAGAATGGTGACAATTGTAATGTTTGGCTCCCAAAAATCACATAGTCTCAAACAACAGTGAAGATACATTCGCAATTGCTCTTCTAGTATACCATCCTAAAACATAAACTGAAATTGTGAGGAAGTAAATGGGCTCTGGCAATATGAGTATTATCACATGATACTGCACCGAATACCTGCTTCTAAAAAGAATGTGAATGTATATCACCAAGTCATACCCACTATCATCCTCAGACCAGAAAGCCTAAATCAGCACAAGGTACACATCTAAAAATTTCCTTTAGAAACTGTTAATATATTCAGTTTAATGAAAATATATAACTCAATTTGACTTTTAAGTCAATTATTTAAAAATTACAATAGGTGTTTCATAACTGAACAGTGCAGGAAACCCAGAGATTGGAAAAGAAACCCAAACCAGAAAGAAGTAGCAAAAGTGATCAAACAATTAACATGCACACAAGTCCTAAGTACTAGGTCAAATTCTTTATAAGAATATAATTGCTCTTTTAAAAACCGGAAGATTGGCAGAGTACATACATTTTAAACTTTTAGGAAATGCAGCAGGAAAAAAAACTTTTCTATGGAAAAGAGAAGATGATCATTCTCCTGCTGTCCCTGACCTATGGGCAGATGGACATTTATCCATATGAACCTTAACAGCCTTTTTAAGAAATGCTGTTAGAGCTGAAAGTAAGTTTAAGAGGTTTCTAAGCTATGTTAAGGCATTATGATTGGAGTAATAGTTGTTGTAAACAGCGAACATTTTTAGTGATTCCTTATATTCTTGAAGTAAAAAAATACATGGAAGAAACTTGAATTACTAAATCAATGTGTTCTCAAAAACAACAGAGAGTAAAGCCAATTAAAATGATACAGAAAAAATTAAAAATAAACCAAAACTTTTACAATAGGAATAATAGCTCTTTTGTTTCTGATACAACTTAAATATGCAGAGGTCTTTGGAATTCTAACCTAGAAATCTTACCTCATACTTAGAACTTGTATGTTTCACCTAAAAATATTAAGAGTTAAATATATAACAAGGAGAAGAAATTTTCAAGCTATTAAAATGATTTTCAAAGGTATGATTATGAAATAAATGTGCATGTGTGTGTGCACTATATATACAGCAATTTTTTACTACCATATTTTCTTTTCATTCCTCTTCCAGTTTTAAAAATATTTCTTAACAGAAAAGTAATCTATTGTCCAAATTTAAAAAATTCTTAACTAAAATTTTCCCTTAAACTCTTACAAATAACTTATATTACAAAACTTTAAGAACTACAATACAATATGTTTAAGGATGTGATGAACAGCGCATTTAAAACTATTTTAAAAGGAGGTCAGATCTGACCTGTGGGCCATGAGGCACTACATTAACAGCTCTGCAGAAAGAAAAATGATAAGGTATGAAATGAGGGCTCAGAACCTGGGACCTTATCAGCTAGAGTAAGATTCAAGCCTGTAAGACAAATTGCTCAGCAAGGCAAGTCCCCTTCCTGCTGTGATGAGGCGGAGCTGAATTTCCAGTGCCACTGACTGTCTCCCTCATTGTGTCTCTTAGCCGTGACATTACACAGTCGAGGAATGGCTTATGGTTCTGAAGCACCTACTCCTTATTTTGAATACATTTTGTCAAAGTTACCAACTAGGATAATTATCTTTGTCCTTTAACTGGCAACTCAATGTTAAAAATAAAAACCTTCAAAGGACAGTCACTAATAGGAACTATTGTACACTGACACTTCATAAACAAAGAATGATGATTTCTATCACAGGTTATTAATAAGTAAACTAAGTTTGTTATTTAAATCATTTTAAGTATGCTTGGTTCTTACAAATAAAATCTGTAACAGAAAAATTTAGCCAAGCCCACAAATTGTCTCACTTTAACTGCATACCTGAACATTGATGGACCTTTTCAGCAGTTTTTCCACAAAGTTCCAATTTGACTCCATTTGTCTCTAGGAAGGGAGAAAATGTTACTGTATCAAAATTATTGCTCTTAATTATAAATCAAAATTTATGGTATAGCAAGCAAAGTGTGAAGTGCAAACATTTTGTCCAACATCAGACCTCACTACAACTTCTTGAATATCTAAAATGACTGGCAGAGCTGGTTGAGACTCGGTAGAAAAAATTTACAACTATTCCAATCCAATATAAACCTTGTAAGGAGTTGTTTCATTAAGCAGTGGTACTTCTATAAAATTATTTAATTTTTGCTGTCAGATGTAATCTAACGGGGGGAAAAGCTTTTATTTTTGGGGGGCTATTATGCCCCGAGTGTTCTTTCTTATTCTGTATTTTACTCATGAGACTTTTTCCTTCATATTACGCATAACAGTCTCAAGACAGTCTACTCCAGTAAACAAGTAACTAAAACCTTTACACAGAAAATAAGGAAAAAATTTACACAGTGCTATGGAAATGGTCACTTATCTGGCAACCTCAACTATCTAAAAGATTCCCCACAGTAAGCAAGACAGTCACAAAGGACTTTCTCAGAGCCAAAATATTTCACAAAGGCTAGAAACTGAAAATAACTCCACGTTTCCAACAGGAAAGCCTACAAGACCTTCTCTCCTAGGATACCAAGTCCACTTGACACTCAGTCTGCAGTCATACATTAATGCGGGGGGGAACAGAAACTACACATTTGGTACATTTCTTCAACTCTGCATTATGTACCCTTGGCTAATTTTAATTTAAATCCTTTCCCTGTAATAAACTATAACCGTGAGTATAATAGGGTTCAGTGAGTTCTGTAAGTCCAAGTAAATTATATAGTTTTGGGAATCCCTGAGCCTGTAGTTGGTGTCAGAAATGAGAGTAGTCCCCTAAAACTTAGTAGTTTTTCCTAAAAGGTTCACAAAATGGAGACAGTTTTGTTCTATCAATAATATATGTACATTGTGTTAGGGTATTTACATTATTACTTCCTCAAAAAAAATGCCATTTCAAAGATAACACAATTAAGTCTCAGAAAGATCATATATATATGAGCCATAGTACGTATTCAAATCCCAGTTGGTCTGGCTCCAAAGTCAGAGTTCCTTCCATTATACCAAGTTATCAGTTAACTGATTTTCTTTTTCTAACAAGCCTTCCCTCAGTTATGAGCAATTTACCTTTATATCATTCTGCACTAAGAAAAAGTTACCACTAGTCCCAAATAAACAGGAACATGACAGGGTAGACGTTTGTAGCTTTACAACTTGATAGTGCTTATGAGTACACTTCAATTACTCAGTTCTATCAAGGCATTTCAATTACTCAGTTCTATCAAGGCATTTGAATCGTATGGATTATAAAGGAGAAGTGTAATTCCTGTCCATAGAATTTCAACTCCATGGATCAGTATTGTGGCTATCACCAAAAACAAAAATAAGCCATAACTCAGAGGAAAGAATGGCCACTGTATCCTGCCAAAATCAAATGTGAGGAAGAGGATAGGTATCAAGAGAATATAGACATTTCTTTCACAGGAAAAACTAACTTTGAGCAGTTACAGCAATTTTTCTATATACTGTTATATGTAACTTAACTCCACTGAAGAAAAAAGGTAGGAGTCACTGATTTGGGGCTGTGCTGTACATTTCTTATCCCATAGTCAAAACTAAGCATGAATTGGGCTTCAGCAGAGGTGGTATCTCCACCAGAAATGTAAAATAGAGCCCCCATCCTCCACTTCCAGTGAACTAGGCAACCTGGTACAACTCTAATTTTAAGGTTTCATTTCACATTTTTTATCTACCCACCATTTCAGATGTTTCAAAGGTGAGCATCAGCTGGCCTGACTGACTGCACTATGTTATGGACAGAGATACAACTGTTAAATTGATGCTTGCAATGCTCAAAGGTAATTTTTCTCTTTAAACTATATTTGCTTTTAAAGTAGGTGATTATGAGAAGTGAGATACCACATTTCCTTATAGGCCTATACTAAGCAACTGGCAAGTGTTGTGGTTTAAATACACATATAGCAAAAGTCCATTTACAAAAACTTTTAAAATAAAAATTAACTATATCTGAAACCTACTTAAAATGCAAAGTTTTCAGATTCATCTCCAGGGCAAAGCAGTTCACATTTAAAAACTGCAACATCTCTATGGTTAACAGAAGACCAGAGGTATTTCTTTGTTGCAGAACATATGACTAACCATTATTACTTTATATCATCCTCTCACACCAGATAACTCTTTAGTGGAATAAAGTGTGCTTAATGCATTATGGTAGCTGGCTGTGCTAATACATCTTAAGGAGAAAAGAATAATTCAGGTAATTTTCACAATTCTAATCTAAACACATCCTAGGCCCAAATTAACATCCTTTACAAGCTCTGATGAGTCAATAAGTTTTTATGTTCATTGATTAGAAAAGATTACATGATTTATAAACCAAACGAGGCACTTTTGAGTAAAAGGAAAACTAACTAGATGGAACGAAGGGATAATAGGCATAAACTAGGGCTGTTAATGGCAAACTGGTATACATGGTTACCTTCCCAAAGACCTATTCTTAAAAGGCGCTCCTCAGGAGAATCCTAATATCAAGTTTAACTGATAAAAATAAGGTGGTATTTAAGCACTGTGTACCTCTGTTTCTATACCTGTAAAATGGAGATATTACCCTCTCACCTATTTTATAACATTTCACTGAGATAAAAGTTGAATAGTCACTGTGAAATATTAAACAGCTTGCAAATGCAATATGCTAAAGATATGACCCCTATTTGTGGAAAGCTTTAGTGTTTTTTTAAAGCCATTAAGAAGTCCAGAAATATTTGACTCTTTGAGGAATCGTGAATAAAAGGAATGTATTTTACATTACACATATACATACATATGCACATCTTTATTATTTTTATCATATGAAAGGTTCTTTTTCAAATATTATGGCTCTCTTTCCTCTTAAAACCTTTTACATAACTTTAAAAGAATTAAGATTTTAAAAACATGTATCTTGGCAAAAGGAAATCACACAAGAACTGCTGAAAAACATAAAAATACAAAGGTTAAGCTATTTTAAATACAGAAAATTCATTTACTATCTTGATTCAGAACTAGTAAAAGCAATAATCTCCTATGGAACTTTCTGTATAATAGAGTGCTTTCAGCAATGCTACTGTGGATGTTTGCGCTAATACAATTCAACACTATAATAGTAATAGTAATGATACATATATTAATGTGGCTATCTGGGGGTCAACAGCAACCACTACTGAAATATACCACTCACTCAAATGAGTGTTAATGCAGTTCCAACAAGCAATAGTAACCTGAAAACACGTTCCTTAAAGAGAGAGGCAGTACAATCTGTTTCATGTGTATCCTATCATTGGCACTTAATACTATAACAGCCACTCAATAGGAACTCAGAAGTGCTTGACTAATTACCATATTTATTTATACTGATTCAATTCAGAAATACAGTATGTACTTAGAGGAATTAAGGTTGGAAGAGAATAAAAATGCTAAGTACAGACCTTAGAATTATAGGTAGGTTTTTCGGGTTCTTTAATGTTGTTCTAGTATTGTAAAAATTAAAAGATGTGAAACATTGTCATGTAACTCCACAAAAATAATAAAAGGGATACTATAGTAATAATGGCAATTGCTAATATTTGTTGAGTATTTACTGTGTATCAGCATGGTAAGGACTCAGGTACAGAAACAAAGAACATACAATTCTTCTCTATGAAAAGCTCATTCTACTACTGACCTTGCTCAATGTATGGAAGAATTCTTAAAATACACTGATACCAAGCTGTGTGTGAACTTCTCAGAGCTCTTTTTGACTCTACATTACTTTATCTTGGGATCCCCTTAGCAGGCCTTTTATTATTAGGGGGATCATCTAGAGGACCTCATGATGGCCTTTCCATTTCTATGACATAATGTCAATACTAATTGCCCCTCAGATTCCATGGAGATTTCTAGCTGACTCTGTTCAATATTCCAAAGAGAGGAAAATTTGTCAAGTCCAACAAGAAACATATTTCGTAAAGCAATAGTTCCCATACCTGTTATAGTATGAGAGCCAAGGAACTTTTTAAAAATAAGGATTCCCAAACTCCAAAACAGATTACTAAATCAGGAACTCCAGAGTTGAGACCTAAAAATCTGAATTTTAAAAAACTCACAGGTAGGTCTGATGATCAGCCTGGTATAGGAACCACTCCCAGAAAATAGACCAATTTTGAAAATACAGAGACACTGGCTTCAAGATTCTAGATGTTGATTTTACGGAAGTGATGGGATGATATAATACTATGCTATTTATTTCTGAACATGGAAGAAATTATATATAAATAGGGCCTCAAATAAATATACCTACCACCTGGTTTCATTCATAGGGCTTTTTAAATAACACTGTAAAAAATGTTTCTAACTAGAAGTTAATGTACTAGGTAAAATCTGTCATTGTATTTGAAGTAAACTTCATAATTGTTTAAGAGATGACAATATATTTGTGTAAAGCTTCTATGAAGAAGTGTTATTTTGCCTGGCCGGGCGTGGCTCAGAAGTTGAGCACTGACCTAGGATCCAGGAGGTCAGGGTTCGATTCCCGGTCAGGGCACATGCCCAGGTTGCGGGATAGGCAGCCAATCAGTGACTCTCTCATCACTGATGTTTCTATCCCTCTCCTCCCCCCTCCTTTCCTCTCTCTGAAATCAATAAAGATATTTTCAAAAAAAAGAAGTGTTATTTTGAGGAAATAATTTTACCAAAATATTCACAAAACCTACTAATTACCTTCTGGGGAAATATGCTTTCCCTTCGGCAATCTTACAGATTTTAGAAATAGAGGAAATCTTCTGAAAATCCAATCCTGTGATAACTGGGTGAGGGGACAAAGGCCCAGGAAGTTTTAAGTAATTCACTAAAGGCCATAAAACTACTTAGTAGCAGAACCAGGACTAGATCCCAACTCTTCTACAAATTGCTTTTCTCAAACAATAAAAACATAAAGATCATGATTTTTCAAGATGTTTACAGAAAGGTCTACAGCTTCTAGATTCAGAAGCTGAATTTATCTCTGTAGGCTTATGACCTAATTTTTGCTGTGGTTTCTGCTCATTTACTTTTTAATTTGTCTACCAAAAATATGTATTAATTGATAATATAATAAAGTTTTAAAAAAATAAAATCTTACCATTTCATCTGGCGCTCCGTGGCGATCAAACTGGTAAAGTGATGCTACATGAGTAATAATCCACCAACTAAAACCTAATGGATCCCTGGACTGGATTACAGGTGCAGAAGGTCTTCTCTGCTCACTTGATTTTTCAAAGAGTGTTTTAAGTAGTTTATTCAACCAGTTCCAAAACGACTATAGAAACAGAGGTAATATGACTCAATTAAAATAGACACTGATCCAATAACCTTTGATTTGGGCTATTCCCTCTGTTTTTATAATGAAATATACATGCAAAAGAAAATTAAAAATATATAAAACTAGAACAATAAAAATACTCAGGTTTAGAATTAGAACATGAATAGTATTTTAGAAAGATCCTACATGTTCCCCACATCATCTTCTCCCAACGTGGGTAATCACTATCCTGACTTGCATAATAAATCATTCCCTTGTTTTTGTAAGTTTTGCCACATAGGTATATAAGCCCAAATCATGTATTTTTGGCTTCACTTGTTGTTTTGAGTTTTTTTTAATAAACAGTTTTTCATTTTTTAATTGAATGCATTGGGGTGACATTGGTTAATAAAATTATATAGGTTTCAGGTGTACAATTCCATAATACATCATCTGTACATTGTATCATGTGTTTATCACCCCAAGTCAAGACTCCTTTCACCGCCATTTGTCCCCCCCTTTACCCTCTCCTACCTCCCTCCACCACCACCCATAATCACCATACTGTAGTATCTGAGTTGTTATTTTTGCTTAATCCCCTCACATTTTTTACCCAGCCCTGGAATCACCATCCCTTTTGACAGTTGTCAGTCTGTTCTCTGTATCCATAAGTCTGTTTCTCTTTTGTTAGTTTATTTTGTTCATTAGATTCCACATGTGAGATCATGTGATACCTGTCTTTCTCTGACTGGCTTATTTTGCTCAGCATAATACTCTCCAGGTCCATCTATGCTGCCTAAAAGAGTAAGGTTTCCCTCTTTTTTAACAGTGGAGTAGTATTCCATTGTGTAAATGTCCCACAGCTTTTGTACCCACTTGTCTACTCATGGGCACTTGGGCTGCTTCCAAATCTTGGCTATTGTAAATAACACTGCGATGAACACAGGGGGGCATATATTCTCTCAAATTAGTTTCAGGTTTCTTTGGATACATTCCCAGAAGTGGAATAGCTGGGTCATAAGGCAGCTATTTTAAAGTTTTGAAGTAACTCCACACTGCTTTCCACCCTGCATTCCCACCACCAGTGGTTCCCTTTCTCACACCCTCCCCAGCACCTGTTTGTTGATTTACTGTTGACAGCCATCCTGACAAGTGCGAGGTAATCTTGTGGTTTAATTTGCATTTCTCTGATTAGTAATGTTGAGCATCTTTTCATACCTATTGGCCACCTGTATGTCCTCTTTGGAGAAGTGTCTATTAACTGGCCTGTTTCTATTCTTTGGTAACTTGCCCCTTTTCTTCACATGGTGCTTCTGAGATACATCCAAATTAAGGAGTATAACCACAGTTCAACAGAATATTCCAATATATGACTACATAATAAAACAATTTACCTAATTGACCGCTGAACATTTGATGAGTTTTAGTAAGGTTTTTTTTAGGTATTTGTCCACTTCATATATTCACATTATTGGGCATAAGGTTGTTGACAATATCTCAACTTTTTTTTTAATAGTTGCAGAATCTGAAATCATGTTCTTTTATTTCCAGCATTGACTCTGTAATCATCTCAAGAAAGATTTGCCAATTTTAGTAATCCTTTTGTAGAACCAATTTTTTAGAGTTCTGGTCTTTTTTATTGATTTGATCATCTTTATTATTTTCAATTTGAAAACTCTGTGCTATTTTTACTCTTGTTACTTTCTTTAGGTTTATTATGCAGGGATTTATTTCCCCTAACTTCTTAGCTTATTAATTTCCAATTTTTTCTCCTCTAACATTGGTATTTAAAGTTATAAATTTCCTTCTTTATATCCTTAGCTGCAGTCCCAAAGCTACGTGTAGTATGTTAGTTATTTCCTTCAAAAAATTTTAAAGCCTGGCCGGTGTGGCCTCAGTGGTTGAGCGTTGACCTAGGAACCAAGAGGTCATGGTTCGATTCCTGGCCAGGGCACATGCCCAGGCTGTGGGCTCGATCCCCAGTGGAGGGCATGCAGGAGGCAGCCGATCAATGATATTTCTCTATTGATGTTTCTACCTCTCCATCCCTCTGTCCCTCTCCCTCTAAAAATCAATAAAAACTTTCATTATTATTATATTTTTAATTTCCATCATATCCTCTTTTTACCTACAGGTTATTTAGAGATATGTTTCAATATCTCTAAGCATATGTGTATTTCTCTCTTTTTTTTGCACTTATAAGTTTTTATTTACAGAAAGTTTTTGTAACATTCTGTATGTAGTGCTTAAAGGTGGCAACACGTATACATATACACATATTTGTGGCAGCTGAAATATAACGTGTACAGGCCCAAAACTCTACTATATTGCACAGGTGTCTCCTATCTCATTCATGGCACTTTTGGAAATGTGAGAGTGCACATAAAATATATTTAGAGCTGCTTCCCCAAAAGAAAATTATTTCATTCATTCCTTCACTTTCTTTTTCTTTCTTAAACATGTACATTCTTACATAATCATGTGGTAGAAAAAAACGGGCTGTGCCATCAAATAAATCTGCATTTGAAATCCAGCTTTATATATTCTGAGTTATTTAAAGAGTTTACTTAACCTCACACCCATTCTGCTTTCTGGTACGTATGAAACATCACTCAAAGAATATTAATTAGCTTTCCTTCTCTTCTGGGAAACTGAAGTCTAACTGAAGTCTACTAGATAATGAATGTTGGGTTTTTTAGGAAAACACTCATACAGATATATCCAGTATTGGCTGCATGCTTAGGGTATATTCTGGGATACTTGATCAAATATGTCCTTAATCAAATTAGTTTATTTTCATTCTTCAAGTTCCCACGTAATTTGGGGTATGTGTGAATTCCCAAACATTCCCGAGCCTCTCCTAGGCTTCTCTAATTGCTTCTTATCCTGTCACCCTGAAAAGCAGCAGCCTGTTGCCTTTACAAAGGTGAGCAGCAGCCCAGACACCATTTGAAAATAACTTAATAACCCTGAACCGCCTCTCCCCTCTGGATAATTTCCTTAGAGCATTAATCCTTTAAACACTGATCTGGCAGCAAAAAAGTCCCTTTCTCAGCAGGAAAACTTAAAATCCCACTGGGGGGAGGGGAGAACTAAGTATTTCTTTCCGCAAGAATGTTAGTGTACACACAAATACATACCCATAATTTCTTTTAAAAAATAAACTGAGCACACTGTATAAGTCAGTATTGTCATGCTGTAAATTTTTTAAATCCTTGTATAAGATTGAAAAAAAAACTGTTTTCAGCAATCTGGAGCACGTCTAAGCATGGGCCCTATGAGCCTCAGCCTGCTGTCAGCATTCAGTGCAACCATTAACTCCCAGGGAGATGGAACGAAGAAGCTTCCCTGTGACTCCTGAAGCTTTCAAATGCTTTTTCTGTTTTTCCTTCTCAGTTAACTCACATCCATCTGGGTCCCCAAAGCCACTGCATGTCAGATGGCCAGTGCAAAGAGTAATTTTTAACTTGTTTCTTTGTTGTTTTAGGGCATTTTTGTTGTGTCCTTTTGGTTTGGTCACTTTTTCTTTTTTTCTTTTAAATATATCTTTATTGATTTCAGAGAAGAAAGGAGAGGGAGAGACAGAAACATCAATGATGAGAGAGTCATTGAACGGCTGCCTCCTGCACGTCCCCAACTGGGGATTGAGCCTGCAACCCGGGCATTTGCCCTGACCGGGAATCAAACCCCGATCACCTGGATCCTAGGTTGATGTTCAACCCCTGAGCCACACCTGGCCAGGTGGGGCCACTTTTTCTTAGTCGAGCTTTTTATTAAGGAAGCATCTCATAGTTACAGTCCACATGATCTCCACAGAGTAAAAGGTAGGACCTAAGCTACTTTTCTTTAAGATGAGGCTTGGTCTGTTGTGTCATATTAATTCATTCAGTTCTAGAGGCTAAAGGTACGGGGTCAGGGTGTCAGCACTGTCCGGTGAGGGCCCTCTTCTGACTGCAGAGTTCTGGGTCTTTTTTCCTGAGCATCTGAACATTTCCTAGAGGGTGTGAAGACATTTTCTGTATGCCTGAAGTTGGTTTCAGCAGGCTATGTCTCAGCCTGGATTATTAGGAGTTAATCTTTCCAGTTCTCTAGTAGGCTCTCTCAATATGAGAATTTAGTTCCTCTTCTATTTCTGAAATGTTTTCTTGGATTCATTCATCGTTTTGAATGTTAGTTATATCCCACTGTTTTTCCTTCTTTGAGACTCCATTTAAACATACCGTTATTCTTTGCCTGTCTTCCATTTCAACCTTCTTCCCTCTAACCTTTTATATTCCTTTATCTCATTTTTATTCCTTTGGTTGCCTTTCTTATATGCCCCTTATTAAATTTTCATTTGCATCTATTCTCCTTAGGGACCTTGTAATTCAGTCAATTCTAAAATAATTTTTATTTCCATTTCTCTCCTGCATTCAATTTACTCCATTCATTCCTGTCTTTTGGCCTATTTATTTCCACAATGGAATATCTTATTCAAGGTGTTTTTCTTACAGACCCAAATCCTTGTCTATTTAATTCTGTCTGCAGTGTTGTCTTACAATTTTCTTCTGCTTTATAGTTGTTTCTGGGAAAGAGAGTATCATTGAGTAAAGTATATCAGTTCTGTTTTCTTGTAGTAACTTCAGAAAGGTCTGTTTAGTTTCCTTCTTTTTCATTTTGTAGATTTGAGCTACTTTAAGATTCCTGGTTCAGTGGAGCCCTCTTTTGTCCGTGTACCAAAGTCCTATTCTTTATTGGGTTTCTTTTTTTTTGGTGGTGGTGGTGGGTGAGTTTTGTTTTTGTTTCTTTGTTTGTTTCTCCTTTGTTTTGCAAGACTCTACATTTTCTGCTTTTACTTCCAGTCACTTTCACCACTCGATCACCAAGGGGGAGCCACTTCCTTTCCACATTTTTATTCCCAGAAGCCCTACCTTCAAAGACTGCCTCCTCATGTAATGCACACTTTTATGTTCCTATGGTATAATCAGTTCTCTGATCTATAAGGAAACATTTTCACTATTTTCACATTCTGGCAATGGTTTTAGACCAACTTTTATGACTTCTCCTAGCTCCCTTCCTCCCTCCTCTGAGCAATTTTTCTGACTACCCTTGCTTGCAGAAAGTTTTGTGGTAGAGCTTTGGTGGTTTTTACTTTTAATTTACAGCTTTGAATAGTCAGTCCTATCTTGTAGTTATGCTAGCAACATGGTTTTTTTTGTGTATTTTCACTTGTTCTTGCTGTTCTGTATTTTGGAGGAGGTTACGTGGGAAGCTGTGAGTTTAAGCGTCCACCCATTGTCCATGGCTATTAGACAATGTCACTGGGTTAGAAGTCACTGGCTTGAAATTTTTAGTACCACCTACGCACCATGAACTTGCCGGCTTGCAATAACAAATACATGATTTTAGCCCGGCCGGCCGTGGCTCAGCGGTTGAGCGTCGACCTAGGATCCAGGCAATCGGTGTTTGATTCCCGGTCAGGGCACATGCCCGGGTTGTGGGCTTGATCAATGACTCTCTCATCATTGATGTTTCTATCTCTCTCTCTCCCTCCTCTCCTTTCCTCTCTCTGAAATCAATAAAGATATATTTAAAAAAAACAAAAACAAAAAAACAAATACATGATTTTAAACCACAATGCACCATAGTTGAAGACAGGCAATGTTCCCTACAGATTTAGCTGAGGTTTGAGTTCATCATTCTGGGAGCCTGTGTTTAGGGATAGTTGGTATAATAGTAGGCTATCGACTTGGGTCAACTCTGAGCTTTATCTCTCTATGCTTATGCCTTACAAGGTATGAAAGCTAATGTTCAAGTCTCTACAATTCAGCAACTGCCTCTAAATTGATAAGGCAGCTTCAAGTGTTCAGCTGACTTGAGTTCCCACCTATATTTAGTATTTGGCCTCAGTGTTTCTTACTTTCTACAAGCTCACTGACACACTTAAAATGCTTCTTACATAATACCCAGCACAATTAGATCAGATTACTTTTTTAAGCAGGAAGGTCAAACTGTCTTACTATCAAGAATATAAACTTCTAATTTGACTTTCAAATAAAGTGGCCTTGAACTCTGAGAATAATATAACTCATTTTAATACTATTTTAAAAACAAAATGGCCTCAGACATTTATTATTTTAAGACAAGTAAGTCTGGTTACTACATAAAATGAAGAGCATACAAATCATTTAGGTTAAACAATATATATTACTATGCAGATTTCTATAATTAATATTTTAAATTATGCCTAGTTTTCTGTTTAAAATCTAGAAAAAGTCTAATGGCAACAAGTATAAATATGCCTACACTAACTATATGTGGTTTACACTTTCAAGTCTAAAATTTATAAAATAAGAACATTTCTAAAAATTATAAAATTCTTAACTAATAAAGATAAGCTTTGCAGAAAAAGAGAAAATTGATTTTTACCATGTCAATGAAATAAAACATCAAAGGGAAAAAAGTTGCTGAAACTTTGTAATATACAAATCTCTTAGAACGCCAAACTGTACTGAAAAACCAAAATGCCAGGAAAAAATTTTCTTACTTAATAATAAGTGAAAATACAAGAAACTCATACTTAGGAAACTTACTTTATTTTAGTTATATTTAATTTAGTAAATTTACTGCTAAAATAACTCAAAATAAATACAGTGCACACTGGCCGGTGTGACTCAGTTGATTGGAGCTTCATCCCAAAAGTTTGTGGGTTCAATCCCCAGTCAGGGCACGTATGGGAGGCAACCAATCGATGTTCTCTCTCACATTGATATTTGTTTTCTTCTCTCTCTCTGTCTCTCTCTTTCCCTTCTCCTCTCTAAAAATCAATAAGCATATCCTCAGGTGAGGATTAAAAAAATAAGTAAATAAATAAATAAAGTACTTGTAAACCTGCAAAAATACAGTCATTATTAAAATGAGATAGCAGCACCCAAACCCCAAATTGTGGAAAGGTGGGAAATTAAAAATCCCATAAGTTATCAAAAGTACTTTTTCATATAACATAAACCATTTTAAGTATCATTTCATAATGAATTATTTATACTTACTTCTGTCTATGGGTATTTCTCTTTTTCTCCTAATCCATAACACTTGAAATTAAATAAAGCCCCATTATGAAGACTTGGCTCAAAATGAGGTCAAAGAAAATTTCCTATCTTCCTCTTTGCGCTTTTCTTCATCCCTCCTTGAAATAATACTGAAAAATTGATTAACAGAAACCTGTTTTATTTCTTTTCAAATCTATATCTGTCACATTTCCTAACTAAAATGTTTCTTGAATTACTAAAGGATATTAAATATTTTAGCCTGATTCTTGACATAACAAAAAAAGAAAAGAAAACTTGAGAAAATAAGTCCAATTTTATAATTCTCTTACATGTTTCATATTACCAATTTAGGATTTAAAATGTTGCAGGTATTTAGTACTCAGTTAACGCTCTGTTTGTTGTTGGTGGTTGTCTTATAAAGGAGGAATGCTGTAAGACTTTTTTTGGCCAAAACCACTGCATAATTAGTAACAATAACTAATATATCCACTTTACAACTTACTTCCGATAGAGTCCGTTTACTTCTGTGGTCTAGAAGATGAATGAGTAGAACCCATAATTCTTTAATGCATGGACACAGGCAATGGTGACTCGTTAATGCTTCAGAAGGCCTAACCTGTAGAAAAGAATGCAAATGAGTTACTTTAGAATTTTACATGCTACACATCATCCCAAATATTTTAGAAGAATGATCTAGATGACTTAAAATTTATACTTAATTACATAAAATTCTTTATAAAAATGTGCCATTTCATTAACTTTTAAAATCCCCCATTGTAAAACCAACAGCACAGAATAAATTTTATTTTCAACTTTTAACAAAAACTCTCTTCTTTAATTATCTAGTCCAATGGTCAGCAAACATTCTGTAAGGAACTAGATAATAAATACTTGAGGCTTTATCCATGATACGGTCTTTGCATATCTACTCAACTCTGGCACTGCTGTGTAACATCAGCCATTGACAATAAGTAAAAAAAGGATGGGGCTGAGTTCCAGTAAAGTTCTATTTACAAAAACGGGGTGTGCTACATTTCGCCACAGCCTCATGGTTTCCTAACTTTGATCTAATCCATCAGCCACACTAAAAAGACATGTAGTAAAAAAATTAGAAAATAATTTTTGATTCACTGTTAAGGAGACTAAAAATGTTTGCAAGTCAGAATAAACACAATTATTAGAGCTATATAAAGGTTAAACAACTTTACCATTTTTATAACAAATGTATCCTCGATGGCCCTAAATAATGCAGAGAATATTGTCTATACTTACAAGTATAGCTAAACTTCTGAAATTCATTATACATTATTTCACATACATTACATATACATATCTAACACAATACATTGTAAAAGGTAACTTTAAGGCATTACTATATCATATCTGATTAATCTGCTCCTATTAATTATAAACATATAGATTAAAAAGATACTGATAATACATAAAACAATCTACATTTTAAAAAATTATAAATCCTGATTTTTCATTAGTAAGGTTTATGCTTGTAATCAGAAATAAGTAATGATAATCTATAAATTTCCATTACTTGAAAATGAATGTGTACTCAAACACCTTTAAATCTGTCTGCATTCAACACTATATATAAATACAATTTAGTTAAAACAAGTAATTTCCACCATGATGCTAGAACTTTTATGAAAACAAGTGAACTACCCTTAAAATTTGTGAACTAAAACTACCTTTTAAGTTTATCGACAAACTTTAGTTAATTACTCATCTCTTTCATTATTTCACTAGATTATTAAAGGGCTGGCCTCTCCTATTTAAACTGAAGTTAAATTTCCAGTCATTATCATAAACATTGTTTTTATTTATTTATTTTTGACAAGATGAAAAAGCTTTAAAAAAATAGCAGGTCTAAAACTAATTCCAGCCTCTTTTAAATGTTTAAACCAACTTCTTTTCCTATTCAACTCCCAGATAATAGTAAATACAAAATGGAAAGAATTAACAAGAATTTAGATTACATTCTTATAAACTTAAACCACAACCACATGGATTAAGTACTAACTATTGCCATTAAATATCAAAAATACAAATAAACTCTTAAAGCATTACCTTGTCATATCTGTTGAGTGACAGCCTTATTAAATCACCAAGGAGATTTTCACAGTGCTCTTCAAATAGGCTGACATTGGTTAAATTGTCACCAGCCAGATTAAAAAACTGCTGACTATATACAACTTGTTCTAAAAATGTAATAAATTTTATTTAAAACTACAGTAAAGAGGAAAGTGACTGTAAACCTTTAAATTAACTTATAACAAAACTGTAAATTATGCACTTAAAAGCAAATTTTTGCAAATAGAAGTTACATTTTACAACTCCTTTCTTATATGAACACTGATAAACATCACCTAAAGAAAGTTTCAATCCTTTCAATTACCATTCAGTAGATTTCTCTTTTTTAAATGTGGCCATCTTTGTAAAGAAACCAAGCAAGATCACTTAAGAGAAAAAAATAAGAGGGTAAACACTAGAAATTCTTCACCCATATTTCTAACCAATAAAGCCTTTAAAACATTATTCTTGCCCTGCTGGGCGTGGCTCAGCGGTTGAGCGTCAACCTAGGATCCAAGTGATTGGGGTTTGATTCCCAGTCAGGGCACATGCCCAGGTTGCAGGCTCGATCCCCAGTTGGGGATGTGCAGGAGCAGCCGTTCAATGACTCTCTCATCATTGATGTTTCTATCTCTCTCTCTCCCTCTCCTGTCCTCTCGCTGAAATCAATAAAGATATATTTTAAAAAATAAAAATAAATAAAACATTCTTTCAACAAACAATGATAAACTAGCCATGTGCAATTGTTTTTTTGCATGAAGTATAGCAAAAAAAGGTAACAGATACCAAAATTTGTGCCTATATCAGAGTAATCCACCTGAGTGAGTGTTGCTCTAAGAAAATATATTTTTTTTTGCCCGGCCGGGCGTGGCTCAGCGGTTGAGCATCAACCTAGGATCCAGGCGATTGGGGTTTGATTCCCGGTCAGGGCACATGCCTGTGTTGCAGGCTAGGCAGCCGATCAATGACTCTCTCATCATTGATGTTTCTATCTCTCTCTCTCCCTCTCCTTTCCTCTCTAAAATCAATAAAGATATATTTTTTAAAAAAAGAAAATATTTTTTTTAAAAAAGAGTCCACAGGGGAGAAAAAATTATGTATTTGTGTACAGCTCTGCATGTCTGCGTGCATGTATGCATGTAAGTATACACACATAGAGACATATATGTATCTTTGTATTTATTAATTAATTTAAAAAGCAGGCACTGAGGTAATAAATGTCCTTATAACTTAAATAATAATTTATTTTACAACTAAATATTTCCAGAATATTGCTCAACTTAAAATAGAACCTAAAGATGTGAAAGAGCAAGACCAAGAAATAATAGGCAACATACAAAATAAAAGATTACTATCTGTAATGAACTTCTACTAATTAAAAAAAAAAAAGAAAAATTTGCAAAAGATTATAAACTAATTAATAAAAAAAATATAAAGAGGCAATAAAGTTATGTGACAATGTCCAACTTTACTGGCAACCAAGAAATTGCAAAAATAGAGATTTATCATCATTTTTCACATATTAGTTGGCAAAAAATAACTGTTAATATCCACTACTGGCAATAGTATGAGGCAAAGGCATGCTCATAGTTAGTGTTTACAAATTGGGGAAATTTACTCTACAGCAACAGAGAGCATATACAATATTAAAACTGCAACATGTTACTCCAATTCTAAGAATCTATTCCACAGCATAACTTGTACAACTATTGAAAGACATATATATACATAAGGATGATCAGGATATTATTATTTCTAACATGAAAAGAGGGAAATAACTGAAATATTAAAAAAAAAAAAAACTTGGCTAAATAAATTATGACAGACCTTTACATACATCCCTTAAATGAATAAAGTAAAACCATAGGCATGAACATGAACAAATCTCTAAAAAAACCACACAGAAAAATATAACAGCAGCATTTGTGGTTAGAAATCAAAGCAAAAATCCCACCTATGAGTTTCTATATATGCATTCTAATATAAAATATGGAAAGATAAACAGATCAAGCTGTTTCCAGTAGTTATCTCTGGAAAAAAGGAGTAAGAGTTTCACATTTTACTTAGATTACTATTTGATTTAAAAAAAACAGAAAACACTTTTATTATTTCTATAATTTTAGAAAAACAATAAAAGTTTAGATTAGAAAAAGGTCATAAATCAGAAATCTATAAACTTACTCAATTTTTCACCAAGTATCTGAAGAATTTCTAGCACCAGCCAATGAATATCCAAGTGGAGATGTAATAAATGCCACGATGGAGGGAAAAGCTGTGAATGATATTATCAACTGTGACTGAGAATTCATAACACTTTACAAGGTATTTGATAATATATCACAACACTCCTCCATAAGCACCATGACAAAGGATCAGTTAACCTACCACTAAGCTCAGGGAAAACCTTTGTCTTGTTCATCAGAAGAGTCTTTCACTAGAGATTTTAAAAGCAGGACAGGATATATTTTCATCTAAAGACTTAGAACAGACCCACCTTAGGTCTAACTGCATGTATAGTAAAGGTCCCTTCAACCAACCTTTGATTCTACTACATCTACAAGGCAGTAAAAGAATTTTTTTAAAAACACTTATCTGCATGACTTTTAGACTTTAGTTAGGAAATGTTTCTAAATGTAATACATATCCAGGAACTCCTATAAAGAATTTTAACAAGAACTTGAAACTATCATGTAAATACTATTGTCATGCCCTTTAAGAAACTTAAAGAAGCAAAGAAATTACCTCTCAATTCATGCATCAGGATTCAAACCTAATTCTGGCTGAAAAGCCAGTGCTCTTAACTATCAATAACCTTCTTCCAGTCAACATTTAGTATCACTATAAAAATAAAAACTATACACGTGTTCTATTAAGACACCCAGAAAGAATGCTGCAGAAGGAACTTGCCATATCAAATATGCAAACAAAATAAAATGCTACACTAATAAATTAGTACTGGCTCAGGAATAGATAATAAAAAACAGCAAAAATAGGGATAAGAGAACTGGATAAACATGATATCCAAATCAGTGGGAAAAGCATGAGTCACTCAATAGGACAGAATTATTAACTTATTTGCAAGAAACTAAAGTTAGATTTCATACCTCAGAGCATTATTTTTAAGAAAGAGATTTAAAGAGGTAAATGTAAAAAACAAATACATTTTTAACATCAACGTAGAGATGACACAAAAGAAAAACACTGACAAATATAACTATTTAAAAGTCCAATCTATCTAGTAAGTCAGCTTAAATGCTGAAAAAGATAAATGAAAATATTTGTAATGCATAATACCCAAATATTTCCAATAAACTAAGTTCCAAAACAAATAAAAGACATGCTCAATTGAAAATACCAATTAAATTAATACTTTTCATATGTAAGATTGGTAAAATATAGGAAATATAAAATCTTGAAAGATGCTTTTATTTTGTAAGATGTTTTCGCTGTTGTTTTAGAAAAGAATTTTAGTGTATGATTTTGTTTATGTATTGAAGACTACATTCCCCTGCTTTAAGAATTCAGTCTTCAAATCTTCAAATAACCTATCTTTTCAAGTCTGCCTAATTAAAAAACCTATGAAGGGCAAAACCTAGTTTGAGGACCCTTGCACACATTCTTTATTTCTGCTCCTAGATAAGTTACTATTTTCTTAACCACTTGATGAATATCCAGAAAAATAATTTGAATTTAGAGGCTAAAATGAAGGAAAAATATCCCTCCTCCACATCTATTAATTTTTATTAAATGACACAATTAAAAGCAATTATCTACTTGCTTTCTATAAACATAAATCTGTGAATTCAGTTGGAACTCTATTTGCTTTTATTATTAGATATATTGATCTCCCATAGTCAATTTTTGTTGTTGTTGTTCAATTTCACAGAAATATACAAACACTTAGTTGAACATTTTGACAAAGACATGTTCCTAAAAACTAAATGTTATTAAAATTGGTAAAGTCAAATAGAATGGAAGAGGTTGAGAGTTCAGGGAATTCATGGGAAAGTATAATTTGTCATCCAGTTAAACTCACATTATCCTATGGAGAATTTGTTAATTATAACCATAAGCTGGGTTACGCTAACAAGACAAATTAAAAAACAAAAGCAAAAAACTTCAGATGGAACAATAAAAGGTAGGGGAGCAAAAGGTCATCAGTCAAAACAATCTTTTTTTAAATCTTCACCCAAGGATATTTTTATTGATTTTAGAAAGAGAGGAAAGGGAGGGGAAAGAGACAGAGAGACAGAAACATGAATCAGTTGCCTCCCAACCAGGGATTGAACCCGCAACTTGGGTATGTAACCTGACCAGGAATTGAACCCACAACCTTTTGGTGTATGAGATGATACTCCAACCAACAGAGCCACCCAGCCAGGGCAGTCAAAACAATCTTAATCATATTCTGAAAAAGTCTCAAAAGTCAGAATAGGCAAAATGAAGTGCTTTTGAAAGTGTAACTTTTATAAGGTAATCTTTTTGAATTTACTATAATAAAAAAGGAGCCCTGGCCGGTATGGCTCAGTTGGTTGCATTAGCCCATGCACCAAAAGGCTGCTGGTTCAATTCAGCTGCAGGTGATTCCTGGTCAGGGCACATGCCTGGAGTTGTGGGCTTGATCCCCAAGTAGGGGGCATGCAGGAGGCAGCTGGTCGATGTTTCACTCTCACATCGATATTCCTCTCTTTTTCTCCTTCTCCCTTCCTCTCTCTCTAAAAATCAATGAAAAAATCTTAAAAAAAAAAAAAAAGTAAGCAAAGATGACACATATTTTTAGAAAATAAAGGTTATTTGATTTTATTTGAAACTTTTAAACATTTGCACTGTTATAAATTAGAATAGAGAAGTTATCAGATTTAGTGTATACTGTTTTAAGTGCTTTATTCATTTTCATTTATTTAATTCTCCTAAGAACTCTGGAAAGCTATACGAATTATATAGATGTGGAGACTGAGGCAAGAGGTATTACTTGCCCAGAGACATAATTAATAAGAGGAGGAGACAGAATTTCAACTCAGGTAGTCTGGTCTAGAGCTGTCCTCCTGACTGATTTCCTTCATTCTTGAATAAATACTATTTGTAGGGAGAAAAACTGGTAATTTAAAAATTAAATGAAACAAGTCAAACCTCAATCTGATTTTGATTCATAAATGCTCCCCGATTAATGCTGGGAAGTTCACATAGGTGTCCAATATATAAGAGTAATCCATGAAGCTCATCAACCAGCAGTGAGGGAAGCTGAGCCTCCAGAACCTCATAGGGATGAACAGGAGCATGATTCTGAGCATTCTGTACTGTCAGGAACCTACAAAACAATTAGATACAATAAACAACCAAAGTCTGGATGAATATGTACTCAGAAATTCATGCAGTAATCAAAATACTTAACTGGCGTCCTACCTGAAGATGAAAACTTTAACATAATGAAGAAATGTTACGCATTGCTGCCTAATATTGCCTGCTTTGGCATGCAGGGTCGATATCCTCCCTGAAACAAAAACATATAATGTTAATCATAGCTTAAATAATTAATCAGTGAGTAGTGAAATAAAAGCAGCACTTTATCTTTTAATTTTTTCCACTGATATCTATATACTTCTTGCACTGCCCCCAAAATCTGTTATTAAGGTCACCAATGAAACTCATGTTGTCCAATCAATGGATACTACCTGTCCTCAAGTAACTTGCCCTCGCAGTAGCACTGGCTACACTTGGCTTCACTGACGCCATATACTACCCTGGTGCATTCTTCCTCATGTGTCCTTTCTCCCACCTCTCTTTTACTGGCTCCTACTCCTCTATCCTACTACTAGTATGGGGTCTCCTCAGGAATAAGACCTGAGTTCTCTTCTCTCTGTACATCTCTTCCTGCAATAATGATCAGTTATCAGTGTCTTTATTTCAAAATGATAGCAACTTGAAAACGATTACCTCTATCCCAGACCTCCCCTTTGCACTCCAGACCTTGCATGTCAAACTGCCTGTCATCTTTTTTTTCTTTTTTTAATATATCTTTATTGATTTCAGAGAGAGGAAAGGAGAGGGAGAGAGAGAGATAGAAACATCAATGATGAGAGAGTCACTGATCAAGCCCGCAACCCGGGCATGTGCCCTGACCGAGAATCGAACCCTGATCGCCTGGATCCTAGATCGATGCTCAACCGCTGAGCCACACCCGGCCGGGCACTGCCTGTCATCTTTACTTGGATTGCTCATACACTGCAAATAATACATCCTCGATTTCTCCCAAAATCTGTTCATGCCTATGTTTTCTCCACTCATTACAACTGGTGCCAACAGTTGCCTATATGTTATTCTTGCTTCTTCCATTTCCTTAAAACTCATATTTAATCCACCAGAGTCCTATTATGACCAAAATTATGTTTAAACTTTTCATTTCCCTATAATCTCTTGAATTACTGAACAGGTCTCCTAATAGGTCTTCCCTTATCCTCTTTGCCCCTCTATAATCTAAGTACAAAATATGCTTTAAATATATATCAATTCCCGTTCCTCCAAAATCAAAACCCATGAAAAGCTATCTACTGTATTTAGAATGAAATGAAATCAAAACTCCTTATAATGATTTATAAGGCCCAGAATGATATATTAATATTGTCTGTCTTTCTCCCAACTTCAAACCATGCCATCTTCCCCTCACTTCAACACTTACATCAGCAAAAATTACCTGGAACGTTACCATGTGCAAAACACTGACAATCACTATAAGAAAAATGAGTAAGAGACAATCGCTAAACAAAAGCATAAAAAACCATGACGAGAATTAAAGACAACAAATTCTGATCCATATTAAACATAAAGCAAAACTTATTTCTAAATTCGAACTTAAATGAGCAAACATGGCCAGTGCTTTGGCAAAACCAACAGGAAAAGATGTTATGCAAATACCTACATATTAAAAAGTATAGTGCACTTTTATAGCTTAATTATATTTCACCTACAAAAGTCCTATCATCCCTCAGTTTCACAATTCTCAGCCCATAAAGGAAGTACTCCCTTAAAAAAACTGCTGTGAACTTCTGCATTCAGTCAAGATGGAGTAAAAGGAATCAGATGTTTTAAACTAGAAAACCAGAAAATCAACATTAAAAAAAAGTTTTCAGGCACCAGAAACAAGGCAATGCAAGACTGCTATCCCAGAGAGAAGGTAAGTCCTAAGACTGCACAAACTTCCCACCAAAAAACAATTACCAGGCTGCAGCACCGGGAGAGAGAGCCCAAACAGAGCCAAAATCACTGAGCCGAGGAGATAAAAGGTCTAAATTTACAGGACAAAAGTACCAAAGAAGAAAAAAAGCTCCATAAAAAAAAAAAAAGCTCTGGAAATATACCGAGGGTCCCCACTAAATCTTTGGCTGAATACTGATCTGTTCAAGCCCGAGAAAAATAACCCAAGACCAGGTGAGAACTTCAGAAAACAATTCCCTACAAAGCTTTCACAGGCTAGGGAACAGTTCCAGTTCCCACCAGAAATTTAAAAAAAAATCATAATACACCAAAAAGAATCCTCAGAAGCCTTATTAGAGCTAAAATAACATTAGACCAAAGGCTACTTTTTTAAAGTCCTAACAAAATTTAAAACAAGATTTAAAAAATCTAATGGATTACAAGTGCTAAAGTAACATTAGACTAAAGGCTACTTTTAAAAAAAAAAAAGTCCTAGCAAAATTTAAAACAAGATTTAAAAAATCCAGTGGATTACAAGTATTCAACAGCAAGCCAGACAAAATTTAACATGTTAGAGAAATATAAGAAAATCCAGAAAGCAGCAATGTAAAATCTACAGTGTCAATCACACAATAAAAACTTACTAGATTTTCAAAGAACCAGAAAACGATAACCCGGAACTAGGAGAAAAATCAATCAATACAAACAGACCAAGAAATGATGATGAAAGAATTTGCAGTCAACAAAGTTGAAAAGAGCAGTTATATGTAGACGCTTTATGTTCAAAATGGATGGGGGGGGGAGTATGTGGACAGAAAAAGAAGATATAAAAAAAATCCACATGAAATGTCCATAGAAAAAAATATAGTATCTGAAAAAGGAATAACACTGACAGCTATATTTAAGAACAGGCTTCAGTAAAACATACATTACTTCGTATGTTATTCCGCCTCATTGGAAAGCCATCCAGGTAGCATAACGAACAGAACAAGAACCAATACACCTCAGGAGGTGTCCCTACTCAAGGGGTTTCCAGGGAGGGCTGAGGACCAAGGCTAGCTACATGGGTCTAACAACAAAGCCCTGATACAGCTGCATGACAGCAATGGCCTCATTTGGAATAATCAATACTGCTAACCTATCCAACAAATCTATCACTAAAAGTTTTTTAAGAAACCAAAAACACCAAAATGTCAGTATAACAAATAACCATTTCAACAAATAGTCCATTGTACTATTTTAGCTCAATAAGTGTTTTTCAAGGAATAATCTTATATAATAAATGCCTTCCTCAAACTAAGTCTCTCTATATAGTCAAGTGTTCTTGCTGTGCCCGCTATAATCTCTTACTGGCTCCGCAGGGTTTCAAAATATAATTCTGATTCTCTGGAATGGTTTACAAAGACAACTGTGATTCCGTCCCTTCCAGATTCATCACTCTTACACACACTCTAATCCAACCATACATAATTACTTCCTGCTTCCTGAACTTTCACATTTCTTCATACTTCAAAGTCTGTGTCAATACAGTTGTTTCGACCTGGAACTTTTCCTGTCCCCTAAACTTTCCCAAAATCTCCTGTCCAGCTAATCTCTCCTCATCCTGGAAGGCTCAGATCTGGCATCACTGGGTGATGAGCATATAAGCAAATGAAGCCCTTGGCTGCCACAGCAGCTTGTACGTGCTTCTACCACCACTTCTCCATTTACCATGCTGACCTATGCGTGCATGTCTACGTCCCACTCAACTGCAAGCTCTTCAGCAGCATACTTTCCACTTTGATGTGTCTGCACCTTACCCAGCACCTTAGCTGAAGCAGGGACTCAGAGGGTAATGAAATACTACTACTCAATGCTTACTGAGCATATGCAAAGAAAACAAAACCAATAAAAGAGCCCTAACAGGTGACAGCAAACGGCTAGGCCAGGTACTCCTCACTGAAATTAACAAGTTTTCATAAAATATTAAAAATAATCTAATCGCATGAGATATCACCTCATACTTGTCAGAATGGCTCTTATCAAAATGTGAAAAATAACAAGTGTTGGCAAGGATGTGGAGAAAAGGGAACCCTGTGCACTGTTGATGGGAATGTAATTTAGTGCAGCCACTGTGGAAAACAGTATGAAGGTTCCTTTAAAAATTAAAATAGAACTACCATACAACACAGCAATTCCACTTCTGGGTATTTATCTAAACAAAATGAAAACACTAATTTGAAAAGATAGATGCACCCTTATATTCACTGCAGCATTATTTACAATAGCCAAGATATGCAAGCAACCTAGGTGGCCATCAATAGATGAGTGAAGAGAGATGTGATTATATACATACACATACACAGATACACACACGCACACAGGAATATCACTCAACCATAAAAAAAGAATAAAATCTTGCCATTTGTGACAACATGGATGGACCTAGAGGATGGTATGCTAAGTGAAATACCAGTTATTTCACTTATTTGTGTAATATAAAAAGCAAAACAGAAACAGACTCACAGATAATGAAACTAAACTGATGGTTGCCAAAGGGAAGGGAGAGGGGGATGGGTAAAAAAGGTGACGGGGGTTAAGAGGTACAAATGTCCAGCTATAAAATACATAAGTCACAAGGATGTAACATACAGCCAAAGGAACAGAGTCAATAATATCGTAATACCTTTGTGTGGTGACAGATGATTACTAGACTTATCGTGGTGATTACTTTGTAAGGTATATAAATATCAAATCATTATATTGTATACCTGAAACAAATGCAATATTGTGTGTCAACTATACTTTAATAAAGTAAAAAAAATAATAATCACACAGGGCCACCCCAGGATTATGGTGAAATAAGACAATAACAAACCCTCCCTGAAATCAGAAACAAGGCATTATATAATCACATATAAACAAAATACAAAAACAGAAACCCTCCTCTTCCAGCTAACATGATTATTGCTTCTTTACTAATGAGAACCCTCCCTAGACTCCCTTTATTTGTCTCACCTTCTATATAAAAATTAACACAATCATTAAACTTCCACTGCTTCTTAACAGCATCCAATCCAGAACAAAGTCCTAGTCCCCTTAACCTCTACCCAAAATCAGCTGGCACAAGCCGAAACCCTATCACAACGCCCTCCCTACTCCTCCTTACTGAGAGGCCTCAACTGTTCCTCATGATGTGGATTTTCCCCTTGTACTAGTAAGCCACTAAACCTTTCTTTGACCATAGGTGTGTTCCAGGTAATCTTTAATTGCTAAGCATCACTAATAAGATATTAGGTTAAGCACTTAACCTGCACTGTCATTTAATTCCCACAAGAAATCAAGGAGGTGAGAACTATTACCTGCTGTCAGACCCACAATTAGCTAGGAGCGGAACCCAGGCTGACCAGAGCCAGGATTCTAAATACATACTGCACCGAAATTGCCAGGAAGAAGTAGCTGGCGTGCACTAAAACACTGCCCTTCAATTAGTTTCGCTACCTTAACTATACCAAACCCCCCATATCAGTCTTCTATTAAATGTCAAAAACAGACAAACAAAAACAAAAAGCAGAAAAGAAGAGCAAGAAGACAGCATAAGGTCTGGTACTATTTCTCTTATGAGTTCTCCATCCCACTCCACACCTGCAAAGCTTGTTACTAATTCACTTCAGAGATACTTAACCTTAAATCAATTTCACTTACAGATTTGAAAAATAGCCCCGACGTTCCCTACGTTCCACGTCCCCCACGTCCCCCGTTCCCCCAATAACAAAAAAAAAATTATAAAAAAAAAAGATTTGAAAAATACTGTAAATCTCAGCTACAACAAAATTGTATTTAGTGTTCAGAAAAAACGTCATACTTTTTCTGACGTAATACTTCCTCCATGGTATTATGATATCCCAACTACGCATCATAAAACCCACATGCAATTCACTATAATTCCCCTTTAAACACAACTTACCAAAATCACAGCTGGCCTGTAATAAGGTTTCCAAGTTATATAGTTGTTGCCTAATTTAAAAATGTAAAGTGAGAATTAATCTCAGAATATGAGTACATAAATAATGTTTCTAATACTACATGTTTATTATAAGGTCAGCTTCAGGTAGTGAAGACTTTGAGAAAAGATAAACAGGCCTTTGTCTGACCTTCCAAAAATAATATATTAAAAGCTGCAAATATCTCAAAAAGTCTATCAAATGTCATAGATGTCACTATCAATGAAATACTGTTTAAATCTTCAAGGAGTTTAAGATACTTATATAAAATACCCTAGGTTAACAGTTATGTAATGAAATGTTAAACTGTATCACACATTTATACAGGAGTTCAAAAAGGAATAATGTAGACTAGAGTTATCAGGAAAAGTTATAACATTCCACCTTAATTCCTGAGAGTAATCTGCTCTTGCCAGTCTTCCTACCTGCCTTTCAACTCCTTAAAGATTGACCCATATTCATGACCCGTGTGCTAGGCAATGACTCAACTCATTCTATAATGTTCAAAATTAGAGACTCGCTCAGCCTGGTCTCCCAATAAAACACACAACATGGCACACATACAGTGATGTCTCTTTACAAGGTCTTATGGGATGAGGGTGGGAGGAGAAATCCCTCCACCTTTTCCTTTTCACTTACATGCACCATATATACATTCTTAATCTATTTTTTGGTAATTATTTGCCCTCAATAACTGACCCAATTTCAAAATCATCTGAAATCTGAATATGGACTAAGTTTTAAATGACACGTTATTACAACTGTGTTCATTGTGATAACGAGATAGTGTTTATGTTTGAAAAAAAGTTTGTATTTTAAGAAATTCATACTGAAATATTTAATGATGACATGATGTCTAGATTTTGCTTAAAAATATTTAAGCCAAAAATAAGAGAAAGGACAGATGAAGGAAATGTGATAAAACCTTGATGTTTATTATAAGTGAAGGAGGGTATGTGGAGGTTCATTATACTGTTCTCTCTACATTTGTGTATGTTTGAAAATTTTCATTAAAAATTTTTAATGTCGAAATTTACCATATTAATCAATCATATTGCTAATAATTACACAGTCTGAAAGATGTATTTGGGAAGCCTGAGTGCATTCTCTAAAAATCACAGGAACACTATAACTATTAAACAATAGAAGTATTTTGGTTTTCTTCCAAAACTATAATATAGTTCAAAGTCTTAAATACTTGTCTTGAATACAACATGTCAAATAAAGATTCTGAAAAAAAATACATTCACTAAAAAACAACTCACTCAAACCATTACTCCATAAAACATTACTGCTTAATTTTACTATTGATAAGATAATCAAGGGAACAACACGTATAACTCTACCGGTGTGTTTGT
This sequence comes from Miniopterus schreibersii, assembly GCF_964146895.1. Taxonomy (NCBI): domain Eukaryota; kingdom Metazoa; phylum Chordata; class Mammalia; order Chiroptera; family Miniopteridae; genus Miniopterus; species Miniopterus schreibersii. Next base: position 47,498,191 of record NC_138107.1, read on the forward strand.
CAATATCAGTATAAGAAACCACACAGCAAGGTAACTTACAAAAGTGAACAAGCATCTACACTCCAAGGAAATTAAAGACAGCAAACATACCTGAATAAATGAAAGAGCGCTCTAGACGAATTCACTAAGGCCGTTTCAGTAACCCACTGAATGCCAAATAGTTCCACTGTATCCTCTTCAAAATTAGTTGGTAAAGGATCAAGACTCAAAATTAATCTGAAATGAGGACTGTGATTAAATCTCATGAAAAGTACACTAAGTCCCATAGTATAGCATGTCCTTTTTTTGACCTTCTAGGAACCGGTATTCCACATGACGTGCCAGCAATGAAATTGTAAAGTCAGGCTGTGCCTTGATACTGTATACATAAGAATGGCAAAGCTAGAACTGTATTAAAAATTCAGTCCTGTACGCTGATGAAAAAGTATAACTAAAGAGCATGTAACTTATGTGTAAAAGACAAAAAGGAGTCTAAGAAACATACTTTTGCCTGTGTTTAATAGTGGTTTTCAGATGTAGAATTCATCAAGTGAGGGGGCATTTAATTTTTAAAACAGCTAAATGTTATTCTGAGCAGTGTCTGGAGAACAACATAATCAAAGTGAGTAATCTCTTTTAACATCTCAAACAAAGTACAACTATAAAACCAATAAAAATGTTTTTCCTTTCTGACTGAAATTGCCTTGGAAGGTAGTCCCAAAATATTTCAGTAACAGCAGTTTTACAGCAATATGTGTACAACTGCCCAAGGCAAGAACTTTGAATAACATTCCTGTGAACTGACACAATGTGGTGCACTTATTAGAAAGTTTTTAAAAAACATGACTTGTATATGTAATGATACACAGACTTAGAAGGAACTGGGGCAACAAAAACTGTGCATGTCTTGCTTAAGAATTACTAAGAAGCTCCAAAATATTATTTCATATTTTAGGAGGAAACAACATTTCAAAAAGACCAGGTAGTTCAGGATTCAGTTTACTTAAAAGCTAAATTAGAACTCAGCTCCCTATGACAAAGCTGAGGCAGCAGGAGTGAGGTAAGAGAACATCAGGCAGCAAGACAGTTCTCCTTCATATACAAAAACCTTTTAATTATGCTCTTAACCAGGAAACCAACAACAGAACTACTAGTTTGCATCTGTCTGATGTACTAAAGTGATTTACAAAAACATGCCTTGAATATCAAGTTTAGTTGCCTGAAATCTTAATTAAATAACATTCCGAACAAACTAATGAAAAAAATCTGATGAGGGTAAAACAAAGTCTCCGTTCTTTTGTTTGTTTGTTCACCTACCGCTTAAGGGCTCCGCTGGAAAGGTAGGAGTCCCCAGAAAAATGTTTCGCTCCTCCAACTCCTCTGTTTTCAAAAGCGCAAGAGAAGCAGGGGGGTCTGCACCACTCGGTCCCCAGCTCCAGCTCCAGGCTGTCGGTCAGGAAGGCCGACGCAGCGGAACCGCCGTCCATTGTTCACTTCATGTCCTGAAAAGTTTGGGGTCCATTACAACCACGGATCAGGGCTCCAAAGAAGTTGTGATGAGATTCCGGGAGGTGGGGCGGGTGACGTCAGAAAGTTCCCCAAACGCTCCCCTCTCTCCCGCACAAACGGAACCACCGAGAAGACATTCCCAACAACTCTGCCCTACGGGCTCCCCCCAAGATCAAGGCCGACAGAACTTGGGCAGAGCGTACCCGCGACCGGCTGCAGCAAGGCCTTCAAGTCCCTCTCGGTCGGTGCCCGCGGCCGCCCGGGGCAGGGCGAAGAGGGCAGAAATGCTGGCGGGGCAAAGACGGCGGCACCTCCCGAGCCCGCCAGTCCCGCGCCCCCGGCTACCTTCTCAAGCCGCACCGCGCCCCTTTCCCCGCAGGGCCGCGGGAACGCCCCTTCGCAGACCCCGGGCGGGGACCGGGGCCCCGCGCCAACCCCACAGCCCCGGCCGCGGAGCGTGTCTCGAGTCTCTCCCCGCGCTCACGCGGAGGAGGCCGGCGCGGCGGGCCCAGGGCGGGGGAGGCAGCGTCCCGCGCCCCCGGGCGCCGCGTCTCGGCGGCTCGTCCTACCTGCTCACACGTTCAGTCCCGAGGTGGGCCCGCGGCCGCCGGGGCTGCAGCCCGAGTCCCAGGGGCGCAAATCCCAACAGTAAAATTCCCGCCACGCCGCGCCCGCGCTCAGGAAGGGCGGGGCCACGGCAGGACCCGCCCCCGGAGGTGGGCGGTGAGGTCTCCGCGGGAACCGCGGGCGCTGCCGAGTTCTCGCGAGAGTCTTCCCGCCGAGCAGTGGGAGCTGCTTTTCGCCTTCCCGCCCCGCCTCTTTTTTTTTTTTTTTTTTTTCCCGTTTTTAGTGTTAATTGATGCATTGGGTCCGAAGACGGGGCCTCATTGAGCAACAAAAGCGGTAGGTCCCGAGGAGAGCCGGGCCTGTGGACGGCGGGTTCTCTCGCTGTGGCGCTTGAGAAAAGAGCTTCTGTCCCAGGGCGGCCGGGGCGGCTCCTTCCCGCGCGGAGCCGGGCGGCGCCCCGACTCCTCCCCGAGGTTCCTGGCCTGTGAGCCGGGCAAGGGCAATCAGGAGGCTGGGCCAGGGCATGGCAGCGCTAGTGTGAAAACTGTGCCTCTACGTTTTTTTGCAGCACATCCGGACAAGTTGAAGTGGTTTAAACCTGGACCCTCGGGAACTATCGCCCGTTCGCAGCGGGTTCTTTTCAGTGCTCCGTAAAATCCACTTCTCGGAAGACCTTTCAGTCTAAGTCGGAGGTAACAGCTCAGCTCTCACTGTCTGCAGAGTCGAGAAACACGTGGCAGCTTCTCGTTCCGAGGAGCTGCTGTCGTCGGAGGACTCGCCGCGCCCGCCACAGCTCGTCCGCGTTCAGTTCCTGCAGAGGGAACAGCCCGTCGTCACTCTTTCCTCCGTTCAAACCAAACCCCGCACTTTCTGACAGATGGGGTCGTGGGGGGGAAACAACAGGACCCCTGTTCTGGCTGCTGCGAGGGCTCCGCTAGCTCCGCCGATGCCCCAGGAGGCTCCGGTGTTGTGGGGCCGCTGCAGCCCGGCTCGTTTGGGGCCCTGCGGAGTCTAGCACAAGGCACGGCGGGCGACAGTGCCTAGGAAAGTGCCCAGGCATGAGACTGGGGCCCTGGCACTGAGTTTGGGAGAACTGGGTCAGCATCGGCATGGATACTTCTTCCTCCATTCAGAACATCCAGAGAGACCCTTCTGTTTTTTTCATTTTCCAAGTGCCTGATGTTGAACGATAGACTTAGTTGAACCAGGGAGTTCAGTGGAAAGAACCGAGTAAGTTCTGCGTAAATAAGCAAGAACGGTGGCCCCTGCCATCAGCAGGAACCCCCGGCAGGTAACAGACGGCACGCTGGAGAGGGGATTGGAGGGTGCTTAAGGAGAGCGCCGTGTGGAAGGTGTGGGCCGCCCGCCCGCGGGGTGCAGCGGTCGGACGTCGGCGGCGCGCCCGGCGGTCCCCTGCTGGACCCGGGTCCGAGCACACGCCGGCTGCGGCCTGGATCCCAGGAGGGGGCGCGCAGGAGGCAGCCCGGCCGTGTTGATGTTTCTCTCTCACCCATGTTTCGCTCTCCCTCCCTCTCCCTTCCTTTCTTTCTTAAATCAATAAAAACATATTTTTAAAAAAAGAAAAAAGATGTGGACGGGGTTCCCCCCCGAAACAATAAGCGAGGGCGAAGTAACCAGAACTAATAAGAAAATCATTATGACCAGTATGCCTACGACGTAAGGGAAGGAGGGGCCGCCAGAGGCCGGGGAGACCTGCTGCAGGCGCCACCTGCCGGACGGCTGCCGACGGTGCCGGCCTGGAGAAACTGCCGCGACCGCAACCCGAGGGAGGAGCTGAAGGGGTTAAGCGCCCAACGCTCTCCCTGCGCACTCCAGGGTTCCCCTGGTGTTTCTCGTCCGCCAAAATTAAACTGAAAATAGAGGGCAAGGATACAATCTATAAAGTTCAGCCTCCTGGGCCAGAGTCCAGGCTGAAGAAGGGTAAAGGGTGAATCCGGCAGAGAGGGGTCAGTTCTATCAGGAAGACATGATGCTGACTGTGTACGAATCAAGTAACATCTTCAGCATAGGTAAAGTGAACGGTACTGTTATAGGAGAAATGCTCAAATTAAGAACTGTGGCTAGAGACTTCTAAATTCCTGTCTGTATTTAACGGAACAAGTAGACAGAAAATTAGTATAGATATAGAAGACTTGAATAGCACTGCCAACCGACTCACCTAGTTGGCATTTATAGGTACTCAGCCCAGCAGCAGCAGAATACGCTCTTCACAAGTGCACAAGAAACATTCACTAAAACCATAATCTGAATGGTAAAACAAATTTAATCAACTTTAAAAGGATTAAACTGAACAAGGTATATTGAGTGACCACAATGGAATTAAACTAGAAATAAATAATAGCCCGGTGGGGCGTGGCTCAGCGGTTAAGCATCGACCTTGGATCCAGGCAATCAGGTTCGATTCCTGGTCAGGGCACATGCCCGGGTTGCGGGCTAGGCAGCCGATCAATGACTCTCTCATCATTGATGTTTCTATCTCTCTCTCCCCCTTCCTTTCTTCTCTCTGAAATCAATAAGATATGTTTAATAAATAAATAAATAAATAAATAAATAAATAAATAATAGAAAGGTATCTGAAAAAAACTCTAACTATATGGAAATGAAGTAACACTCTAATTCAAACAAGAAGTCACAATGAAAATTTAAAAATATTTTGAATTAAATGAAAATGAAAACATGAAAATTTATAACATTAACTGCTTACATTAGAGAAAAAAGAGCTCAATTCAATCATTTAAACTTCTAAAGAAACTAGGAAAAACAGCAAAATAAAAACAAAGCAAGCAAAATGAAGGAAATAATATAAAGAATAGACTTAAATTGGAATGAAGCAGAAGAAAAATAGGAGAAATAAATGAAACCAAAAGTTAGTTCTTTGAAAAGATCAATAAAATATAATTGATAAAACCCTCTATCCAGACTGATCAAGAAAAAAAGAGGGGAGAAACAAATTACCAATATCAGGAGTTTAAGAGATGTCATCACTATAGATTCTACAGACATTAAAATGATAAGGATATTAAGAACATTTTTATGCCAACAAAATAGATGAAATGGACAAATTCCTTGAAAGACAACTGCCAAAGAAAAAAATGATAACTTGAATAGCTCTATATCCATCTTAGTAATTTTAATCTTTAGTTTAAAAACCTCTGTTTCTCATAACTCACACACACACACACATCTTACAAGAAAACTCCAGGACCAGATGGTTTCACTATTGAATTCTCCCCAACATTTAAGAAAGGTATAATAACAAATCTATATGAAATTTTCCAGAAATTAGAAGACAATGGAATACTTTGACACTCATCTAATGTGTTCGGCATTAAACTGATAGCAAAACTTGACAAAGACAAGAAAAGAAAATTGCAATCCAATATCACATGCAAACATAGAGGCAAAAATTTTACCAAGTAAAATACAGCAATATATACGAAGGATGACGTATACTAAGAAAATTAGGTTCATCTTGGGAATACAAGGTTAGTTCAAATTTCAAAGTACAATCAGGGTATTTCATTATATAAACACTGTAAAAAGAAAAACCACATTATCATCTCAATATGCAGGGGAAAAAAATCACTTAAAAAATGTCAGCCTTTATTCAGGAAAAAAACTCTTGGCAAACTAGGAACAGAAGAAAATTTTCCTAACCTGATAAATAGCAACTATGACAAATCTATTAATATCATGAAAATGAATGTTTTCTTCCCAAGATTGAGAACTAGGGAAGGATATCTGCTATTTCTACTTCTGGTCAACATTGTACTAGAGGTAACTAACCAATATGGTATGAGAAAGAAATAAAAGTAATATAGATTAGAAAAGAAGAAGTAAAACTGTTATCATTCTCAGGTGGTATAATCATTTATGTAGAAAATCCTTAAAAATCTACCAAAACAGTTACTAGAGAACTAATACTAAATTCAGCAAGGTGGATGGGTTCAATGTCAATATACAAAAATAAATTGTATTTTTCTAGACAACTAGTGAACATTTAAAATTGTAATAAAAAAGAAATACGATTTTAATGACAAAAATATTTAGAGATAAATTTAACAAAATATGCACAAGATGTAAGCTGAGGATTACAAAATATTGCTGAGAGAAATTAAAAAATACTCAAATAGAAAGATGAAGCATGATAATGAAGTGGAAGATTCAATATTATTAAGATTTATTCTGAAATTTATCCAGAAATTCGATGGAATGCCAGTCAAAATCTCACTGGTCTTTTCTTTTGTAGAAATTCACAAATGTTTTCAGAAATTTTAAGGAAATGCAAAGGACCTAGAATAACCAAAACAATTTTGAATAAGAACAGTGTTGGAAGATTCACAGTACCTGATCTCATGATTTTTTATAAAGCTACATAATCAAAATATTGTATTGCTGTAAGGATACACATAGTTAGTGGAACAGAAGAGAGAGTCCAGGAACAGACAGATCCCCATACATATATGGTCAATTGATTTTTGACAAGGTATTCAATGATGAAAAAATTCTTTTCAACAAATGGTGCTAGAACTGTTGGATACTGATACGCTAAAATATGAAGTTTGACCTTTACTTCACAGTTTACAAAACTGAACTAAATATAAACCATACGCCTAAATGTAAGAGCTAAAACTATAAAACTTTTAGATATTCAGAGGACTAGTAATCAGGGAAATGCCAGCAAAGAAGTGCAAGTAGTAAGGCCAGTTTTAAGGAGAAAACACACGTGTGTACTGTTGTGTGATGTCTGTCATGAGAGTCAAGAGATGTGTTTCATGAAAGCATGGGTAATCTATATCAAATGTTGCTGCTAAGTGGAACAGTAAGAGAAAACAAATTAACCACTGAATTTGGCAAGATGGAGATCATTACTGATGTTGATAAAAGCCATTTCAGTTGAGTAGTTGGGGGGGTTTGTTAGATTGGAATGGGTTGGATTGGAAATGGGAGGTGAGTCAGCAAATTTAGAAACTTTACTCAGGAATTTTATTTAATATAAAGCAGAAAATTATGGCAGGTGGGAGATATGGGGATCGAGAGATGATGGTTTGAAGGCAGGAAATATTAGAACATGTGTTTGAGGTTATGGCAGTTATAAAAGGAATAAATATATAAATATAAATAAATTATAAAGGGAAAAGTTGATGATGCTGAAGAGAAGGCGAATGATTGCCAGACTGCAGGCATTAAGACAAGAAAGGATGGTATTTACTACACAGGTAACATAGTGGCCTCTAATAGGATCAAGGACAAGTAAACAGGAAGAGTGAAAATTATGCAGATAAGTTGGTGAACTGAGTGGTTCAATGTTGAGGTAGTTTTTGTTTTATTTCATCTATTTTCTCTATGACATATCAACTGGAAGTGAGAGGAAAGAGTGGTTGTTAGAGATTTGAGGAGAGGAAAGATGTGTTGTGGTCATATTGGCAAATAAAAAGTGTATTTACTAGGAAAGTGTAGTAGGAATGCCTGGGGCTGTTGAATGACTATTTGGGATTTGGGATTCAAAACAATTAAGAGTTCAGTTAGCACAGCTTTGTGATTTTCCCCAACAGCATTCAGGAAGGAAGATAGAATTTGAATGTTGTAACATTAGCGTTACAACTAAAAATGTGTTCAAAATCCATCTATTTGATAATCTAGTATTATGATAGCAGACTGAAAATCAAACAATTTAATATGAATGTCATGTTTTGAGTAGGGAAACTTTTTATAAACTCAACTGAATATAATATATCCCAAAGATTGAAGCCCTCACTTTCAGAAACTTTATCACCATTTTAATTGAAATCTTATTTAAGGTTTAAGACGATTTCTTGTTACCTTAAATGAAACCAATGATCACTTTACCTCTTTATAGTAATTACTCATAAGCCCAGAAGTGGATTCAGCACTTTAGTAAAATCTAACCGATACTAAATCCAATTCTAATTATCTTTTAATATAATTGAGCATCATTGAGGATACACTGAGATAGCTAAACTCATTTATGGTTTTTAGCCCTAATATTGAAAATATTAGGTTATATCTATGAGGTATCTATTGCAAGTGTGTATACAATTCACCTTCAGTTAACTTTCTGTTAACCCACAGTATTTTATTACACTAATTTCGAGCAACAGATAATGAAATCCTAATGTTCCAAGTACTACTCCCTGCAGATATCATGATTTAAACAACTGCTTCAGTAGCAATGGGGTGGTTTAGTTGGTTGAGAAGGAGCAACTTTCCTATATAGCAAAAGGAATTTTCATGCAGCCATACAGGGCATTGGGTAATTAACAATGTAATGTAATACACTGTATGGAACTTTAACAATCGGACCCAAGAAAATTTCACTATCGATCTTCATTCTTTTTGTTTTGTTTTTATATGTTTAGCATCTTCCCCTCCTGCATGTGTTCTCGTAACATTTCCTTCTACCTCCAGTAACTTGATTCATTAATTACCCCTCTTGTTTGTTTTTGTTTGTTTGTTTTCAATATATTTTTATTGATTTTAGAGAGGGGAAGGGAGAGAGAGAGAGAGAGAGAGAGAGAGAGAGAGAGGGAGCTGAAACATCAATGATGAGAGAGTCATGATCTATCTGCTGTCTCCTGCATGCCCCAGACCGGGGATAGAGCCCGCAACCCAGGCATGTGCCCCAAGCAGGCATCAAACCGCCATCTCCTGGATCACAAGTCTACACTCAACCGCTGAGCCATGCCCAGCCAGGCACCCCTCTTGTTTTTACCATCAACCTCTCCCTCTTTCCTGTCTTCTTTCCCTAAGCTTACTGTGGTAGGCAGCTTCTAACATGGTTCCCAATAATATTTGCCACCTTGTATCCATGCCCTTGTGAAATCTCTTCTTGAGTATGGGCTAACCCTAATGACTTGCGACTAATGAATAGATTAGAGAAAGAAGTGATGGCCTATCATTTCCGTGATCAGGTTACAAAATACTGTGAGTTACATCTTGTTAGCGCCCTCCCTGGCACTTTACCTTCTTGCTTTCTTCACTTGTTCACTTTGAGAAGTAAATTACCATTTTAGAGAAGACCATCTGCCAAAAACTGAGGGCAGACTGGCCAACAGCCAGTGAGGAACTGTGGCCCTCAGTCCGCGAGAGTCCACAAGGAACTGAATTCTACCGACAACCACTTGAGTGAGTTTTAGAAGTGGATTATTCCCCAGTAGAACCTTGAAATGACAGAGCCTTGGTAGACATGTAGAATTTAACCTGGTCCAAAAGTGGATGGGTCTGACCTTTGCCCTTGGCTTCTGGGAAATAATCAATAAGTAATCTTTGAAATGTTACATCTGATAAGAGTGTCCATTTTTGCTTGGGAGCCTTGGGTCATACTGGGTCTTCTGTCAGTAAGGTTTAGCATGAAATTGGTCACACCCAAAAGACCAACAGTGTAATTTACGGGGAGCCTTTGAGTCATGTGGTATCAGTCATCCTGGGACTGAGATTTACCATGTAGGTGGTCACTGGATCATGCTTAGATATGAGGCCCCAATGTCGTTGAACACTGAGGTCTGAGCACGTTTCCCTGGGTGGTGGTCCTCCATGCCTATCGTTACACATTAACACTGGAAAAGTAAAGTGTCCTGGCTCCTCTGGGAAAAGACAGTGGAAGCTCCACATATGGTATTTCACAGACTCTACCCTAGCATTTTTCCTTGGCTGACTTGAATATGTATCCTTTTACCTGTAATAAACCATAATTGTGAGTATAATAGCTTTCAGTGAGTTCTATGAACATTTAAGGTAAATTATCAAAACTGAGGGTAGTTTTGAGAACCCCTGAACCTGCATTTGGAGTCAGAAGTGAGGGCAGCCTTGTGTGGACTGTCTGCCTCCTAACTTCAAAGGCGGCCAGACTCTTGCAGCGGCATTGCTGCCAGCTGTGGCTGACACCTGCATTGCCACCCATGAATAACAGTCTATATGAGAATATCAATGTGTAAATGATGATGGATTGAAAAGGAAAACACTGAAAAATTTTTAAGTAGGTAAAACTGTCCATTACCTCCTGCTTGACATACCTAAAAAGGTTCCACATAGCTTCAGAAAGGGTATGGGGAATAGGGCACCTTCACTGACAATCCCTTTAAGAGAACCTGGGATGAAGAAGGGTTGGTCCTCCAAAGGAAGGAAGATGGAAGGCCGTGCAGGCGAAGCAACAAGTGCCCAACACTCTGCCCCCTTCTCGGCTTTTATATACTCCACTTAATATCTGTCACTCCTTTGTGATGTCGCTTCCTATCAAAACATCTACATTTCCAGGAAAAATTAATTATTCTCTCTCTTCCATTTTTATAAGTAATAAGTAATATGTCATCACCTTTACTGTGCCACAGCAAAAGAACTGGAATGTATCTGCCTACACCTTAGAAGCAGCTTCCTCCAGGGAGAAAGATTTCACCCCACAGATAAAATGCTGCCTGCTCTGCTTCTAGAGGCAACTTCTTTTTCTTCAGTTTCCCGGTTCTCCACATTCCTGGTGCCCATCCAAGTTACAGGTCCTTAGCCTCACTTCCAAGGAAGACTTTGGTAATTTTTTTAAAAAATATATCTTTATTGATTTCAGAGAGAGGAAGGAAGAGGGAGAGAGAGAGAGAAACATCAATGATGAGAAAGTCATTGATCCGCTGCCTCCTGCACCCCCCCCCAACTGGGGATCTAGTCCCCAACCCGGGCATGTGCCCTGACCAAGAATCAAACTGGCAAAATCTTGCTGCTTGGAAGACTGCTAAACCAACCGAGCCACACCAGCCAGGGCTTTATTTTTTTCTTTCTTTTTATTTGCTTTTGTTGTATTTTTCTTTTTCTAGCTTCTTAAAATGGAAGCTTAGATTATTGATTTGAGACCTTCTTTAATAAAAGCATTTAGTGCTATTAATTTCTTTCTAAGCAATGCTTTAGCTGCATTCCACAAATTTTGATATATAGTAATTTTTTTTCCCACTCAGTTAAAATATTTTTCAGTTTTTCTTGAGACTTCCTCTTTGGCCTCTGGGTTATTTAGTAGTACGTTGCCTGAATTCCAAATACCTGAGACTTTTTCTGGTATCTTCCTATTATTGCGTTCTTATTTAATTTCATTTTGATCAAATAACATTTTATGATTTCGGTATTTTTATATTTATTGATGTTCATTTTATCATCCAAAATATGGTCTATCATGGTGAATGTTTCATGTACATTTGAAAATAATATGTATTCCACTGTTGTTGGGTAGAATGTTCTATAAATGTCAACGAGATCAAGTGGCTGATAAAGTTGACCTGGTTTCCTATATTCTTGGTGACATTGTACTTGTTCTACTGATTTTTGAGAGAGGAGTATTGAAATGTTAAGTATAAGAGAAGATTTATCTATTTCTCCTTTTGTTTGTATCAGTTTTTGTTTCATGTATTTTGAAGTTCTTTTGTTAGGTTCATATACATTTATAACTCCTATAACTTCCTAGTGAATTGACACTCTTATTATGACATAATGTCCCTCTTTATTCATGACAATTTTATTTGTTCCAAAGTCTTTGTCTGATATTTATATAGCCACTCTGACTTTCCTTTCATTGGTATTTGATAGCATATCTTTTACAATGATTTCACTTTTAATATATCTATATCATTATATTAAAAGTGGTTTCTTGCCCTGGCCAGGAAGCTCAGTTGGTTAGAGTGTCGTCCCAATACACCAAGGTTGCAGGTTTGATCTCTGGTCAGGACGCATACAACTAATGAATGCATAAATAAGTGGAACAACAAATCAGTCTCTGTCTGTCTCTCTCTCCCCCTTCCTCGCCCTCTAAAATCAATTTTTAAAAAAGTGGGTTTCTTATAAAAAGTATGTTGGTTTACAAAGGGCATATACTTACTTGGGTTTTTGTTTTTCATCCAACCTGACACTCTGTCTTTTAATTGGTGTGTTTAGATCATTTTCATTTAATGTGATACGGTTGTATTTAGGCCTACCCTTTTATTATTTTTTTGTTTGTTCCCTCTGGTTTTCTGTTGTTGTTTCCATGTTTCCTCTTTTCTCTTCTTTTATTATTTGACTATTTTTTAGTATTCTATTTAAATTTATATATTAGCTTTTTGGCTGTGTCTCTTTGTATTATATTTATAGTAATTTCTCTAGGGATCACAATATACACACTTAATCTTTCGGCATATAATTATAGTTAATATTTGCTGCTTCATGTAAAGTGTAAAAGCCTTATAAGTAAAGGACTCATATAACTTAACAAAAGGGAGACAAACAATCCAATTAAAAAATGGGTGAAGGCCCTAAATAGTTCTCCAAAGAGGACATACGGGCAGCCAAGAGACATATGAAAAAATGCTCAGTCACTAATCATCAGAGATGCAAATTGAAATGACCAGGAGGTATCACCTCACACCTGTCAGAATGGCTGCATCAACAAGTCAACCAGTAACAAGCTGGTGAGGGTGTGGAGAGAAGGGCACCTTAGTGCCCTGCTGGGGGGAACGCAGGTGGGTGCTGCCACCGTAGAAAGGATTTTGCTAAATCTTTCTTTTGTGTGTTCTTCAGATTGTACAATTTCTACTGACTAATTCTGAAGTTCACTTATCTTTCTCTCTTTCATCTCCATTCTGCTATTGCCCTCATCTTGCAAACTTACTTCAGATATTGAATTTTTTAGTTCTAAAATTTCTATTTGCTTCTTTTTTATTTTCTACTTTTCTGCAGAGAACTTATATATTCTCATTTATTTCAAGAGTTTTCACTTTCATCTATTGTAAGATGGTTAGAATAGCTGCTTAAACTGTCTTGTCAGGTCCTTTTAATATCTGGTCATTCCGGGATTAATATCTGTTGATTATATTTTCCCTTAAAATTTGGCCAACTTTGCCCATTCTTTACATGTTTAGTAATTTTGGATTTTACCTTCTACAGTTTTATTTTTGCAATCCTGTTAAAATTCTCCAAATAATGATTCTTGTTTTTGATTTTTAGGAGGTAGTAGTCCAGTTAGGTTCAAGCTGTGAAGTTTGTTTCACTTTCCGTGGGTGAATTTATTCTCAGTATTCAAAATAAATGCTGCTGCTTGAGTCGCCCTCTGCATGTGCCACTTGGGGTTAGTTCGAGGCTTGGGTAATATTTTATACACACGTCCAGTTCTCAAAACCTTTGTTTTGCTTCTTTGGTTATGTTTCATGTGTCACTGCTTGGGGGTAAGCCTGGGACTGCTGTTGATTCAGACACAGAAGTAGGTGGCCTCTGCCAGCTCTAGCCTCGCCGGGATCGCCTCACATTCTCTGGCTCCTAGAGACTCTTTTTCCCTCGTTCTTCTGGATAGAAATACGGAGTTTTCTCAGGTGGGATCCTCTGGAACTGTCTCTAGTTGTATGTGATAAGGCCCCTCTCCAGTAAAAGCAATGGTTGGATAAAGGAAAGAAAGCAACACAGAATTTCCCTCCCCACACACTGCACAACACAGAGATCTTTTTCTAGTTCTTCCATTGCAAGACATAGGTTTTCACTCAAAGTTTTAGGCGCTTGCCCTGCCTCCACCATAACAACACAGCTCTGTGATAATGGTTGCACTTGGGGAAGGGCTGAGAGGAGCCTATTTTCCTGGTCTTCCAGCAAGAAAGATGGGCTTCTCTTGGACTTTTGCTGTGCATGCCCGTGATGAAGTTCCCCAAGTCAGTCCACAGTTGGGGAAAAGGTGGGAGATAAAGGAAAACCAATCGGAATCTCATGATCACCCCACTGGTCTTTAAATTTTGACTTTCCTCTCTAATCTTCCTGGTGTTCTTTAAGTTTCAGAATTCTCAGATATTTGCTTGTATTTGTTCAGAGTTTTTTGTTGCAGTTGGCTGGAAAGATGAGCTCTAGTGTGCTTATTACTCCATTTGGGCCAGCACTGGACCATAGGTGAACCTATCAAACATAATTTTTACATTGGATAAGAGGAAGCAGAGATCCAGCAAGAGGACAGTTGCTGTTGATGTAGGAACGGCCTGTTATTTAATTTCTGTCTCTCTGTTTATTAAATAGAGAGAATTCCACCTTGCTGCTGCTTTTTCATTAAGATGCATTTTAAGTTGTCATTTAATGTGTGTAGCATGAACTCATTTATGTATCACAACAAAAGTTATATGTGTAAGGTTATATGGAGATTACACACCCAAATAATTACTAGTTAAAATTTGGAAGATGGAAGATGAAGGCATTTGTTTTTTGTTGTTTGACTTTTTTTAATTTTTATTTTTGTCTAGGCCTAAAAGGATATTGAAGGACAATAAGAAATAAGGAAAAGATCTTTGGAAAATAAAAGCTTATATTCCAGGCACTTGAATGGATTCTATTGCACTGATAAGTTGTTAGAGGGAAGAAAGAAAAAAAAAAAAAGAGCAGGCTCTCTTCAGGATATAGGTAAGATATATTTATAGGAAGTCCTATGAGAAGACTTTTTTTGTTGTTGTCTTTTGTTTTAACTCTGTATATGTTTGTATTGTTTGAATATTAGAAATGACCAAACGAATCTAAAGAGAAAAGAAGAATTCTCTTGACCCTAAAACTTCTAGCCAGTGTTAGACTTCACAGATTTTGGATTATTTACATCTGATTTCTAGCAGATTATTTGCACCTGATTTGGTGGTTGTCTGCACAGCGGGTCACGACCTTCTCTCTTTAAGAACCCTCCCCACTCTTATTCCCTCACTTCCCACAAGGCCAGGCCCTGGGTAGCCACCCCCATGGTGCCTCCCTGGTCAGCTGAAGGATTCTCTCTTGTGAGGCTTTGTGTGGGGAATGAAGAGGCCTAGCTTATTCTGACTCTTGCACTTGATCTGAGTTGATTTTGATTCAGGAGCTGTGGGACAATTACCTTTTTCCACATACAGAAATAAGTAGAGAAAGCCAGATAGCAGAGAGGGGAGAAACAAAAAACCAGGAAAACACAGAAAAGTACAAATGAAAGACCATGTGTGCAGAGGAGAGGAAGGGAATCAAACATAACAGGCGTGAGACTGAGGATAAGCAATAAAATAAGCTGAGAGAGGATCTGAGGGGCTATAAAGGTTTTTAAATACCCTATTTCTGGTAACTTTTGGGGCCTATCAACATTCTTACCCTTTTATTCAAGGATACAATTGTGTATTATTATAATAATTATGCCATTCACCTTAATCTGTCTTAACTAAGACATTTGATTTCTCTTCCTAAAGAGGAAACTACCACCACAGGAAAACTGCCATCCAGAAAAGAAATAGTCGGGATTGTACATACGTGGAACAGCTCTAAGAAACATGATCTCATATAGTAACACCATGGCCAGAGCTTATCTTTAATGGGAGGCATAGCATGGACAAACATTATACTAAGGTTGTATAGGGGTGGGAGCATGTGGACCAATTAGGAAAAAGCAACTTCCCAAGAATTCTAGAATTAACAGCCTTCCCAGAAAAAAATCACGTTCATTTGTTCAACAAATACTTTTTGAGCAGTTGCTAAATACCAAATATTGCTATAAGTGCTGGAGACAGAGCAGTGCATAACAAGAGGCTGTACCCACATGGAGCTTAAGTCTAGTGGGGTGCAGGGGGCCATAACAAAGAAATACAGAATATAGGTGAGCGCTGTGAAGAAGTGAATTAGGGCAAGAAATGAATTAGAGAATGTCTGGGCAGGTATTCTGCTCTATACAGGGCGGTCCAGAGAAAACTCACTGATGAAGTGGCATGTGAGTTGAGATCTGACTGAAGTGAGGGAGCAATCTGGTCCTCCCCATTACATACCTAGGAAGAGGGAGCATCAGATTCCACAGGTTTAGGGGCCAGTCCTATAAGACTACCCCCTCCTAACACACACACACACACACACACACACACACACACACACACACACACACATTCCTGGTCCCAGTTGCCAGCCTAGGCTCTTCTGAGCAACCAGCTATGGATTGGAAGTTCCTACAACCTTCTCCTTGGGTTCAATTAATTTGCTAGAAGGCTTGCAGCACTCAGAGAAACATTTTATTTACTAGATTATGGGTTTATTGTAAAAGGATATCACAGGATACTAATCAACAGCCAGATGAAGAGATACATAGGGTGAAGTCCCGATTAAAGGAGCTTCTGTCCTCCTGGTGCTTGGGGCCCAGAATGGTGGCACATGGAAACATTTTGGTTCCTCATCATGGAATCTCTCTGAGGAAAGGCCAACAAGCTGTCCTCTGGGTTTTTATGGATGCTACATTACGTAGTCATGGTTGAGTAAGTCATTGGCCATTGGCAATTATATTCAACCTCATACCCTGTCCCCTCCTCATAGGTCTGGAGGTGTTGGGAATGAAAGTTCCAACCCTCTAGTCACGTGGGTTAGTCCATTGGCAACCAGCCCCCACCTTAGGCGCTTTCCTAAAGTCACCTCATTAGCATAACAAAAGACAACTTTCTTATTCTCAGCACAGGAAATTCCAAGGGTTTTGTGAGATGCAAGCCAGCAAATGTGGATGAAGGCTAAATATCTTATAAATCACAGTAGCACCCAACCCAAAACTACGTTGTGTATGTGTTGCTCAAATAGTTCCAACTTTAATCATTGGGAGCTCTTTCAGAGGGTTCCTGTGTCCCTTTGACACACCCACATCAATGTTTTGTTGCTTGAGAAGATCCCACTTTCTGGCACCACCAGATGCTCCAGGCTCACCTGGTATAGTTCCTGATTTAGAATCAGCCTTTGTGCAAAGATTCCTGGTTTCTTTTATTAAAAACCAAGATCTGGATGCTAGTTGTGCCCATTGCTACACTACTGACAAATTAGGCCTGGTAACCCTGTGCTGTGGGGAGCTGTCCTGTGTCTGTCTATAGCCTAGCAGCACCTCTGGCCTTTGCCTATTAGATGCTAATAGCAACCCTTCTTCTCTAGTCCTGACAATCAAATGTGTCCAGATACTGTAAAATGTCCTGTAGGGGACAAAATGGCCCCTGGTTGAGAACCACTCACATAGAGACAGGCCTGCTGAAAATACCATGATAGAGGATCATGGGGAGCAGCGGGAACACTGAAGGAGCTCTGAGCCTGTTCAGATACTGGGGAAGGATCCACAAAGGAGGTGCCATCTGAACAGAGAATTTGTTTGCTGTTTTTTGAGTAATTAGCATGAGCCAGACAAGAGGTAATGTTTTACTTTCATGACCTCTAATAACTGAGAACTTAAAAAGCAGGTATTTTACAAGTGAAGAAATTAAAGTTCAACAGGACAAAGTGACTTGCATAGAGTGCCTGCACTGGTCTTGAAGGGTCCAGTCAGCCATGTGGATGGAGAGAGAGCTTTAGCTTCGAGGGACAGACATCTGCTCACTCTACTCAAATCAAGACTATCTCAGCCACTCCTTTGTTTATAAAAGTGGGATACCATTTCATTTTAAATTAAATTTTCCCATGAATTCTGGGTCCCCGAGAGTAGGAGCCATGCCGTGTTCATCTCATGTCTCCTTTCTAGTACAATGCTTACCACACCATAGGTGTTTGACAACTGTTTCATGAGTGAGTAAATATTAGTCTATTCCGTGAAATTCCTCATCACAGATTATAGAAATAGAATTAACTTATACTTCCTTCTGGTCAAATCATTATCCTACAAGCACCTCCAGTGGAGGGCTGACCAGCCCCCCGCCAGTAGGTTTGGTCACTCTGCCTCATTATTTAGCTCTCAGCACCCCCAGGAGAGTAGTTGGCTGGTGTCAGTGACATCCTCAAACCGATTATAGCTAGTAACATCTTGCTGTGGGTTAGAGCTGCAAAAGGTGCTCTCTGAGGAAGGAAAAAACATTCTACACTCTGATACTAAAATGCAGCATGTATTGCTACTGGTTTTCATACAGGATGCCAGCTATCTACTTTTGACAATTCTTTTGCCCAACTTGATTCTTCTGTCATTTAACAACAAATTTTACTCAGATGATACAAGGTATATGTGCATATATATATATGTATATTCCCTTTTTTCCTTCCTTTCAAATCCTTCACATTCTTATCCCAATTTTCTTTGGGGGGGAGGGGCCTTCCTTCTTGCATATTAAACAAAAGCAAGGGAAAAAACAAAAAACACCCTGTTTCTTGGGTCCCTTTTCCCTTTCCTACAACTTCTGGATCTGCTGTTTGCAGTTGCTATGAAATTTCAAGTGCATTGAATTAGAAGTTGCTCTCCCTGGTTTCAAGACTCACTTTCTTTCTTCCAGTCCTTTGCAAAAATTCTGGTCTAATTAAAAAAACAGTAGATCATAGTTAAATAAAACTGTACCCAGGATAACCCTGATTTCCATATGCAGATTTATCTGCACTGACAGCCACCCCCCTTACACACACTCCCGCTCTCGGTCTCCCTTCCCTCCTCTCCATCTCCCTATTGCATTGTGTCTGACTGATTTTCAGAGCACCTTCGCTGTTTCCCAGTCTCATCCCCTTTCTGTAAAATATCTAGACAGGAAGGAGGTGGCTACAGAAGCTGAACAAACAATCTCATGTTCTGCCTGCAATGTCATCGCTTCTCTCCCCCATTTTAGGGGGCTGAAGTTGCCCGGGAAGGGGCTGCAGAGGAGCTGGAAAGGAAGAGGGGAGCTCTCCAGAGGCAGCTGCCGGCGGGGGCAGGGGCTGCCGCCAGATGTGCCTGCCTCTCTGGGCTTTGATGCGAAAGGGGCCGCAGGAGGAAGTATTGGGAGACAAAAGCCCCGCTTTAAATGATCATTTTCTTTATTTAACATGGCAGCAGACACTCTCTGCGTAGGATCATCACGCCGAGCAGAAACTGGACTTTCCCCCTGGCCTGGCAGGAGTGAGACCGATCACTGTGTGCTAAATGAGCCTCCGAGGTAAGACCCACTCGATTTTCTTAAATATATGTTTCAGCCTCTACGACAAACAGTATAGTGGGGACGTATCCGTGTTAACCCACTTCTAAAGAGCCCAGAAAAAGCAGAGGTACAATATATTTGAACTCAATTTGGGGAGGTTAGTTACTTTGTCAATTCCGTGTGTGTGCTGTTTATTTTTTAGTAAAAATATTTGGTTGAAGACTAGACTAGTGTCATCATAGTCCACCCCTGGTGATAACACTGAGGTTGAGACTCTTAAAAAAAACTTTGCCAAAAGACAGCTACAGACGCATGCCCTGTATTTTTAGCTCACGTACAAATATTAGAACTCTTATTAAAATGATAGTTGTTTTTTTTTTTAGCAGAGAAGGAATGAATGCTGCATAATTAAGTACAGTATTTAATTTGGCTGTTGTGAAGCAAAAGAATAAGGTAATAATTTTTATTGTACTAATCAGTCTCAAGATGTTCTCTGTGTTAATTGGGTTAAAAAAATTGCAGCACTTATTAGAAATTCTAATTCCACAATGCAGCACCGACAATAAGCTCCGCCGGTGAATTATTCACATCTTTAATTTGCTCGCTTAATGACAGTGCTCCGTAATCAGAGCGCAGAGACGGCCGCCTATGCATTATGGATGATGCTCGGGCCTTAAATGCAGGACATTATGAAGCTCTCAGCGGTTCAGTAATTAGTTTTCCACAAGACAGGATTTAGATATTCACAGATAAAAGTCCACCGTTGGATCATGCCAAGGTTGCAACACAAAACAACAAAGGAAAGGAAGCTCAAAGTTTTAGACTGAAACTTTGTCTCCCCGGCCTCGTCCACGGTGGAAACAGAATCGTGCCACCTGAAATAGTTGCCTCGCTCGGATCACATGTTTGAAAACTGTTTTTGAACAAAGTTGTAGCAGGCAAGGCGTCTGAACAATTTCAGTGGACCTGAGGGGGAAGATAAAATCTTTTTAATTAGCGTTCACAGAAGCCCGGCCATATATCCTCTTAATATGTCTGTAGTATGCATAACAGGCATTCTCAACGTGCTTTGTAACTTAGTTAGTGCAAATGCAAATCAGGTTACAATAGTGTTTGGCTGTAATTGTGTTTGTAAAAGGGTTACATGCCCAAATGGAGATTGAGCTTGCTCATGGTTTTGTTCCAATCGCTTCTGAGGGAAGGTTTGAAAATCAAATGAGATATTAAGTGAATCTGGGCATGAAAGGAAGTGGATCTGAATTGTCAGTGAAACTTTGGAATTTCTTACACTTGTCAGTTTAGAGTTGTCAGTTTTGCTTTAATGGTACTAAGATTGTTCTGTCATAAACTATATAACCTTATAGATAGCTCAGAACCATTAGCAATACTTTAAAAATTTACACTAACTTTGAGAAACATTTCACAGCATTAATTCTAAAGTTCAAGGACTAAACTGAAATCTTTAACTACAGTGACTTTTTTTTAGAACATGCTGCTTGGTAGACTATATTTTTGAGGATTTAAACATTAATCTTTATTAATAAGGTCCCATTGGTTTATCATTTGTCAGTCTAAGGTTTGTGCTCATTTCCAAAACCCAAGTGTTAGGATCCTTAATAAAAATTGGTATCCAAAACTGGAATGTGCAGTAGCACTTTTAAAAAAGTGCCTTTTATAGCATATAACATTTTTTTTTAAAGGAAGTTGAGTTGAGAAGTCAATAAGCAAATGTAATGTTTAGTGAAGGAATGAACTATTCAAGTAAAAAAATATCACATTCCACCATCATTTGAAATAGTGTCAACTGGAAAGATTAAATCACACTCCAGATTCGGCTTTGAACTTCTAGAACCAAAAAGTTACTTCAACAAAATTAAAAAAAAAAACAGTTTTTTATATATGTTTCGAAAGCTATTGCCTTTGTGATACTTAAAACACACTTTTTGGGAAAGAACACTTGGTTGGGGAAGGAATTATTATATCAGGCAGCTGAGTGGTAATGTGGTTTTGCCTTGGGTTTGGATCCAGGACAATATGTGGCAGTCAGATGGCATGATGCCAGTGGTAGCTCAAAGAAACGGCTGGGAATTAGGAAATTTGAGTTCTAGTCCCACTTCTGCTGCAAACCAACTGTGTGACTCTGAGCACAGAGTCACTTTCTATTTCCTTACCTGTCAGACAGGAATAACAAACATTTCTAGGCTTTTGGAAAAAACAAACTGTAGAGTTGTTATGGGGATAAATGAGATAGGAAGAGTGAATGTTTTTTGAAAATTTGAAAGCACTAGACCAAAATAAGGAAGCTATTTCAAAGATTAACATAAAACTAAATGTGTTTCGTGAATCTGTATTGCTTATTGTGACAGAGACTCTAGTCCAGATTTGCAACACTCTAAATGCAAGAAGTCGAAATATTGTCAAGTAAATCAACTTAAATTTAATGAAAATAAGCCACGAAAAATGTCCTTCTTAGGCATTTGAGGGAGAATAAGAGATCTTTGGGATCTCATAAACATCAATTTAGTGTCACCACTCCAAAAGGGTTAGCAATCATCTTGCTTTGGACAGTTCTTTCACCCATCACTTAGGAGACACTTACATGTCAATACACTAAGAAGTCTTATGCCTGGAATGTCTGCCAGTCACTAAGATTTCACTAAAGATTCTTCTCTTTAGATTATGAGTCAGATTAAAATCATTTATACCATTAGAATTTTGGTGCTCTTTTCCTCACCCCCCAAAATAAATCAATATATCAACCAGTCAATCAATAATTGATTATCCATTAATTAATTACTTTTTGTCATCTATTGAGCACTTACAATGCTATCAAAAATGTGATTTCTCCCTCATTTTTATAAGAAATTAAACACAGTTGGTGAGTGGTAGAGTTGGAATTGAACCTACCCCAAGTCCTGAGGCCTTAACCAATAGACTATAGTGTCAGTTCCCACAACCCTGTGCTAAATGCTGAGATAAGGTGGTGGATTGAGATTCCTGCCCTCACACTCGTCACAGTGGTAAAGCTTGAATTTATTCCCCCTGCTCAGTTGTAGGTTAACACTCTTGCTTCTCGTAGTATGGTCTATAGATCAGCAGAGTTGGCATCATCTGAAACCAGGCTTGGGTGCTTTGCAAACTTTGATGTGGCTTTTAAATTACCTGGGGATTTGGTTAAAATGCAGATTCTGATTCTTTAGTTCTGGGAGAGGGCCCAAGATGCTTTTCAAACAAATTTTAATGTTGCTCTTTGGAGAAGTCTCCACTTGGTGAGCTCTAGAATTAGTCTTATTTTCCCCACGTTTGGTACCCAGTGTGTCTAGGACAGACCCAATGTGCCTGATTTCTTATTGAGAACTACTCTTCCTGCAATTCTGGTGTACGGGACGATGCTCCAACCAACTGAGCCACCCAGCCAAGGCAGGAATTTTATTTTTTATGAAGCTTTCTAGTTGATTCTGAGGGACAGCACATGCTGAAAAAAACTTCCCTTGGGGTCCCTGCTGTGCCCTGACCAGATGGGAACCCTTTGGAAAGTGATACTGGCATAGCTTGGGTTCAAGTTTGCCGTGCACTGGTACCGTTTTCCGTATGCCTCTATGTTAGCAATGGGAGCAGGACATAGAATTTAACACTTTGCTGGAGCTGATGTCAGGAAGGCTTTGCAGAGTAATTGGCATTTAAATTGGATAGCCAGGGAACGAATAGATCTTTTTTTCAAGTCAAAGGAATAACGTATGCAAAGATAGAGATAAAAATGAGATAGGTACTTTAATTACTGAAACATCCATTTTGACAAACGTGTTTATTTTAACACAAGGAAGGGAGGAGTAGGAGATCAAACTGTAAAGGTAGGTCCTTCACTTTCAGGACTTTATATGCTAAGCCAAAGAGTTTACACTTCACTCTACAGACAGAATTTTCAAAGGTTAAGATGGAAAGCAAGGTGACCAGATGTGTGTTTTGGAAAAATATCTTGGCATGGAGTCATATGAATGTCCTGGGGCAGGACAGAAAGCAAAGAGACGAGGGGGTGTGTGTGTGGTAATGGAGTGTAAGTGCAATGGAGAGGGATGCTTTCCCCAGGCCACAGTCCTGGGCCCTGAACCTAACTTCTGCCTCAGCTGCACTGATGATGCTACTTTCTTTCTTTTTAAATTTTATTTATTGATTTGAGAGAGAGAGAGAGAGAGAGGTCAATTCGTTGTTCCACTTATTTGTCCATTCATTGGTAGCTTCTTCTATGTGCCCTGACCGGAGATTGAACCTGTACCCTTGGGATTGAACCTGCACCCTGCACTATTGGGATGACGCTCTAAACAACTGAGCTACCTGACCAGGGCCTGACGATGTTTCTTTATCACACTTATATTTTACTAATAGCTTGCAATTAGACCTTATAAATGATGTGACCTTGAGAATTCAGGGAACTCAAAGCTTTTAGAGCCATTTCTGGTTCTTCCTTCTCTTGATTACTTTACCTGGTAGTGCTGAGATAGCTAGCTCTAGGATCCTTCCCTTAGGAACTGCTTAGAGCTTTTAAAGTAATAATTTGGGAGCAAAATCTTCTACAGCGGCCGTGGAGAACCTTGAAACCAGTCAATGAGCAGCGTCCAGAATACCAATGGTTGGGAGAATTGTGTCTGGGCCTCCTGAATGCATTGCTATTGCCCAAGCTCTGGAAAGAGACTTTACATAGTCCATTAACCTTGACCCAGCTTGCTTTTTAGGTCTTGCCTGTGAATTTGTCCCTCTTAGAGTGACAGCTTAAGTCTACTTTCTTTTAAAAGTCAGCATAGATTTATTGCTTTACCAACCTTCATCCGCTCACATCAACATGGAGAGTTCATTTACTTCTAACAACTACACACATTGCATCACAGAGGATATTTTAGAAAGAGCAATACCTCCTCTTCAGTGTGCTGAGGCATTTTGCCCAATCTTTGACCCACTTTAGTTCTTCCTTGAGTGCTTCCTTGTTCTTAGCTAAACTGTAATCTACATATGCTTACCTGCCAGGCTGAGTGAGGTGCCCCAAAGATAACTCCCAGAACCTGTGAATATTTTACCAGGCACGGCAAAAGGGATTAGCAGATGCGATGAAGAATGTTGAGGTGGGGAGATTTTCCTGGGTTATCTGGGTGGGCCAATGTAATCACAAAGGCTCTTGTGATCGGGAGGAAAGTCAGTCAGAGAAAGGGATTGGAAGATGCTATCTTGCTGGCCTTGAAGATGGACGGAGAGACCACGAGCCAAGGAAAGCTTCTTCTAGGAGTTGGAAAACGTGGGGAAACAAATATTCTGCTAGAGTCTCTGGAGAGTACCAGCCTTACCAACACCTTGACTTTAGCCCAGTGAGACAGATTTTGGACTTCTCACCTCTAGAACTGTATGATGATAAATTTGTGTTATTTTAAGCCACTAAATTCCTGATAATTTGTTACAGCAGCAATAGGAAACTGATACAGTTTATTACATACCTTTATGTGACTGACTTGGTTTGCTCTCCAGCTTGTCCCACTGATAACTTCATAGCTTTACTGCTGTTTTTCCTTGAATAGCTCTCTGTTAGTGGACCAACACACTTATTTTTCTGAGCTTCAAATCCCTCAATGACAAAGGTATTACCTAGGAGGCGAGTGACTGATGGGGCTGTGCTGCGATAAGTGAGCTAAAGCCAGTAAAGCACTCCATACTGCGTGTGATGTAGGGTGGGTTTTCAATGAATGCAGTTCCTGTCTCTCTATGGGATTCTGGTAAACCAATTGCTGAGGCTTTATTCACAGTACTGGAGAAATTCAAAAGCTATTTTTATTATTAATGGATCACAGGATAGTTTATTTAGGATTTAGATCAGCGATTAGTGCTAATAACAATTCTCTTTGATCCATTTTGAATCTTACTGATTTTGAATGTCTTTGGGGGTAAAACATCTCCTAGGCACAGCCATATCTACAGTGTGCAGACTAAACTACCTAAAGCTTAGTAGAACATCATTATTTTCTCAGAATTTCCTCCCCCCTGCTCCATTTGTAGTATATTTTCCCACAAACACACACACCCCTACTTACAATCCACACCACAATTAGTGTCCGACATAGAATGGTACTGTGAGGGTTAAATGAGAATGCGGGTGAAACACTTTGTCAGCTCTGACTACACAGTACATTGTTCGTACCTGTGTTGTGCTGACAAGGTTCTGAGCTCTTTAAGGAAAGATGTTGGGCCCTGGCCAGTGTGGCTCAGTTGGTTGGAGAATCATCCCTGTGCACTGAGAGGTCGTGGGTTCCATTCCCAGTCAGGGTATATGCCTGGGATGCAGGTTCGATCCAGGCCCCAGTCAGGGCACATGTGGGAGACAACCGATCGATGTTTCTCCCCCCTCCCCTCCCCAACCCCTTTCCTTCTCTCTAAAAGTCAATGAAAATATCCTTGGTTGAAGGTTAAAAGAAAAAGACATTGGATATCTTTGGATCTCTAAGGCCTTATAAGATTAAATACATTATTAAATAAAAGTTGGAAAATTAGAGAGGAGCAAGGCAAGGAAGAAGAGTGCACAGAAGGGAAGAGAGAAAACTCTATTTGGTAGTCCTTTGGGTCGGATTGTTACCAGAGGGGGTCTGGGGCCCGGGCAGGTCTGCCTAGGGCTCCCCGCCCGTAGTGTGTGGGTTCTTGACTTCATGTAGGAAAGATCACAGCATGAGCCCAGGTGTTTTTGAGAGTATGTTTATTAAAGCTGAGGTCAGTGAAACAAAGGAAGGGCTTAAGGTAGAAGAAGCTGCAGGGGAGAAAAAGCCAGAGAAAAGGGGCCCTTGGAGACAGGTTCAGGGGGTTAGCTTGGGTTGAGCTGCCACTGCCCACCGCTCCCCTGGTTGCAAGCCTCACGGGGTCCCTTGGAGTTTAGGAGATTTATGCCTGTGGAGGAAGAAGTCAGGGAGGGGAAAGGTGAGGGCGTGCTTCCACAGGGAGAGTGCACCCTGGATTTTTTGTCTTGAATCTTTTATCTTCTTTGGCCAGCAGGAATCCTAGAGGAGGCCTCTGGAGAGCTGTCTTAACAGAATTTCAGATGTTGATTCATCAAAATGTGTGTGTAAAGGGGCCAGGGTTATTTTCAGGTTAGTTTTATTTTTAAAGAACGTTATTGAAGGGGGACTGGGACTGAGGCGGGTCTGCCCCCAGGGCAGTCTGGAATGTGTAAACTATTTGCTTCTAAGTGTCCTTGGTTAGGGAAGATAAAACCTTGTAATTTATTAGCTGGCTGTAAATTACTCAAATTGTTTGGCCTTGTCTAATTATTTTGTCTCAGTTTCCCTTATTCCACTTGTCAAGGAATTTCCCTAGCTCCTTACTATCCTGCCTCACAATCACCCACTATTTGACTCAAATATGTCTCCTGATCTCTGCATTTGAGCCCCTAAGCCCCCAGACTGCATAGCTAATGCGTGAACTCTACACCCTCGCTCACATGAACCAGTCTTAGTAACTGGTAACCAGTCCCACAAACTAGGGCTGGCATGTAAACCTTCTCTCTCCCTTATACTACCAGCTTCTTATTGCTGCTGTAACAAATTACAATAAATTTAGTGGACTGAAATAACACAGATTTGTTATTGTACAGTTCTGTAGGTAAGAAGCCCAGCCCTGATCTTACCAGACGATAACCTAAGTGTTGGCAGCTTGCATTCATTTCTGGAGGTTCTAGAGGAGAACCTGTTTTCTGATCATTTGAGTTGCTTGCAGAGTTCACTTCTTGTGGTTGTGGAACTGAGACTCTCATTTTCTCCCTCCGTCCCTCCCTCCCTGCCCCCCTTCCTTCCTCACCTTCAAAGCCTGCAATGGCAAGTCAAATTCCTTTTGTGTTTCAAATCTCTCCTATTCTTTTTCCATGTCATCACTCTGACCCACTCTTCTGCCTCCCTTTTCCAATTTCAAGGACTCATGTGGTTAATTGGGCTACCTGGATAATCCCCCAAGTAAAGATTCTTAACTTAATCACGCCTGCAAAGTCCTATTTGATTTTAAGTAATATATTCACAGGTTCCAGGGATTAGGAAGTGAATGTCTTTAGGGGGCCATTATTCTGCCTACCACAGTCCATAACTGACAGCATTGCTTGTATTAGAGTTCCATATTTTTAAAATTTGTGCAATATTATTTTCAGCCTTTTCTTAGCCTCAGTATCCAGTCTCTGAACTCTCTTAGGCATCTTGTTCAAATCCCTTGTCAATTTAGTTGTTCTGCAATATAAAGTCATTTTTCTCCCAATTTGTTTTAATTCAGTTAGAGTCAATTCAATTCAATAAGATTTTATTGTCTACTGAAAACATTGCTGGTATAAGGTAAGGTATTGAGTTTGTAATTTGCTTGTAGAGATAAGATGTATTCACATGAGATAGCGACAAATGCCAGAGGATACAATCATCATGTGTACGTAACAGACAAGGGTGCTAGAAGGAGAAGATTAGTGTGTGCTGGTGGGATTAGGAAAGCAAGGTTGTGATTCTGCCTGGCTGAAGTCACTTATAGGATGTGATTTAAGGTACAGTGGTCAGATTTTTTTTGCTTGAAAATAACCTCCCTACATAGGTTGAAATTAGTTGCTTCACTATGTCACTATTAGATCCGTTTAGCTTAACAAGCACCCTCTTTTACCAAGCCATCCTCTAGAATTCTTGCTCAGGGTATCTATATTCTTAATTGTTCACTTAACTACTGTGTATTAATCCCTGTACCTTAGTCTGAATCAACTTTCTGTAGATCTTTAAAGAATATTTCCCCCATTAAAGTTATTGCTCAACTAATGTGATAGGGTTTCTAGGACCAGGCATTTTAGGACCTCAATAGCAGGTAAGTGGAGTAAGTCAGTCAAGGCTTAGAAAACTGACCCGGGCCAGGACCCCTTTGACTCTCTCATGATGCCCCTAAAGGAGATTCATGTGAAAGGAGGGCTGACTCCACGGAATGTGGCCAGAAGTCCTTATTCCATGGTTCAAGGGAAAGTAGTTCAAGCCTGAAGTACCATGAACATCATAGCAGTTCTTAAAACAAGAAGTAGGGCCCTGGCCGGGTGGCTCAGTTGGTTGGAGTGTCGCCCAGTGCACCAGAAGTTCACAGGTTCAATTCCCCGTCAGGGCACACTTTCTCAAGTCGATTTTTTTCTCCTAAAATCATATTCCCTTCCTCTATCTCTAAAATTATATCCTCAGGTGAGGATTAAAAAAAAAAAAATGAGGCCCGGCCGGGCGTGGCTCAGCAGTTGAGCATCGACCTAGGATCCAGGAGATCACAGTTCGATTCCCGGTCAAGGCACATGCCCGGGCTGCGGGCTCCATCAGCCCCCAGTCAGGGGCATGCAGAAGGCAGCTGATCAATGACGACTCTCTCATCGTTGATGTTTCTATCTCTCCCTCTCCCTCTCCCTTCTTCTACCTGAAATCAATAAAGATATATTTACAAAAATAAATTAATCAAAAAAAAAAGAATAGGAACCTAGTCATAGAAGTATCTGCAACGAGTAGATAGTTATGATTAGGTAGAAGGAGCTTGTTCCTGGAAGAATAGACATAGATAGAAGCAGAACCTCAGCAGTGACAGGATTCTAGGGTACAGTCCCATTAAGGGGACGAGGTAGGCATATTGTTGGTCTTTCAGGCAAACGTGCTAGAATTTAGGATAGAGAGCTTGAACAGGTGGAAAGCAGGACTGAAGCCCACAGAGAGAGACTTGGTATGGACTGTGGGACAAAGGCGTCAGCCTGGGGCTTGGGAACACCAGGGGCAGGAAAGACGTGACTTTTGGCTGACAGACAAATTCCAGACCTTTAGGACCATGACTCTAATGTTAGTCAGGCCTCATTCTAATTGGCTCAGGCAGAGCAGGGCTCACTGGCTGTTGTTCTTTAGGACCTGCACGTGGCCACGGACAGTTGCAGGCTCCGACTGTCAGCCTGAGGGTAACAGGAGGAGCCCAGTGGTCTCTGCCGTGCCGAGAACAGTACTATGGAAATTTGTCCCGCCTGTGTTGTGGAGTTTTTCTAATGCCACGTGACTCCTGTCACAACTGAATTAAACTAACAAGCTGCTTGCTCCTATTAAAACGTTATTCGCTCTAGCTGGTTTTCTCAGTGGTTACGGCATCGGCCCTGGGACTGAAGGGTCCCAGGTTTGAATCCGGCAAGGGGCACGTACCTTGGTTGCAGGCTCAACCTCTGGCCCTGGTCAGGGTGAGTTCAGGAGGCAGCTAATATATCTCTCTCACTCACATCGATGTTTCTCTCTCCCTCCCTCTCTCTCTCCCCCTTTCATTCTCTCTGAAAAGCAATAGAAAAAAATATATATATTCTCAGGTGAGGATTAAATAAATTAAAAAAAAAAAATGTTACCCCAAATGTAGACACTGGTCATTAAATTATTTGGTCATTTTGTTAATTTTCTAAGTTAAAAACTTAGGTTGGATTTTGGCAGAATAAAAGAAATTCTAGTAATTCATGCCCTCTGATGATAAAATGAAAGGCAATGAGTTCCCTGAAACTTGCAGAATTCAAACATTCACTAGATGACCACTTGGCGCAGCTGTGATGCTGGGGATTAAACAGTTGACATTTAAAGGTCCCTTTTAATCCTAAAACACCATCTAAATCAGGATAATGTAAAAATGTCTAGACTTCATAGACATTTTTATTTATTGAACACCTGGCTCCTTTTAAATTTTAGAAAAACACTTAGTAATTAGAAAAGAGATATTAAAAAGGGATAATTTTCATTAAGCATGCTTGGCCACTTTAAATTACAATTTCTTCCATTTAAAATCCCCTTAATACACTGATTATTGATTAAATGAATCAATAACCTTCTAGATTTGCAGGAAAATGCAAATTCATGCATAAATATTTAAATGCTACAAATAGTCATATCCATTGAGGACCCCCCTTTTTAAAAATACCCATAAAATCCATATGGGTATATTTTACTACAAGGTTGTTTATTTTAATACTGGGATAAACTCAGTCTGTCTTCTAGTTGCACTGAATTTCAATGGCCTTTTTAACTGCAATTAAGCTAAGATTTCAAAGTTCTTTTAGAAGAAGGACCTATCTGTATTTAAGATGTTTGTTGCCTTAAGGTGATGTTGCCACCCAGACAATCGCTGCCATGCCTGGCAATCTATGAAGGAAGCAGTTTACCAAAATGGTTCGTGGTTTGGGGATTGGTGTCTGTTTCTAGGAATGAGGTTCAGTGAGAGAGGGTCCTCCTCAGCTTTTACTTTGTACCCTCAGTTTAAGCCTAGAATCACAGAATTTACATGCTTCAAAGGTCATTAGTGATGACTCTCACACCTCATTTTACAGATGAGAAAACTGAGTGACATAACTGCCTCACCCTTGTAATTCATACAACTGTGGTATATACTCAGAAAGGCTCTTTTTATTTTTGTTTTTCTTCCCCTTTAAATTTCTTCAGTGGCAATAGCTTGCCTGTTGCTGGATGGAAACGTGGCTGATTTTATGGCCCTTCTGCTCTCAGAGTCCTACAGTGTCTGTAACTTACACAAGCAGCCTCAATTCCATAGTGAAAAGTGTCCACTCCCATGTATCAGTAAACATTTCCATCTTCACTCAGAATTACAATTGCTTCCTCTACCCCAGCTGAGGTTGAGTGGCTTATCTATTCACATATTGCATTTAACAGCTCTCCCAGCTTTTACCTTCAATTTGACCCTGATAGCCACATCAATGGTTACTCCTTTAAAGAAGAGGGGAGATAAGGTCACTTGGGCAAGATCACAGTCAGGAGATGGGGGTCCTGCTGCCTCCACTTGCGAAAACCAGTCCATATCAATTTATCTCCCTATGTGATACTGTTCTACAAAATTAAAATATTTACCTGGTTTGGTTTAATCACAGTTTTTAGAATAATTGTCATAACAAGGCCTTGGAATATCACTAGTCTTCTGAATATTATAACTTAGCAAACAGGTGCTGTGCTAAGCCATCACAAGATTTCCTTTGGAAATCTGGATTTAGGAGTGTGGCCCATTAAAGAGGGACCCTTATTTCTCCTCCCTGTTGGTTCCTCTGATTGTTAAACATTAAACATAGGGGAGGCTGGGGAATTTAGCGCATATTTACAAAAAAAGAGAACAATGATTCTCAACACAATGCCTGTATTTCTGTACCTGGCAACAGTGATTTAAATACTAGTTAAGGTCATTCAAACTATGGCCAACAGAGTCTACATTGATAAATCTGGAATGCAAAATTCACAGTTTGGTTTTAACGCAAAAGGGAAAATGCCAAATTATTCAGTGTGGTATATAGTATTCTGAAAGCTGAACTGATGTGAGGAAACATGCTTCATCACTTCCTGTGTAAATGCCATTGGTCAAGTCACATAATGTTTCTCAGCCTTGATTGCTTATTGTTGAACCCACTCTATTTATATCACAGATTGTTTTGAGGGTCAAGTGAGATAATGTATATATGAAGTCAATTTGAAAATGTGACTCTTTAAATGTAAGAAATCATTAATATTAGTTTTTATTTCAAAGACTTAGGAAGGACATTATCTTTAATTAAATTTGATTACATCTAATCGCACGTGTAATCTATCAAATGTTGTAAGAACTTTAAATGATTGAATGAGTCAATCTACCTTTGACACGTACAGTTACCTTCTTTTGGATGCCATTTTTGTGATTATGAACCGATTTTCAAAATTTAAATAAAAATGTATATGTGTGTTATTTTCCAACTATTTTATGGAAGAATGAGTATGTTACTTAAAATATTTCTCTCATGTGAATGTGGTTGCATAAATAAAAATAACAGTTAACACTATGGAGTTCTTACTGTGTAGGAGGAAATATACTATAGAGTAGAATATTCCAACATTTTTCAGATGAAAAAATTAAGGTTAGAGAAAAGTATCAACTCTTCCCAGTCTTAACAGCTCAGCAGCGATAAAGCTGGGACTCAGAAATTGCTCCAATGACACCCAAGCCCCAACTTTGAACCAAAGTGCTAATACTGCCTCTTGAATTTTCCACCTTTGCCTATTCTCACCTTGCTCTCATCTTCATCACTCATTAAACATGTGTGTGTATATGTACATAAACAAAGGTAAACAAGATTCTTTGGTTGAATAGGTGATGGTGACAGTTCATAGTTGGAAGCAATCAGAGTCCTATGTTTAACAGTGGCTGCAAACTATCTGGTGTCCTGACAGACAGTCTGTTTTCTATAAATCGTACTTGTCGTAATTTATAACTGTAATAAATAGTACAGTAGTCCCCCATCTTCCACTGGTTATAAGTTCAAAGACCTCAGTGGCTGTCTGAAACCACAGATAGTACTGAACCCTATATATACTATATATTTTTTCTTATACATACATACACTATATGGCTTCTCTTTGGCATATCTGAATTTCTGGCATCACTACTCTTATGCTTTGGGGTCCTTATTAAGTAAAATAAGGGTTATTTGAACACAAGCACTGTGATGCCACAAGAGTCAACCTGGTAAGGGAGATGGTTATTAAGTGACTAGTGGGCAGGTGGTGAGTACAGCATGGATACACCGAACAAAGGGATGATTCGTGTCCAGGGTGGAACAGAGCAGGCTGGTGAGGGATTTCATCACACCACTGAGAAAAGGGTACAATGTAAAACTTGTGAATTGTTTATTTCTAGAATTTTTTGTTTAATATTTTAGGGGCCATAGTTGACTGTAACCACAGGAAAGCAAAACCATGAATAAAGGGGGAACCACTGTATTATTTTTTTCACTAAATTCAGATTTGAAGATAAAGTGGAAATTTCCACCAGAGGACACTATAATTTGATTCACTAGAGGAAAGTATTAAATAAACAGATTTTTTATTATTTTTGAATGCCTAGGCATTTACATTTTTTATCTATAATGCTCACAAAAGCTGTAAATATTACAATCCTTATTTTCAGATAAGGAAACAGGTGGAGAGCACCTCACCTGAGGGTCACACAGTTGCTACGTGGCAGTGGTGGAATCCAAACTCTGGTTCCCTGGACGCCCAGGCCCTTCATTTTCTCACTAACAGCACATGGTACCACATGCTTGTGGAACACCCAGAGGGTCTGATAAAGGAAAGTTTACAATGTGACCATATATAAACTTTGAATAATTATCACACTTAAGAAACACAAGGTTTCACTTACAAATCCAAATTTGCGGCTTCTCTGGAGGTCTGGAACAAGGGCTGGGAAGAATAATCTCTGCTCCCTTTAGAATAGAGCCTGGGCTCTCATTTCGCCGCCTTCCCTATTACCTATCTTGTTATCAGCCAGATTACTATCTGACTCTGTTAGAACTGGTCATCTCTGGATTCTATTGTGATTTAAAAGCTTTGTTGACTGATGAGGGAAAGTGAAGCTTTTCTTATATTTATGATTAACTAATAAATTGGGAGCATAGGTGTTGCAGTTTTTCTCAAGATAATATATATTGATTCTAAACCAGGGACTTCTTTTTTTTTTTTTTTTTTTAAATTATCTTTATTGATTTCAGAGAGAGGAAAGGAGAGGGAGAGAGAGAGATAGAAACATCAATGATGAGAGAGTTATTGATCGAGCCCACAGCCCGGACATGTGGGAATCAAAACCAGATTGCCTGGATCCTTGGTCAAGGCTCAACCGCTGAGCCACACCCGGCTGGGCAGAACCAAGGACTTCTGAGAGGCTAAACACTCTAGGCCCTTCTGGAATTGTAATCAACATGGACCACTTATTAATATTTTGATGTTATTCAAATTGTGACAGTATAATTTTTAGGATTTCCATAAACTGAAATATGGGTGGTAAGCAATGACGCTTGTATTGGAGGCTCGAAAATTATAAGACCTTACATTTTGTTTGGAAACAAACATATTATAATGGCACAGGTGGGTTGGAGAGGGGACATTACCTCTTTTTATTATTATGTAAGTTATAACATATCATGTAATCCTCAAAAATAGGGCTTTAGGTCATTACTCAGATGAAATAGGTTTTTTTTTTGTTTTTTTTTGTGGTGTTTTTTTTTTTTTTTATGACTAGAGGAATATATAATTCATCTCCCATAGAAGCAACAAGTCTTTATATCCTGTGACTTATTTGGGTTTTCTAATTAAAAAATAAGACAAACGAAAAAGTTGTTTTAGAGTTAAAATTTTGAAGAAAATATACAATTAAAAATATCAACCTTGCAGATATTTTTAAAAAGGTTGTGTTTCTTAAGTATATCAATGTTTTAAATAAGGTCTTACAAGGAGTTTTATTCATTGTAGGCAGTCAAAAATGTATGTCAATTTGAATGGGGTTGGGGAAGATATTCCTTCTAATACTTGAAGTTAGTGTTACTTTTGTAGGACAGTTCTCTCAGAAGTTAAGTACTAATGACTTCATAGCCACAGTTACATATAGTCCAAAATGTTTAGATCAATAATAAAAATAGTTTTACATTCACTTCTTAATATAATAATTTATGTAAAAGAATTTGTAAGCTTAAAAACAATAAACAAACATAAGGCAGTGTTTTATTTGGGCATCCCTCCCCCATTAATTCGTAATTATTTTATAAGCACTGTTAGGTGCTGAGGAAGATTTACAAAACAATATATTTGTGAATATTTGTTTTGGATAGTCAATTGGTTCATAATTAACCGCCCCCCCCCCAAAGGCACATAGTGAAAATACCATGAAAATTATTGCTTCACCTCTGTACCCATCTCCAGAGTCAACAAGTATTATCTATTTCTTGTGTATTCTTATGTAAATATTTTATGCAGATACGAGCAAAGCAGGTGATATTCTCCCCCACATTTTTGCAGTGCAGCCCTCTTTACGCATGTGGCAGCACATCCCACGCATAGCCCTGGATCCTGCTTTATCACATGCTCTCTTGGAGATGATCCCATAGCCCAAGTAATAAATTGTCTCCTTTTATTTTTTTATTTTATTATTATTTTTTAATGTTTCTTTATCTTTATTGTTGAGACCATTACAGCTGTGTCCCTTTTAACCCCACTGATCTCCTTCACCCCACATCCACCCCACCCCCAGGCCCTCCCCACACCAATGTCTGTGTCCATGGGCCATGCCCATAAACATACAAGTTCCCTGATTAATCTCTCCCCACCCACATCCCCCTCCCCGCCTTCCCTCTGAGATTCCTCAGTTTGTTCCAAGCTTCTATGTTACTGGATCCACTTTGTTCATCAGTTTATTTTGTTTATTATATTCCACATATAAGTGAGATCATGTGGTACTTGTCTTTCTCTGACTAGCTTATTTCACTTAGCATAATACTCTCTAGTTCCCTCCATGCTGTGCCAAAGGCCAAAAGGTCCTTCCTCTTCACAGCCACATAGTACTTCATGGTGTAAATGTGCCACAGCTTTTTTATCCACTCATCTACTGACGGGCACTTAGGCTGTTTCCAAATTCTCTTCAGGTCGCATAAATCTTTCGCCTTTTATTTTTTTAAATGGCTGCTAACTATTTTCTTTTTGGATTTCACAATCTATTTTACCAATCTTTTGTTATAGATACTTAAGTAGTTTCTAATCTTGCTATAATAAAGCATATTTCAGTGAATGACCTTGTATAGGTATTTTCACCCATAAATAACTGTATCTTTAAGAAAAATTTCTCAAAATGGAGTTGGATTAAAGGGTATGTGCCGCTATAATTTTGATAGATATCATCAAATTAGTCTCCATTGAAGTTGTGCCGATTTATACGTTGACTAGCAGCATACAAAAACGCCCGTTTCCCCACTGCCTGGGCAAGCAGTCTTATTAATCTTTTGTATTTTTGCCCACCTGATAGGTAAAGAATGGTATATTAGTGTAGTTTAATTTTCATTTTTCTTATTCTCTTATTCATGTGTTTAAGAGTTATTTGTGTTTCATTTTCCACAAACTATCTGTGCACATTGCTTGCCTATTTTTCCATTGGGTCATTTATTATCAAATAGTAGCTGTTTATTGTTTATTGGTTTGTGATATGAGTTGCAAATATTTATCCTAGCTTGTCATTTTTCTTTTGCCATTGTTTATTGTAGTTTTCGCTATAAAGATTATTAAAATATTTTATGTTGTAGAATTTATCAATCTTCTGATTTATAGCTTCTGTGTTATATTTAAATAGGCCTCTTCACACCAAGATTATAAAACACTTCTCCCAGGTTTCTTCTAATACCTTTATGCTTTCACTTTTACAATTAAATATTTGATTCATTTGGCATTTATCCTTCTGTAGAATATGAGGTATAGCTCTAATGTTATTTTTTTCTAGATGGCTACCCAATGACATTTATTGAATAATCTATCTTTCTTCACTGATTTGAGATGCTGCCTTGCTACCTTTTGTTATATTAATAATTATGCAGTGCACACTATGAATCAAATGTTGTATTAGGACTAGGGTACATTTTAAAAGTGTAATATAGTTTTTGCAGCCAGAAACTGCCATCTAGTTATAGCAACAAAACTAACACTCATGGAAAAAAATCAAACAGTGAATTGTATCAGAGAAGGTTTTATGGAGAGGCAGACATTAGTTCTTCCTTGACATTTGTAAATGGAATTTGAGAATAAAAGCACACAAAAGAGAATAGGGGAACAAAAGAAAAAGGGGATACCTGCTTACTAACCCAAACTGATAGGCCTACACCAGAGGGAGGCTGAATGTTGATTAGCAAATATGCAGTGTGGATGGATTTCTGTATTACAAATGCTTTTATTTTATAAAATCACATCTATGGTATCTAAGGTGAAAATTTGTGTTATAAGATGCTGTTAATTCCTCAGATGTTTCCTTTTTAATTTAAATGTGGGGGTAAAGTTATTTGTAGAAAATGACTTCAATTCCAATAGCCACTGTCAACGCAGGCATTTTGTAGGATTTATGTGGTTATAACTGAATTATTTTCTTGTCTGTTTAATATTGAACCTCTTTGTATGAAATTAGTCATACTGAACTGATGATTTTCTCACTTTTTCTTTTTGTGTTTCATATTGGATAATTTTTTTTTGGTATATCTTCAAGATCCCTAATTTTTTCTTTTTCAAAGTTTAATGTTATTAATCCCATCCAATGTGAAGACAGTTTCATAATTTTTTGAAAAACAATTTCTGTTAAAAAAATGCATGATATGCCCTGCCCAGTGCAGCTCAGTTGGTTGGGTGTCATCCCATCACTGAAGTGTTGCTGGTTTGACTGGTCAGGGCACATGCCCAGGTTTCAAGCTTGATCCCTAGTCGGGGTGTGTGTAAGAGGCAGCCAATCTATGTTTCAATCTCCCATCGATGTTTCTCTCTCTCCCTCTCCCTTCCTCTCTCTTTAAAAATCAATTAAAAAAAACACACAACATGATATGTTGAACAAAGAAAGTAAAATGTTCTAGTAGGAAGAGATTGGTAAAAATAAGCAACATTGTCTCCCTTTTCAAGATGTTCTAGCCACAATGGCTCTTTTTCTGCATCTCCCATACTGACACACCAAGCTCATCCTTACCTAGAAGCTTTTGCACTTGCTGGGTTTTTGTTTGTTTGCTTTTAAAAAATGTATCTTTATTGATTTCAGAGAAAAGAAGGGAGAGGAAGAGAGAGATAGAAACATCAGTGATGAGAGGGTCATCATTGATCAGCTGCCTCCTGCAAACCCCTGACTGGGGATGGAGCCAGCAACCCAGGCATGTGCCCTGACTGGGAATCAAACCTTGATCTCCTGGATCCTAGGTTGACACTCAAATGCTGAGCCACGCCCGGTGGGGCTGCACTTGCTGTTTTTATTCCTGTCTTCTTAGAAAGCTTTCTTCAGATATTTGCATGGCTGTCATATTTTTCATCTTTGAAATCTTGGTTTAAATGTTTTCTCAAAGAGGTCTTCCCTAACCACCTGTAGCTAAAATATTGACCCACTCCCCTTCACTTCCCAAGATATTTTCTATCTCATGTGAGATTGTTATTATCTTCATAGTCCATATAAGTAACTGAAATAATTTCATTTACTTATGTATTTATCATCCCTTTTCTCACAAAAGAATATAAGCTCCTTGAAGACAGGCTTTTTGTTTTATGAAATAAACAGTCTTGTCTCATAGAAGCCTTTTAAATATTTGTGACTAATTGTGACTAATTATAATACTGTTTTTTCAACATGTGTTCCAATCTGTTTTCCTTTAATTTATTTTGGCATATGATTACTTTTTCTCTTATTTATAAGCTTAGTTATTTGTTTAGGGATGTCTGTAAATAAAAGTTTTGTTGCTTTATGTCCAAGAAATCCAGGTGTTGGATCACACAAATAAATTCCCAAGCATTAGAATTTTTTTTCCAAATTATATAAACCACTGTGTTTCTCTTCACTTTTAAATTAATGATGGACTCCCTATGCTAGTTTCTATTGTTTTGAACTTTTATTTTAAGCTTTTATTGTTATTTTTCCCCTGTATATTTTGTCTTGCCAATTAGATCATAGGCTACCTGGAGCAGGGGACATATTCAGCCCATTGGACACCTATAGAATTGAGTGATTGAACAGTGTTCAGCTACTCAATAAACTCTGCTTAGCAGTTGTCATTGCAACTTAAGTAAAGAAACAAAGAGAAGAAAGTCAAATCAATGAAACGTTATTAATAATTATCATAATATCTCTGTAACAAATTTGGTGGAAGAAGGATGCTGATATGATTTCTAAAATATGGTTTATGTGTTGTATTAAAAAAAAACTTTCTAAATCAGTTCTCATCATTACTTGAAAGCTGTTGTCCCTGTTATCATGGTTATAATGTCATGGTAATCATTGTTTGTTGACTTGTATAATTTGAAGCCTTCCAGGGTGCCTACAAAAGAAAATTTGTTATGAAAAGACACTAGAATTACAATTCTATTAGGAAATGTTTTATTTTCTTTAAGAAAAAAAACATACAGGTAAGTGTTTTAACATCCTGGCTGGGTTAAGATCTTAGTGGAATTAAATGCATAAATAGGTAAACAATACTCTTTCAGGAAAATCTGATAGAAAATTGCTCTTTTGCTATAATTGAAAGATATTATTACATTACAGTGTTTTTGATATGCTGAATTTATTTGCAGTGTTTATAATATCTCTCATATATTTTATGGAAGAAAGAGTTTTAGTGTGTGTTTATCAAATTAAAAATTGCCTCTAAGATTGTTCATTTTGTTTTCTAAACTTTACCACTGATTATAGATACAAGGCACTTCTATCATTTATTTTAAAGACTGTTTATTAACTTGTCTTTAGGCTAGCTCAGATTGCATATTGCTAAGAAATTAAGTGCTTTGGACAATCAGTAATTTGCATAATTATTGTTTTGGAGATAATTCTGTAGGGAATAGTCTGCTTCCATGAATATTTATAAAGTATCTGATTTATAAGCATAGTAACAATGAGTATAAGGTATTGTTATCTATTTGTTTGAAAGATAATAAAATATCCACCGAGAATAAATGTAATATCTTTGATATGGCTCAAATGGCTTCATCACTAATCATGTAATAGAAAAAAGAAAAGAAAGTAAGGGGGGAATTTCTGCTATTCACAGTATTTTCTCATTTTCAGAACACAGTCTATATACTAAGTAGTACAGTATTTTATATCTGAGTCTGTGTATCCACATATGAAGATATACATGTAACATGTATATGTGATGGGCATTATATCACGAATGAGGAGAATTAATCTAGATTAAGGTTTGGCAAATTTACTGCCTGTGGGTTGAATCTGGCCCACTGCTTGTTTTTTGAATAAGGTTTTATTAGAACAGAGCAGTGCTCATTCATCTGTGCATTGTCTGTGACTGCTTTCATGCTGTAACAGCAGAGCTGAACATGGTCAGCAAAGTCAGAACTGTTTGGGGAAAATGTGACCCCTGATCTAGATATTAATCATATATATTCAGGTGAAACTCATACTCCAGAAACACTATGCTGCTGTATTTTAAAAGTATTTTGTTCTCTATATGATTTTCTTTTTAATATGTGATTACTAAAGAGAGTCTACAGGTATCAGCCTAAACAAGATCTAAGAAATCTTTTTCATCCTTATGTTCTACCCATATTTATAATGATAAGCATTCAAAGTAGAGGAATAAAAAACACATTAACACAAAAATCAAAGATTTTGTCATTAAGTGATCTAAGTTATGCCAGTGTTTTTTGAGTACTCAGGGCCTACCTAATTAATTCTAGGAAACTGAAGACAAAAGTTAGCATATTCTTTCTTGGTTGTACGTACAATCAACAAGAGTAGTTTCTAGGTATTCTCTCTCTTGTTTTACTATTGAAATCAAATGAGGAATACTAGTTACAATATAACTATAAAAGTAGTTTATATCTAGATTTAAAGGCTTCCAATTTCCATAAAAATAAAGTATTAGATCAAATGACCTTCAAGTTTTTCTTTTTAAAATTTCTTGATTTTTTCAAACTAGTGTAAGCATTTATCAAATGAAAACAAATATGTTCTCTTAAAGAATCAATTTAGTTCATTGTTAATAATAAAAATAGCTCTTTTTCATAAGCTCATTCAATGTAGAGATAAGTAATAAGAAAGTAACTGCAAAAGAAGAGCTAAATAAGTGGAGAGATATACCATGTTCATAGATTGGACTCAGTATTGCTAAGATATCAGTTCTTTACAAATTCCAGAGATTCAGTAACATCTCCAAAAATTCCAAATAGGTTTTTGGGTTTTTTGGTATAAATTGACAAATTGATTCTAAAATTCATATGTAAATGCAAAGAACTTAGAAGGCCAACTCCCCTCCCAACCCCAATCTTGAAAGGAACAATGTTGAAGAATTTATATAAACCATAAGCATATGCAAGTGGATTAACTGAACAGAATTGAACACATATATGGTCAATAGATCTTGGATAAAGGCACCCAAGCAATTCAATGAGAGAAAGGAAAACTTCAACAAAAGTTTCTAGAACAACTAGAAAATGAACCTCTACTCCTACCTCAAAACATAAAAAAACTAATTAAAGATGTGTAATAGATGTAAATTTCAGAGCTAAAACATAAAGCTTCTAGAAAAATAACAAAGG
This sequence comes from Miniopterus schreibersii, assembly GCF_964146895.1. Classification (NCBI taxonomy): domain Eukaryota; kingdom Metazoa; phylum Chordata; class Mammalia; order Chiroptera; family Miniopteridae; genus Miniopterus; species Miniopterus schreibersii. The sequence goes on from NC_138107.1 coordinate 47,539,184, forward strand.
AAAATATCATTGTGCCTTTGGATATTTGAGGATTTCTTAGCAAGACACACACACAACCACAAAAGGAAAAACACACACACCCAATAAATAGTATAATAATTAAAATTATTCTCTCAAAAAGTATTGTGTTTTTTTAAAAAATATATCTTTATTGATTTTAGAGAGAGGAAAGGAGAGGGAGAGAGAGAGAGAAGCATCAATGACGAGGGAGTCACTGATCAGCTGCCTCCTGCAAGCCCTCTCTTGGGGATGGAGCCCGTGACCCGGGCATTGCCCTGGCCGGGAATCGAACCTCAATAGCCTGGATCCTAGATTGAAGCTCAACCACTGAGCCACGCATGCCCGGCCGGGCTCAAAAAGTATTGTTAAGAAAATAGAAAGCACACTGCAAACTTGGAGAAAATATTTGTAACATTTATATCTGCCAACATATTTGCTCCAGAATATATAAAGAATTTCTACAAGTCAATAATAAAGACAAACAATTAAATAAAAAATGAACAGACTAGAACAAAACTTCAACAAAAAGATGAGAAATGAATGGCCAATAAGCATATGAAAAGGTGCTCAACATCATTATGGAAATGCAACTTTAAACCACAATGAAATACAATTCCATACCCAGATAAATTGCTAAAATTAAAAAAGAATGACAATAGCAAAAATTGGTAAGAATGTGGGAAACTGGAGGTCTCATATTATTGGTGAATGTATTAAATAGTATAACAATTTGGAAAGTTTCGCCATTTCTTATTAAATTAAAAATAGACCTAACTTGTAATTCAAGTAGTTAAAGCATTATGTTAAGTGAAAGAAGCTACATGTGCCCAGCTGGCGTGGGTCAGCCGTTCAGCATTGACCTATGATCCAGGAGATCAAGGTTCGATTTCCGGTCAGGGGACATGCCGGGGTTATGGGCTCCGTCCCCAGTAGGGGGCGTGCAGGAGGGAGCTTATCATTGAATCTTATCATTGATGTTTCTATCTCTCTTTCCCCTTCTTCCTTCCTCTCTCAGAAATCAATAAAGACATATTAAAAAAAAAAGAAAGAAGCTAGATGCAAAAAACTATGTATTGTAAGATCCCATGTGTATTAATTTTCACAAGAGGAAATCTATGATTACAGAAAGCAAATCATTGATTGCACGGGATGGGATTGGGAAGTAGGAGTGCAAATGTTCATGAGGAGACTTTTGAGTTAGTGGATATGCAGAACTGGATCATGGTGATGGTCATGCAACTCTGTAGATTTACTAAATATCATTGAATTTTGCACTTAAAATAGATGGGCTTTTTTATAAATTTCAATAAAGCTGCTCCAAAGGGGCAGGGGTGGGGGGGGAGAACAGATGAAGTGAATGTATGGTGATAAACAGTGGTTGTCTCTTAAGTGAGGCATGGAAATTGACTAGAAAGGAGAAGGAGGGAGCTTTTTGGGGTGATGGATATATTCTATATCTTTATTGGTCTGATGGTTATAACAATAGGTGGCTGTAATTGTGAAAATTCATGGAACTCTATGGTTATGCTTTGTATATTTTTATAGTATGTAAATTGTATCTCTAATTAAAAGAAAAAGTCACTACAGATTTGGGATTTGTTGAATCAGAGGAAAGCAGCAGTGAGCCCTACCCACATTAAACTTTGCCTGCTCTGAGGGACAGAGGAAGCAGCCACAAAGGAAGATGCCTGATTGTGTTGATTTTATCTTATGGGAAGTAACTTCTGGGGCAGGAAATATGGAAGAGCTTGAGGAGAGAGAACTGGTGATGATATAGAATTTGCTCCTTTAGATACAAATGATTAGTAGAAAGAAGTAAAAGTAAATGTCTCTTATTTTTAAGAGAACACATTTTTGCTATAGAGGTCGCTGTCACTTTTTTAAATGCCAAATACTTGAAGAGGTTTGGCAGGCACACACAGCTCTCCAGTTTACACCTGGAGGTATTGCGCATAAGATAGGGTGAAAGTTTTCTTGAGAGTAGAAGGAATGCTTCGGTTTAATTAAGCAGCGATGAATTAAAAGGCTCACGATTTGCACTTAGATATTTGGTGGGTTTTTGTTTGTTTTTTAACCTCATGCCTTAGTCTATATTGAGAGCTCTATAGGCAGAACCTGATATAGGGAATCTTGTTCAAGTAATTAATGGGTAAGGGATGGGATAAAGCTAAGCAAGAAAGCATCTCAGCTGGAGACTGGCTTCACTCTGATCCCATTCGGAAGCTCTGGGGTAAGAACTGCACAAAAAAAGCTGTGGGGCATTTACCCCATGGAATACTGTGCAGCTATAAAGAAGAAGGATCTCGTTCCCTGTGGGACAGTATGGATGGACCTGGAGAATATTTTGCTCAGTGAAATAAGCCAGAGAAAGACAAACATCACATGATCTCGCTTATATGTGGAATCTAAAGAACATAATAAACTGATGAACAAAATAGATTCAGTGACACAGAAGCATGGAACAGACTGAGGAATCTCAGAGGGAAGGCAGGTGTGGGTGGGTGGGTGGGGGGAGATTAACCAAAGAATTTACATGCATATATGCATCACCCAAGGACACAGACAATAGTGCGGTGAGGGACTGGGGAGGGAGGTGGGGAAGAGATGGAAGGGGTCAATGAACAGAAAAGGGGACATCTATAATATTTTGAACACTAATAAAAAAAACCCCTGCACTAAAGAACTGTTTCTATCTTGAGGCAACTGGGTGAACTTTGCTCAGGTACCAGTTAGTCTTTGGCTGAGATTTCAAGGGTGGTGGTGTTGGGGGGCATAACCGCCCTCATAAGGCAGCTCCCTTGGGTGATTTTGCAGGTTATGGGGCAGCTGTGAGCTATTACCAAATTACGTTTACAGTGGCTGGGCAATAGGAGTACCAGCCTGAAAAGGGGCAGGACCCCAGCATCCACTACAATATAAAAGAATTCTAGAGAGGTTTATATGGAGTAAACTTAAATGCAATTTTGATTGTTTTAAAACTCCTTTTCCCTTATGTTTGGAAAAAGCTATTTTCTGAATAAAAATACCATATTGTCTTTACTCATCTGTCCATGGGCATTTAGGTGGTTTCCACATCACTGCTATTGTGAATAAAATGAGGTGTAATAATGAAGCCAACCCAGCTACTAATTTAAAAGGCTTGACTGTATCTCAGAGCTTAACCTGTTTGAAGCAAATATTTTCTGACTCTCATAATGAATTCTTACATCTGCTAAGACTAGATTTCTGTACACTTTTCATAATGTAGGATCACTTGTGTGTGTAGCTGTTATTTATAGAGCCTCCATTGACTTCAGTACTGAGTTGCTACTCCCATTCAGATTCTTCCTATATATTGGGTGCTTACAAGCTTTGCTTCTACTAAGGAATTAGAGTTTAATTAGAGCTCTAGTATTGTGATGTTTTGGAGTAAATTTTGTTCCCAATTAGCCATCCACTATGGAATTATTGTCATACTAGAACATTTCCAGTGGGGGAAAAATTGCTCGTGAACCTAGATGCACAAACATTACTGTAGCCTCCTCCTACTGTTGCATAATTTGCCAAGATGCATAAGCATAGAAGACATTTTTTAGACAAATGTTCTGTGTACATAATTAAAAGTTGAGGCTTGATCTAAATGTCCTCTAAACTGGTTGGGTGGACCATATGTAATCATCAGAGCCACATTCTAACTTCTAATAGGCCAATGGCTCCATTTGCTGAGGCCTATTTGCTGATCAGATTTCTTGGGTCTTATAATCAATTTTGGAAAAAGAAGTTTGGAAATAGAATCCAAGAGAATAACATTTTAAAAATTGAATTTATTGGGGTGACATTGGTTAATAAAATTATATAGGTTTCAGGGGTACAATTCTATAATACATAATCTGTATATTGTATTGTATGTTCCCCACCCCAAGCCAAGTCTCCTTCCATCACCATTCTGGTTAGTGATAGAACTGAGTTAAGCCATCTCATGCATATCTTCTTCCTTCTGGAGCCCACCCAGGTCCATTATAGCCAGTACCTTCCACGGGATTGAGACGTATAAGAGCAATGAGTGGATGGAGATAAATAGGCTCTGGTGAGGAGATGATAAAGTTAGTCTTCAATATTAACATTCTCCTAAAATTCCGCTCAGTAGCTGAAAAGACAGGCCTGAAACCTGGGAGAGAAGGTAGGACTAGAAAAAGATTTGGAAATCATCTGCATAAAGTATTTAAAGCCATGGGAGTAGATGAAAAGCTGTGTAGATTAGAAATAGTATATATCTGAAATCAGAATGCCTGGGTTTAGTTCCGGCTGTATCACCTTTTAACTGAGGACCTTGGGCAAATTATCTAACATCTGTGATCTTTTCTTAAATGGGGTTTGCCTTTGTTTATTTTTAAATTCCCTCCTAGCTCCAAAATTCTATCTTAAGAAATTCTTAAAGGTGAATGTACAGAGATAAAATATAGAGAACCTATAAGTACTCAGCGGAATTAAGGCTTAACGGCAGATTTCAAAGCTGAGAGCAATTTAAGAATGTGCATATTTGAATGAGATTATTTGTTTCTTGATTAACACATGAACTTTTTCATCCCCCCCTGATGGGTATTAGGACCCAATTTCCATTAAAATTTCCTCTTCACAAGGTAAAATGCTGTACTCTATGGAGATTACAATAACTGAGACTAATGGTGGTTTAAGCATTAAACATTAGAATAAAATGAATGAATTTTAGGGATGATGTTTCTATGATAAAATAGCAACTGATTACAACCTGAATGTGGTATGAGAGAAAGCAAAGTCATTTGGTTCTAAAATTGCATACCTATGAGATGCTATAATTGAAGATGTGGTATAAGAGGCAATGGAGTTGTAATCAATGGGTGTCCTTATGGGGAGGCCAAAACACTTTCCAGACATCAAATTAATTCTTATTATATATTTAAAAGGCAGCTAAGAGAACAGGTATTATTTTCAGTTAGAAATTAAAGGTTAGTGTTTATGGGGTAGGCACCTGGCACATGTAGAGGCAGTCAAGTGCCATGTTTAAAAGCATGTGCTCTGCCATCACAGGGCCTGCATTTAACACCCCGCCCCATTGCCTACGTGTTGTGAGCCCTTGGACCAGTCACTTATTTGGACTTCAGTATTTCACCCCACAAAATGGGAATGTTAATGATTATTAATGGTTGTTAGGATTAAATAATATGTGTAAACTTCTAATGGTGTTTGCCACATAGTAAATGTAGTCGATATAAATTTCTACTGCCACCATTCCCTTTACTTCTACTACTTCAATGACAGCACTGTACAGTGAGGACTTGATACATGTAAGAGGGAATTCACGTTTCTTTTTTATTTTAGGGTTCTCGTTCTGTTGGTGTGGTCTGGGGAGGGCAGAGGACAGTGAGAGTCCCTGTAGCAATCCACAACGTGGTCTCCGTTACATTAATATCAACAATACAACAACGCCCTGACTGTTTTGAGTACAAAGGAAACTTACTATGCCATTTCATTGAAGACAGATGGGAGTCCATAACATCTTCCCCCCCCCCATTTATTTTGTGTTTTTAATGGATAGTGGTAGCAGAATTTGGGTTGGAGAGGCATTGTTTGATTGAAGGGCAGTTCTCCTCATGAAAGGGGTTGATGAAAGAGCAAAAGTGCAGGTGATTCTGCGCTGGACTATACCAGCCAGGTAACAAGTTAGTAAGTGATACTGTAAAAGAGATAGATGAGCAAGGCAGACCAGTAGCCTTCTGTGTAGTCTTTTGGATTCCAGTTCCAATCGCATTGATTCAGGATTTATTTCTTTTCCATCCTTTTAGGTAAGCCTTCTAACCTCTGAAAAACTCTCCTTCCTTAGCTCATTAATCCATGTAGTTTTGATCCTTTTATACATGATTCAGAACATTGGGATTGCCTCTCTCAGATCACCCACGGAATGGGTGTCAGCATATGTAAATTATTTGCACGGTTTTAATGTGCAATTATTTGTATATTACTTTGGAAACCCTATTTTAGTCCATTTATATGGCATGTATAATCAGTACTATTGGAAGTTCCTTGGTGTCAGGGGCTGCATCTCCTATTTCCATTGCATCTCCTTAGGGCACCTGTCATAATGCTCAGAAACATTTACTAAGCACCCAGTGATGCTTAATGAATGTTATTTACTGGCAAGGCTAAGTTGCAATTGAAAGAGCAGCAAGGCATCTGAGAGATTTCTGAGAGACATGCAGAGAACAGAGGCCAGAGGTGTAGAGATTTGAGTTTTCTCCTTGTAATAAGAGTAGTTTCACCAGACAAAAGTCTTAATTTTTCTTAAACCTTTCAGACATGTAAGTGTCTTTAAGCATTTTTGATGTCTTTTTTGGTATTTGTATGCCTTTCTCTCCAAGAAAAATGACCCTAATTGAAAGGTGAAAGAATACCATAATTTATATAATGGTATTATATTTTCTTTCTAATATTCTCCTATTACGGGAAGCTTTAAGTTTGTCCCTGTTAGCTAACTATGCCATGTACTGCAATTTAAAAAGTAAGTTCATTTTACTATTTTCATCTTCTTGCAACATATCATCAAGTTTTCAGCAGTGTGTGTGACTAGCATGTAAAAATGCAAAACAAATCTTACGCCTTCTTTGAAAAATATGAAGTATATTTAAATTACAAAATAGTTTGGTATATATCTTAATTTAATGTAAAAAACATTATGGGGGACTATTGTATATAAAAATGATGCCTGATTTTTTCCTTTTTAAATTTTCTTGAACTAGTGCTATAAATGCCAGAGGAAGAGAGAGGATTACATAGCAATGCAATGTATACATTCTCGCAAGGAAATACTATGGTGCGCAATTGACTCGGTAATTATCTACCACGGAAAGTAGTCAATGACCTTCACTTCAGACAAATCAAACAGGCCATAAGTCAGGTGTAATCACAATGTAAAAACATCAGTGCTCTGTATAGCATTTACAGTAATATGTATGTGTGTGTAGTATGTGTGTGTTTATATGTATTCTAATATACCTGTTTATAATGGATTCTGATTAACATACATTGTGGAAATGGAGAAAAACTTGAAGATAGTAATTTCTTTTTTAAGGCACTTCAAGAAAGGAAAAAATAAGGACAGTGTTACGAATCTTGACATTTATATAACATGATTTTTTATAGTAACTGCCATTTGTATCAATGCTGTTACTCATGGAATACAGTGTGCAAGAGGACAAAACCTGTATGTGAGCAAAACACCACATTCATGGGTACAAGCTCTTGTCTGGCATGTAAAATAAGTTTGGTCATCTCTACTAAGCACATCAGGAATTCAGCATCAATTAATTACATTTAAGGGGCTAATTTATAACTAAGGTTAAAGGTCTTTGGGCCTCAGTCCTTTCAGTTGTTTTAGTAGTGAGTGCCTTTCAGTTCAGGTGCTAATGTGAATATGGGATATTCAAGTAGCAATTAGATAACCATAGTTAAAATAAATGAGGGTTTATTTGCCTCAGAGAGATTGGAGTGACTTCTTTCATTTGTTTTCACCTTGCTCCTCTCATGTATCATTACTTTCTATCCCTTGTCCAGATGAATAGGGCACCAGGTCTAATATCAAGAGTAATTTCTGTAGTTTCTGATCGCAGCTCATTTTGAAGGAATTGTGTACTGGATTGTTTGTGGAGCCTGATAGAAGCCATTCAAATGCAAATACCAGATCCCTTAATAGGGATATATTTATGACTTGCTAAGATAATTTTTGCATCTTTTTAGAAGATATTAGAATAGCCTTTCAAATTTTTGTGCAGGCTCATTGAATGCGGGGGCAGCTGTTCTGGTCTGGTCTTTGCAAGCCATTCATACACTCAAGCAACCATGTCTAAGGGACCTGCAGTTGGCATTGATCTTAGCCCCACCTACTCTTCTATGGGTGTCTTCCAGCATGGACAAGTGGAAATAATTGCCCATGATCAGGGAAACCGAACCACCCCAAGTTATGTTGCCTTTACTGATACCAAACAACTGATCAGTGATGCTGCTAAGAATCAGGTTGCAATGAATCCTACCAACACAGTTTTTGATGCCAAGTGCTTGATTGGACATAGATTTGATGCTGCTGCTCTCTAATTGGGTATGAAGCATTGGCCCTTCATGGTGGTGAATGATGCTGGCAGGACCAAGGTCCAAGTAGAATACAAAGGAGAGACCAAAAGTTTCTATCCAGAGGAGGTGTCATCTATGGTTTTGACAAAGATGAAGGAAATCACAGAAGCCTACCTTGGGAAGACTGTTACCAATGCTGTGGTCACAGTACCTGCATACTTCAATGACTCTCAGCGTCAGGCTACCCAAGATACAGGTGCTATTGCTGGTCTCAATGTACTTAGAATCATCAATGAGCCAACTACCACTGCTATTGCTTATGGCATAGACAAAAAGGTTGGAGCTGGAAGAAATGTGCTGATCTTTGACTTGGGAGGTGGCACTTTCGATGTGTAAATCCTCACAATTGAAGATGGAATCTTTGAGGTCAAATCTACAGCTGGGGACACCCACTTAGGTGGAGAAGACTTTGACAACAGAATGGTCAACCATTTCATTGCAGAGTTCAAATGCAAGCATAAGAAGGCTATCAGTGAGTGCTGTCCGTCGCTTTCGTACTGCTTCGAACGTGGTAAGTGTACTCTCTCTTCCAGCACCCAGACCAGTATTGAGATTGATTTGCTCTATGAATGAATCAGCTTCTCTACCTCTGTCACCCGTGCCTGATTTGAAGAATTGAATGCTGACCTTTTCCGTGGCACCCTGGACCCTGTAGAGAAAGCCCTTTGGGATGTCAAACCCCAGATCCATGATATTGTCCTGGTGGGTGGTTCTACCCATACCCCCAAGATTCAGAAATTCCTACAGGACTTCTTCAGTGGAAAAAGGTTGAATAAAAGCATCAACCCTGATGAGGCTGTTGCTTATGGTGCAGCTTCCCGGCAACCATCCTCTCTGGAGAAAAATTCAAAAATGTACAAGATTTGCTGCTGTTGGATGTCACTCCTCTTTCCCCTGGCATTGAGACTGCTGGTGGAGGCATGACAGTCCTCATCAAGCCAATACTACCATTCCTACCAAGCACAGACCTTCACTGCCTGCACTGACAATCAGCCTGGTGTGCTCATTCAGATTTACGAAGGTGAGCATGCCACGACCAAGGATAACAGCCTGCTTGGCAAGTTTGAACTCACAGGCATACTCCTGCACCTCATGGTGTTCTCAGATTGAAGTCAGTTTTGATATTGATGCCAATGGCATCCTCAATGTCTCTGCTGTGGATAAGGGCACAGGAACAGAGGACAAGATCACCATCACCCATGACAAGGGTCATCTGAACAAGGAAGACATTGAGCGCATGGTCCAGGAAGCTAAGAAGGTACAAGGCTGAAGATGAGAAGCAGCGGGACAAGGTGTCTTCCAAGAATTCACTTGGATCCTACACATCGGACATGAAAGCAACTGTTGAAGCTGAAAAACTTCAAGGCATATCAATGAAGAGGACAAATAGAAGGTTCTTGACAAGTGCAATGAAATGATCAACTGGCTTGATAAGAACCAGAATGCAGAAAAAGGAGAGTTGGAACATCAGCAGAAAAAGTTGGAAAAAGTCTGCAACCCCATTATTACGAAGCTGTAAAACTGGATAGGTACATGCAAAAAGATGAAATTAGACCACCAACTTACACCAAACACACATTGCTGAGCCCCATCCTGGGAGTTTCTGATTCCGGAGGTTTGGGTAGGACCCCCAAATTTGCATTTCTAATAGGTTTTTGTGTGATGTTGCTGATTCTAAGACCACACTTAGAGAACCATTGGTTTAGTCTAGAAATTCTCAACTGTGTATGATTTTGTACCTCAGGGGACTTTTGCCAACGTCTGGGGACACTAATGGTTGTTACAACCAGAGGGTGCTACTGGCATGTTATGGGTAGAGGCCAATGATGCTGCTGAACATTCTACAATGTGCAGGACATCATTCCTTCTCTACAACAAAGAATTATCAGACCCAAATGTCCATAGTGCTGAGGTTGAGAACCACTAATTTAGTGGCAATTTCTGGGGTGGAAGGTCTGGAGGGAGGTGAGATTGTCTCCTCATGGCAGCAGGTGCACATGGTTCATGTACATAGACACCGTACAGAGTTGGCTTTACCTGAAAAGAGCAGCTAAGTGGAATTCACCAAAGACATTTCATAAAAGAAATAGGTTCACACTCTTAATAAGCCACTCATTTTCTATCTTGCTCTGTACCGTGCAGAGCTAATCTGAATCAAATGATCCCTTTGAAATCAATGGCAACTGTGCTCTGGATGGGTAAAAGGATAAAAAGAAACAGCTATGTTCATTTTGAATTAACCAAGGTTGCACATTCCTTTTGATTAAATTGCAAGTGAAAGGAATTAGATGAAATGATGCAATTGATTGGGCACCAAAAATGATACAAATGGTTGACTCTGAAGGAAAACACAAGCAATGATAGGTGAAACTTATGTGGATTAGGTAATTTAAAAAATCCTCTTTTTAAGGCTGCACACAGATATTTAGACAATCTTAGTCAACAATCTGACACTTGCTGCCTAAGGTATAAACTGAAATAAGCAGTTTTCTTATTTTTCTGCTGTATTCACAGCAATCAAATAATTGTAATAACTCCAAGGCTGGCAAAATATTATTAAAGGGTGAGATTTTCTTAGAGGTTGGATAAAATATTGAATTACTTGAAGTTATAGATGATGGCAAGAAAAGTAAATGCATTTTTCCCCCCACAAGGCTGTGCAAAACAGACCACATTTTACTGAGGCTTTTTAAAACCACTGGTGGTGGTGCTTAGCACAAGCTAAATAACAAATTCATGAAACCTGGCATACACTCGGCATCTAACAGAAAGCAGACACCGAAATGTCTAAGATTTAACGATGGACTAACCACATGCAAGCATTTAGGCCTCCTAATATCATTTAAAGTGCAAAATTATTAGAATACACCTTCATCTTTATTCCCTGACTCCTCATCACTCATTAAAAAGGCTAGAAGGATGGAATTCTTGGAAAGGAAGAAAGACAGTAAGGAGTCCCAGCCAGGAACTCTAACTAGTTCTTCACTTATTTAACTTTCATTTTTCCTATACTCACTAATGTCAATCCCAGTTACACATCTTTAGAAAATGGCCAACAGTATCTTTAGAAATTTTAGATATCATGAATATTATGTATATGTAAATATATTATAATCATCACCATCACTTGTGTCTTTAGAATTTATACTGTACTGTGGATTTTAGTTTCCACATCTGTAAAATGTTTTAAAAAATATTTTTTCTCCTTGGAATGCTCTTGTAGAATAAGTGTGTTAAGAAATTCTAATATGTAAATAAACTCTGATCAACTGTTTTGATTGAACCTGAGGCTGGAAGTCAAGTCCTCATCCGTTGGCCCTCATGGTGGCCCCTGGGGTATTATAAAGGCTTTAAGATTACACAGAGCATAGTTTAACAATCAATGGTCTAAATTTTTAGATACCCTTGAAAGTCTCAGTCTTGCCAAATATAGGCACTTATTACCTCCAGAAAGGATTTAAGTGAAGTCAGGAACAATACCTTATTTATATTTACAATTAAGGCCAAAAGAAATATCTGGATATTTGACTCAGAGCTTCCATGGAACAAAAGAAAAAAGAAAAAGAAAGGCTAAAGGGCACCTTGCTTTCTTTGTCTAATAAATGTCTAAAATGGATTGATTTATTACTGGGCTGTTTTTAGTAAGGTTATTTAGCATTATAACACGTATCTTCAAGTGTGATTTGGTAAAATACGGAGCTCTCCTCGACATATGGCATTTTCTTTTATTATGCATCCAGGCTGAGTATATATAACTGAATCTTAAATTTCAGAAACAGAAAGCATCGGTGAGAAAATGAAGTTAAACCTAAAAATGTTGCTTTCTCATCACTTAACTTGACCTATAGGAATTATGATTCACATGTGTCTTAAACTGAGGTCATTTACCAATGTTAATCATCTCAGTTTTCAATCATAAGCAAGACTGAGTTCACTACTAAGTGAATGAAGTATATAAGCTCTGTATTGCAGCTCAAATGAAGATGCAGTGTTTTATCTGCACTGTGTCCAGGAGAAAGGGTTCACATATCATCATGAAATAAAGGGAGCCTGACCTGCCTGAGGGAGGATGAGCACCTGCATAGTGGTATACATAAGGGATACATAGTGGTATACATAAGGGATACATAGTGGTATACATAAGGGATACATAGTGGTATACATAAGGGATACATAGTGGTATACATAAGGGATACATAGTGGTATACATAAGGGATTCCTCCAATAGGGGGACCATGCTTTCTCTTTAAAAACAAAACCAAAACCAAAAAACTGTTTTTAGTAGGTACAAATGCCCAGATAATTACTCAGTTGAGACAGCAACTTGCAGAGATCACCTTCACAGCCAAGCACCTTCCAGAAATCAACATAGAGATGGTTGCGTCCTAGAAAATTTTAAGTATTGGTTGTCACAAGGTCTGTAACTGTGATCTTAACTAAATTTAAGAATCACTCCATACAACATCTGATGTTGAATGTCACTGTCTTTACGTGTCTTTCAGGGTAAGTTTATATGTAAAATATCTGAGAGAATTGACTTTGGAGAAAAATAATATAATGGTTCCATCTGAAAGTTGTAAAATATCTAGAATATTTTATTTTTAGTATAGTTTATATTTGGTTATCTATTTCTTAGTTCTCCCAATTTTTATTTATTTAAAAAACTTTTCTTTTTATGTACTGATACTTGTTCGTTATAGAAAAGTTAGACGTTAAATAAGTAGAAAAGAAGAAAATAAAAATTTCTCCAATGTCAATATCTAATAAAAATCATCATTGACATTTTGGTTTTAATCTTTTCATCCTGTTTTCCCTATGCAAATATTTTTGCTTACAAATAAAAAATAGGTTAGTGTTGCCTGGCTGGAGTGGTTCAGGGGTTGAGCATTGACCCATGAACCAAGAAGTTGCTGGTTCCATTCCTGGTTAGGACACATGCCTGGGTTTCAGGCTCAATCCGCAGAGGGGGTGTGCAGGACGCAGCAGATCGGTGTTTCTCTCTCATCAATGTTTCTGTCTCTCTATCCCTCTCTCTTAGCCTCTCTCTGAAATCAATTTAAAAAACATTAAAAAAAATAGATTGGTATAAATACCATTATTTAAGAAAAGATCTTTCCATGTCATTAGGTATTTACCTATAACATTACTCTTAATGCTGTACTATAGAGCATTACATATTCATTGTATGGATATGTGACAATTTGTAAAATTTTCTATTGAGCCTTAGGTTTTTTTAAAAATTATAAACAACATTCTTATGAAAACTATTTTAATTAAATCATTGGACACATTCAAGATAGATTTTTTAAAGTTGTAAAACTATTTTCATCTCATTGTTAGAATAGTATTCATTTTTATTGTAACTATGAAAATAAATCATACCCTTATAGAAATAAAAGGTCAAAGATGTACAGCAGGTGAGATGATGGCGTTAGCCTCGGTGAAGTCAACAAAAGCCAATTACACAGTGATTTTATGAAATTAAACTTGATTAACATGAGATACTTTTGTGTTAAGCTTAATTAGTAGCTATTTGCATTTAGCAATACAATAAACTAAAACAAATATTTTTTGCAATACTTATATTTTTCTATGTTTGTATGATATATACATGCTCATTGAAAAATTGTGTAAATATAGAAAAAAGAGGAAAATAAATATCATCTAGGCATAAAGGCTGTTAACATTTTAAAAAATCTTTTGAAACAGACAACATCCTTTAAAAAATGGAATCAGATAATTCTTAGGGCTTTTTGCCTGTTTCTTCTCACATAATATATTATGAAATCTTTCCAGATAAATTTAATATTTCCAATATATAATTATTATATGGATATGCCACAATAAAAACACACACACCATATTTAACTCTTGTAGTACATTTGAGGTGTTTTGTGGTTTTTTTTCTATTAAAATAATGCTATGATAAGCAGTCTTTTATAGTCATCTTTGTTCACTTTTTTTCCTAAGAAGGAATTACTAGATTAAAGTGTATGTACATTACAAATGTCTAATTGACCTCCTGAAAGTTTGTATTGTTTTATTCATGTTTTCATTAAGCAATGTCTGAGAGCATAACTAATTCTTACTCCGGCTTATACTGCTTTTCTTGTAAGGTAACATTATTCTGCTCAAAATAAAAGTATTGGTGCCAGTATGCTTCTGAATTTCCTTCTCAAGAATATGAAATGAAAGTGGAATAGACAAAATTGAATGTAAATAAATTTGAAGTAATATAATTTTTATATATTTATAGAACATTTTCTCTAAAGAATTAATAGAAATTTGTATTTAAGCCTGACATTTTATTGGGATGTCTTGATACTAAGAAGCTTGGGGTTTTCAAGTGTTCCATTATTTAATAATAAGATCATCCTCAGGTTTTTGTAGCCATAAGCTAATGTTCTTTGTCCTCAAAGAGGTTCACAGAGTAAGTTTTACTGACTCAAGTAACTTTCCCTTCCATTAGAGTAAATTGCTACTTATTTCAGTGTCCTAAATTAACTAGAAATCTAGAAGATTTAAGACACTTCTCATAGTGTGCAACTCACTACTGGAGTATTTCAACTATAAACAAAACAAAACAAAACAAATATGGAGGTTTTGTGTGCTTTCATTATTGTGATTCAATATCCAAAGTTGAAAAGATAACTGTTAACTCCCCAAGATTTAGTAGCAACTCAAAGTCTGATAATAATACATAGATCAATTCTTTATAATTATGATGCATCAATAACTTAACCATCCAGATTTCTTGGTGAATGAGACATTTAGATAACCATTTTCTCAATACTGTAATTTCCCCCAAGAATTAAAAATATTTCAAAATTACCTTTTACACATTCTTGTTTATTTAATCAAGCCTTAGGTAATTGTTATTTACTATACTGTTTTATTGTCCATATGGCTTGCTGCTCATGCTAATTGATCCCATATTGCCCTGTTGAAAAAGCTTGATTCTGTTTCATATTTTTCAGTCTTCCCAGGCTCTTTGTCACTTTTTTTTTTTCCCTGTCAGTGTACTGCTTCTTTATTTCTAATTTGCTTGTGCTAATATGGCATAACCACACTTGTTAAGATTATACAAAGCAAACGTAGATAGGAGCTGAAAAAGGAAATGACAGCTTTTTCTTGAGTAAAGAACAAGCATTTTCTTCTATAAATATACTCATCAGTTTAGGAGTCTATGTTTTAATTGAGTTTATTGTGGGGACATTGGTTAATAAAATTATATGGGTTTCAGATGGACAATTCTATAATACATCATCTGTATATTGTATTGTGTATTTACCATCCCAAGTCAAATCTAAGAGGTAGGAGTCCATTTTTCTAATTTCTGACTAGCTAAGTTTTGTTTCACCTTCAATTTTAAATGATATCCTTGCTGGATAAAGCAATCTTGGTTGCATGCTCTTGATTTTCATTACTTGCAGAACTTCATGCCACTCCCTTCTGGCCTGAAGAGTCTCTGTTGAGAAATCAGCTGTCAGCCTTATGGGGGTTCCCTTGTAGGTCACTGCTTGTCTCTCTCTTGCAGCCCTTAATATTTTCTCTTTGTCCCTGACATTTGCCATTTTAATTATGATGTGTCCTGGAGTGGGTCTCTTTGGGTCCCTCTTGTTTGGAACCCTCTGTGCTTCCTGAACTTGCGTGGCTTTCTCCTTCGCCAGCCTAGGGAAGTTTTCTATCATTATTTCCTCCACCAAGTTCTCTATCCCTTGCTCTCTTTCCTCCCCCTCTGCCACTCCTATAATGCAAATGTTGTTTTGCTTCATGTTGTCCCAAAGCTCCCTTAGACTGTCCTCATGCTTTTTAAGTGTTTTTTCTTTTTGCTGCTCTGATTGTGTGATTTTTTCTACCTTGTCTTCTAAGTCACTATTTTATCCTCTGCTTCATTGAGCCTGCTTTTAATTCCTTTCAGTGCATTCTTGATATCAGATACAGCATTTTTTAATCTCTGTCTGAGTTTTGTTTATAGTATGTATCTCTTTTTTCATGTTTTCACTAAGGTCCTCTAGTGTCTATCATCTAGTGTCTTCTTAAGTTCCTTGAACATCTTCATCATCCATATTTTGAACTCCGTTTCCAATAACTTGCTTAACTCCATCTCATCAAAGTCTTTTTCTGGCGATTTTCCCTTTTCTTCAATTTGGGCGTTGTTTCTTTGTCTCCCTATTTTGGTAGGTCTTAGTGTTGGTATCTATATATTAGATATATTTGCTGTCTCCCAGTCTTGTGGGATGGGATTTTGTCTTGTGGGTCCAGTGGAGCCCAGAGGTGTTTTCCTTATACTTCTGAGCTCTTTGCTCTAAGCGTGTCCCTCTTGTGTGTGTTCCTTTTGTGGTTCCTCCTGTTGTGGTTGGGTCTAGATTGTTGTTGATCAGTCCTTGGGAGGACCTTCCTCTCAGGTTGGCTAACTGTGTCTCAGCCCCAACTTCGTTGTGTAAGCTGTTGTATGGGTGCTGGCAAGGCAGGACAATACATAACTAAACTTCCAGGAAACAAGAGGTACCTTACAAAATATCTTGACAGTCACAATGAAAACAACCCATGTGAAAATAGAACTTGGAGAGTGAAGGGAGAACACACACACACACAAATGCTTAAAAAAAAGAGAGAAAGAAAGAAAAGTAACACTTAGAGAGAGAGAGAGATGTATATTGTTGTTAATACTGGTGAAAATTTAGAAAATAATAATAAACTAAAATGTAAAAAAATAGAGAAGCTACTGGGAGATAACAGAAGCAGAGAAAAGATTTTGAAAGAAGGGCCAGCAAAAAATTAAGGGAGGGAATAGGATAATAGTTGAAAATGAGAAAACAAAAATACAATAAAGAGAATAAAAGAAACTAAAAATTGAACAAAAAGACAGAAAGACAGAAGGGAGGATAACAAAAGAATGAAAGAAAAGTAGAAAAAGAAAAAAAGTTATGCCAATGGATCAAGAGGAGACAGAGAGATAAAGCCCAGGCAGGGAGGGAGTCCGGTAAGAGATTTGGGGGAAACTATAGAGGACAGCAGCAAACTTGGTTATAATGATAAAGTCCCAGTTATTAAGCGGGGTTATCAAGAAAGTCTTGATAGCAGAAGCAAGGATAAAACAAAACAAAGCAAATAAGCAAAACAAAACTAAAAACAAGCTAAGCAAAACAAAATTCTTTTATAAAAAAGAGAAAAAATTTAGTTAAAAAATGTTAAAAAAATTTTTTTAATTATTATAAAATTTAGAAAAGAAGAAAAAACAAATTTTCTCCCCTTTCTCTTCTTCCTAAGGAAAAAAAGAGAAAAAAAAACCAAACACAAACAACAACAAAAACAAACCAAAAAAACCCAAAAACCAAAAAACAAACAAAACCAAAACCAAAACAAAACAAAAGAAGAAAAAAAGATAGTCAATCAGGTGAGTTTCTTCTGGGCAACTTAAATTGTCTGAGGGTCACTGTTTTGTGTGCTGATTTCAGTTTTCCTGGGAGGTGCTTGTGTATCACCCACTGTGATACACAAGTCCAGGTTTGGCTCTGGTAGATGGTTGATCTGAGGCTCTCCGTGGACCACCCCCTCTTCTCAGCTATTTTGCAACCTTGTAGTTGCCTGGTCTTACTCCAGAGTCTTCTGTAGAGTCTTGAGGGTGCAGGGTGGCTAGTGTAGCCCAGGGTATCACTCCCCTTAGAGGTGTCGCTATCAGGCGCTCACCCTGCGGGAGTTAGTCTCTGCTCCACCGCCAGCTCCTCAGTACCTACCCTGTCCTCCGATTTTAGTTCCCCAGGCTCTGTCCTGCTGCAGCTTCGGATTGATTTCAGCTTGTTGCCTTTTCTGAATGGGCTGTTTCAGCAGCCTGGGCTCAGTGAGTTCGATTAAAAAACATTCCGGTGGGCCCTTTGCCTGCCCAGCCCCCAGCAGGGGTTTTCAGCGTTTCCTCCAGCTCCCAAACAACAGTCCCTGAGAGTCTTATTCTTGTAAAGTCCTCCTGTGAGCTGCTCTCCCTTCCCCCTCAGGGGTGTCTGGGGCCTCAGTGAGCGCAGCCGCCCCTTTCCTGTTGGGGGCGGTGCTCCTGGCCCAGGAGAGGCCGGTGGGCTCCGCCCCTCCCTGCTCAGCTCTGGTTGGCTGGTCGCACCAGGCCCGCCCCTCAGACCGTCTACTGTGCAGACCTCAATGGCGGCTTCCGCTGGTCTGTGTGCACAGTGCACGCCGGGAAGGTGGGAGCCAGTTCCGTGATCAAACTCACAAACTCACAAAGCAACACACAGGCAGAGAGTCCGCTCTGCAAGGTCCCGCTGCTCGCGCACCAAGGCCCCCAGCGGGAGGGGACCCAAAGTCAGCTCCACGTAGCTCCCCGCACTGCTGGTCTCAGCAAAGCTGGGGTGCCCCTCAGGGCTGTCACAGATCCTAGCCTCTCCGCACCCGGAGCTCAGGGCGGGAGGACACCCTCAGGGCTGGTCACAGATCCCAGATTCTGGGCACCAGGAGCTCAGGGCGGGAGGGCACCCTCAGGGCTGGTCACAGATCCCAGCCCCTCAGCACCAGGAGCTCAGGGAGGGAGGGCTCCCCACTCCCCCACGCCACGCAGACTCAGCGCTTTCTGGGGCTCAACACAATGCCCCACAGGGAGGCAGAGGGTCCCCGTGTGAGGCTGCTCAGCGCAGTCCTCTGGTCCCTTACCACTCAGGTGTCACACACCTTGGGACAGCCTTCCCTATGGTTGGCACCCCGAGCACTAGACGCCAGTCGCAGCCGCCACTAGAGGCTTTGTTTCCTAGGAAGGCGCCGTCCGCCATTAGAGGCTTTGTTTCCCAGGAAGGCGCCGACTCCTCCGGGACTCACCGCTTCCCTGGGCCCCTCTGCCCTCTGACGGGGTGCTCCTTCCCCTCTCGTCGCTCCGGGTGTGGGGTCCCCACTTTTGGATGCCGTCCGCACTCCTGAGGGGAGGAGCTTTGCAGCCTCCAGGCCTCGGCTTGGAGCCTAGCACAGGCCTCAGGGGGCGCCCCCTTCCTACGGCCCCCTTCTACCGGACTCCGTGATGTCTCTTCAGTGCTCCCCACTCGCACTCCGTCCACTCAGGTATGTTTCTCTGGTTTTTCCAAGCTGGCTACGTAGGATTTTAGGAGTAAATCGAGTCCATGGCTGGGAGCGGGGGCACCCTGCTGCTTCTCGCAGTGCCCCCATCTTCCCTCCCACCAGTTTTGAATAGACAGGCTAATTTTCAGACTTAAGTGCGCCTCTTCACCGAAACTACATGTCCAGCAAAAGTGAGTTTTAGGGAGACCATGGAAAAGACTGTCATGCCTTTCTTCCACACTATCATCACATTAAGGTGCAACTTTACCTTAAATTGCACCAACTGTCGTTTGTGCAAATTTCTTTTTTCTGTGGCCTTTCTTGTATCCTTGGATCTCTGCCTGTAAGTTTCTGAGCATCAACTATTGTTTCCACCCCACATTTCTTTTTTCTCAATTCTGCTTTGATTTTTTCTTTTTGGCAAAAATTGGAGCATGTTGCAGGGACCTTAGCTCACTTTTATCAATATACATATTAGAGGAGAAGAGCTAATCCTGTTGTGATTCAGCAGAAAGAGATATACCGTGTATTTAGGGAGAGTTTGGCCAGAGTTACTGGATTAAATAGGGGTCAAGGTTCTCATTTGAGTTTGACTGCCTTTTATAGCCCAATATCCACTGGAATCTTCCTTTGTCTAAAAGCAAGTTAGAGCTGGCGGGGCAATGCACTTAGAGATGAGGGAAAAGTGCTCAGAGGAATCACTGATCATGAACATAAAATTTTTAAAAAGTTAGAAAGCTTGTCTGACACACCTAACAGCTAATAACTCAATTAATGTTTCTTTCTTTTCAGATTTAACCCATTGGAATTAATTATTCAAAATGTGTCTACATTTTTGGGAACACCCCATATTATTCTAAAAAATAAGTTAAAATAAAGGTCTAATCTCTCAACCATATTTGATACTGATTTTTTGTTACCTAATTTAGGGAACATAACTATAAAATAAAGAAAAAGAAAAGTAGCATTAAGGATCATTAGAAATGACATTTAGGTATTGTGCATAACACTGAAACATGTAAAACCCAAGCCACCCCTTTAT